>NC_134187.1:5513559-6137977 GCF_964188355.1 Buteo buteo | reverse complement strand
TGTTTAACACACAGATAGATTGGAAAGCAATTTCAAAGACCACATTGTTTTTTGCACTGGTTTGTTAAAATCTATGGGTCTCTTGGTTATTTCATGGTAGTAACTCAAAAAGCAAGACAAAACTGAGAGCGGGGAATAACATGTACTCATTGATTTGGAAACTGTCCCACACTTGATGAGTATAAAAGATGAAAGCCACTTTTCTTCTTGCTTCCTCTCAGATTACTATTTCTACAAAAATTCCAGGTTCATTCCTAAGTCCCAGAGATCTGGGGGCACATCAGCTCGTCACACTCACATTGCATGGGCTGTGGCAGTGTGGAAGAGGTGAGTATTTTCTTTCTGAGTCTTTGGTGAGAAGTTACAAAAATGAGAATGGTGGACAAATACACACTACAAACTTCCAATGCCAGCTGTATTTCCCCAGCGTGCAGGCTGTCACCATTACATGTTTTCAGTCATTGCTTCAGCAAGTATTTCATGATATGAAGAAAGGGTTTAGAGCAACACTGGAAATGGAAGCCAGAATACAAGACTCCTTAGTCTTCTAAGTTTGGGAGGGTCTTGTGTAAGATAGAAAATGGGTCTGAATACACATTGTTAAAGAAAAATTTGAAAATTATTTAACTCGCATTCAAACAAAAAACATTTAATATGTAGTCTACTTCCTTAAAATGGATTTTATTTCACTACAGATGAGTAACAGCAGTGGTTAGGCTTCTGTAAAGACAATAAATTTCAGAACTTGGGGACCCCTGGGAAGTGGGCACTCATATTTTTTGTACTTATTGCTTCTCCTTAGGCAATTAATCCCAAAGAAAGAGTCTCTCCTTCTGAACAATATCCTGAAAACATGTATCTTTACATTCATTATTAGCAGGTGGCATCTGGGTGAAGACCACAGGAAAAGAATTTAGCAGGTGGTCTTGTGAGGTGACTCATATCACTTCTGCTTTCTGCTTGTAAGAAGAAGTGAGGGAGGTTCTGCAGAAGAATAGCTCCTACCAAGGAGGACCGTGCCAACAGGAACCAGTACCAGTGACTCAGTGGGTGGCACGCTCTCAGTCTGAGCTACTGCTGCTCCCAATCATCGCCCAAACTGATGGTGGGAGGCTTTGGGTGATACAGAGATAGCGTCTTTCAGACAAGGGGGACAGATAATAACCGGAGTTCTCGTGGTCATTTTTCCTCTAATTATGATTTTTCATCTTCCTAGAAGTAGCAGTTTGCTGACAAAAACCTGACGAGTTTAACTAAAGGAGTCTACTAGGCTACACTATGGAGATATCCCTTTCTATTCAAGAGGCCTCTATTCTGTATCATGGCTACCTATTTATTAGCAGCTAGATCTACGTTGATATGATACAAGATTAGCTACCTGCCTCAAAGGGATCAAGAACTAGTCAGAGAAGGCACACATCATTGCACGGCTTGCAATGAGGTAAGCAAAAGTGACTAACAGAAGAACAGTCTGGGAAAGAAAACAAAAAAAACAATTAAAAACCAGGCATTTTTATTTTTTTTAAAGCAACCCCACTAAGCAAGGATGGTAACCTTGCAATCATTTTCCCAGATGAATGCCAAGTCCACTGTGCTAAACGAAAGCCAGATAACCTTTCCCTTTTTCTCTTCGGCACGTGGAATAGAGAGCATCTGTACTCTAATACTCTAAAGCCAGTAGAAGCTCCAGGGAGACAGGATCTCTCAGGCTGAGCCTGGATGGGAGCTCAGTTTTTCTCCCCAGAAAAGCACTTTAATCACCAACCTGTTATACAGACTAAAAGCCATCCCTGCCACCCTGTAAAGTGAGGATGGTCCATCTGTGACTGTGTGTTTTGCTCTAGGAGCACCTACCAGCATGGGTCCATGCAGGAGTGTGTACTCTGGGCTGAAGTGGGAGTTAAGCACCAGTCTGCCCAGTCTTGTGAAGACTGGCAGTCTGGACAGGGGTAGAAGTAGTCTTGAGAAAAATTTTGAAATCTAAGAGGTGTGTACAGAATTAAAGCATTGATTAAACAGAGAGATTCAGTTGTTGGAATGAACACTTCTGTTCCACTTATATTGGCTCTGACCAGAAGTATTGGCTCTGACCTTGTATTGGCTCTACCAGAAGTAATTTGCTGTATTTGCATGGAAAGCTTGGGACAGAGCAAGGAAGTGGCCTCATTAGTCATGAACCTTAGCTGGCTCCCACGTTACAATAATAATATCAGGTTTTTGGGGCAGCATTGCCCTTCCAGTTGCTTTGCAAAGTGATTTGCTCCAAATCAGCCTGCTGGCTGACCTGCAAGAAGAACCTGGACTCCACCAAACCTCTACCTTCACCTACGACAGACACCTGCTTGATGTTACATCTTGTCTCTTGGGCTGGGTTTGCCCCAGCTGGCAGCAGGGGTAGTGGGCAGAGTGCTCCAAGTTTCCTTAGGAAGTTACTGGATTTGTAGAGAATAGCAGAAGGCCTACGATAGAGTTGTTCTGCATTCAGAAATATAGTTTCTACGTGTCAAGGGGGAGTTATATGCATAATGCAATGGAAAAATAAAAATATACCCTTCAGGGCCTTGTTGAGATCTCTTACAAAGAGGCGATTATATTGAAATGTGTCTTTTCTTCTCCCATTTCATTCACATGGACTCCACTAATGGCCTTTCAGTACTTAAAGAGGGTTTATAAGAAAGATGAGGACAGACTTTTTAATAGGGCCTGCAGCAACAGGACAAGGGGAAATGGTTTTAAACTAAAAGAGGGTAGAGTCAGATGAGATATAAGGAAGAAATTTTTTATGATGAGGGTGGTGAAACACTGGAACAGGTTGCCCAGAGAGGTGGTTGATGTCCCATTCAAGGTCAGGTTGGATGGGGCTCTGAGCAACCTGATCTAGTTGAAGATGCTCCTGCTTATTGCAGGGGGGTTGGACTAGATGGCCTTGAAAGGTCCGTTCCAACCCAAACCATTCTATGATTCTATGATCACTGCTGTAGAGACAAATCCCCCGTGTTCACTGAAATCTCCGCTTTAAACCAATGTAAATGAAGAAATAAGCAACAGAGGCAGGGATGCTCTTGAATTTACAAGAGATACCAAAAACCTCCCAGATCATTATCTCTGTTGTGAAGTGACAGATCTCCAGGCAGCACAAATTTTCATAGCTTCGCAGAAATCAGTGCTACCATGGCAAGTCTACACCATAGCTGTCTATCACAATGAATGAAGTATTCAAAGAAACTCAAGGTAATATGTTTAGCTAATGTAAATTAGATTGGATACCTTGACTTTGGTGCAAATGCAATGATTTATACTGGCTAAGGCTATGGGCCAAAGCTTTTATTATGCCTTTCAGCCATTAAAGATGCTCAAGAAAGAACTTCCTAAAAATAGAAATTTTCTTCTAGAGAACAGTGAGTGTAAAAGAAGCCCGGGGATGAAGCTGGCCAAATGGATAGACCTTTATGTGATCACAATTAAAAAAAAAAAAAAAAGAAAAAAAAAAGAAAAAAAGAATTATTATGCTGGAACAGCTCCAAGCTGTTTTTTCTTCCCAGAATGGAGATCTGGGATATTTTTGTTCACATCTTGATAGTTTTTATTGGGCGATAATTTATAGGCCAGCTGATGTCAGCATAATCAGAGTTTAGTATGATTTCTTCTTCTTTTTGCTCAGCAGTGCTATATTTATTGGCCTGTTAAGTTTCATTTTAGTAAGGTGCAGCCTGAGCCAATGGAACATAACTTTGAAAAACTCCCGCGAACAGCATCTCTCCATGCACTTCATACTCCCCCTCATGCTTTATATTCTCATAATATATTAAAGGCTTCTAATGTCACCTTCCAAGAAATATCCAACTTTTGCTCATAAATAATTTTTAACAGTTTTGACTTTTCTGAATATTTGTGTTTTTTATTTTTTTATTCCCACTTTGTCTCACAAAATGACAAGTTCAGGGGCAAAGCCTGATTGACTGACCCGCATTAGACGTTTCACAACTGTCTAAGCATAGTTCAGAAGTCACCAAAGCCACTCAAGAGGCCTCTATAGAGTTCAGCAGGTTATCATTTTCCTACTGTTTGATTTGTGGTTACTCTGCTTCAGTAACTGTAAAGAAATTAGTTCCCGGCTAGACAGGAACTGGTAAAACGAAAGTGGTGTTGATAGAGGTGTTACTGACATGGACTTTTTTTTTTCCCCTGTAAGTGATATTTGTCCTGTCTTGTCCCAATGCATTTTCTAAAGTCATTATTTATTAATTGCTCTGTTGGCTTTTTTTTTTTTTCTTTAACATGTAGAAGTAATCACTTTTTTCTAGAAGCATTTTTCAGCCATTTCTTCTTTGCATTCGTATATCTATTTTTTATGGTCTGCAGTCAGCTTTCACTGAATATGGAGCTGGTCTGCTGCCTCTCTTCCATGAAGCTGCTCTTTTGTTGTTAGATGTCAGTGCATTCATGCATGCACCTAGCGCATAGAAGAAATAGATGTGAATTGAGACTACAGAGCTAAACACTGTTGAAGGCTGCAGAAAAGAAAAACTAAATCCAACTTGCACAAATGAAATCTATGTCAGAAATTTACACAGCTCCTCCAGCCTCATTCATGGTACACTGAATTTGTCCTATAACATACCTATTATTTTTCCAAAACATGTGTTTTCAGGGCCAGATTTAAACTAAGTATAATATAGGTTTTCCAGCACAGGCACAGCAGAAAAGGCCCTTCATTATCTTGCCTATATTTTCAACAAATTCCTGCTCAGACAATAAAGAAGCCAAAGAGGGATGCATTTTTCTCTTCTATGGAAATGTTGATATTTTAAACTTTTTTTTTTTCTTATAAAGGAGATAAAAATACTCAGACAAAAAGTTCACTATAGTTGGGCATATTAAACCATTTTTCTGAGAAGAAAAAAAAGGAAAAAAAAAAAGTCAGTTCTCCAAGTTATAGCAAGAGTGCTTTTTGGTTTAGTCTAATTAGTTAAAAATTGAAAAGAAAACCTGCATTTAAACAAACAAACAACAAAAAAATCCATGATATCTCTTTTCAAAAAATGCTCAGAGATGCCATTTGGAGTATGATCACTTCAAAATTTCGGGTGAACTCTCCTTGAGAAATGTAATGAAAATGGCCTTTCCTGCAGAAATTTTTGGCTGTTAGTGAATTAACTTTTTTTTAAAGAAGATTTATAAAAAACTTCAAGAACTCTATCAGAAGGCCCCTGATGTTTAAATATACAGGATTCAAGAATCAGAATAATAACTTTTCCTCATTACTGGGGAGTCACGTTTGCTTTGACTGAACTAAAACCATTGATAGCACGCATCTATTCCTTGGCTTGTCCAGTCCATTTCAATAGGGAAAAATTAATACATGACAGTTGCATTGTAAGCTGTTTTGGCATCTTAAGTTCAACTTTTCCCACTAAAAAGTCTTCTGGTTCAATCCTGGGTGTCTGCTAATGTGTTAGCTGTCACATGGGCATCACCAGATGCTGAGAAAATCCACCTCTCTGTCAGGTTTCTGCATAGCTTGAGTTTGCCTCTAAAGCTGTGGCCAAGCAAACTTGAAACTGATTCTCTTAGAGAAAAGTGTGATAGCAGCTTACCGGTTTCTGAGCATGAAAAGCTTTGTTAAACAAGAGGAAGAAGTCGGGAAAAAAATGCAAAAAAAAGCAAAGCTGAAGTATGAAAAAGGTCCAGTCAAAAATGACCTGAGTTCATGCACCCTGTGGCCACTGGGTCAGTGCCATAGGTAGCCAAAGGTCCCAGCAAGAGCAGCCTATGCCCGGTAGACCCCAGCAAAGATGCCTGGAGGTCAGAGCACTGGTGTCTTTTGCATCCTGAGGACTGGCTTTGTGGGAAGTCTTCCTAAAGCAGTACTGATGTGGCAGAGCACAGGAGTCATATACTCTACAGTGTAGCCTTGTAACGGTTGAGTCAGAGAAATTAGAGATGGAAAATGCACTTAGGTCACTTGGTCCATTCCCCAACTGTTTAAAGGTTGCTCCCTACAATGTGTTCTTCATTGCTTTGTCTAGTCAGCTTCCCCCTTTCCCCTGGGGGGGACCATTCCACGTAGTAATAGACCTCGTTGTTAGGAAAATTTTCCTGATGTTCAGCCTAAATTTTCCTTGGCTCACATTCATCCCACTACTTCAGTTAAAACCTCCTAGTCAGCTCTTAACTTCTCTCCACCTCAGGCCCTTTTCTTCCATCAGAGGAAACAAATGAGTCTGATTGAGTAAAGCCCTGTGTCTTTAAAAAATAATGACATCCTTACCTCCTAAGAGTGATAGTCAATATAGAATTAACATAAAACGTGCAAATTGCCTTATTTTATACGGAAGAAATGAATAAGCCTCTGGAAGCTTTTATCACGTGTCGGTTGGCATGGCTTGAAAAGTCCAACATCTACCACCATTTAGTAAAACGCATGGAGTCAGGTCCCATCTGGAACAGATCAAATTGCTTTAGCTGGTCAATCAAAGCTCAAAGTCCCATGGAAATTTATATCACCTGAAGGCCTGTGAGTTCCCTTTCCAGTCAAGGTTAGGGAATAGAGCCATATACCCCTTCACTGGTGACATATATCACGGACCGTGGGACACCAGACTGGTGTCACCAACACTTTCACTACTTTGGGGAATCTGGAAGAAACTGTGGGGTTTGGATTTCAGTTCACAGAAAGCCAAGTTAACCTAAGAATTCAGCATATTCTCCTAGCTGAGCCACATGAATATCTGACGATGGATTCCGCTGACAGGGAGAAGAAATGTCATTTTCTGTTGACCCAACATAAATACTGTCAAAAAATTTTGAGGAAATGGATAAAGTAGCAATGCAGAGGAAACAAAATGCTTCAATTAATTCTTGAACTACTGGCATGGTTTTAATATCTTTAATAAAATACATATTAAGAAATAGAAACAGTCTTTGGCATTTTTCAGACTTTTTTTAGAAGCCCCTCATTTTTGTTTTGTGACAAAAACAATTTGTTGCCATCACCATGAATCACCAAGTGCTTCAGCTGGTGCAAATCCACATTTTCTGTTTAAAATATGTTTTGAATGACAGTTATAAGCAGTAAAGCTCTTCATGAAGGCTGTTCCAATAAGATCTGCCTCTGAATAAAATGAGATTTCAGCCAAAGTTCAAGATAAATGGGAAATCCAGACAGAGTAGTAGATGGGAACGATGTGGATCAAATCAGATGTCGACATTATACGATGTTCAGCAAGTGGCTGGGAACCACTTCCACAAGCAAAAGCAGTAGTGAGAAGTTACTGTTTCTGTCCAGCTTATTTTAGAGAGAGAGTCTGCAGCAAAACCCAGCAAGAGGTTGTGGTATACTTTTCTGTCTTCAACTTCTACATTACTGAATTCCTCTTCGTTGAGAGAAAGATTTCGGTTTCATGATATTGCTTGCTATTAATAAATACTTGTGCTGTTACGGTGCTTAAAATCCCCTTCCATGCTAAACTTTGCACGATGGCAAAACAGAAACATAGTCCCTGTTCTGAAAATGTACAATTTAGGTGTAAAACAAATGGGGGCAGAGAGCAATCAGGATTATGGAGAAGCAGATGGACAGCATCGCTCAGTGCAGTGGTCCTGGCACACCCATTCACGCCCTCCAAAAACCTGCCCCAGAGTATGTCACCTTTATTTCCTTTAAGACCAGTACTAATTGCCTTGCATCTTACAGCCTAACTTTTCACGGCTAAGTCGAGAACAGAGCGTCAGTGCCTGTCAAGGCAAAAGAAAATTCCATGTGGCAAATGACCAGCAGCATCTGAGCAAGCACAAAACATCGCGCCATTTAACTGGCACGTGGAGTCGTGTGAGAGCAAAGTCTCCCAGCTCAGGGTATCATTGCCCACACTGGTGCCACAGTCTCTTCTGCCCCATGACATCCAAAGAGCATCCTTCACCGAGCTGGCAGCTGTGGACTCAGGATATAGCCTTGTGGTTATGGGTGCAACCAATATCCTGACACAGGTGTCCCGGCCAATTGCTCACGGACTGAAATAAATTGAACAGAAACCCAAAGAACTCTGCAAAATGCTGTAGTGAAAGGTCGGGGAGGAAGCTGGAGGCACAGAGGCTGTATGGCTTTGTGGCAGAGATGGCTGCCCACCGGGGCGGCTGGCAGAGGGTACCTGCTTTGTGCTTTGCAGACAGAGCTGTGCTGAATAACCATCTTGTCTGGAGGAGGGAGCTCACTCCAGGGCTCTGCGTGCTGCCAGCTTGCAGCTGGGCTAACGCGAAGGAATGCACTCCCTAGCAATGCTTCTTTAGAAATTATTTTTTACCGGGGGATTTGAGTGTCGTTACAGTGAACGTGTGTACAAATATTGGAAGAACAATGTGCACTGGAGAAAACAAAGTGAAAAACCACCCGGCTTCCTATTCCTCCTGGGTAAACCTGCGATTTCTCCCACCTTCTTGAGTTGCAGTCTAATACAATATTGTACAGCCTGCTGCCGCCTTAAATAATTCCTGCTGGAGTAGCAGACACTGAGTACATCACCGAAATCTCATGAAGTTGTTTAGCTTCCAGTTCCACATCCTGAGGAATTAAATCTCTGGGAGAAGGGAATGACCTGGGTGTCCCTCTGGGTGCTCTCCTGGCACAGGATAACTCCTGGTGTGGGGCTGGAGCTGGATATTTTGCAGGGGTTTCCAATTTTACTGTCAGTCCTATTCTCCTGAGCTCCCAGTTCCCCTCTTCCAGCTCCTCACAGATCTATCAGGGCTCAAATAAATGTGATATATTGATGCTTCACCAGTTCGAAATGAACTGCAATTACCAAACAGAGGATTCATTTCATTTACCTCCAGCCACCTAGAAGTCAAGCCTCTGGCTTAAATCAGTTATCTATAGTTAGGGGAGAGGGATGGACACTGTCTGAAGTCTTCCTACTTATTTTAAATACCTTTCTTAGGCTAGGATGTATCACATGCTGAAAGCCCTGCCCTCCCGATGGCTGTAGAGGAATCTACAAAACCAAGTTTTAGATAATTAAAGTGTGGTGACTTGAAACCCACCCTCAATATTTGTTTATAAAGCAGCTGTGAAACATGAGATCGGTGTGTTTAGGATTTTGATGGTGGAGCCAGAAAGGGTTGTGATGATCACCCATGCTGCCTCTAAGAATAACAACCTGGCCTCTAGCCTTTAAATTTTGCTCATCCGGAGTGTTTCAGGGTTTTTTAGTAGAAAACCAAAGAAGTCTCTGTCAATTATAAAATGAATCTTGCCCTATAAATTGCCACCTTCACAAATAACAAGGCTGTAGAAGAGGAGGAAGAAGGACAGACTGAAGATGTCCCAAGAGAGAGAAGGCCAGCAGGGGATTTTTAATAATTTAACAGACACTGGAGTGTGAGCCCATAATATTATTTCTACACGGGACTTTGAACATGCACCAAGACATTATAACTTTCAGCTCCTAGCTCTCTGAGCTGAATAAAGATGAATAATTCAGAGAAGAAAGTCTCTTGAACTGTTTGCCATGGGTTATGAGGCTCTGCCACATCGGAGTAGCCTGGACATGCCACATCTCCGCAGGTGCTGGGACACTGCAGGGACACGGTGCAGGGACGGTGCCAGCTGCACCGGGGTTTCTGTCCTTCTTCAGCTGCTCTGCTGCTGCCTTCAGATGCTTTAGGAGACTTTTGTTTGTGAGCTGCACTCCAGCTTTCGACCAGCTGAGTACCATGTGTGCGGCAGCGGCTCAGCAATGCGAGTAACGCTGCTAAGCAATCGGAAAGTGGCAGCGGGGCTGGCAGCACCAAGCCAAATTTGGCTGGTTGTGGATGGAAGCCAAAAAGCGCAAACAAAACCTGAGACAGAGGCAGCCTTCTTGCCATCGAAGTGATGCAGTCAGAGCAGCCACTTGTTTCTTGCAGTGCTTAAGTGATTCAATTAAGTTGAACGAATAAAATAATTCCTAAGGGGCACGAGTCTATTGAATGCACTGAGTAGAGAATAATGCGTATTATTGAATGAGATGCCCACGGGCAGGACCCCTCTTTGTGTAGCAGTGGAGCCTTTTTGTGCCACGGTGGGGCTGCCCAGACATACCTGAGCTGGGTTTTAACCAGCTGCAGACAAACCCTGCACGAGAATTTGCAGAAGCGGACCCTGCGGCTGCAGCATTAGCAGAGCGTTGGGCAGGCGCAGGCTGGCTCAGGTCAGTCGGGGCTGACGTGCACGTTTCGGCCGGACCCCAGCCACAAACAGCCTCTGTCTGTCTTGTGGGCTCTGCAGCCAGTTGCTGTGCCCACGTGAGAGCCAGCGGTTACCAAGTAAATCTGAAAGTTGCTAGTTCTGGCTATGGGCTCTGGTCCTGCTTTGTTGTCAGGATGCTGCGGGACCAGACAGCTTGGAGTCTAGACTGCAAGGGTGTTTAGCATCTAATATCTTTAGCTGTGGGACCACAGAAATCGCATTGCATTAGGAAGAGGCTCAGGAATAGCATTTTTCCTTCCCTGCCAGCTGGATCACATTCATGGTATCTCTGAGAAAGAAGAGTATTGCCTTCACAGCTGAATATCTAATGCTATAGGCAACTTTTTCAGGCTTTTTCTGGATTTGCATACCGTGTAAACTGTTCCCAAATCCCTTAGACAACTAAACGAAGCCAGCTCTAACCTTGGTTGTTAAAGCATCAGCAGCTGCACAGCAGGATTTTCTGAAGTTATCTATATAGAGGAATATGGCTGTGTGACTTGCGAATACTATCAGTGTTAGGCCATGAAAAGTTCCTATTTGAAAACAACAGGATAAATCAAGTAACACTATCAAGATTGGGAGAATATGCTATTTATTTACTACCATGTTAAACTGAAAGAGGGAAAGTTGGGTAAAAATGAAAAATATTCCTTTTATTTTTTTTAACCATAGAGCTTTCCCCTTCCTTTTCTGTCCTATATTTCATAATGAAGGAGGAAAAGTGATAAACTTTTCTATACTCTTGCTCTTTTAGTCTATGGAAACTACAATAGTCAAATCAAAAGCCAAAATGTTTTTAAGACACTCCTTTTATCTCCTCTTGTTGAAACACATAAAACTAAAAGGTAGTGTAGGCCATCTGTGAAATGCCTTTCTTTCCACCTTTTTTGCTAAACACATCAGAGGAAAAAAAATCTGATCAACCCTTAAAAAAACCACAATCGAACAGGACAGTTGCTTTGTCTTTCAGACACAGACTCAAAAAAATGGGTAGGTTTATGTATAAATATATATACAGTAACCAAAACCTCAAATTCAAATACACCTAAGCTTTGGGGAAGCTTGTATATTCATTCAATCTTTGTGGCTTAGGCTCATCTGTAACAGAAATATTTGCAAATAGACAGAATACTTCCTCTTTAATCTTATCTAGCAATCTGTCTGTTTGTCTGGGTTTTTCCTAGAGATGGCCTCAGATCTTGATATCTGAGGGCTGCACGGCTAAATTAAGGCGAGATCATACCCAACTTCACAGAGGCCTTTATTTTCTCTCGTTTGCCACGAGCATTTGTTTCATTTTAATTCATTGGGATGAAAGGCAGAGCAGGCACACAGCCTGGCTCAGCCTCCACTGGCCCTGTGCTTGGCCCATCTTTGGGAAAATATCTTATTTAGAAAGATGGTTGTTTGCTCTATGGGCAGACTGTGGCCGAGATGCACAAAATGCCTCTGCGAGAGCTGCGAGTCCTCTTTCCCAGGACTTTTCCAGAGCACCGAGCACATCCCGACCTTTGGCTCCCAGCTCTGGTGCCTCTGTTGGGGCAGGCAGCGTCCGAGGGTACCTCACCAGCCGCTCTTCAGGTCACGCATCTTGGAGGGGCGAGCCCTGGATTCGTGCCCAAGAGCTCTTTCCCCATCCACAAAGAGGATTGTTTGAGGTTTCACGCCTTCAATGCCACCTTTAGGCAAGCCGCTGCAGCTTGGCAATAGGAAAAAGATGGTGAAATGTTGGGATCTATCCACGTGTGCCTGGCTAATTGCTGTAAATTAGCTTGGCCCATTTATGCCCTTGAAGACCCTCAGGCACCACTGGCAAGTAAAACAGATACGCGGTGCCTTTGGTTCACACTCTCTCAGAGGACAAGAGGTGGATGAGGCTGTTTGGTAGCTGTTCAGACCAAGTACTGCTGAGACAACTACCACGCATTGTATTTTGAACAATTTTTTACGGCCCTTACCTGCATCAGTAATTACAATTACCCCTGAAATTTAGCGCACTGGGAAGAGCTCCAACTTCAACAGAGCCATGCCATGCGGTGTGGATGGAGAAGAATAGGAGAATTTTTCAGGGTTTTGTTATGTTCTTTCCTGTCTGTGTCCCCCAGGTTGCTCAGAGGGGTTTTGTCACCTCCTCAAGCATTTTGTCATGGTTAACTTCTCACCGCTTCAGATTCTCTGCATTCTCTGTGCGAGACCTCACCGATTCCTACCAGTGCTCGTGTGGTTAATGGGTGAGAGGAGGGGAGCGAGCACATCCAAAAGGAATGCAAGAAATATAAACAATTTTATTAACAAGACCACAAAACTATTTTTTAATATAGGCAGCCATTTACAAGGAGCAAATAAACAAACAAACAGAAAAACCCACTGGGGAGACGCGGTCGGTGTCGGCGAGCGCAGTGAACTGGCGCAGACGATATGGGCAGGTTTGGGTCGGGTCCCTTTCCTCCACCCGACCTCCACCGTGGGCTGTGCAGAGCCCGGCGCTACGGCGGTGGGGTGCCACGCGTGTCCTGCTGCGGTGCCAGCGACGACGCCAGCTGCGTCAGGGCTCGGGCGATGATGGAGAGGTGGCTGTTCATCGTCCGCAGCTCTGCCAGGATGTCGCTCACGTTCGCCGACGCCTGCTCGGAGCTCGGGGGCATGGCGTGGGCGGCTGGCGGCGAGGGAGCAGCCCCCGGAGCCCTGTCTCCCATAGGTGCTGCCTGGGGATTTCCATCGTGGGAGGGGTGGGGGGGTGTGCTGCTGCTGCGCTTCATGCCTTCCAGGGAGCCCGTTCCTAGGGGCGGTTGGTCTTCCTCCTTCCCTCGAATGGTGGCGAGCGTTGCAGAAGCAAGGAAGGGCAGCCAGTTGATGAGGTGGGTGGCACTGCCGGGTGGGACCACCGGCAGATAAAGTCCAGGGTGCAGGGATGGAGTGGAGGCGGGTGGCGCGGGAAGAGAAGGGAGTCCAGGGTGAACAGCGGCAGCAGAAGTTGATGTCGATGGTGGGACAGGAGGTGGTTTGGGATGTAAGGCTGCAACGCAGGCAGGTAACGGTGGTGAAAATGACGCAGTACCGGTGTCAGAGGAAGAGGAGGGTGATGCTGGAGCTGTGAAAGGTCCAGGTTCTTCAGAGGTTGGTGGTGAAGTGGCAGCAGGTGGAGCGTCAGGCGTGCAAGGGTCTGAGTCTGCAAAGGAAGACACATCATGAGCCTTGATTCACACACGTACTTACATACAGGGGCTGTTGCTTGCTGTCACTTCAGTGGGACTGGGCCTTTTTGATTCAAGGGAGAACAGTGATACTCTGTAAGGCCAATTAGAAAAGAACGAAAGCCTACTGTAGGTAAACATGCAACTCTAACATTACAAATCTAAAGTATCCTTCCACTCTCATTCTTCATAAAGCTTGTGGACAGGCCTTAACATTTTTCTGGTTGACATCTCATAGGTATGCATTAGCTGGTGAATTACCTACTGTGTTTTCCTGGCCAGTCATGGAACGACGGTAATGTCCTAACTGACTCAGATCTCCCATGGAGATGTGAGGGCTGGACAGCTGCTGCCAGAGCCAAAGTTAATTACTGCTTCATAGAGGGTCCCAGTTTTCAGCATTCTGCTTTGAATGGACAGGTCATCACCAGAAACAGTAGGAGCTAGTTCGTGGCTTAAACTCTTCAATAGCTTTATTTTTTATGTGGAAGCATGACAGAGTTCACACAATTAAAATTAGACATAGATCGCTGCCTGTAGATATTTAGCAGCTTCAGCTATAAAAATCAACAAAGAGACCGAGAAAGAAGTTTTTGACACTGTGCATCCCAGCTTGACACCTATGCTACCTTGCAAGCAGTTCAGTGGACCTCATCCAATGTCCACTGAAGTAATTAGAAACATGCTTGCTTGGACTGAGTTCAACATATACAATGTAGGATGACAGAGCAGCCTCTGGGGAACATGCAAAGGTTTGGAGAGCCACTCTATGGTCCAAGGTGCTCTACCCGCTGTGCTCGGTTGGTAAATACTGTATGGTAAGGATGATCCTATTTTTACAATAATTCTGAAAGCCAGAAATGTAATAGGAAATGTTAGCCTTTCAACAGCCTCGAGTATCTGCATAAGTGGAATTACTATACCACGCCACTGATCTTTATTTTAGCATTGGGAACACATTATACAGAAGGTGGTGAGATGCTACAGGAATGGTCAGTGTAAGACAGATGGATTTTAAAACTACTTGTGCTGCAATTAAGTGCAAATTTTAAGGCACTGCTGTGGATACAAAGACACAAATTAATAGATTTATCTAGGTTAAGACAACCTAGAGAAAGCCAAGTACTGAGGTGTTAACACCATACTATTATTATTTCTGGCATCTAAAAAATCTGATGTGAGAAATCCATTTTCATTACTGGCTGGTTTGGTGTTCCAGATAGCAAACTGAAACTGTGAGTCAAAAGCAAATGAGGGCTTTTCTCTGTCATTTCTAACACCAAACCAATTGGACATGCAGCCAACAAAAGTCCGTCTTTGTCCCACATTGGACCACCATGTTTTCCTTAACCAAACACACATTTTGGTTGGAGGGGATTATGACACAAAAATTCAGCATGCTCTTATGTCCCTGAGATTTTTACGGAAAGTTACTGCAGGTTCCTTGAAACAGTTTCCTTCCTTTGTATATTGGCTTTCTTCCCAACACAAAGTCCTTGCCTACACAGGCGCTCGATCCCTTTTCACTAGAGGTGGGCTGAGGATGTTGGACATTGGGTTTCCAAACTGTTATTGACTGGGCTTTGGTTTTTCGAAACAAAAAAACAAAAAATAAAGCACAGTTCAAATACAGGTTCCATTTCCATCCAAACCACCAAAGTTTGCAAAGGGTGAGATGAAAGGTTCAGGTTTGGCTCAACTGTAGTGTTAACCAGAACAGTGTTTATGGTCCATATATAGCACGGCTAATCCCTGTTCACACACTGGCCAAACAAACCAAATTAAGTGTAACGTTTTTCCATACATTGGAGAGCAGAGGAAGCTCAACAAACCTTGAGGTAATCTGGTTTAGACAAATAACTGTCACAAATGATTCTTAAATGGTTAAAGAGTAATTGGGGTTAAAATACAAGGAGCGGTAACTAACACAAACAAAAATAGAGACAAAAATCTGGTCGCCAAAGGCTCTCCTTTTTAGTTGCAATCTTTCCAAACAGCGTGGCTTCCCTATCAGAAGCCACAGCTTTGTCATCCCCCTAATCCCCCCGTAAGATTTATTTATGCCATGCAGCCTTTTAAACGCATCTTGCTCAGCTTGCTCAGGCTCCCATACCTCCATCTAAGAAATTCCACATGGGCGTCTGGGCACCCGCACAGGGATCCTGGCATATCCAGGACATGTGGAAGCTGTTGCACAGCTCAGATCAACGGCTGGCTATGTGCAGAGCTGACACTGTGCAGCGACTGCTTGTCTGGATGGGGTCTGACCCCGCTGCTCAATATCCAAAGACCCAAACTGATGATGAAAACTGTAGCATCACAGCATCGCTGAGGTGGGAAGGGACCTCTGGAGACAGTCTAGTCACAGCCCCTGCTCAAAGCAGTGTCAGCTAGGGTCAATAATTTTTTTCTCCATGGCCAAAATTGCTCAGGCATGTTTGAGAAAGCCCAAGAATAGGGAAGTCCTAAGCACAATGAAGCATGGAGCAAGCTACTACAGTTGCTTATCATATATAACAGGATGATTCTATTTATTTCCTTCCTCTAATTCCGTTTGGTTTATCTGACTGTTACAACTCATCACAAGTCTAGTGCTTGCTTTTTTCACTTTTTTGTACAGCCCCAGCAGAAAGAGAGTCTTCTTAACTGGAGCATCCAGGTGCACACAAATTCCTGGGGCTGTTAGATCTGCACGTAAACAGAGCTGTAGCTAAGTGGGGTTGAATGGATGCCTGCAGAGAAGAGAGATGTTGAAGACGAGGTGCTCAGACAAGTACAGTGACCTTCCCTAAACATATCAACCCACTTGTGCGTGGTCATTCAGCATTGTCCAGTACGCCCAGTCTACAGAAGATGGGTCGGTACTGTAGCATATTACCACAAGCAAAGAATGACTGTTGAAGGCAGGCTTGTAGCTTAGAAGAAAAGTTATTTCACCAGTTAGGGAAGTTAATCCAGGACTCAGAAAATCTGGATTGGGATCCACTTCATCTAAACAACTGAACTGTAAGTGCCTAGTGAAGAAATTCCATGAGAGCACCTGCATTTTCTGTGTTGTATAGAGAGGGAAAGCCCCCAAAGCGAAGGCTTAGACAGGGAAGGCTGTATCTCTCTGAATAGCCTCAGAGTCACTTACTTATTTCTACTGAGTGCGTAGGGAGCTTGGCCTCATCCTTCAGGAGGATTTGTTTACAGAGATGGGATTCAGGTCACCTTTAGCTTTAACAGCCTACAGTATAGATGTCTACATCTTATCTAATTCCCTAGCCTTTCTTCATAGTCAGTGGATTAAATAGGTCTAGCATCACCTCTTTATTGCTAGAATGAGAAATGTTTGTCCTCATCTCTTTGCTGGCAATAATGTAGGGTAACTAACTTGGCTGTGGATGCCATGCACTGAAAATGCCTACATTTCAGAAAAGAACTCCTATACCAGGTGCATAAAAATAAGATGGATGCCCAGTTTATAAACAGTGGATGCCTGACATTCACTACCCTCCTGATCTACTACGGATCACCCAAAGAGAAAACAGTGGCACATCTTTGTGTTACCTATTTGCAAATAATTATTGGGAAAACTTCTGCACTGCCACCTCTGAGAGGACATTGGGATGTTAAAAACTCACAGGACTGTAAATAGGCCAGGTGATATAGTAATGAGAGAGAGCAGAGGAGCACCTCCAGGAGAGGATTCCCTGGTACTTGTCCTGCCCATGATGATGGATGTTACTAAAAGATTAATGGGCTGCCCTGGGAGAATGAGGGAACTAAAGTTACTTTAAATGCATTCATCTGTATGAGAAGAGCATGCATTTAACTTTTCAGGCAGTCTTGGCTATCTTAGCTGCTTTTGTTTGACTACTGATTTTATCTGCCTTGCAGCCAAATTGCTGCAAACTCTGATTTCTTAGTCTTTTGTCAGCTAACAAGGGAAAGGTCTGTGAAGAAGAAACCTTGAGGGAAAAGCAGGGGCATGACTTTCCACTGGCTATCACACTGCATGGGATTCAGCTCATCTAACATTAGCCGTTTAGCTGTCATCTACTGCAAGGCAGTCTTCCCGGCTCCAGCAGAGAAAGAAGCACCTCTGGGGACAAGACATCCCAAGCTATCAGGTCCCTAAGAAGGGTGGGAGGATCATGCTCTGGAATGTTCTCCCCTTCCAGCACTTCTTGTAGGACTAAGTCAACTATCTTAGATGGGCTGACTAACTTCTAAATGGCTGGAGTGAGCTGCATTCCTCGCTTTATGTATAAATAATGCAAGTAATTTCCTGTCAAATTGCAATAGTAGACGGGTAGTGCTGCCTCTGTGTTCCCGTGGAAGGCATAAAACCATGGAGATAAGGTTTAAGGTGCAAGAGAGTAGAGACTTAGTCCCCTAGAGTGCTTCAAGAAATGAGCTGGTGGTTCAGCGGGTGATAATCTTTCCAGCGACTCAGCACTGAACAACCAACCTATTTGGATGATGAAGATGCCAAGATGTCGAAATGAGTGATGCAGTCCCCTCGATGACACAGTAAGCTGCGGGAGGTCTTTGTGCACTGTCCTTTCTGCTCAGGTTTACGAAGTTGGTCTAAAGCTAGCAGGGTCTGCGTGTGTGCCTCTCAGACTGAGCGCATGCACGCACTCCCACTTCATTTTGCAGCTGCTTCCAAAGAAAGTCTAAATATACGCCTGCCTCCTCTTTCTAGTAAGAAGTGAAACTAAAGTCCTAACAGCTTGTGGTAAATGAAAGTCCAATAGCAACATTTGCGTAAGCGAGGGCGGTACTGCTTTTGCACGGGCAAAGTCCATCTTTGGAATCTGAACCTGAAGCCATCCCTCCTGTGCTGCTCAGGTTTGGTTCAGATACAGAGTGGCATTGCTTCCCACTGCTGGTCTGCAGTCAAGCTTAGAAGGACTTCCAGCTGTAAATCAAGTTTAGAAGGGATTAAATTACAGCATTGTGTAAAGACACTACTGAACATTGCATTAGAATAGGTCTGAAAAAAACATCAGCCTGAGCACTCCAGGATCGGTGTTTGCACATGTGTGATTTCAGAAACTGAATTTGGTTCTAGATATTTTGCCTAGCATCTTTTTTTTTTTTTTTGTATGAATGCAAACTAGCTCTGAATATTCACTTGCTTTTGGGTGAGCAGCTTAGAAATGCATAGAAAATTCATAAAAGCATTGGGCAAGATTATTGTTAATTATTTTTTAGATAAAGCAAATTACAATTATATCCTACGAATCCAGTCCTCTTTGCATACATGGAAATATCCCCAAATATCATATATATCAAGATACTGCAATCTTTAATGATAAAAGTGTTTTCATGTAGTTAAATATGCTCACTGAAGCTCAGGAGTCTTGTACAAAATATTAACTTGAAAAAAGATATTAATAGCTCATAGTGTTCAAAATCAGCCCTATTCCTCTAGTTCTTAAACTACATTTCACCCGTCACTCCTATAATTAAAAAAAAAAAAAAAAAAAAAAAAAGGGATTTTGGAAATAATTGTAGGTTACCAGAAACATGCTGTAATGGGGCACGTGGCAAAGTCTGTCCCAGAGTCCAAGATGTTTCACCAAAAATACCCCAACTCTGTCTCTGTGCTGTCAGATTAAAAACCTACTGGTTGAGTCACTTCAGCAAGGCTCCTTTCTCTTGCCTCTTGCTTTTTAAGCAGCCTAATAACAATTCATGAGCTACTTTACAGATTTTAATTCGCTTATGAGTTTTTATGACTTCATAATCTCATGCATCTCTTTGGAATTTTTTTTTCTTTTTTTTTTTTAATTGTGGTCTGTTTTGGGGTCTGTTTCTTTTCTTTCAGGTACAATACATCAGGCCTAGCTGGACTGGGCTTTATGTGACTAATCACATTATGACTCCTGTGGAGTTGTGCTCTTTCAAAATTTCTTGAGTAATAGTCTGTTATGAGTACATACTTATTCCCATGTCATGCGAACAAATTTGTTCTCACAGTTTGTCATGGGCCATCTGCTTTTTCATCTTTGTCCCTGGCTTAATTTCAGTGAGATTTTATTCACTTCCTGACAAAATGTGCTTTTTTACACTCATTTGGGACCAGATTTTCCAAGAACCTGAGGTCCTTCTTTGACACCTACGGGACAAAGCCAGACTTTTTGAAGTGCTCTGCAGCTCCTGTTATTTTCTAAAAAAGAAGAGTCCCTGAGGATGCCCTGACATCTCAGCGTGGAGAGGGAATGGGAAAAGAGGAGGTAGGCACGTTGGAGAGGTAATATTGTTGGGCAGCAGGCAATTCCTCATGACAATATTCATTGCCTAACACATTTTTCCCGCTGTGCTCAAAGCACTGCACAGACGAGTCTCACACTGGCTGCACTTTATGGGGGCCCGACTGAAACACATGAAAAATGAAATGCCTTGACACAAGTCCACAATGGAGCCGGGAGCAAAGGCCACTTTCATCTTCCCCATCTACTGACATTGCCAACGCAGCCCTCTGATGGCTCCTTTACCCTACCACTCTACTAATGCATCTTCTTAAACTGGGGAAACCTTCCCCCCGCCCCGCTCCTTTGCAGAACAGAAATAAGGCACAGCAGGAAAATCTGTTGTGTTTAAGGAGACTGCCAGTCCAGTCCTCCCCATAGCCATGCAAAGATGTCTTCTCTCCATCCACAGGTACTCCCCTTCCCAAAAACTTACTGAGGATGCAGAAGTGGCTGGAGAGAGTGTTTAAGTCCTCTGAAACTAAAATGACAGCTACTTCCAGGTAGCCAGAAAGAAAGAGTAAGGACAAGAAAGCATTATAATTGATCAGACCACTTTGTCCATTTTGTCTTGTGTTTTGCCTCTGTCAAAGGTCAGTAAATGCTGCCTCAAAGTTAGCTATCAAAAAGTCTTCAGTAACAGTTACGCCATCGTCTGCTGTAGGAAATTCTCTCAACATTCTATTAATGAATCAGGTGCTTGGCCCAGGACAGATGTTTCCGCTGTCTACGATCACCTTTCACACAATGCAGGCCAACAAATTTGATTCAAGATCAGGCTCAAAATGGACTGCAACTGTATGGACAACAACTGAAAGTAGAGCTGGTGCTTAATTACCTCTTTGAATGTAGCCATTAGGTACACCAAAAGGTTTTTCCTGTCTTGAAGCAGAAAGCCTTTCCAACATGTTTAATTCTTCTAAGAGTCTTGTTTTCTTTCGTTAATAGGTACCATTGTGTTTCTAAATGTCCTTATTATGTTCTTATTAGCCTTATAAAGATCACATCCATTTTAAAGTTATTTTTATTTTTCCTTTTTCTTTTTCTTTCTCTTTTTCTTTTTCCTTTTCTTTTTTTCTTTTTCTTCTTTTTTGGTAAGATTTTGGTGTCGATTAACTCCTATAGCAATGAGTTTCTCAGGTTAGTTTTGTGTTGTGTGAGGAAGTTTTTCCATTTACACAGCAGATTTTTGATACTAATCAGCCAGACAGCATTTTCTCTGAAACCACCTGTGTATCTACTCTTTGTACCTTTCAATAGCACTTCCTGCCACACATGGCCCTAGAATAAGCCTGTGATCACATGAAATTCAGCAGGTACTAAAAGTCACAAAAGACTAGACAGAGGATGTATATCGTTTGCCTTTAGCCCAAAGTCTGAGGCAACTAGGAAGATTATAGAAACAAATCCTGAAGTTGCAGACATTTGGGGTTTTTTTCTTTGCTGATTTGAGATTAGTTTAATTTCTTTACATATGTGCTCTGGAGATTTCAAACCAGATTCAGATGTTAATTAACCAAATGTAGTTATATTAACCTGCTCTTTTTTTCCAGGAAAAATACGAGACACACCATGCAATCTTATGGTTTTAATAGCCGGTGAGTCAAGTCTGGAAATTTGTTACACATGAGTCAATGAGATTTCAGGTTCCTACAGAGTGTCCAGCAAGGACACTGTTCAGCCAGCAGCAGACAGGCCTCTGTTGCCTTCACTGCACGGCTCTTGGGCTGATTAATGAAACAAACTATATCCAGGCTGGGTTACCCTGAACCTCTGCCATGTTATGCTTTAGACAGGATCGTCCTTCTCAAAGGCTTGTCACAGCAGTGTTCCCCAAAGAAACACGGTGACTATATCTTTTCTCGGGTATTTACCATCTGACTGTCCCAGCACAAGGCTTTGGCTAAGCCTCATAGTCTAGATAAGGATTTTATATCATAGCAGACCTATGGTCCAGCAATCCTTATCTCATACCATTTCTCAGGCTCTGGAAACTCAGTACTTAAATGCAAGAGATGATGAAAAAGAGTGCAGGAAGTGTCTTGTCCCATCTCGAGCAGAACCAAGGCTGTTGGTCCTCCTTGGCAAGCAATGTTTGGGTGAAAGAGGGAGAGGCTGAGTAGGAAGTCATGATTAGACATAGCACAAGAGACTGTCTCTGCAAGATTACCTTGGCTGTTGCACTGCCTAAGAGTCTGCAGGCCAAAACCTGCTCATCAAGCTAAAGGTGGACACTTTGGCTATACAATAAAGAGGCCCTATGTGATCTGCAGATGAAAAGGGAATGATCTTGCCTTAAGTATGCAAGAAAAGTAGAAACTAATAGAATTCATTAAATTTTCATATATTTCCCAGTATGTTTCATCCCCAGAGGGACGATGCCATTTTTAGGAAAATAATCTTGTAACGAAAATCCCCTCAAACTGCACAGCCCGAGGTGCTTTTTCTCATCTTCATACACTGAGGAACTGTATAGGCTATATCTTTCCTACAGAGCTAATCTGGGTGGGAGACAACCATATCTGAACACCTGAGTTATGCCAGTCTGGACATGAATTATTTCCCCGAATGACCCTGCTGCATCTTTGCTGTTTGTGAACTTTCCTGAGTGTGTCAGGAAAATCAGAGGGGAGGAGGCATATCTCATAATTTTTTGTATTTAGATACCCGGGGATTCTTTCCCAATCTCTTGTGTCAGATGTGGGAGAACTTGCTTACTCCAAGTAAAGGCTTGCGGGAAAGTCCTGAAAGATTCAACTCACTCGTGATAAAATCTGGGTCCTCACTGCAAAACAGGTGAGTGCCAGCCCATGGCCAGACAGGACCCAGGCTTCTTATCCCCTCCTCAGAGCTCCTGGCCCGAACTGAAACCACCTCCCAAGCCTGAATGAAGTTTTTAACACGTGCAGAGTTGGTGCCCTGGAGATGTACCTTTTGTCCTAACTTTCATTTCAACTGCTAGATATGGCCAGGCAATTGTAGCAGGCATCATGGAAATGCTGTCTTCACAAAGACATTTTGTCTTCAATAACATTTTCATTTTACACCCAAGTCTAGCCGGAGGTGAATTCTTTTGTTTAATGAAGAGCCACAGCTCCTTTGGAACAAAATGTTCTCCTGTAAGCTGGGTGAGCCGCGGGTTTTATTGAAGAACAGTCCTGCAGACCAAGACAATGCTGTACTTCACTACCCTTTTTGAATTACCACTCTGTCATTTCCCAGAGGAACATGATCGGCCGACCACTAAACTCTGCTTTAAGATCTTATGCCCGATCTAAATGAGACAGAATGAAGCCCTGGAGAGATTTCAACCCTTGCTTTGTTGAAACAACATTGCTTTGTTTGGAATGTATTTGCCTTTGTACTGGGGAATGAAAATGTAACTCAGTGCCCAGTTTTGAAATACATAAATACAGCGCTTTTGGTAATGTAGCATATATAAAGAGATCCATAGCATATGCTCTTTCTTATACAGCTCTTTTTCTTGGAGATCTTCAGCCAGTTTTGAAACCTTCAAGCTTTGAGTCTTGTGATAGCTCAGTGAAGGAGGAACATATCATTTCTGAGTTACAGGCTGGCACGGTGACCCAGTTAGGAAATCTGTAGCAGACTTGAAATGAAACCCAGACCTGTGCTTGCAACAGTGAACTCAGCCTTCCCTTACATCCAGTTCAATTACACAACCCCGTAGCCACCCAAATGTTCATGACACCCACTCACAGGTCCAGTCAGTGGTCACCACTGCTTGGCTCCCAGGTCTCCCCCGTGCTTTACTTTAATACCCTTAGATTATGAACTGAACAGATCTAGGGATATGATCCAGGTCTTTTCATCCTACGGTTGAATCCTGAGCTGGCACCAGTTGGACAACTGAGACAGTTGGACTTTTTCCTACCCCTTCTCACTAATTCACTGTTGCACCAGTGCACCTTGGGGCAGAGATTGCATGAACCCAGGCCCTTGTTTTACCATTGACTGTGTATCACACAACGCCTTTGTCAGCTGTGTACCAGCAGCCAGAGAATTTGGGGTGTGATGCACGTGACAAGGATGGAAGAACCCCACTAGGAGCTCCCCAGTCCCTCATCCCTCCACCTACCCACCGCGCATCCTCCCGAATAACTAACTGGAGAAGATGTTCGCCCACTTGGAGAGCAAACAAACACGTCAGCCCCACACAAACAGAGGTTCTTGTCTCTCCGTCTGAGTCCGTGCCCTTTGATTACCGTGGGTACCAACTCCCGTTTGATATTTTGGGCTGTGTGGGGTGGGCTTGGATGCTCGCTGGGTGGAGGGACACACCTCGGCAGGGCAGGAAGGAAGAGTGATTCAGCCACTCCTTGCTCTCAGTCAATATTTACCCGGTGGCTCTGGGTTTGGGGGAGCGATGGTTTCTCTCCGAGGTCACACTCCCACCCTCCTGAGCCAGGTAGCTGGAGCCACCAGCCCAAGAGTGTGCTAGCAGCCTTCTCCTGGGAGCATGCCTTCTTTTTTTTTTTAGGCTGCATTTTAGATGCAAACTGGCGCGCTGCAGCTGCATCTCTTTTTCTTGTTTTTTTTCTAATTGTAGTCTGGAGTTTTCCTTAATGGGACAGAGAAGTCTTTGAGACTGGAAATGTGCTCTTCTCTTTGTTTCTGGTAAGACATAACACTGGCCTCATGGGACTGCACTCCAACAGGGATATTTTAGTTCTGCCTGGCTCAACTTCTTGCTGGCCCGCGGTCTGATTGCTGTTTGTCACTGGGACTGCAAGAGCTGGGGAACAGAGACTGCCCTCACTGCGGCTGCTCTAGTAGACTGGAGCCCTGAATTTGGCTGGGCTTCCCAAGCATTTCCACGAGACAAATAGTAACACTAATTTCAGCTGGACACTCTAGTCCTTGCTTACATTCTTAAAGGGCCGTGTTGTGCTGCGTTCGCCTCGTTCTCCACGTTAAATGTATTGCTAGATTTCACCCTGGGGGCTGTTGAGTCCTGCTGGTGGATGATTATATTCCTCTGTTTGAGAGATTAAAGATGAAAGAGCACATTGAGATCCCCTTTGATAGATGGAGGTACCCTTCTGGCCCAGTCCCCGATGTGATTTTGTGAAGGTGTTTAGTATGGCCCTTCCTACAGAGCTTGGTCTCATATGTACTGGTGTAAAACAGGAATAATTCCATTGGCATCAGTGTCATTACACCAGCATAATCATGGGAGAAGGAGAAGAAATAGGCCCGCAGGGATTTTTTTTTGTTTTTTGGGGGGGGAACCATGCTGACTGTAAAACCACAGTAAAATTATTTTTAAATGAGGAAAATTTCTTTAAGACAGATCAGCCTCTTAAAAAGAGAGACAAATGGAATGAAATGCTGCAGTTCAGAAAGTCCTGCGGTATTTGGGAAATGGGGCAGTTTGCTGCAAAGGGAGAAGTAAATAGCCAAAGCCAGGAGAGTTGCAAGAAGAGAAAGACACAGAAAATGAAGTTGCTTATGAATTACATTATCAAAACTTCTCATAGCACAAGAGATGAGATTGTAGAGGCAAGTTTATTCTCAGCACATGTGTGGAAAAATGTAAACCTCAGTAAGAACCACTGAGTAAACCTGAGAAAAGAAAATGACTGTGCCTGGAAATGTTTAGGGGATGGTGTTTGTCAATTAATGAAATGAGAGGTCACCGTTTGCAGCTCAGTACACAGCAAAGACGTACACAGAGTAAGTCCAAAGAAGGAGATTTTTTTTCTTTTTCCCCAGTAAGAGGAATGCAGGGGAATTCTTCTCTGTGCTTCATCTGCAATTGATTTTTTTTCTTTCATAAAACCTGGTGATTATTGAGAAGAGAAAGTTTGTTCTGTGTGGCTGGGCAGGGGGTTACAATTACTCACGCTACCAGGTTCCCGTTTGCCTTCAGGTTTGTTGATTTTGATGACAAGCCTTTACCACTCGGTTTCTTAGTTGTGTCAGCAGCTTTCCCAACAACGTAGTGATGCATTTTGTGTTACGCTGTGCAAACAGCAGAGCAGCTCAAGCCAAAAAGCACACATCGAGATCGTACTCCCGACTTTAAGCAACCTCATGGCTTGACTAAGTTTGGATCCAGCCTCATGGTTTGGACTCATCTTTAATAGAAATACACAGATATCTCCAGTAACATATTTTAATGGGAAGAGGAAGTTTTCTAAGGACACAATACATGAACCTTGTCGGGGAAGGTTCCTCTCTATGCCAAGAAGCTTCTCTCTTTTCCGGGGGAGCTGCTTGCTTTACGTACGGGACTGCCTTAAAAAGGGGAGGGAGGGGGATTCTGGCAGCACTGGGAATCTTCAGCATGCCAAAAGAAAGAAAGACCAAAGGGTCAGTTGCCTTGTAAAAGGAGGGCTTCTTGATTAACTTTATGGAAAGAAACTGAGCTGTAAAAAGACAGCATTTTGTCTTTAACAAGGGCTGTGAGTTGGGAATGCCGCCAGCTGGGTAGTCTGTGCTAGCGTGGGACTATTAGGAGACCAAGGTCAGAAGGAGCCCGGACGCCACCAGGAATTCGAGGAGAGACAGGCTGGCTGAGCAAAGATGTGGAAGAGCCAAGGTGCAGCTGCTGAAGTCCATAAATGACTCAACAAGCAAATTCATGCAGGATCCTGGCTTAGAAGGGAAAGAATTAAGTCTTCCAAGGGAAAAAAAAAAACCAAACCCAAACAACCCACCCCCCCCCCACCCCCCCGTGTCCATCTATACATTTGTTCCATAGACATCAATTATATTGTCACAGAAAGAGGGAGCCCATTTCAAGACACCATTGCCTCTCAGTCTCTCTGGGCATTGGGAAAGTGGATATGCCTTTGGAAATTACTACAAGAACCCCAAATCATTCCTGCATAGCTTGCACTACAGCTAATGCTTTCAATGTAATAGCAGCAGAGGTTTGGAACAAAATACACAGTCCAACACATTGTGTACAATGTCAGACGGTGGTACTGCACTTGGCCAGTCTCTGTGACATTATAATTAGAGATGGGGCTTGAATGAAACATCCAAATGTGGAGCAGTGCTATGAGTCAGCCGAGGCACGCACACCAACATTGTCATTATCCTGAATTTTGTCATTTATAATGAAATGCAACCACTGCAATCTACAGGACATTCAAAACTTGGGTTGAGAGACAATCCCGAATTTGGTATTTATCCCTGCTCTCCAAGGCCCAAAGTCAGTAAAGTGTTAAAACACATAGCTGGGAGACTATGGGATTTGTGGAGCTGCACTTGTGAAAAAGCTGCCTGAAGCTGCACTTTCCAGAAGATAGATAGTCCTCAATTTTTAGGACCCCTCCAAATGAGCACACATCCCCAGTTCAAGCACCCCTAACTTGACCTTAAGGAAAAATAACTTAAGCTCCTTGTCCCTCTCTCACTAGCACAGCTCTGACGAGAGAAGAAAAGTGAATCTGTCACAGAAAAAAAAGGGCAAACAAAAAATCTCAAAGAGGAAACTGATTAAAGTGATTTAAAAATATGTAACCACGCCACAGCAGATGCCAGTGAAACCTAGCATTTTGGGGTAAGATCTGCCAATTCTGCTGAGCACACTGTGTAGTACAGTTCCTTTTCTCAGCCTGCCCGAGTATTCCCTGCACAGCAACTCGAGCTAAAGGTGAGATGTGAACTGTCATCTGAAATGTCCTGGTTCATATGAACTTCTGTGCCGATGCACCGTATGTCAGCACGGAAAGTATTTTTGTAACAGAAATGCCTGGGGAGGACTACAAAGCAAATGCACCTGATCTTAGAGGACTGCAGTAGCGTGGAAGCTCTTGCTGCCCAAGGGAGCATCAGTAGGCAATGCAGTTTTGAACACCCAACCCACGGCCAGGCCTGCTTTGGGAAACCAAAAGTCCAGTGCAATGCCAAGTGCGTATACAGAGCCCAGCAAGCCCATCACAAAAGCTCGTACTCTCTCTGCAGGGCATTTCTTTTCACCGCTAACCTTCCCCATGCGTTGTGAGGACAGCCACTCTTGGAAAACAAGAAAGCCTCACTACCTGTTTACCAAGGCGCTGTTCCGTTAAAGGCCAGGTTACCCTGAACAGGTGAGAAAGCACTTGAATTTTGTTCATTCGCAGTTTTGTCTCTTTCTTACATGTGTCCTGTAGAGATATTATGTGAAGTGAAACAATGAAACAACCATAGCCTGAGAAAATACACTATACAGCCAGTCACTTTTTTTTTTTAATTCCTTCCTTTATCAATAGAGGCAAATAAAATCCTTCAAACTTCCCAGTTGCTTACTCCAAGTATTACAGATCTTTGGGGATGATCCTTCTCAGTGCAACTGGGTGCATCAGCGCTTGGACCCTGCACATCTTTATCCTGGATTTCGCTTCCTCCCAGGAACCCTCAACTACAAATGTTTTGTGGGCAAGTTTGCAAGCACAATTTTCCTAACTTTTGCCAATACAGCATCGGCACAAAAGATAAGGAGTTCATGCATTCCCTCTTCCAGTACTGAATTAGATTCATTTAGCAAACTTGCAATTCAACCTAAATGTCTCGTAAAATCTACGGAAAGATAGATTTTTATCTACTGTGCAGTAGAGTGGATCAGCCCCTAAAGTAACAAATTTTAAGAAAACCCTATGAGATATGTGGATCAAAGGTGGACCTGTACTCTTATCTTAGCTCTAGTAACCGAAACAGTGTCTAAGCAGCGGTGCTTCAAGGTTGTAGGGACTAGTTTCTCCACTTCCTAATGCTCTTGATATTCCTTACAACTATACCATGATCTGCCGATAGATAAATAGCCCCAGGGCCATACCCCACCATCAATTACACTTATAAGTTTAAAAAATGTGCTAGCAAATCAGACAGGTCAAATTCAGTCAAGAGTCAATGGGACAAAGAGTAGAATTTGGCTTAGAGATGTAAGCGAAACATTTCCCTGACACATACAACACATTACGTTTCCCAGGATTCATTCTTCCTGCAGAAGGAATGTGTGTTTTCATGGGTTTGAAGATGAATTCAGTTACATTTTTCTCATGATGTGGAAATGCAGGAAGCTCATCTCTCTTTGATGTTTCGGTTCTATCTTCTATAGATAAAAAAATCCCCCTATGATCTGCTGCTGCTAGTCTTCCATTATAACTGAATCTCCTGCTCACCTGGAGTATACTTAACCATGATATATGATTCTAATTTTATTTCACAGAAGAAATAGGATGTAGTACCCATTTATTCTGGAAGAAATAGTGAGGCTGATAGGTGGAAAATCCTGAGCTGTTGTACACTTCAGTGGCTAAAAGGCAGGCAAAAAGAGTCAGGAACTCTGATTTTAATTCCTGGCTGTCTCACTGATTTGGTTGCATGGACTTGGATATCTCCATTGGAGCCAGAGTCCTCAAGCCACTAAGAGATTTGTCTGAATGAGAATTGCTATTTGCTTCATAATTTTGCTGTCTCCCAAATTCTCCCTCCCAAATACAGTAAGGATAATTCTTCCCTCCCACTGGCATGGCAATTCTTAACTCCATGTTTGCAAAACTCATTACAAGTTTTGGATGAAAGGTGTTAGAGAAGTGCAAAACAGATTTGACACCATTTTTTTAATAGAGGGCTTTCGAGGTTTTCTGTGATTGTCCACATTTTTGGAGATTAGTCAGCTTTTCAAAAGGATTATGCAAAGTGAAAGCCTGCAACAGCAGGAGGTCAGGATCAGTGACCCAGAAGGTCCTTCCAGTCCTGTGTTCCTGGAGGCTTTTCCAAGTCATACCAAAGACGTTAAAGACTACTTGTGTGGTCTGAATTTAACACCTTCAACACACACTCCGCATTGAAATTTTTCGTTGCATCCATTTAATGGGGTGGAGGCAGGGGAGGGATAGGACCTCTGCATAAAGGTGAGAGAAAGCACTTGCCACAACAACGATGGAGAGCACCCTACAAGCTAGCTGACAGCT
Source organism: Buteo buteo (assembly GCF_964188355.1). NCBI lineage: Eukaryota > Metazoa > Chordata > Aves > Accipitriformes > Accipitridae > Buteo > Buteo buteo. The sequence continues at coordinate 6,108,381 of NC_134187.1, read as the reverse complement.
CGGGAAACTGAAGTGGTCACACATGTCAAGAAACACCTCAACAGACACAAACAGCTTCATCTCCCTGGCTTTGAGATCCCACCTCTAGAAGCAGCACTTGTGTTACCACTGCCCGCTCAGTCCTGGACCTCCTTTCTGAAACCCAACAGCCAGTAGCAGTTGTGACAGTGGTTTTGTGGTGTAGACACCTGTCCATATGAAACTAATCTGGGACCACCAACCTCATTTTCTTGTGGCAATTTACCAGTTTACCATATGGTAATAATTTTTGACAGCCACCATCTTGGGCTGGATTAAAATTAGTGATCCAGTGATGGAAGATGCTTTGGTCATGCTCTTAGCCAAGCCCATACTTTACCTAGCTGGAAAGCAGGTAGTTGTGTTGCTTCCCACTGTTGGGGCAAGTCTGTGTTAGAGATGAATTCAGATAGTCTCACATCCCCCCACCTCCAAGCCTATCCCATCTGAGAAAACCAACAGTTTCTGATGTTCAAATGTGCTTTGCCAGCCAAAATGTCAACCGCATGCCACCTCCGAGAAGGCCACAATTCAGTGGTTGCACATCAGACCAATTGGTCCATATTTATAAAGTGCTTTGATATCCCAGATGAAAGGACAGTATATAAATGCCCCATTCATTTGGGTTACTTACAGTAGCAGCAAACAGAAAAATCATTACCCACAGGGTTAGAAAGGTGTATTCCTGTTTATTAATTGAAGACCACATAAAGAATGCTTGGTTAAAGTGTTCCTTTTGGAGTGGACATTTCAGTGCTGGTCCAGTGAATGAAAATAATCCTGAAAATGTGCATGGGCAAATGGCATAAACATCAAGTTTGCACAACTCAAAACAAAATTCTCCTTAAAAATGCAGCAAAAAACTTTTTATATGGGACGATCCTTGTTCCCTACACACCAATGGGAAGTGAGGCAATCAGTCCTTTGCCAAGTCAGGACTACAGTGAAATTATTATCCTAGAAAAAAATTATTTAAGTTAGAAAAAGAATAATTGTTACATGGTGAGCATCAGCTACTCTGCAACTTAGTATACGTTGCACTAAACCACCTGTGGGTTCACTGCACATCTAAGTTTCCTCTCTTTTACGCACATAACTGAGTCTTTGGATTTCTAAACCTGTATTCCTCGCTTCTTTCTCTGTGTATCTTTGAGATACATGACCCTATCAGTTCATTTGGAAAGCTATGTTAAATATAACCTTTTCTGCCTGTCATCTCAGTATTCAAGTGCTGAGTAGATATCCATACACAATCCCTGGGAGCATGCAGTGTCTTTCATATATCATAACTGTAAAAATAAATAAATTACAAAGCAGAAAGGAGATAAGGCACAGGTTTAAGCTGCCTTTTGAAGATTTATTAAAACAAACCGATATTTCTTATAATGTGCATGTAACCAGAATACATAACTGACAATGATAATCATTAACAGGTACTAATGTTATTTCAGAACAGAGGACGGAATGAGACAGACTAAACCTCCATGCATGCAGCAGAGGAAATCCAAACTGCGATAATTAAATGCAAATAAAGCCTGGGGGCAAAAATTCCTGGTCTCTCTAAGATAAGAGAAATGTATTTCTACCATCTATACTTCATTTATTTCTCTTGAAGACTCTAATTTGTTTTTAAGCTAATAGATCAAACATTCTTGTCACAGTTCGTACAACTGTCTCAAATATGTGAGAAGTACCCGCCAGGCGAGGACCACCAGCAATTTTTATGATTTCTTTACACTACAAATATTTGGCAGAACTGAAATCACCCAATAAAATAAACCTGCGGATTCATCTGCAGTTTTAGACTCTCTCCAAGTATTTTTTGGACTCCTTCCCAAAATAACTGATGCTCATGATATTCCAATATCAAATGAAAATATGTCCTAATTTTCATGTCTCACTACCACCATCTGTTATTAAAGAGAAAGTTGTCTTTTTCCTAGCGGGCCAGGTGGCTTGGAGACACCTATGTGGCCATGAGCGAAGCTCTGGTCCGGTAGTGTTTCTGGTCCTTCATGCCATTGGGTTGGTGGGACTCGGACATAATGCAAAGGCAGAATCATGGAGCAGTGGTGGTGGAATATAATTTCTTCCAGTACCAGCATCATCTGCCAGCTGGTGCCCAAAGAGCCAGCAGCACTGCAACATGGGTGTCCCCATCTCTTCAGGGGAGAGGAAGCTTGAATTTAATGATGTGCAAGAATGGCTTTAGGGAAAGGTTCAGGATCCTCTTTGGAGATGCCTTTGGCAAAGGGAATAGATAAAAAGATACCATGTTTGAAAAGTCTGTCCAGCTCTAGTGACATTGCAGAGGTCTTCAATGAAAGCTACTCAGCAGTACACAAATGTTGCAGTCACTTTTACAAGGTCCGGATCAGCTAGCTGATACCTCAGAAAGTCAATAGCTGAGCTTTACAGACTTTCAGCTCTTCTTATTACAACCATGCATTAAGAATAAGAGTTAAGTCTTTCTCCTCCAAACCAAAGATGAATTAATTTATAAACCACCCCAACCTTCTGCCTCTACCATTGCATTTGACAACCAAACCACATCACCGTTTATTCACCCCAACAAAGGCATCCCAGAGAGCCGTTCCGAAACAGCTGACACTGCTCTTCCCCTTCCCTGCAGATATTTTTCTCTCCAGAGGTCTTGAGCTGTACAATTTTAGCAAGTGCTACTTGCAATATGTCTTGTAAATTCTACAAACCACTATAAAATCTGGTGCACAGTGTCAATTTTACATGTTTTCCAGCAGAAAGGAGCATGGCTTTTGTTTCCACCAGCCTCCCAGCTGTACAGTGCCTCATAGGTATTAATTTTTAGGGTTATCACCCACTCTGATTTTGGTAAAGCACCCTAATTTTATGAGGCTTGTCTCACACCTTGTTAGACTAGCTGGCAGGCTGGCTAATATTGACTAGATGCAGAAGAAAAACCTCTTTATTAGAGTAATGCTGAATTAAAACATTGCTGTTTCCCATGGATTGCAATGGTAACCTTTTTGATATAGCAGCGTAGCTCCACAGCATTCACATCAAATCAAGAGAACGGGCAAGTAGAGCCACTCAGAAATTTCCCATTTTGCTTTTTTCTTTTTTAATACCAAATTTGTTTTGTACAAAGACAGTGTTGCCCCTAGGAAAAGCTTGATTTTCCTGAAATGTTTCCATTTTCCCTCAGGAGAGCTGATGGAAAGTATTTAACTTGGGGTCAATGTGATCTGAAAATTGTTCAGGTCAGGTCTAAGAAAATTAAAACTATTGTAGGTCAAGCCAGCCTGACATGAATCTGCTTTAGCTGGAGTTACACATGCATGGTGAGATCTGCATATCTGTTGCAAAGCAACGGAGATTCACTCCAACAAGGAAGTCCAGCCAGCAAGAAAACAACCAGAAGAAAACAACTTCCACAAGGTGAAAGCAGAACAACTGTAAATACAGCTGAGTGTTGAAACAGCCCAAACAAACACAATATTTAAAAATATTTCCCACGTTCACAGTAAAAGATTTTTCTACAAGTATCTCATTCTATTATAAGTTTCCAACAGTTCGTTTTGGGACTCAAATTAAGGATGAAAATGAATGTTTAAAGGCAGGACACAAATCCAGATCCTTGTTCTAGTGACACGTCTGCTCGCAGACATAAAACTATTTTGTTCACTGGCAGGGAATACTGGATCATGGAGGGATTTCCTGTGTTTCATAATCCCATACATATTAGACAATATCGTACACTATCATTCCCATTCCACAGATAGGAAACTGGGACTGCACGAGCACTGCTACATAGGCAATATAGAAAACAGTGCAAGGACACTGGAGTGTCTCTAGCTATTAAAAATAAAAGTCTATCAAGAAAAACTCCCTTTGAGGCAAGCTGCCTTCCAGGACAAGACCACAAAGGCACCACATGAAACTATGAAGTGGAAGATTGAAAAAATAAAGGAAAGACGTGATCCTTCACAAAACGTGCAGTGAATCTGTGGGGCTTGTGCTGCAAGATGTTGTACAAGAGAAACGTTTGCATGAGGTCAAAAAGCGATCAGATACTGGCAGCTTGGGTAGACAGGAGATGAAGAAGAAGGGGGACCTTTTTTGAAGCCAGGGTGATCTTCATGATCCTCTTTGGCTGAACAAAGGTCCCTTCAGAGAGGGGAAGGCTGTCTGTGATCCCCGTCTCTGGAGATCTGCCCAGTCTCACTGTATCTGCGGTGTTCTTGAGCCAGGCCACTGGCAGCCCATTGAGTCGTTCTTGTTCTCCTTCTGCGACACATTTCAGCCACTACTCTTGATCTTTTCTTACAGGTCTGTAGGTGGCTATAGGGGGCTGGGAGATGGGATGTTTTGTGGCCTGGGTAGCAAACTTTCTGCAGACACATCTGAACTTACCACCAGTGTACATTTGCCTGCAATAGGGAGGACTGGAAGTGATGACCAAAACAGTCTCTTTGAAATTTGTATTTCTACTCTCATGATCCCACAAATGTATCATTCACAGAGGTGCACACCAGGCAAAAGGGCCCTTCCCAGAGCTGGCTAAATGCTGAAGGACCTACTTCTTAGGGGTTGCTGTTCTTCAGGAAAAAAGTCTCTCTGTTCCCTCATTCACTGTCTACACAAATTGTCTATGTTTTCCTCTCCATGTGACTAGAATAATACATAACAGGAGTCTGACTCTGCACTGTATGCAAAAGCAAACGGGCTTTATGGTAAAGGAGAATCTCAGACGTGAAGGGACAGTGCAGAAACACGTGAAGAGCTGAGGAAAGCTGAAGATGTACAGAAAGGGTCAACATTAGCTGAGTTTCCTCTAGGTCCAGTGCAAAGCAGCCTACACGTTCAGTCAAAATAACCTCCTACTTATTCTACTTAAGTTTTTGAAGAACATTATTTCAGTGCCAGCACCAAGACAGACTGTTCTCCACGACTCAGAAATCACAGATGGAGAAGCCTCCACCAAATGCCCACCTGGACCAGCTCAGTGAAGACTGATCTCCTGCAGATTGAACTGAAGAGACAAAACCTGGGAAGTGGGAGCTGCGTTAAGTCTCATATCCTCTACAAGGATCCAGTAACCCACTCACCATCGGGTTAAGCTCCTATTGAACATGAGCAGAGCTCCTTACAAGTTGTGCAACACAATGGAAAATTGAGACCATACCATAGATGAGGACATACAAGTTACGTGGTTTGCCTGAGGCCACACAGTGAGTCAGCGGCTAAATTATAAACTTGGGAGTCCCTGGCTCCAAGTCACTTATTCAATCTATGCTGCCTCTAAGGCATATTACATTGGGGATATTGTATGGAAATGACATTAACTTTAAAGAGCAGTGTAGAGTAGAAGCAAGCAGAGTAAGTGGGCTTTATTGTGGGCTGATTTAAAAAAAAAAAAAACAAAAAAACCCCAAAACATGAAAAAAGTGACATGAGCAGTTTTGCAAGCATACAGTGTAAATTAATTTTGCACAATTTGATTTCAAAACCTCCCTCCCGGATTAAAAACCTAAACACCAAGTTTCAGGCCATAATGGACCCTTCTTTTCCACTCTTCTTTTTTTTCTTCTCTTTTTTTTTTTTCTTTTTCTGGCAATTCTGTTAACCCCCCAAAACAGAGGTTTAATATGGAAATGCTGACAGCTCCTTAAGTAGAGCATCGCATTTGCAACACTGTAATTATGCCTACTTCAAAATGCTCCAAAGAAAACAAGATTTTCTTGTTCAAACAAATCTTGAATGGTTTTAGCCCCAGAATTAAATCATTCAGACCAAAAAGGACTGTGTTAAGCATACTGAACCAGGGCTGTACCAAGGAGATGTGGAAAGAGATAAATGCAAACTGATTTTACAATATTTACGTAATTAGATCCACATCTCTGCTTTTCTCTCTTGAATGAGTAAAGACCAGATTAACCTTATTATTATTATGTTTATTTGATTGACTTAGGAATTCCATCTGGATAAAAGGAGAGTCTAGATGTCTTTCTCCATGCGCGCCCAGCGTGAAGCCAATCAACATGCCTCTCTAAGTAACAAATTTGTTTTATGTCATCTATCAGCAAGATACTGTAATATTGGATATAGCTTTAGTTCAATGGATGACTGCTCCTTAAAGACCATGCAGCTTAGAGGTTTCCATCCTGCATTTTTATGTCCCCACAGAAAATTACTTGTCAGATTTTCCACTCTTGTGAAGACGGTTGTAAGAAAATGTGTGGTGCAGAAAGCGTGCATGGCACATTTAAATGAGAACGCAGCCAAAATCTCACTGCTTTTTTTCGGTGGAGGATGTTTGCTTATTTTGCAAGACTTTCTTGCATCCCACTTCTGCACTGTAAAACAAAGGCAAAGATGTGTGTAGATACAGGATTCCTATGGTGGTGATCAGAGAATAAGAGAAAGGGAATGATTTCTTCCACTGCTCATAATGTGTGATTTTGATTGTTATGACTGCTTCATGCAAATAGTCCTTCCTAACAATACGTACTATATCCCCATCTAGCATAAGAAATATTAGATCAAAAATGGGGAGGAATTTGGTGTCAGTCTCATTGCATTTAATAGGGAAAAACAATTTTTTGAGTTAATAGGAGGAGAAGTCCCTGCAAATGGATTGTTACTTCCTTTGAGAAACTATTCTACCAGCTAATTAAAAAGCACTGTCAGGAACCTTCTCCTGGTAGTTACCCTCATTTTCCAGAGAAGAAGGATAATACAGTGGGCTGAGGCTGGGACAGGTTGGATTTATTTCCCAGCTTTATGTAACCAAGACAGAGCCACAGAGTCTGTCTTTACCATCTCCAACATGGACAACAAAAATATTCTTTTTTTTCTCAATTTTTTTATTGGTCTTGTTTACTCAGGTTGCCATAATTTCTGGGCAGAGTCTTCTTCTGACTATGTGCAAGTATAACACCCAGTTCAGACCGCTCAGTACTACTCAGGCGCATGCAATTAATCCAAAGAGATGGCCATTTGAATCCAACCAAGAACATTTCTATCATCAAAGTGGCCATTTCGTAACTGTAAATGGACATCTTGTGAACATTTCTAATGTTTCTATTTTATCTGATTTCTGATTTCTTGCTCTAATAGGAATATAGCAATTTGCCATCAGGCTGCAATCTGAAACAGTTACGTTACATGAAACTCTGCATGTTATCTCATTTGTAGGCTCCCTTTACCACACAGACTTGCTTTTGACTTCCTTTCGTGCATTATCACAACAGACTCCAACTCACGTGCTTTGCTTTTCTGTTGGGAAAATATTGTGTAACCTACAACACTTACACGGCAACCCTTCCCCCACAGCGAAGGAAGCCTCCAGCCAAACGAAAGCTTTGATATTAAGAGCACAGAAATGTGTAAACCCATAATAATGCACTTGGACTGCAGCTCTCCTTTAGGAAAACAACAAAACAAAACACTCCTAATTAAGCTATTGGCTTGGAGGAGGTACCAAGTCCAAAATGATTTTGACTGCATATGGTATTTATATGGAATGCAACATGCATTAAAACACCAGCACACCCAGATGTGGATGTTCCCCAGCTGCCTGTCTGCTGCTTTGATGGCAAGCTACAAAGATCCTTCCCTACACAGTCATCTCCGTGGGAAGCAAGAGGTGACTTCTCTGCACTTGCGTATCACATTGAGTAGTGGAAGGGGAAATTTTAGAAAGAGAACGTGCAAGTTTACATACGTAAATGCTGCACTCAACTTCATTTTCTGTGTGTTCAAAACAGTGGCCTCTTAGTATGAGATGCCTCTCAAACTCAGAGATGGGTCACATACTGCCAAGGGTCTCCCCAAGGTTTCTGCTTGGAGCGGTCGATGCAGATGTTATTTTTCCCTGCAGCTGTTGGGGGCAGTAGACAATCAATCCTGGGTTTCTGTAACCTGTATGACCTGGGGTGTGCATCACATACAAGCTATATACGTGCCCTCATGTCGAACAGATTTGCAAGGCACCTGGCATGTCTGGGAATATAGGGAAAATAAGTCCTGCCTTGAGAAATGGGTATTTTGGTGGTCCTTGGGATATAGACTATTGTGCCCCTGATCAGGACCAAATTCTATCTTAAATTGCAGTATGATTTAGCGAATACCAACTGATTTTGGCCAGAATTTTCCCATTTTCAAGCCATGAGTATACTTATTTTAGATGTAGCTGCTGAATTTTCAGACAAGTTCCAGGAAATGAGTTAAGTCCCAAGGTCAGGGAAACAGATTTGCTTTGGATACAGGCAGGAAGCAGATTACAGGCAGAGACCAGCAAGACAAAATTTTGGAGGTTATTTTTACACTAATGGCCACCAAAGATTATTTTTTACCCCCCAAAAACCACTCTACAACCACAAGGCATGCTGGGCACCGTTGCCACCACAGCATGTACTGAAGTGTGTGTTGGGTTGCATGATGTGGGACGGCCACAGCACTGATGTGCAGCAGGAGCAAGGAGCTGGGTTCAATCCATGCACCAGCCATTAATCATTTCACATTTTAGCACATTGTAGGATTCCCTGGTCTGCACTGATATCTGTGAACAACTTTAAAACCATTCAGAAGCCCTAAAGCAGAAAAATCCAGCTTGTCCTCATCCATAGACAGCAGAGATGAAGAGCCTTGTCTCCCCTACGCACCCTTAGTAATCAATGGGGAGCGGGGCAGTATCCTACAACACAGCTGAGCCCCAAATCCGAAGGCATCAGAAAAAGCAGCTTCTTGCTCCGCTACTGAAGGAGACCAGGCACCTCAATCAGACTGAAGTCCTTGGAGACAGATGAGATGAGCCCTGTGCCCTACGGTGCCCTGTGACAGCAGTTTGGCCACCAGCTCAGAGATGCTGTGGAGCTCCTAATTGCAGTCAAGCTGGACCCCTCTGCAGGGGGTCTGGAAGTCACCTCTACCCTCCAGTTCTCCAGAAATAGAAAACTGCCTGACTTCTCCCTTTTCTTCCCTTCTCCATCTTTTCTTTTGCTAATGAGTGAGAGGCACCCTTCCATAAAAACAGCATGGCATGGGCAGTTTCTGACTTGCTTAAGCAAAGCTTAGGGGAGCTGAGTTAACGTTCTCAGCTCACTCCTGAGACCTCTGATAGTCCCTTCAGGTCCTCGTATGGCCCATCAGTTGCTGCCCTGAGAGCTTTGCTGTCTGCTGCTGTCTTTTCATGATGTTTCGGGTGCTGCTTCTAACAGTCAGCAAGCTTAATGCAATGAAAAGCAGAGATTTGCAGTGTAGCTGCCCATACCCAGACTTTAGTCTTAGAGTCAATGGGGAGAAATAGGGACATTCAGGGTACAGCTCACCTTTCCTAAAAGAAATGGCTAAAATAACTCAGATTTTGTCTAGTTTCCACATTTTGTAGGAAGCATTAACTCCGTGTGCCTCAGCTTGACCTTCTACACCCACCTCTGTTCAAAAGCTCGGGTATGGGATTTTTTTTTTCCTTAGGCTACTCCTGTTCTGAAAAATGAGTGCTCTGTGGCATACTGGTCCCCCACTTTGCCATACTGGGGACCTGCCAGAACAGCCCCAACTGCCTTCTGGGCTGGGCTGGGACAGGGAAGTAGCTGGTGCGCAGCAGGGTCTTTCCCCACATGGGACTGCACCGTGGTCAGGTAATTGTAGATGTCTGGTACAACAGGTGCCAGAATGCTCCTTTAATAAAATCATTGCTTTTAATAAGAATAAAAATAAGGAGGAATGCCCAGTAGCTAAAAGGCTAGGCCTTGATCCTGAAAATACATGCTCACATGAGTAATTATATGCACTTAACAGTCCTCTTACAGTGCTCTGAGAACTTCGGTACGGGCTGCTCCAGTTCCCATGGGCTGCAGCAGGGACAGGACACCCCGAGCTGCGGGGCTGGTTTCACCGCACGTGAAGTGACTCACGACCCTGGGCCTGACTGGGATCAGACCCCCAGCCAGAGAGCCGTACCTCAGATATATTCCTTTTTCAGTAGCAAAAATGGAGTTCTGCAGGGGGGAAATACCCAAATCAGGATTTTATTAGTTAGCAGGACACGGTTCAAGATTTTCGTATCCTGCAGCTTCCCAGTTTCCATTGACCTGTGTGATGCCGTGAGGATCGGCTGTTTCTCAGGAGATTTAAAAGGGATTAGTGGTTCCCATGTTGGAGCTATAAACACAGTCCTGCCAATCACTTCACCTTCCCTGTTCATGCCAGGAGAATAATACAAGGTCCTGCTCACTTTCCTCTTAAATTTCACATTCTCATTTAGAATATTTTTCCTTTCTGAAAGATCATCCAGGAATAACCAGATAGGGGATTATTTTAACTGAGCTCCAATACTGGACCATTTACATTGCTTGTTTCTAACTGGCCTTTTGTTTACAGCAGACTGAAATGGTTAATCAAAATTAGTAACATATGATATACCCAGGTGTTTCATACAGTGGCCATATATTTTTTTTCCTGGAATTATTATGTTACTACAAACAGGACTGAAATATTTTAATATCTGTATCAGAGAACTTCTAGGAATAAAGAGATTCGACTGAAGGAAAATATTCTTACAAAGGTTTTCCTGTACAGGCAGTTGCACTCTGACACTAATACAGCTCCTTATAGCTTAACATTTTTAATGATGGGTTTGTGAGCAGAGCTATGAAAAGCTCCAGCCTGGAGAGCTAATAATGCAGTGAAGCTCACCGGGTGGTTTCCCTGTTCCACCCTAGAGGTAGCTGCATTTCCACTCTGTGACTAAGTGGATGATACATACTCGGGGCTAGATAGGTTTATTTTTTACTCTTACGATGTCAGAGCAATTCCCCAGCCTGCAGTGGAGGTACTGTAGAGTACAGGAGTAAGTGGTTCTCAATAGGTAAAGGACTTTTTGCTTGACTCAGTGAACACATACAATTTTTTATATATATGTGTATATATATATATATGTTGCAGCTTGACACTTCTGTTTCTCTGCTATGGGTGAAAATAGACTTGGGTTCTGTTTAGCTAAATAGGACATTTTTCTAATTCTTCCTCAGTCCTCAGGACAGTGAGGAGATTGATGAGGGAATGTGAGAGCTGTTCATAAGCTAAACGTACCCTTCCTCTTATTCTTACAGCTTGCTTAATAATTGGCATTTAAAAGCAAAGCAAAACACAATAAAACAAAAATCTCTGAGATACTACAGTGTCTGAGGGGTGTTTGTATAAGTGGAGGATCTGAGGTCACGGATCCCACCTCTCCCTTTGCTTATGCCTCAGGTTGCTGGATGGTTGGGAGCAACCCAGATGGGCTCCAGCATGAGAAGACAACCTTTCCACAAGGAATAACGCCACCAGCCAAGTGTACAACCAGTTCTACCGCTAATTAGGGCCCAGAGTAGAAATGATCATATGTTTTCATTATGAAAAGCAGGATCTTGTACTACTCCAGCTCTGCACACTGACAGAGAATTCCTCTGGAGGGGCAGCTCATAGCAGCCATATTTCTTGCACACACATCTTATCCATCTTATAATCGATACCAAGAACAAGCTACCACTTTAAGTAATTTTATTCCCATTTTCAGAACACCAGCTAAGCAGCAGGAAGCATTTAGCAGGAACAGCAGGCAGTGACCCCTGTGCTCACACTGCGCTTGCAATCCCAGCGAGCGCTTTCGCAGCATCCCTTCCCCACGGGGCTAACAGCTCTCACCGGTGAGGGATGGTTGCTCTCGAGTGAGTACCTGCGGGACAGATTTCCAGCTTGCTGCATCTACCTTTATATTTCATCACACCCCTGAGGTTCACACACATGTCAGCTTGCTGCTGAATGGGTGTCTGCAATGACCACATGCTTTTAAGACCCTTTAGCAATCTAGCACAAATCATTTTAGGAAAAGTCTTGATGTTTAGTCCCACCTGAGGATTCCTACAGTGTTTCGAAGTCCTCCTTCAGCAAACATCCATTTCCATATGTGACTGCCTATTGATTTCAATTTATGCCATGAAATTAACTGACACAAACATTACAGGTGTCATTACCTACATTACCTACAACTTAATTGCATTGAGTGAAAGGAATAGCAACGGTCCCACTGAATATTCATTATCTTGTTTGGATTTTTCTGTGTAAAAAATCCAGCCTTTGTCTCCTTACCCATTCATATCATTCTGTTGGAATTAACTTGTGCTCCTTCACATTTTTCTGCTCTTGATGTCATAATGGCCAGTCGTCAAAATTACCATCAGAGAAGCCTTGGTTCACCCTCCTAGCAGGGGAGTAGAAGGGCTGAGCAGAGAGGACAGGAGAGCAATGTGATACTGCTCCCACAACAAGCAGACTCAGGACTGGACGGTCCAGAAGATGCCCTCCAGATCTGTGTTTCTGTGAAGAGTCAGCTGTAAAGATATTTTTCTACTTGTGGGCTTCTACTCACAGCTAAAGCTTGGAAGTAAGGGCTCGAAGTGCTGTAGAAAGTCATACCCACAAGGAGGGACAAGCCCTTGTGCCAGGACAAGAAACCTTTGGATTTACTCTACAAACCAAAATTGCCTTTTTCCACCATTTCACATTGTACAGCCATTGCCTAATCATTCTTAACCATCATTACTAGCTCTTTTAGAACATCAGTGTTTTTTTCAGATCTCTCACTCTCCTATTAAATATCTGTGTTTTGGATTATTATTCCCAGATTTATTAGTTTGCCTTTTTCCAGACAGAATCTCATTCTGTTTCCTGCTCATATTTCTAACCTCTGGTTCCATTAGTGTTATTTCTCTGTCTTCACTGGGTTTACAGTTCTTTCCAGTGCAGTGTTGTGTGCAGATCTAGTTAATGTACTTGGTTACACCTCCTTCCAGACCATTAATAAAAGTATTAAATAATGTTGCTGCTAGCACAAATCCATGCAGCACCCTGCTGTTCACCTCCATCATCTTCAAGACCACAGCCATCCATCACGCACACCATTTATCACCAGCAAAACGACTTTGCAAACTAAAGCTGTTCTGTCTGAATTACGTCGCTAGCTCTGGGTGAGGACCAAAGGGAAGAAATGTCAAGTGTCAGTGGCAGAAGGAGGTGGGACAAGGGCTGGATGATGATATCGCTCAAAGCCACTCCTTATCAAGGAATCCAAATGGACCGATGGAGAGAAATGTAATCCCTCTCTGCATCCTACCATGTCCTCTAGCAGAGGTTTCCCTGATGCACTCTGGTCTAGCACTACCAGGGGCCGCATACTTGAGGGCGGAACTATATATTATCCCAAGAGTTGCTCCACTAGCCAATGCACAACAGGAATAGCAGTTACCGGCAGAAGAGAGATACTCTTTGTTCCCACATAATTGTTTCCGGAAAGAAATAATCACATATTCAGACATGAACTAAAATCAAAGAAGGAGAAGGTCAGAGCGGGCACGTTGCCACTGTGCTTGCTGCTGGGATCTGTGATGAGGGATGCTGGTAAAGCTGAGTATCAACAAATCCTGGGCTGGAACAGGCAATTAGCTGGGGACTTCTATCATTTCTGGGCATCTACACCGAGACAGAGGTTGGCAGAAAGGCAGGAGAGTTTCTTTCCATCCAGGCTTCCTCTTTAGGAAAGCAACATATTCCCCAGGTACTTGTCTAGACGTGTGGCATGTACAGACCAATGTCAGGAACGTAAGCGTTGCCACACCGAATTAGAGACCTGAGGTCCAACAAGCTCGAAATCCTGCCCCTGAGAGTGGTCAGCATCACGTACCTCCGGGAGAGGTGTAGCTCTCCCGAAACACGCAAAGCTGGCACAGCCTCCACGTGTCGCCCCTGCCCTCCTTCTAGGGATTACTACCGGGGCTTCAAGAACGAAAGACGATTTTAATCCCCAAAGCATGAAGTATAATAGTTTTTCAAACTGTTTGATACAGCTGTGAGAACTGTGGATTCACCGGCTAACCACAGAAATGTCCCGACCTCATCTGTAGGATAACAAGCTCCCAGAAGTCCAGACAAATTCAGTGGGAACTATGGGGATTAACCAAGTGAGAAAATCACATCCAAAGACAATACATGTAAACTAGGATGATTGCTCTAGCCTGAGCAGTTAGGTAATAGCTGGACTCCTGCAGGTCTGTTTCTATTAGAAAAAACTTTTCTGTTTCTCGAGTGTAATCCTGTTTAACTAAGAAATATGACTACAAAATCCCATTTCATTGAATGCAGGAGAAACTAAGAAAAGCAAGCAGCTCTTTCACTCTGAAATATCCAGACTTGCTCCTGTAGCAATTTCTGTGCCCCCAAACCTATTTGTACACAAGAAATCATTTAATAAATGCAAGTGAAATAAAGAAACGTGGAATTAAGTAGAATTAGAATTATGGAGCTTGACTTTGTCTGGACAGCTGGTAGCAAAAAGCACTTGAAGAAAATACCAAGTAAAAATATTTCTTGAGTGTACACATATCTTTAGCTCTAAGTTGAATACACTGATGAATTTTAAAGGAACTGGTTCAGTAGCTTACCAAAGCACTGGGAGTTCAGTTTTGAACAGCTATGGGAAATAGAAGATACAGGACATATGTAGGTGGAAATAGGAGGAAAAAATATTGAAATTATTGTGTGTTTTTAATTAAAAATAGCAGTTTGAGCAACTTACATTTCACTGCTCCGATATTATAATTATGGTTATAATAAACAAGTCTGAACAAAAAAGCAAAAGAGCAAGACAGGTAGCAGAGCATAAGGTTGAAAAGGGGATAATAAAAATACAAGCTATAGAGAATATGATTTCAGACAAACAACGCAGACAACTTCTTAACTAAAACTTCAGAATTGCTGAGTACAGAACTACAGAGACTAGAGGGAACATAATGAATTTTAGCACAAGAATTTCAAATGAATAGATCATTTATCAGGAAGTTCCCTGCAGTGGGTCAGATTCCTGAATCCACACATGCACTGCTCAAACCAGCCTTGTTTCTTCCATGGTGCTCGGGTGAGCTGTTTGCAGACCATGTGCCGTGATCATATCGGGTCCCGTAAACTGGCTGCTCTCGGGTGTGCCACGCTACTAACATGGCACTGGAAATTTTTATCCCACATATGCATGAAGTGGCGTTCATCCTGAAGTCAGAACGGAGCTTTTGTGCAGCCCAGAATGGTGCATCTGATGGTTTGGTGTTGTTGGATTGGATATGATTGTTTACTAATCTAATAATAACTTTTATCTTTAAATATTTCCTTTGCTCACAGTGCTAAGCAACAATTAAAAAAAGAAGCAATAGTTTTTCTTTCATAATTTTAGATATTGAAACTACTTGTGAGAAAAGAGTGTTGTCTGATGTGCTGCCTGACTTCCAGTTGTGTGCTTACATCTGAATTACTTTATATTCCTATGTCACTTAATCTAACAGGGCAATAAATTTCACTTTCTGTCCTAAACTATGTCAGTGCTGCTTTCACGTATTAAATAGCTGCTCACTGCCCAGGACCAGGGGCAGTGATCCTTCTGATTTAAGGCGTTCTTCATCCCGTCCCTAGTGCAGACCACCCCGCCAGCGAGACATCTCCTCGCGGTCCATCTCCCCTTCCCACTGCAATCACCTAACACACGCGTGGTAACGCCTGTGATGACATTGCCCTAGGAAAACATTGAATTTCCGTGCAATGTGGCACTGCGACAATGAGCAAACCCTGTTCTGGTGAGAGATGCTGATAGCGGCAAGTATTTTGGAGGGTTCTAAGTGTCAGCAGTGACAACATCTGGGTGGCCGCAGGTTTAAGCAGATCCACCCCGTGTAACCAAACTCGATGATGAACTTGGTGGAACCACGTGCAGTACGATTTGTCATTTGATTTCTCGGGTAAGCCAGGCAAGGGGGTAAAGCAATTAGGGGAGGAGAAATTGCTCCTCTTTCTATAAATGTCTGGACTTTGAGCCACTCCTGGACGAGGTTTATTCCCTGTGACACCACACAGCAACCCCGCGCTCCGACCTTGCTGACGGCTGAGGCTCCTCCATCTGCCCAGCAACTGTTTACAATTAACTGATGATTAAATGTGCTGAGATAGCGAGCTGCTCGCTTAGCCTGCCCTGAACGCTGAAACTTCAAGTGCCAAGAGCAGAGAGAAACCTTTTGTCTTGGTTTTGCATAATACGAGGTTGTGGCTAAGGCTTCTCGGAGCTGCTGTCAGCGATGGGGACAACAACAGCTTTTCAGGAGCAAAACCGCTGCGGAATTCAGGTGCAAAAGTATTTGCTTGCATTAGGATAGACGCTGGAGCTGGGCAGGCAGGGCAAAATGAGTAAGTGCTTCCTGTATTTTCTGGTGTTTTCCTCTATTTAAACAGGCCAGCACGCAGGTGTAACAAACAACAGTGTTTTAGTCACTGGCAAAAAGGAAGCGTTTCTGCTGCCCAGCTACCAGGGATCTTGTTGTCTTCCATGCAAAAGTGTTTGCAGAATGCGAACGCTTTGTGCAGGGAATCACAGGATGAGTCCACTTCTTAATTCAGATCCTGTAGAGCAGGATACAGGTGTGAAGGGGCCCGTGAAGTTGCGCGAAGAGGAGAGACAGTAAAATAGCATTTCTTAAAGCCAGAAGAAAATCAGTGCTGTCCTCCGATAAGTATGTCCTTGTTGCTAGTGGCGAAGCCAGGCACACCCTACCTATTTGAAATGAAAAGGTTGTTCCACCAGCAAGATTGTGTCCTGTAAAATCAGCAGCTCAACAAAAGGAAATTGGATTTTTTTTTAATGCAGAAAGCTGTCTGGACCTTTTCCTACTGTTAAGAAATGTAAGGAAGGGTGTGAATGTACAGTCTAATACAAAATTTCATGTTCTTTTCTTGATTCCCAACACCTTTTGGCAAAAGGCAGGGTTATGATTATAAACTGAGGTACAGCAAAACCTTTTTAGCTGCAGCTGACTTTCACTAGTGTGAATGCAAATTCTCATTTGCACAATTCAGATTGAATTCATTGTGGCTGCTCAGGAAAATAAATTAACTAGGCATAAGATGCAAGATCTGGCTACTGATATGTACAATTTTTGCTTCGGCATGCTCTAGAAAGTGTTACACAAGGTTATTTACAAATATAGATTATCATTTCTAATCTTAAGGTATACCATCTCTGAAGTTTTAGAGGTTACATAGGACCAGATCCAGAATTATGTGAGCATCTAATTTAAATCCCAATCGACATCACTGGAGCTCAATGGCTGGATGCTACTAAGGTATGAGCCTTAGCAGTGGTATTAGTAAGTCCATAGTAACAATGGTAGTGTTAATGTTACCTCATTACAAGTGCAATCTTCACCCCTAGTCATCCTAGACCATTTTTTCAGCCAGTGGAAAGAAGCTGGCAATATCCAATTTACCTTATCCTAAAGGATATTCTTAAATTAGGTAGAAAAATCTTTCCAGAAATGATTACTTCTTTCCACGGAGTGTACAGGCAGCCTGGGATCACCAGCACAGCTGTCCCCATCTGGCAGACACCTAAAATTAGCAGAGTTGACTCCATGTAGCCTGTTCACTCCTGCCATCTTCACGCTCAGTAGCGCTGCCCTGGGATTTGGTAGACGCCCGTAAAATAAGGACAAGTCTCATGGGGGAGGTCTGGAGGACCTGCTAGTGAAACACAGCACAGGGACAGCACAGGCAATAAACTAAACTACAGGACAAAAGGGAACCAATGTTTAATCAGAACTTGCTGGGCTTACCTTCAGCAATCAACAAAGATTTTCCTTTTGTGCAATAATCTTGCATGAGGAATTTCCATCGGAAGTTGCATTATTTTAACAACTTCATTAAACCAGTATGAACCTAAATGGAAACTCTAATTTATGTTTAAGTAGGCTAAAAGGATTACGTCAAAAGTAATTATAAATCTTTTTTTTGTAATGTAAATGTAAAAAAGTCATCCCCAAACACCTTAAGTTAAGGTGGAATAAACTGTAATAAACATCCACAACTCAATTTTTTAAAAAGCAGGGGGGGTTCTAGTGTCGGTACTGCTGTATCTTGCCAACTGATTTCATCCATTTTCTCTCTTTGATTTATTTCTTCATACTTCTCCCCATAGAAGGAGCAACACTCTCTGTTCAAATGTAAACATTAGACTCGACCTAGGCACCTTCCTGGGCTCTCCATCCTGCCCCAGGAGAGGAACGAGCACATCAGCGGAGTAATTCATCTCACCTAAAAAAACCAGCACTGGATTCAAGCCCGCAGCCCCCGTTTCTCTGCAGGGACTGTCTCAGGTGTAGCAGAGATCTAGATGTCTACAGCGTATAAAGCTGGTGAGATGAATCCTATTGTAGGCTTCCAGACTGGAGTCCAGCTCAACCTTTAAATTGACACGGCTATTCCATACATCAGTATGTCTAAAACTTTCCCCTTTTTGTGGGAATGCTGTGTTCGCTCCCAAACTGGGTCAGCAGAGTTCTTCTCTGCTGTCTGGCAGGTTCACTTGCTTCTCCTCCAAAATCGTTGGAAGCACCTGGGCCCAAATAGACACTTCTTTAGATAAGCCTCAACCTAACATTTCCAGTTTCATATCAACCCAAGATAGAAAAACTGGTTTTGGAGGAACAACAGTATCTTTAAATAGCTCCGAAAACGAACATGATGCAAAAGGCTCCCAGAGGTATGTTTGTGTAAATGTAAGCATATGTTTCTGCATTTGTTTTCATATTAATGTTATTTTAGTATCTATTTCATTGCTAGCATTTGAAAGGACTTAACAATTTACTGATAGTACATGTTACAGTCCTCCCACATGAATTGTTCCCGAATGTAGCGATAAAGCTCTTCCAGCACTTTATGCATCAGAAATATTTATTCATTTGCCTTCATGGGAATATAAGACAAAGAATATTAAATCAATAGCTATGCAGAGGGTTTTGGTTTTCTGCTAAGTCTCCAAAATAAAACTGAAAAAACTGATTAAACAGATCACATCTTGCAGTTTCCAAAGTCTGTTTTATGGGCTAGTCCATGGTATTAATCAAATGTTGAGCCAGAGGAAAACATTGATCAAACTCAGATAATAATAAAGTCAGACCCTCCACTGGTGTAAAATGGAATAATTCAGTATCTTTACCTCAGTTTATATTGGCTGAATGTCTAGTCCACAGGCTTTACACCGACAGCTCTTTTGAAAAAATCTGTGTATTACACACTACGCATTTTCATTTTCCTATTAACATTATAGTAAAAGATTTAGACAGCAAGTCCTTTGAGGCAGGGATTTCCACAGCTGTCTACAATGGACTGTGTGAATATATAAATTCCATATATTGGAGGAGAAATTGGTTTTCCCAGCCCCAAAAGGGTCGCTTTTGCTGAAGGCACAAGTCCCTGCACCTGTTTTCCATTGCGCTCTCAGTGCGATGTGCTCATCGCTGACCGTAAAAACACTACTCGGGGCTCCTCAGAGCGAAACTGCCTGTCAGAGCTGCGGCCAGGGAGGAATTTCCCAGAGGTCTCGCTGCTGGGGCTTTTTTTCTATTCTTTTGTGGTAGGTGGCATGGCCTACTTCTAGGATCACCTGAAATTTTGCCAATCTCGCCAGCTGACAAGCACCCGTGTTCACCCACCAGCTGTTCCCACCACCCCTGGGTGTCCCAGGTCACAGGACATTTCCCCAAAGCCTAAAATACAGAATAAAACCCACAAGTGCAACACAACAACAACAAGAAAGTAAGAGATATGAGGAGCCTCAGGTACCTACAACAGGTAGGAACTGTTTTTTGCAGTCATGCTTACTTTCATGCCATCTCATCAACAGGATATCTATGCCCCTGCTACATCTGTTATTCAACAGGATATCTATGTCCCTGCTACATCTGTTATCTATAAAACCATAATCCCACAGACAGAACCCATGTGTCTGCAGTGTCAAGTAATCTATTAAAAAAAAAAAAAAAGAAAAAAGCAAGGGAGAGAACACGGTTATTGTCCAAGGTCACAAGTGACAATCCAGCAGTCCAGATTTCTTCCTGATCCTGACTTCTTTCCCTTTCCCCTCTTTGCCTGTTTTTATAAGCCCTGTGCTTTGCTATTAACTTGCAGCAGACACTGCCCATGTGTACCTCACCTGGGGAGATGGCTTTATATATAGGGCTTTTATATATAGGACTTTTATATAAGTAACCGGGTCATGTCTAAGATCCATCTCATCCAGCATCTTGCCTCTGACAGTGGCCAGCAGTGGATGGCTAGCATAAGAAAAGACAATTGCGCTGATATTTCCCCAGGGTACTGCAGCTTGGGGCTGGTGGGTTGGGACATTTTATTGTAAGGGCAGTTGTGAACCGATGGAGTCCACGTAAACCAGGAACTGCAAAATTTGGATTGCACCCTTTCACGCCAGGTTACTGCTTGACCCTGAGCTAACCACTTCTTCTCTCTACTAACTCCCCATCAACCTTTAGCATGGCGGCAATGCAAAATAGTCGTAAAAGTTAGAAAAAAGAGACCGTTGCTACATGACCTTGAACTCCTCGCACTGAAGGTGCTGGTGGGACCTGGCAGCACGCAGGTAAGGACAGCAGCGGGGTGAGACAGGCTCCTCGTCACCTCGGTCGGACGTTGGATTTCGGGATGCGTGCAGCCTCATGCAGAAAGCCAAATCAATTACTGCCTCAAAAGTGTCCTGCGAGTAGTTTTACATAAACTGTTGCTTGTTCTCCTCTTATCTCAGCACAATCGGATACTTTCAGTGCAATAATTAGGAAGACAGATTCCCCTTATAAACATTTTCTGCTCTTGTGTATACTTCTTCCATTTTTGAGCCCTGTGGGACCATTAGCAACAGACCAGTAAATCTTCAAGATCTATTCCCCATATGAGCACGATTCTCTGTAGTTTGCCAGGTTACAAGAAATATAATTAGGACTCCTTCACCTGACAGATTAATGAGTCAAACGGCAAAGGCCAGATAGCAGTAAATTAAACACCTAAACGCTGCGATCTCCACGCATAATATAATTGTGAAATAGCACATCTTTTGTAACGGTCTCAGCCATTTCAACACATAAATTCTTTATAACATATCAGTTTTATGGTACTTTTTTATTGTACCTTGGTATAAATATTTATACTAGTAGCTTGCCTTGCCAGTAAATATTTAGCATTTTGTTCTAAACGGTGACAGCCCTGTGTTCGTACACACAAAATGCTGCATGGATTTGTCACGTGAAAGCATTTAATGAGCCACCGAGAATGTGCATTTGGCAATAATCACCTTTTAGAAGAACTAACAAATGCTCGACAAGCTGCTTGTTAAATCCTGCACGCCCTCAGACTCAAAAGACAGAACTCCCGATGTGGTGAAAGCAGACACATCCGTCCGCGGCCAGCGTGTTTGATTAGGTTAGATTAACATGCACTTGTGGACAAAAGAAAAAAAAAAAAACAACCAAAAAAAACCCAGATCTCTGCTAAAGTGCTTAATCCTGCTTAATCCTTAATTTCTGCTCTCCATAGGAATTCAGAAGAAAACAGGGTTCTTGCTTAATTTTTATCATAGTGATGCCTAAAAAAACAAATCAGAGCATGAGCTGATTTCTCACCTATCTTAAAGTTCCCCAATATTTTACCATTTGGGTGTAAAATGAGATGCAACAAGCTGATTCAGTGGATGAACATGAGCAAAATTGCACCGCATGGCTATAATACTAAAAAAAAAGACTTGCTTGCAACGCTCAGCTTTTCAGTCCTCAAGTTTTACGGCTACCCAAAGAGCCCCCAGCCCAGCCACGCTTTGTGTGGGCAAGCTCTCCGCAAACACATACTCTAGCAACTCATTAGCTACCTCAATTTCCTTGGGGTGGGATTCATCTCACCTAATTAGCTATCGCCACGCCAGTGGTCTGCACAGAGCCCGTCTCGTGGGGTCCCCCGCAGCCACGGGAGAGCCAGCCACCTCCCGAGAATGATTTGTTTTGCCCGAAGACAGAGTGAACAGCCCCGAGAAGGTGCCTCCATCTCCCCGGGGTCATTAACGGAAGGCGGAATGACGGGTTTAGACTAGACACCTAGGTTTTAGACAGCTAAAGTTAGGTGAGAGAAACCCTATCCTGCGAGTGGGAGCTGATGCCCTTTCCCCATGCGGCCACATTGTTCTGCTCAACAAAAGGGTCTTTCTTTGGGGTGAAGCTCTGGATGGACGTCCCAATGAAGGGAGGCCAGGAGCATTTCTACTGGAAATTGTTTATAGGAAAAAGACCTTTCCCAACTTTTTCATGGGAAAAACTTCCATTCAAACTTCTCAAAAAAAACCCAAACCCAAGCACAGCATTTGATTTCCCATCCACTCAGAACCAGGTGGCTCAGGGTATGCCTGCTGGCCCCAAGTGCTCCATGAGAAAAATGTTATTTGGTGTTCTTCCATGTACAAAGTTGAGCAGTTTACTAAGGTAATCATGCATGTGGTGACAGTGTGTGTTGAGTCAATGCTAGCTGATACCTTTCCCATTAATCACGGAATTAGAGTGATTCTGCTAAAAAAGCAGGAGGGTTGCACTTGGTGTCACCCAGGCACAGTATGAGCTAACATAGAATCACAGAATCATAGAATGATTTGGGTTGGAAACGACCTTTAAAGATGATCTAGTTCCAACCCCCTTCCAGCCACGGGCAGGGACACCTTCCACTAGACCAGGTTGCTCAAAGCCCCATCCAACCTGGCCTTGAACTCTGCCAGGGATGGGACATCCACAACTTCTCTGGGCAACCTGTTCCAGTGCCTCACCATCCTCACAGTAAAGAATTTTTTCCTAATATCTTATCTAAATCTACCCTCTTTCAGTTTAAAACCATTAGCCCTTGTCCTGTCATTACAGGTCCTGGTAAAAAGTCTTTCTCCATCTTTCCTGTAAGCCCACTTTAAGTACTGAAAGGCTGCAATAAAGTCTCCCTGGAGCCAGGGAAAGACTTCTCTAGGCTGAACAACTCTCCCAGCCTTTCCTCACAGCAGAGGTGTTCCAGCCCTCTGACCATTTTCGTGGCCCTCCTCTGTACCTGCTCCAACAGGTCTGTGTCTGCCGTGCTGGGGAACCCAGAGGTGGATGCAGGACTGCAGGGGGGGTCCTATAAGAGCGGAGTAGAGGGGGAGAATCACCTCCCTCAACCTGCTGGTCACACTTCTTCTGATGTAGTCCAAAATAAGATTGGCTTTCTGGGCTGCAAACATGCACTGCCAACTCATATCATATATCATATCATATCTCATATCTCATATCTCATATCAAATCACATCATATCATGTGTTATCAACACCTCTGTAGCCCAGTCTCAACTCAGGTTAACCCTAGCACAGCAGGCAGAGAGCCACCCCAACATTTAAAAGGACTAAAATAAAACCCCAAACCAGCTGGCCAAAAATACAATTCAGAGCTACAAGGCTGACCAACGCAGTCAGTAGTGTTCATGTCTGAATTATCCATCCGGATTTAATCTGATGTAGGAGCTTCATTTCCTTTTGTGGACACTTGAATAATATCATTAAGTACTCATCAGCTTTGGCCACTTTCTGCCTCCATGATGGCCACCCCTTTGTAGCAGGAAAAATAAATGAATCTTGATTTGCAAAGCTTATGAGGCACTTTGGGATAGTGCCAGTGAAGAGGGACAATTAAAGCACACACGAGTGATTTTTTTGGTGTTTTTTCCATTTGGGACATGAATTTTAGGACTGCTGCATTGCGGTAGAGGGCTGTTACTGCCATGAGTTTGTTGTCCATAAAGCAGCCCAGAAATTCTTTGTGGGAATGTGATGGTGTGGGCAGTGGATGGCTTGGGGTGGAATCCCCTGCGGTTCGGGGATGGATGTGCCTCTGTTCCACACACACCAAGGCACCGCGCGGCCTCCCGGGTGCTTGCAGCACCCTTTCGGCTTTTATTGCTGCTTTACTGAAAGCCGGGACACCACTTTTGGAGGCGTTGAGGTGCCAGCTGAGGTTGTCTAGCGCAGAAAGCCACCTGGCTCCCCTCGGTGCCCCTTGGGGCAGTGCCCTCCCTCCACCAACGCTGAGGCCACCCTGAAGAACGCGGGTTCCCATCCCCGGTGCTGTGGGGACCTCGCTAATCCCAAATGAACCATCTGCTGGAGCCCTCCCAGAGCCAGCGACCACCGCGCTGCAACTCCGAAGCTGTAAATATGGGGGGGTGTGGGGGGGTGAAAGGGACCCCAAAGCCCTGGGAATGGGGGGGAGAGAAGGGAAAAGCAAAACTGGAAGAGAAACCCAGCGTCTGGGGGAGGCTTTGGGGTTGGGGATGGGTAAGAGAGAAGGTCTCCTGAGCAACCCCTCAGGCAGGAGGTGCTGGTGGGATGGGGGTACCCCCCAGCCTGGGGGTGCTCCTGGGGCAGCAGCAGTGCTGTGCCCACCTTGTGCCTCCGCGGGGGGGCTGGCGTTATAGGGATGCATTGCAGAAGGGTTCACGGACCCCGTGCCACATTTCGGGGTGCTGCTGCAAAAACGTCACAAGCCAGCCACTGCTTTCTGAGTCAAGCGGTGGGAAAAGGATCGGACCGTCAATCACGGCCACCAGACAGGACCGCATTGCTGCACCGCATCCCTCCTCGGCACCCGCGCAGAATCCGCTACGAGCATCCCCCGGCACAAAGTTCGCTGGACTCCCCCTCCAAAAACAAGCAGGGGAGACTTTTATTGCCACGAGTCTTGTTTCTAAGGCTGACTTTAAAAACAGCCCCTTCCTCCAGCTGCTAAAATAGCAAAGGGTGACCACCAGGATTTTAATAGTCCTGCAAAACCAGGAGCTGATGGAGGGTAAGAGGCCCAGAAGATCCCATTCTATGGGGAGCGGGATTTATTCAGCATTTTGCTGGGTTCTTGTGAAATAAAAAAACCTGATCCCCGGACAGGGGTGTAAGCACCAGCCTCTCCAGCAGCTCCTGGACAAGACAAGCACTGCAAAACCCAGAGCAGCTCAGGTTGTCTTTTTCTCCCCTTTGATGCCGGGATGTTTGCAGGTCACAGGGGAGGAGGAGAGGGGGGAAGGACGTGCGAGACCGAAGGGGCCTGTTTTGGCTACGTCCGCGTGGGCGTACGGCGGCGACCGTCGGTTTCGGTTTGCGTGAGCCTGGGCGAGCATCGAGCCCTGCTTGCGTCGCGGCTGTGCAGGAGCGTGGGTGGCACAGAGTGCCTGTGTGTGACAGACGGTGTGGGTTTGGGGCTGTGTGGCTGTGGTACGGACGAGTTTGTCTGCGAGCATGTCCCGTAAATGCTTCTACTGTTAAAGGGAACCATTTCATAACAACAAGAAAAAAAAAAAAAAAAAAAAAAAAATGCGTTGTCTGTTGGGGTGGGAGGCTGCAGGCTGGTACCCGGGCGGCTCCCCAGCCTGGTCCGTGCCATGGCAGAGGCAGAACATTCCCCAACTATAAAGACGACCAGAACGTGCAGTTGTTCTTCCCCAAACCAAAAGCTTGTGTTTGGAAACAAGCAGCGCTTTGTTATATTATCCCAGCTTCTGACCTCGGACAGCTTTAAACCAAAATGGTTAGTGCGCCTTTTTTTTCTTTTTTTAAAGAAAAAAATCAAACAAATAAAAATAATCCCATCCTCATTTCCGTGGATGTGAAGAAGAATAAATTTTCCCTGCTTCTGCTGCTGTCATTTTCAAGTAACTGTCAAAGCCAAGAGGGTTACTTTGGACGTGTATCAGTGCGACTGATGGGTGAAATCAATCTCATTTCTCCTGGGCCTGGGGTAATAAAACCTCTGCGGGCTTTGCTGGGCGAGGGGGGGACGGGAGGGGATCTTTCATTTCATGGTGTGCCCAGCTGTTGGGATGGGATTAAGACATGGTTAAGAAGGAGAGGGACAACCCCTCTGAGCTGCAAGCAGGTAAAGCAAGATTTTCAGGGACGGCTCATCCCCATTTCACTGCCCCAGAAAGCTCTCCCAGTGCCGGCCCTTTTATTCAGTGTGAACACTGGAAACTGAGTTAATTCATAGGGGCTAAAGCAGATCACTGAAAACCTGAATACTGAAATACGCCTCATTTATCAGCCTATCTCTGTCTCCGTATGATCTACACGATAGGGATGAATATTAACTTCCTTTGAAGAAAATAAAGCAAAGCAGCCACATGTTTTACCTGGCAAACGTATGCAAGGGTGATTCATTCCAAGAACGCTCTGAAAAATCCCCACCTCACTTTTACCTCTAGGAAATTCCCTTTTCATGGGAATGAAAATCGCAGCTCCCACGCCCACAGATCGCAGGGCTCTGGCACTTCGAAAGGCTACGGACACTTCTCCACAGCCTCACTCATCGAGATCGCTCTGCGACAAGCAAAGCGCGAGCAACACTTTCCCCTAACCGGATCATATATTTTTTTTTAGCCGGCGCATTTTTACGGTGGGCTTAAGCAGCTTCCTATGCTCCTGTTGTTGCTTTTAATTTTTTTCCCTACTTCGGGTGAAACCCCTGCAGGGCGAAGAAAAAAAAAAAAGAGAGAGAGAGAATAAATAAATAATGAAGAAAATGTTTCTCTTTCCCTCTCGATGTCAGGAATGTATGGAAAGCTTTAGGCTGCAGCAGTATTTTGACACTGCGCGCAGTACTGCTCCCCTCCCCTATTCCTTTGAGGTTCATCTTTCAGACCACAGCTCTGTTCCGCTGCCAACTCGTTGGAAGTGTTTAGTGACTGGAGAACTGTTGCCTGCTCTCTTCAGAACTTCACACTTCATTTTTCCAGATCCCTGTGAGCAGCAGCAAATATTTCACCAGCCTGGTTTGCTGGCTACCACCATAAATCAGACTTAGGACCCAAAAAAATATCCAGGCCTGTCAAAGCATTAAGCTTTTATTTTCAGGCTGGATCCAGTGGTAAATGAGGGCTTGTATTTTCCTTTAAAACTGTAAAGGGATTTTAAGGATTGTCGTTGGACAATGGCCAGATTCAAAAGATACAATGCAGAAAGTAACTGGTTAGGGGAGATTTGAAAAAGTCTTAAGTATGAAAAATGGCTTTTCTTAAAGGTTTTTCAATGAAATGTGAAGCTGGACTTGAATTTCATAAAGGCTTTGGCATAGGCTGTTTATGAGGAAATCAATTGGGAAAGCGAAGAGGACGATGCTCCTGAGGGTTTGAGGGGCTATTTGTCCCAGCCTGCCCCTTCAGATTCACTGGGCAGAGATCTGCCGTGGATATCACAGGCGCAACGGCTAGGAAAAATGAATCGAATGGTTATTTGCTTGATATTAATCGCTTTAAAAATTAGATATAAAATAGGAACCTGTATAACACTGTGGATTTGGGGAAGTTTGTAAGGCATGATGCTCAGGAAACTTGCTCTTCACTGCCCAGGCCAGAATTAGATTGCAGTAGGGTTTTTTTTATAACAGCCTCTTGAAGCAAACAACCCCAGTTCTCTCAGTCTGCTCTTCATTACCCTAAACAAGCAATGAATAGAAACTAGGTCGGGAGTCTAGGAGTGGGGCTTGATTGCCAGCATTGTCACAGGCTTGCTCTGCGACCTTGCGCTGCTAGGATTCAGCAATCTGGTAGCTGTATACAAATGGTCTTTTTTTGCATGATAATAATGACCAAACTCATTTGCACAATTTAGCTTTAAAACATGCCACAAAGCTTCCAGGCAGAGGCAAGCTGAATATCAGCAGAAATTGCCAACCAAGACACCGTCACGCGTCCCCTGCCTCAGTTTCCCCCACACCCGAGAAATGAGGAGAAGACTTGACCCAGACAAAGTGATGAGGGGTGGAAATGTTGCTTTTCCCCATTGCTCCCGTCCCAGACCACCTTCTGGCTCAGGCCCTCCTACCTGGGGAGAGCAAAGGTCTGTTCCCATCTTTGCTGCATATTCCCAGGGTTACCCGAAGCAGGTTGGTTCAGTTTTCCTGCCCTGTAGGGAGAGTCCTGTCATTCACCATGGCAAGGTGTTTTGAGGACAAGCTAGTTGACGCTTGGAGACAAAGCCATACAAAACTGTAATTAAATCAGATCTATTGGAACTTTTTTTTTCCCATCGGGCAAGTAGCCGTTCCCCAGCCTCAACATCAGCCTACACCATCCTATTTTGCAGCTCCTGAGATAGCAACTCCAGATGCCGGTCCCAAAGAAATTGAGGATAAGACTCCAGCTTTTGCATATCATGTGCCACTCTGCTTCCCTTAGCGCCTGCAGCACGGGCTAACCAAGACGAGCGCCGGCGTTCACAAATATCAACTACTCAGCCCCCAGAAATGCCTTTCCTTCGCGCCGTCCTGCTCGGAAATGTCAGCATCCTCCCCATCGTGCAGGCGGGGAAAGTTCAAACGCGTGCGGGAGTGACGGCGGCTTAACAAATCGCCTCCCCATCAGCTGAGCCTCCGAAACTGCCTGTGCCTGTGCCCCTGGGCCACCTCGAATGGGAACTAATGTGATTTAGCTGAACACACGTTCGCTGGGGGTTTAGGCGGTGTCGCTTGGCCTCACGAGCTGAGGTGGATGAAAGCACGCTCGCGGATCATCCCCGTCTCTCAGCCGGCCGTGAATGGGAAGGGATTACGCCGCCGGCACTCGATGGTGTGTCTGAACCATCCCGTTTGCACGGCCTGCTCAGGGTTACACACCGACGGGCCCTGAAGAGCGGCTCTGCAAAGGTGTTTTGGTAACTAAGGGGTTTCCATGTGATTCCACTCCCCGGCTACTTTCGAAGAGCTGAGTCTCGGTAAATCAGGGCAGGCAGAAGTTTTGGCATACTCTCTGTGTTGTGGACAACGGGTGCAGTCTGAGAGCCCTTTTTTCTGTTAAGATACATAAAATGAGAGCAAAAGCATTGAAGCCATAGGAGAAAACCCCAATGGGGCTGTACCCGGCCCTTGTTCCTTTTTTCTCTGGAGGGACTGACTCCTAAGCAGATGGCGTGCCTGAGATAAACTACATAATTTAAGATTCCTTTACACGGCAAAGACGCCCTCTCTGCACTCGCAGGAGATGGTCCTTAGGGTGCTCTTTGCACATCCTGGCTAGAGGCAAGGGGTCTCTGGAGATCCCCACCTCCCACGGCGAGCCGGGGGCATTCTCCGCCACAGGCACTGCCAGCTCCCTTAATAAATACCACAACCTCCCAAAGTCCCACTGCCTTGTCTCCCATGGCTGTGTCTGATCTGAATGGTTTCCTTTTACATTTCCCCGCCGGTGCCCATATTCTGCTCTGCTTATTGCTTGCTACCTCTCTTGCAAAATTTCCCACCTCCTCTGACCTTGCTACCGCTGCGTCTTGGGTGTTCTGTGTTTGAGGCTGCTTCAGCAGTAGGCTCCGAGTCAATTAATTTTCCAAATCACAGCTAACTCAGCAAGGCATTCATGAGCGGCAAGGTGGGGAGGCCAGCCGTACATCGGGAAGCAAAAAAAAGGAGTTTAGTTTCCCAATTTAGCCTGGCGTGTAGCAGGGGTGGCCAGGAACTGGCGCTGGCTGCGAAGCAGGATAATTTTCCAGGTATGCCGAGAGCGCAGGCACCACGCTCGGAGTAAAACAGAAACAAAAGCACCAGCCCTTTCCCCCATGGCAGGATCAGACCCCCAGCAAAATTACTTCCTATGCCGGGAGCTGACATAAGACTCCACACTTCCAGGCAAATAAACACCTCTTCATTTCAGTGGCTATCTGACATGGGTGGAACAGAGGGCAGGTCAAAGCTTAAAGCTCCTTTATATTTTTAAGAGCTATGAACACACTGCTGGTGCTTAAGAAATATGCTCGTTAATAACTGACGAGCGTGAAAGGGCAGCTCGGTGGTTAAGGCGGGCGGTTCGGTAGAGACTGGTTCCACCCTTGCCTCTGCCACAGACTTCTGGGGTGATCTGGGGGCAAGTTGCTTTGTACGAGCGTATAAACAAGTTCCCACAGGGTGAGCTATGGCGGTAGCTCCAACTGAGTCATCTTTCCCATCGCAAGGGCATTTCTTCACCCCCCCACCGATGCCCCGGGAGCAGGCTGCTCCTCCGTAGCAGAGGGGATGGGTACCTGGTACCCGACACTTGCCGTCGGTTCCTGGGGGTAACAAGCATGCACAGGTACAGAGGTGGAGGGGAAAGCTCGTGTTTACCCCGCAGCAACTTGTTTGTGTGCCCACACTCCCAGCCCAGCGTCGGTGTGGTCACAGCGCGGGTAGGTGCATCCTCACTGCTTAGCATGGGTCAAAACCACAGCGAAGATGTGACACCATGGTTTCCACGCCGGGAAGCTACAAGCTCATTCAAGAAACAGACATATACTACACTTTCGAGGTCCACGCTATGCTTTTACAATATTTAACCTCCTTAACTTGCCCGGAGATGGTTTCATCCGCCTGTGCCACTGCGCGTTGGTGTGCAGACAGACTTCCCTCCGCCTCCGGCCCCCTCGCTTCAATAGGGTTAATAGCTCTCTCCTACCTACCAGATGGATTGCAAAGATAAATACATCATGAACTGGGAAGCACGCAGACAAGCTGATGATAGGGTGCAGCTAAATGCTTTGGAAAGATAACAAAATGAATATGCTTGGCCACATCAAAAAATAAAAAGGACCAGGGCCCATTCTTTGGACAGAAGGCCAACAGGCATGGCTTGGCCATGTCCACAGTATTCAATTCAGCCTCCAGATCAGGGTGGTCATATCCAAACTGCCCACTGGGAATGGTCCCTGGCCTGTGCTGGGTCCTGAGCTGTGCCAGGCATTGTATGGGAGAGCCCAGGCCAAAAGCTTGCCCGGGCCTCTCCCAACGATTCTGTTAGGGCAAGTCCAGGCTAATAACAGACAATCAATGTGTCCACTGAACTGTTTAATTTATTAGTGTAAATGTCCCCTTTCAGACTGGCTTTCAGGATTGAAATGCCTTTTCTTTGGATAACCATCTTTACCGTCATCTTTTCGTTGCTCATCGCAGCTCTGTGCTGTGGACATTTGCAAGAAAATGCGACTTTGTGCTCATATGGCATCAATTATTTTGTGTAATCTCTGCCTTCTCTCCCAGATGGACCACCTCTTTTCCCCTTCTCCCCACCTCCTTCCTTAATCTAAGGAAAACAAGAGTGATTTTCATTAGAGGATCTGAGAGCCTTCTGCTCCTGCGCCCAGGTTCACCCTTGCTCTACATGATCACAGCGGAGTGGGTGTAAAACCAGAAGAATTGAGGTCTGCTTTGAGGGAATTAGCAAGTCTTTTTTGAAGTTCCTGCCACTGTGGCCCTTGGCAGTGGTGAAGAGCTTAACTGTGCCTGTCTGATTTTGGGAGCCTCAGCACCAAGCCAGCTCACAGCCCAGACCCAGAGCAAGCCAGATCCTTCACACCCGCCCTGTCCACATCATTCCCACAAACCCCAGATGCGCAAGTGGCTTGGGGAGAGACAAGGTAAATTTTAACCTGGTTTGCTCCAATTTTCATGAAATTGCAGGAAGGGTAAATCACGTTGAGCGCCTGAATTCTGTTTTCTCTTAACTTTCTCTTAAATTGGTTTGTTTGTTGCACGTAAATGCGTTGCGTCCTTCTAACGTGCCCTGTGCTAGAAGGTTTTTTTCACCTTAGCAAAATGTTTACTCAGTACCATCCGTCCTACAGTGGGCTCCTCTAGCTATGACCTTTGCTTTCTCAGAGTTGCCTCTCACTTTGTCATATGGTTGGGCTGCAAGGAGGCACGTCGTGACAGTCATGCCCTTTAAGAGCGCAGTCTCCTTTTATCTTACCTCGACTCCAT
The DNA here is from genome assembly GCF_964188355.1 of Buteo buteo. Taxonomy (NCBI): domain Eukaryota; kingdom Metazoa; phylum Chordata; class Aves; order Accipitriformes; family Accipitridae; genus Buteo; species Buteo buteo. The sequence goes on along the minus strand of NC_134187.1, from coordinate 6,076,699 downwards.
CTGAGCCTCGCACACAATCTTATTCCCTCTGAAAACCAGCTTTTGCAAGAGTGCCTTGGGAGCTGTGCAAACGGAGGGAGCATCAGCCACTGTGCAGGTAGCGTGTCCCAATGTGGGTCTGCTTCTTTCATGTGAGCTTACATGTATTTATACAGCTCCTCCCTCTCTCCCTGAAAGGTGTTTACCTTCTTTTACATTCAAATGCACAAACCTAAACAACCCTTTGCGACAATCTCAGCTCAAACTGTCCGCCTAGAGATGTCTGGCTGGGATTTTCCAAAAGATCCCATCCCATCCCTGAATTTTCTCCGTAAGTTGGCAATGGCAACATGTCCTCAACTTCAGGGACTGTGGCAGGTCCCATCTTCCAACTGGAAAGTCAACTTTACAAATGGTTTAGGTGGACCTAGCTCTGTGGAGGTAGGTCATTGATGAGTCGGACATTTCAAGCTTTTCAGCGCTTTCCTGCCCAAGTCCCATCACTTGCTGAGCCCTTCTGCTACCTTTCTGCTCCCATCCTGGACACAGCCCCTCCTTACCACCAAGCCCCAGCCTGCCTCCTAAATTCAGCATCACCAATGGTAACTCCGGCTTCTCCAGCCCTCCCAGCAACACAACCCACTAACACACCCAGTAACATGTCCAAGACAACCCTCGCATGATGGCAGAAACCAATTCAGGCTAGTTAACAGCCGTGTTGTGTTAAGGAGGAGAAGGTGGTGGCGAGGTGGAGCAGATGCATTCCTACAGCAGGTTGTAACACTGATACACATAAATTGAGTAGCTAAAAGGGAGCCTAAGTCCTGATCAGGCTTTCTGCTACAGTTCTGCTAAAGTTCTAGACACTTTGGTATAAATACTGAATTTTGAAGCATTACCAGCTGATTTCTGGGATGGGGTGGCGTGGGTCAGCAGTTTTGTCATAGTACCTGGAAGCCCAAAGGTAGAAGCAAAGCTAGAACTGGAAAAAAAGCCATTAAAATGGCTTCCTGCCAGAAATTTTAATTCAAATAAGTTTTTACTTTTTTTTTTTTTCCTGAGAAAAAGGTTTTAATGAAAAAAGACACTTTCCTGAAACAAAAGAATTTCTTTTGGAAAAACTCTGTTTCAGAAGGGAAAAAAGGGGAATTTTTTTGTGTCACACTACAACTGCTCTTTTCTTTGTAATGTATTTGGGTAACTCTCATTTCCTAATGCCTCAGTAGTAGTGTAAATATAACACAGCAGAGAGATGAAGTCATTTGATACTGTGGCAACATGTCGAATAAGACTTGGTATAGTAGATGAAATACCCTATTTATTTATTGTATGTAGTTCCATTTTTTTAAAAATAAACATTAAAAGCAGAGCTTATCTTTTTCCTTAAATCCAAATCTACCCTTTTGGTGATGTCATATAACAGTTTGACTCTGACACGTAGTTTTGGCATTTCCTGCAAAATGGAAATAATAAGACTGTGGGTTTTGCTGAGCACTTCCTCCACACGTACGTAGACACGTGTTTCTCCTCCTACCTCCCCCCCCCGTCTGTAATCACTGCTCTGATGAAGTGTGACCAATCCAGAAAAAAATTATTATGTGGGATGGTGGATTCAATGGAAAAACATCATTTATTTTCCACCCAGCAAAATCCTTTTTGTTACTGCTCTTTGATAAACCATGGTTTGTGTTCTTTTCAGAAGCCTTGACAATGGTAGACTGTGCCTTTTCATCACTTGAGCGCTTTTGCTTTCAGTCACTCGACTATATATAGGAAAGTCTTTGTTCTGTCCCCTTTGGATCACAGCTACAAACACGAACCATGGAGGACACTCGAGCCTTTCCATGCTTCTTGGTTGTTCTCCTGCGAGAAAGCAGCCGCACAAACAAACAGGCTGCTTTGTTTGTACTTTCTCTGAAGTTGCAATTTCTTCCACTAAATGTTTACGCATTCCAAAGTCGAGCAACTTGCCTTGCATCTTGGGAACCCAGCACTGGTGATTTACGTTACTTTCAGGAAGATTTGGAGATGTATATTTAATGGGTTCAGTTAACGAGTTAATTAGCATGGTTTTTTCTCGAAGCTAAACTTTTGCTAAAATCAAAACACGGCTAGCATTTATTTTGGTGCTAATGGGAACATTTTCATAAAAAACAAATTTAGAGCCAGTAGAAGGATCCTGGCTTGGCACGTTTTCAGGAGAAGGGCTCGATCCAAAGCTCTTTACAAAGTCACGGGAGTTTTCCCCTCTCTTTCAGCAGGTTTAGAGTCAGCTGCTCAGTTTAGCTGTTGACTACATAAGCGAGGGCAATCTCCCACGGAGGGTGCCCAGTGTCCCGAAGCCTGACCTGGAGGACCTATCTCTGGGATTCAAAGTCAAAGATAATGTTAATGGTACCTTCTGTCCCTGGCATCCCAGTGCTGGCTGCTGCGCTGGACATGAGTGACAGGCTGAGAGCAGAAGGAGCTCCTGAAAACCCTGATGCCTGGTCATGACTGGCTTGGCCCAAGACTGAACCACAGAGCAAGAGGCAAGCAATCTGTTCTTCACACATGTCTTCACTGGATTGTCAACCTCCTCAGTTACTCATTTGTGAAGCTTTTCCCTGCCTTGTTTTTATTTCTCTTTCAGCTCAGTCTCTTTCTCTTTCCTTTTTTTTTTTTTTTTGGGGGGGGGGAGTACAAATGAACTAAATTCTCCAAACCCATCTGCATTGCTATCAGACATTGTTTTTTTTAAAAAAACTTGGCATAATTTCTGAAGTTTCCCTATGTACGCTTTCCTGTTCGTGTATTTCCGTCATCCAGGTATCATCACTCAATAACCATACTGTGGCTGTAATGCTTTTCACATGGAAGGAATTGTGTTTTATTGATGGCAAATGTTGTAATGCACTTTCATGTCAAGATGAAAATCTGAAAAAGAAACTTTTTATAGTGTATGCTAGATGAAACCTCTACACTGAACCAGGGTGTAGAGAGAATATATTCAAGTACACATATGCTATGACTATATATAGTAAATAAAACAGTCCTGGCATGTGGGAATGGGCATAAGAACACATCCCTATTGCAAAATTCTTAGCATGGGCACAGTCAAGTAGCACTCTCCCAAGCCATTTCCAGGCATAAACCGCATATCAACAAAGCCAAGGACCATTTGGAATAGGCATTTTGGATGTGGCTGTTCTCTTCTGGGGACTAAGGGTATTTAGTGTTATGGATCTGATGACAAAAAAGCCAAGTGGCTTCAGGACCAGAGCCTGAGCCCAGGCACTCTTTGATTCATGCAGCCGCAGTGATCAAACCTACCATGGCCATGGGCAAGGACATCTTGAGGATGTCATTCTCCTACCTGCCACCTGATTTCTGTGATCACAATAGGAACCAAACACTGTGTGGGTCACTTTGATGATGGTTTTATTTGGCAAAGGGGTGCCTGGTGAAGCCCCAGCACCTCACAGCAAGGGATTTGGAGCAACCTGCTCCTTAGGGGCCAACCTGCTTCCACAGAAGGGACAACTGTTGGGTGTGCGATGGGAGAAGAAAGCCAGAGCCTTGGCGTCCACTGCTGAATTCTTAGCCCAGAAAGAAATCAGGACAACACCATCCAAAAAAATTTGCAAGTAAAATAAAGCAGTCTTTGCTGGACACTGCCTGGGAATCAGTTGCTGCGGCATTTAGAGGTAGGAGCAAACGCGAAGGCAGCCTGGACACAGAAGCAGCAGTGAGGGATCTCCGGTTCCCCAAAATTAGAGAGTTTCCCCTTCCAACACCTCTGCCAGCACTGCCCCAGCTCATTTCTGGGCACAGACAGAGGAAAAACTCTTTCTGGAAGGCACATGCACTGCCTTTGATGGTGGGGACCCGGGTGTGCAGCACAGCCGGCTAATACAAAATGCCTGCTTGGCGTCAAGGGGCCGACTACACAGTGCAGCTGGGGACAGCAGTGCCTCTAGGTTGTCATTACCCCACATCCAGCATGACACTTTCTTTGCACAGCTGATTGATGTGCCTCCTCCCGCTGCTTATGGAAATAGGCAGCCTGGCCAGAGCCCTTGGTTGGGTGCCACTTGCACCCAAGCCATGGCTCTTGCCATTGCCAGCACATGAATCTTTCTCTTGTTATTTTTTAGGTTCCCTCACTCCGCCCAGGACTGGGAATGATGTGGCTGAAATGCAGAAGACCCATCCTCAGACTACCTCCAACATGAGTGAGAGTTGTCCCACAGTGATTTTAGCCCCACTGGAGCAGGAAGGTTCAGACACCTCTTAGGAAAATTCTCCTGGGAGGTTTCCAACTTGGGTTTTTTTGTAAATGCAAAATGTTTAGCTACACTTTGGGATAGCATCCAAGTCTATAGCTGTTTTTCTGAAGGAGCCTCGAATCTTTTTAGAGGTCGGATTGTCTCCCCAGCTCAGTCACCATTTGTGCAGTTACTTAACGTTAGTGAATTTGCATCTGATTTAGGTACCAGAGAAGCAAGATTACCACCCATCCCAAATGCAGGAGAAAGTGCCCTTCTCTCTCTTTCTCATTTGATTCCTGGAGAAGTTTTCTGTTTGCCACTGACAGAAAAACTGGAAAACTCAACGCGAAGCCCAGAAGCTAGTGGGTCAGGTCTTGGGTCTTGCTTGCTACTGTCACTCAAACCAACTCAAAGGCTTTCACTGTTAATAATACCTCCCGGGGCAGTGCGTGGAGCTGACAGTTTTTTACAAAAAACAATTTCCTGTTCAAAAATATGGCATTCTCACTATTTTTGTGGACAAGCATCAATTTAAAGAATTGAAAAATAATTTGGACTTCAATACCCAGAACTATTCTCCTCCCACGAGGTATATGAAATCTGCTGGTAGAGTGTCTCCAGGGCCACAATGTTTTGTACCTCCTCATGACCCAGATCCAAGGGCAGATGCCTCTGGGCTGCCTTTGCAGTTGGGGGGAGCAATATGTTTCTAGAGCATCTCATCCTAAAGTGGGCAACTAAGCTGGTTCAGATCAAAGAGCCACTTCCCCTCTAATGACTATAAAGGGAGCAAATGTAGTGTAACTAGCCCAGATGTGGAAGTCTGTCCTGATTTAGGTGAGATAACCCCTGTCCTGCCTCTTTGGGCTCCAGCACTGGTCCATTTGCAGGAGTTCTTCCCAAATAGCTCATCCCCACCTTGGGCTGGGTTTTGGGGGGGTGGCTGCTATGCATAATTATTAATTAGCCAGTGATACAGGTCCTGGAATGATTCACACCTGGCAAAACCAAGATATAAATGCACTCCTGCCTCCTCCCAAGGGAACATCACTGTTGGTACACCTGTTCTTTTTCCACTTTATTTTCTCCCAGGCTTCATAAATCTTGCTTTCCTTTCCACACTTTCCACAACGTCAGGAGGTGTGAATGCTCCCGTTTGCTCAGCCAGAAGGGAAAAAGCAGATTTCCACAAGCTCAGCTTTGCTATGGCAAATTAACTCTGTGTGTTAGGAGGTCAGTGCACCAGGGCGGGGGTCCAGGCAGATGTCAGGAGTGCAAAGGACAGGCCAAAAGAAGCCCAAAGTGTGCAAACACGTAGCACCCAGACACCTGGTAAGGGAAAAGCCTTCTGCAAACAACTAGCAGAGCCAGGAGGAAAGATCTACTCTCACTCTGTGTTATTTTCCTATCTAGAAGTTTGGGTTACAGCAAAAACCTTTAGAAAACAGCCAAGCCTACATTAACAGTTGTTTTTCATGGATGGAAAGAGAGAGCTCGACCTTTTCTCTGAAAACACCCTGCCTGGGGGTCCTGGAAGAGGCTGAAGTCTCTGGTTTCTACAGTGACTACCTCTTATCAAGGGCTCAGGACAGAGTACGACTCCAGCTTTAGCTCAAGTCTGCAGAAGATCTGAGGAACAACCCCAGGAGTAGGGCAGGGCATGCATGGACGCACAACGTGACCATCGCTGGTCCAGGAGAATCACATTCCTGAGGATACAGAAAGTGGGAACTCAAATTCTTTTAAATGGAGCATCTTCCCATCTTGCTTCCACACTGCTGGGACTTTTCTTTTAAAATCTTAATTCTATCCTTTTCTGGTTTCTAGGCCTTGAGTGAGAAGAGTCATCCTCCCCTATCTTTTAGATGTTTATGTTCAACATCCTGAGTTTATTCATAGAGCAACAAGCCTGCCTTTAAAAATCAAGGCCAAATCTAGGTCAAATCTGATAAACATTTTATCCTTTGCTCTTCAGAATTGGAGGGGTCAGGCACACGATCGTGTCACTGCAGCTCAATGAGCGACACCACGTCAGCGTCACCGCACCAATGGGCTGTGCCTGCAAGGGTGAGGCCAAACACAGTAGCTTGAAACTTGTTTCACTGGGCTTTCAGCAAATGCGTTTTGTCTCACGTTTGCCAACAGTCACCATTTGAGTTTCATTATTGCAGTGTTTGTGGGCCCAAAGCCTCTTCACAAGCTCTTAGATTTCTATGCAAGAAAAATTCTTGCAGTATTTAGAAGAAAGGACCAGGAAACATGGCTTGTCTATAGCTGAGCCTATAAATCAGGGCTGGGCAGTGCTGGTCTGCCAGTTGTCCTGTTTGGGGGCCCACTGATGCACTTTAAAGAACTTCCAAATGCAGAGGGAAAGGGTGCACAGTCCAGTTTTCTCCCAGGAAAAGAGTTGGAATATGCCAAGAGTGCACCCAAGCTAGAAATATGTTGATTGTTGGAGAGGAAAAGGGCATTAGGGAGTACTTCTATTGCCTGCCCTGGAAATTGTCTCATCCTTGAACAGTGAAGAGCTGCTCCAGCCCTCAGTATGCTTAACCACCAGGCAATGAGCTCAGAAAGCTCCTGAAACTATTTTCAACAGAAAACACATACGCACGCACATGCGTACACACAGGCATGCCCAGGCGCTATGGCTCTATTATCCTTTAGAAGCCAATGAGCCATTTCAAAATGATGCAGACTTCAGGATAACGTATGAAGAAAAAGGCATTGTACACTTGGATCCTGGGATGAAGTTAATTCTATACACATGATTAAATACTTTCCTATTACTGTAACAAGCAGTAATGTTTAGTGGCAGTTGTAGGCAGTGGTTCAGTTTGAAGCAATGAGCTTCTGCCACAGAATGAGTGGGACAAACTTGTTAGGAGGCCTCTGAGTCTCCCGTTGCCTTAGTCTAGGCCTAAAATTTAGGGTCTGTAAAAATATGAAAAGAATAAAAATATTCCCACAAATTTTACGAGAAGTCATTGCATGAAGAGCAAACCAGCCTTGTTGATGAGTACAGGAGCTTGCTCTTCTGTAGTACAGCAAGTCTTGGTTACCCTCTTTGCTGCACAATAAAGGTTGCATCCAAACCTATGCTTGAACAGAAACATCTCTGCTATCTGGGGAGATGTCATCATGAAATGTATTTGAATTCAGGAGTTCTGAAATTGCTGAGTTTCACTGAACTGTGACCAGCCATGGGATTGAAAAGCTACAGGCAGAGGGACAGACAGATATCGCTTCTGTCTACACACAGCACAATTCCAGTGGTTCTGTCTCCTTCCAAAAGGGTTGCAAATTAAAGCTAAACACCAGCAAAAGTCTAAGTTAAACCTTTAAACTGAAAGAAGGACATGCTTCCTTATAAAATCACTCACTTTGTGTACCTGGGCTTCGTGTTCATAAAGGTCTCTTCTTCATGGAACAGCTCGAAGTGGCAGTGGCTGTTCATAGAAGTTGCTTCTACACATTAGTCAAACAAGGCAGTCAGGATGCGACAGCCCAGACGAAGTCAGAGCAAATAAAACGCAAATAATGAAACTAGATTCATGTGGTTCAGCCCTTTCCCCCTGCTATCTTCAGCATCTTTGCGACACCGCTGTGATGGCTGATAAGAAAACAGGGGGTCAAAGTGTCAAGAAAACAGTGGTTGTTTCCTTTGCATCAAATACAAAAAGGAACATCTCCCAGCTTTCTCATGGCTTAGCCGCACCCAGAGAGTGGCTAAACTTTGCTCAGGGGGGACCGAGAGGTGCTGGCTGCAAGGGGGAGGCATCTGCACAGCAACATATCATACCCGTTAGCACCATTCAAAGCTCGGGACACCTCATTTTTCCTGGATGCTCTGCTTTTCTGCATTGAGCAAAAGACTTATGCCATTTCTTCCACTCCAGGAAACAGATGCAAAAACTTGCCAATAATAATACAATGCACCAGTTATCCCCAACTTATCTGCTGGGGCTGGAAAAGGTCTCTGTGAAAGATCTGCCACCTCTAGAAGCAACCTACTGACCATGCAGTTTGTCATGTTCTCGCTATTATAATACGGGGCTCAATGCCCAGGCTTTGTACTGAGAAACAAGTACAAGGTCACAAACTTAAAATTCAAGCTGCTGGAGTCTAAGGATGTAAACTTGTTGAAAGAGAAACGGGAGGGCTTTCGGAGGCAGTTGATTAGACCAACTGATAAACTGCGAGCTCCCAAAAGCAACTGCTAAAGGCTACAAGGACAAAAAAAAAGACGAACTATGTATGACCTCTAAGTCCTGTAAGAAGGCAACCAATGCAAGATGAATCTGAGAGCTGAAATTCATAACTGTACTAGATAGTAACTATTATGGATACAATAGAAATACTGCTTTTATGGCACTTAATCTTTTCCCTCATCTCTCCCACTGCAAGGTCCCTCTCTGCTCTACTTTTATGTCTCAGATAATTTATAAAATTACAGTAAACTCAGAGCAATTTTTCCCAGTTTCTCCAATTTCTTTTTTTATTTAGAGCCTTAAAAATGACTTGGCCAAGAACTTGTCATTTTTTCCAGCTGTGTTGGTTGGTCTACCAAAGATATTGCTTTGTCTCACTGATGTACAGTGAACTGATCTCCAACACCAGCAAGATCAGGCACTGGAGTTTACAGAGGGGCAGAAAGATACATTACAGTTCGAACAACCAAACCACTGACCAATGGAAAAGAAGTCTTCCCCCTTATTCTGAAGTCTTCCAAACTATCTGGAAACCTCCAGTCCAACCACACATACAATTTTGGGCTCAGGGTGTATGGTCTAGCTGGGGTTGTGCACACAGGGGCATCCCAAAGCTCTGCAGCAATGAAGAGTATAACGTTAACAACTGTCAGCATCGCCACTACTTAATTACCCAGATGACCTTCAAGTCTGTGTATCTAGAGGCCAACATTCTTCATTCTCCTAGGAAACAGAAATCCATTCTGCAAAGAGAATGGATTTTCCCATGCAAAACCAGAGGCAAATCCCACCTCTTCATCGGGAGTCTCTCACCTTCTGCTTTTCTTGGGAGGGCAAATTTGCCCTGGCTCACTCACACAGATCCACAAACGTGCCCAGGTACAAGGTGCTGATCCACAGAAAGCAAAAACCCCCAAAACCTAAAGGTGCATTTTAGGGTGCTTCTCCCAGCAAGGAAGCTGGAGTTTTCCTATGTTCCATTTTAAAATATTTGAGTATAAGTACTACAGTAGTGCATAAATACATATATAGGAAAAAAAATCTATAAACTATTGCCCCTAATCCTTAAATCTCAGTGAATTAGCTCTTGACTTAAGGAGATCAACTTTGAGCACATCTTGGGCCAAATTCTTTACTCTCGGTCATCTGCATTGTGGAGGATATCCATTCTGGCATCTGGCTTCGGTTTCTAAAGTAACAGTCTGTATAATGTTTCTTATATAGTCTGTGAAACCTTTTTTAGGGCAATTTAGGGATTAAGTTCCTGCATTAGGAACGAGTTAGTCATTGTCCCCAGCCCTGAGCTCGCTGGGAGCTGTGAGGGGTATCTGGCAGGTGAGGAATCATGAGCTAGGAGGCAATGACATTCAAGGCTCTGCTTCCCACTGTTAGCTTTGCAGAAAACATTCAGATGGCTTTTACTGGCTACAAAAGGAAAACCAGCAGGATTCAGTTCTACCATTTATTACCTGAAGCCAGTCATTCCTTTGTGTATCTTGCTAATAATGTTTTTAAACCTTTATTGTGAATCCAAAGAGGGCAAAGTAGAGTGAACAACTATAGCATCTGTGGCAGAAAAAACTTCCCAAAACTCCACCCCCTCCTTTTCTTTTTAATTGGGATTGGTTTTGACCTGTTAAGGTGCTTACTGGCAAGGTATTGGCCTTTTCCAGAAAAATGGCATCACAGCCTTCCAATTCTTTGAAATTTGCCTTGTCATAAATATTAACAAATGGGTACATATTTTACTAAGAAATGCTGATTTCTTAACAACAGCTGTAAAGCAGCGAAAAATCCTTGGAAGAAAAACAATAACTGCATTTTAAGCTAAAAGAATTAACTAACAATCACTTTTCCTAAATAAACCAGGAGCTGCAGGATTCTAAGATCAGCTCTCCTGTCCCATATATATTTGTACTCATTTCTGATATTATTTCAAAAGCCATCTTTGACTTAACAAGGTTTTAAATACAGAGGCCAATTCATATTCATATTATATATTGTCACCAATATCTGTCTAAAGCATTACACAATTTTTATTAAGTACCCATCACTTCTGGGCCCTTGAGAAGAGTGAGCTTAAGAAAACATTTTCAAAAATTAATTACTCATTCTGGGAGGCAGCTGAAAATTTGATTTCCCCCTTTCTCGTACTGCGTGTGGGTGTGGGTGTGTTTCTGAGCTTCACATCTTCCACCTTTGAGGTTCAATTTCTTATTTGCAGTTGTTGTGGCAAAGCAGCACTGAAGAAATGACTTTGACATTTCATTCGCAAGGCCTGAGGTCTGTGGTCATTCTCATCTCTAGCAGGAGACCTTTGCAAATTCAGTATTATCCTTTTCTCTGTTGGCTGAGCATTTTTGTGGGTCTTGAGGACCAAGGGGCGCTAGCCAGGCTGCTATAATTTTCCCTCATTTTGGTCCACAACACCAGTGTGGGGCTGAAAGGACACAACGGGATGGGAGAAGCCCTGCGTGCATCAGTGATGGGCTCGGGCTACACACCTAGGGAAGGGATGGATCCCTTCGTGCAGCTCGTATCAGCTCTCATGGGTCAGGAAGGGTTTATAATTAAAATACTTCAACACAGCAGTAACTGAAATGCCAAAGGGCCAATAGTGACATTAAATCTGGCAGCGACTTCAGCAGGTCTACACTGCCTCAAAGCACAAACTGGATCTGACTTCAGCTTTGCTTTTTGACAGAAAGAAAAAGCCAATTGCAAAATGCGAACGCTGACCCTGCATGTTCAACACCTTCTGGAGGAGCTGGAACGGGGGTGCCTTCAGGACCCTACTACTTGCAGAGGAAAGCCAGGATCAGAGCATGGAGATTTGCCTCTGAGAGGACTTTTGTTTATGGTCTGCATTAATTTACCCATCTTCATCAGGTTTTCACCCCTCAGCCCCACAGAGATGGGCATGAGCCCCGACCGACTTGACTTGAACGGTCTCGGGGAGGTGCCATCTCCTCTGAACCATGGTCTGTTCAAGTACCAGTGGTTTGTGTTTTCCTGTCTCTAGGTTGCCATGCTGCAGATGACCTAAATTATCTCTCTCTATTTTTTCTTCTCTCCAGATGGTGAGGTCTGATACAAGCAGGTGTGTCTGAGCAGCCAATTGCCCCATCACAGGGCACAAACCCTCAGCCATGACCAGAAGATCCTCTTTCCATCCTTCACCACAAGTGCTGCCGACACAGAGCGGGCACAGGGTCTGGCCCTCTGTGCCACACACAGCCGGATCAGTAAATCCAAGAGACGATAACCAGGTAACGCTGCAGTTCATCAGCACGTTATCTGTTGGTATTTTCTGTCGTGGAGGAGCTGGTAACCTGCTCCAGGACAGATGCCCACAATAAACAAAATGCCAGTCTTGACATGACCATCCCCCCCAAAGTATCTTTTATAAATAAATGCAGCGCACACTAAAAAAAAATCCTTGCTCCTGGTTAAATGGAACAACCAAAATGAGTTCCTAATTGGAAACATGAAAATAGCAACTGGGGGGATCCTCTTGGTCAGTCGAAGATGGGGAGGTTTGAAACGGCACGTGCAAAACCTTCCCTGGCTGGCAAGGAAACAGTTGCACAAGTTCTCCGTAAACACCTTTATCTGGAGTTATTAGCTGGCAATCCTAAACATCGGGTGAGTTCTCCCCATTGTTTCACAATGGGTTTTTTTCTGGTTTCTAGGAACTGTTTTCAAGGACTGCCATTCAGCATATGAGAAAAATGTGTGAACATGATACACAGTCAGTTCTTTTTTCTCTTGGACATTGCCCCATTACAGAAACACAAAATATCACGTCACCATGTACCCTACTTTTCTCTAACACCTTCTATCCAATACCTATAAGCACATTACAAACATGAGTGATTTTACTGTGATTTCAAAGATCCTTGCCCAGAAGGAAATCCAGTGTCTGTGCTGAACATAAGGAAAATATGATTGAAGGGGTAGTGTGAGGAGAGTAAGAGGCATCTTTCTTAATGCACAATACAAACCTTATAAAACAACAATCCTGTCTCTATCTAGTAGTTTAAATTAATCTCTTCCAGACAAATAAAATAGACTAAGGAAAGAAAACAGGGCGGAGGAGAAAGTACAAAAAAAGATGGAACAAAGATGCCATTTTAAATCACTGGCCCCAACTCAGCATGTAACCATTTTCTATGGAAAGGAGCAATTCAAGCAAATTCCTCATCAGCTGGTACTTTCTACAGCTCCACAAAAGCCAAAGGCTGTGGATTTTGCAGCTCTTTAAAGTATAGGGGGAAATCCCTGCCAGCGCTGCTCCAAATCCCTGAGCGGTGCAGGAATTGCCGCTCAACACGCGGTGACCGATCAGCGAAGGGACAGAAGCACAGACTGGATTTTCAGTCCCGACTTTGAGATCTAGCTGCCAGACGGCATTGCAAAGAAAGACCTCTGGAGATTTCTCATACTTTTTTTGGCTTATTCTCCTGGTGTATTCATCTTAACAGAAATCAGCTGTTCTCATTCTCACTTATACAGCATTTGCAGAAGAGACTTTAGCATCTGGCCTGGCTATTATTAAAAGATGAGAACATCCTGCCCTGTCAGGAGAACACCACTATGGCAATAAAAGGACAAGGATCCTTTGCATCCAGGTTTCCCGAGATCAGTCTGGATTATTTGGGATTTTTTTCCCCTTCTTCCACAGCCTTTCCTGTCTATTTCCTGATATTTGCTAACCGGCCTTGCACACCCTGGAGCAGGGATAAAGATTGTGCTTTCCTGGGAGAAGCTCTCTCACAGCGTTTGGATGCAACAGCATCATTTTCAGCTCCTAAAGACTTCTTCCAACTGCGGAAATGAAAAAGTAAACAAGCTGGGGGGCTGAGGGGCTGCCTTGGTGTTTAGGCTCTGACTTTATTTTTAATAGCACTCTAAAGTCACAGCCTGGAGGAATACAAATGAAGGGGTGGAAAGGTGAGGTTGCTAAGCAGTGGACTCCTATAGATGTGCAACAAGGTTTTAAACCCTTACTGTACCCTGTGTGCCCAAACCCAAAGGCAGGCAAAAACCCAAGTCCAAACCCAAACCCAAGTCCAAGCCCAGAGGCTGGGGGAAAAGTCACAAATCGCACTTTGGGAGGTTTGGGGTGGACGTTAGGAGAGGCGCAGTGCCGGTATGCCCTCCTGAAGCTCTGGGTCCATCTCCACTCTTGGAAGATATCAAAACTTGCTGGACACAGCCCTGTTGAGCAGGTCTGGTGGTGGTGGTCCTGCGTCCAGCCTCCCTTGGACCAGGAGACCCACGGAGACCCCTTCCAACCAGCATTTCAGTGTCCCTTCATTGATAACGCCCACATTTACGGGTTGGAAAATGCTGGCGTCCAAAAATGCGGGGCTATTAATAGAGGGACTTCAGCTGATCTCTACTGGCGTAATCAGCATCTGAGTTTGGCCTCGCGGTGAACATTAATCACTGGCAAGTTGCTGCGGCGTATCGACTTTAACATGGGTTGTTTGCTTTTCTCTAAGTGTTGGGACATCCCGCAAGCTCCAGCTGCTCATCCCGAGCGAGCTGCAGGGAGGGAGCGGCCAAGGGCTGCCTCCGCGGATTGCAGCGATCTCTGCTTTTCTTCCTGCCCCACCGCAAATCCTGAGTAAATCTGTTGAGACAGCACAACTTGGCCCTAACTACGCATTGTTTTTTGACCAGATCAGCAGTCTGGAAACTGGGTCAATTTTTCTAAACATGTGGTTTAGAAATGTGCTGTTTCAAAGGACACTATCCAATCGTGTGAGACCAAACATTGGATTTGTAGTAAAAAGAGCTAAACAACAACAACAACAACAAAAGTTCAAAGCTCTCTATAAACACTGAGTCCAGGGGACATGCTGACAAAGTAGAGAAACAGTAAATTCCCTGTTCTATAGTTAGGGAAACTGAGGCATAAAAAGAGGAGTCTAAAGCTGCCTGGAGAATCACAGACAATGCTGAAATTTCCCAGCTACAAAACAAAAGCTAATTTGTCTCATCTTTACAAGTTCTTAGAAATATAACTATAGGCATTTTATTTTATTCTCTCACCCGAACTGCAGTAGGGAAATTCAAGTCCACTTGTTATTTAAGGAACACAGTCGACATTAGGAAAGTAGAGAACTTCAATTTTAAGCTATGTCGTAGCTCCCAAGTAACTTTGTTTGCACTGCATCAGATCACCAGATGCTTTTGGAAGTTTAGGCTTTGTTCTCTTCGTATCTCACAGCCCTAACTGTTACTGGGGCCAACAGCTTCCTACTCCCAGAGGGGTGGGAATCGGGAGATGCCGATGTCCCCCCCTCCAAGGCCACATAAGTATCACGAGGAGACCCCATGGGAACAGCTCCATACATCTCAGACTGATATTGCACCAGTAGACCTACAGGGAAAAGATTATAATTACAGAAGGCCAAAGACAGTCTTTTCAATGCTAAATAAATATATTTTTTGCTTTAAGCTCATGCTAAAACTTTTCTTCAAGATGTTGAGTAGAAATACTCAACCTGCTCCCAGTTATTTTATGTACCACAGTCATCCCCATCACCTATCCAAAGATTATGGGTTTCTAGAGGATTTGCTTATAATTTTAAACCATCCAACAAGTATTTCTGGTGAATAATGCTCTTGGTCTGTTCTCTGCAAGTGTTCAGCCCAGTGGTGAGCGCCTGAGCTGCAAAGCTGGTCACCCACACAGCACCGTGACCTCTTCTACCCAAATATATGATCTAGTGTGACCCCCTCCAGTGCTGCAGAGCGCTGCTGTGACTTACGCAGAGCATTGGGCATCCATGAGCGGTCACCCAGGGGAGGGATTTCACCCCCAAATACCAATTCATTTCCTTCGGACCACGCAGAAGGTAACTAGACGGTACATGTCAATCCTTGGATATATAACTGAGGTTATTTCCTCTTTTTCCCCAGCAAACAGCTTGATGAATTTTTTATTTGGTGCCAGCACAGGGCATGGTGCTGAACCATAAAGTCAGACCCTGCTCTTTCTCTTTACCACCTCTCCCCAAGAGCTTGTTTTAGGCACAAAAAAGGCTGATTTAGGCCTGTGGCTGCTAGCATGCGGCTGCTCCGAGCCCCTCCGGTGTTGCTCACAACCACAGGAAATTAAAAAGTTAAACCCAAGGCCAACAGGGAGAGGCAGCGCAAGATGCTGCCCGCCGTCTGCGCGCTGTGTGGGACCAGTAAAAACTGACTCCAGCGATCCAGCGTTAACGTTCAACCCTCATAACCCAAAAGCAAGAAGCTATTTACTGCCACCAAAAGATGGGGAAAACAACGGTCACCACGCCTTGCAGGAAGCATCTTGAAATCTTATCTCCTAAAAATACGTGGAGTTCGGTCCCCCCCCACCGCTCCACATGTCTTCATATCAGCCAGTCCTCCACGCTGACCAGTGGTGGTCATTTTGCCTCAGGAGTGGCTGGTTTCTGGCTAAGGCAAGAGAACAAGAGTCACCTTCTCAAGCTACAAAAGGGTAAATTAATCAAAAAGTCAAAAGCAACACCCCCAGCATGATGTACGATGGGAACTGCTGTGCTGGCTCAGAGTGATGGTTTGGCTATTCCAACCCTGTGCTGACCATGTCTGCCATAGATATCCCAGAGAAACATGCCAGAAACCAACAAAAGATAGAGGGATCGCTGTAACTCCTCAATAACCTGCCTACGTAAGAACATTATCCTGCCAAACCTCTTTACTCAGATTGGTTTTAGCTGAATATGTGTTACCCGTACAGTCATACAAGCAGTTTTTAGCTTAAACAACCTGTAGCAGATAGCTCCTAGCCTGACTCACAGAAGCACGGGATAATTTGGAGGGGACCGTGGGAGGTCTCCAGCCCAACCTTCTGCTCAAGCAGCCTCAGCTCCAGGGTCAGACCAGGTTGCTCCATGCTTTACCCAGCTGGGTCCAGTGAACCTCCAAGAACAGAGGTGGCACAATGTCCCTAGGGCCCTGTTCCACCACTTGACCATACAAAATGGTGAAAAATTGTTTATTTCCCTTTATGAGCATCTGGATTAAGTGACCATGAAAGCAAGAATATAATGAGAATATAAGTCTGTGCTCTGACCAGCTGAGATGAGTTAACCTGTGTACCAGAGGGCAGCAGAAATTCTTAGCACTAATGTTTGTAGCATAAGTCCCCCCAAAACAATTTATATAGCAATTACACCACAGAGCATTGATTGGGTTGCTTGGTTCCTCACTCTTGGCTACAGCTTCCCTAAAATCAGGACTCAGATTATGGGTTGGAATGAAAGCACCCATGAAAACCCCCAAACATTATCTCAATCTTCAACCACCACGCAAGAAATGTGTAGGTCCATGGTAAAGCCAACAGAGCTCACAACATCAGTATTAGTGACGCTTAAACTTCAGAGTTAAATGTTTCTTGAAATGATGAGGCATGAGAACCTCATGCCTCTCCGTCCTACTACTTCTCTTTTGCAGACTCAAGAAATAGCTAAAAAGGGTAAGAACTTACTATGAAACCAGGCACAAGCTTGCAAACAACTCCTGTCCTCTCCTCTCCTCTCCTCCTGCAGACAGCCTTGGGTGAACTTAACCTCACCTTCATTAGCTGCATCTCCTCCTACCCCTAACACTAGGCTGGAGGAAAAATAGCCTCCTCCCCCAGTCTCCTCCCTACCCATATGTCTTTTGCCGCTTGGAAACTATTCTTGCCTTAGGCCATGCAAATCACAAGATTATCTGTAACTGCATTCCTCAGGTCTGACCAGGAAGAGGTGGAGATAGCGCAACCCCCATCCTGGAAAAGCGCCATAAACCCCAATCCCTCCCCCCTGGTTTGGAAATCTATCCCGCCTTTTCCTATAGGTCAAGCTCTGCCCACCAGCACCGTAGCACCAGAATGTCCCAGCTAATGTCAGTTGTTAGGTTTCAGAGTTAATGATCTAGCAAGATGAATGGAGCGGTTTGCACTCCTCTAAGAAACACAGGTTTTGATAGTTTGCAGACTCAGGAAAAGAAGCGACATCTGAGATCAGATTTAGAAGGTGTCCTTTACCACCCATAGGCCTGGAAACTTGCTTTTTATATATAATTGAAAACTTAAGTGCTGCAGAAATTGATGGGGCCACCACGGAAGGGCCGGTACTGTGTTCTACCATGTACTTACTTTACCCTGCCTGGTGCTAAGAGGAGACAACGGAAGAAAAAGAAGCATAGAAGAACATTAACAAAAAAAAGCCATTTTATTGAAAATTAAATTCAAACTTCAAATTATTATTACAATCATGAGAAAATGCCAAACAATTCAATTTACAGTTGCAACATACAATACAAATAGTCCCTTTGAAGTTGAAGTAAACTGATCCACAATCATCGTCTGTGGCATAAAGCAGAGTGTGTTTGTACAATATGTGCATGAAAAGCAAATCTCGGGTGACAGCGTTTGAAAAAATAAAAAATTAAAGCTTGTATTTACACAAAATGCTACAAATATTTTGTTCCAGCGGAAATTCAAGACTGGTAAAGCATATTTAACAACAACAACAACAAAAAATTGGAATGTCACTCATATTACCTAAAACAAAAGTTACTGTAAAAGTATGGTTTTGGCTGATATACTTAAAAGTACTGCATTAAAAAAAAAAAAAAAAGCAAAGAGTTATCTGTAAACATGGAAGTAAACAAACATCTAAAAAAAGTTCTCAGAAAATGTTAAAATGAAATGCATTCTATTTAAAAACAACAAGAAATTCAGGGGGTTCAGAGAATGGGGCTTCTTTGAGCTCATGGCTGATCCAGGTTTTAATTATTGCTTTTGCTCATGGCTTGTTGGCCGCGTGCAGCCCGGCGCGGGGCTGAGCTTTGCTTTGCTAAGTGTGAAAGTGCAAAATTTTCCCCACTCGAGATGGTACCTATGGAAACCGGTAAATCTTTGCTCGGGGGACTGCTGGCAAAAAAATTCAATGCTAAGAAATACACAGCAGCTGGTCTTTTAAAAGAATCGATAAACGCCACATGAATGATGCTGTGAGTTAAATAATTTGCTTTACTCATCCGTCCCGACCCGCTGACCCCGATCTGGTTACCCTTAGGAGGAGGGAGAGGAGGATTTAATCCTCCGCTCAGCAAAAGGGACATCGTGCCTGTTGTGCTGGAAGTAAATCTTTGGTAGGATAAGAGAGCTGGAAAGTAAAAAAAGGCCATTTTTTAATCTTCAAATCTATGAACGGTGCCAAAGATTGCCACTCACCGAAGGGAAGGGCTGTCGTACCTTTGAGAAAACTTTCTGTCAATGCTAAGCACCTCGCAAAACATCAAATCATCTGATAGCATTTACTACATAGTGCCAGTTGGGGTTCCTTTTGGTCTGAAATCCTGATTCAAGAGCATTTCCAAGTGAACTTGAAAGCATTTTCCAAAAGCTTTGATGAGCATCTCTGCCTCAGCCTGCACAACTCCCTCCGTGACCGGCCTGACGTACCGGGAGAGATTTTCCAAAGGCACCAGGAAGGTTCAGGAGCATGGGGGTCTACGAAAAGTCAAGGGGCTGGTGCTCCTCTGTCCGTAGGTACTTAGAAAATCCTTTCCTTCCTACCTCAAGCAGGCAGAGCCAGACGCCTGCCCGTATGGCCGGGGAAACCGAGGGCACGGATCGGGTACGCACGCCTCGACCAGGAGGAGAAAACGTTTTCAACGTCTGTCCCTAATGGTCCAGTTGAAAAACCGCGGGGACACAAACAGAGTCCTGTCGGTACTGAGCAAAACAAAAGTCTGGTCCGTGCTGGATTTATCCAGAAACAAAAACCAAGTGCTTGAATTTTACAACAAAGTCTTAAAAAAAAAAAAAAAAAAAAAAACTGGGTTGCTGCCTGCAGCCACTCTTAACAACATTTCAACACAAAAGCACCCTAAAAATTACTTAATATGCATACAGTAAACCTTAAAAAGCCCTTCTCAGCAATAACAAATAATGTACAAATATAGTACCTTTTATTAAATAGGAAACAGCTTGCACTGGCAGTACATCTTTTTCTCTTGCTTACTAAACAAAAAACAAAACTGAAATGTGTAACCAGACACTGGCTTTTTAAGTGCTGCTGAGACTAACAAACGTATTTTACAGTTACAAATAAATGGACAGTGGTATGCTTCAAGCTACCACAAACCAACAATAAATAGAATCAATTACAGCTTCCATCTTTGAAGGAAAACTAAGTATTAGAAGAAAAAAAAAAGTGTCTTACTTATACTTTAAGCATACTTGGTATACAACCTTTAGAAGGCAAAGACTTTATGAAATTTTTTTTTTTTTTAAGAGCACGTCATCACGCAAATCGGAGAGTCGTACCATGCTAATGTCAACCCGTTCAACAGCTTCGCTGTTAACGAGCAGCGATGGTGTTGTCCGGCTCTGTATGGCTATCCCCACCGTTAATTTATCGCAATACTTTGGAGGTAGCCAAAGTACGGCCAAGGAGCGGCGCGGTGGCCGACAGCCCCCCCGTGGAGGCCATGGCTGAGGCTGGGGAAGGAGGGAATGCCGGCAAACCCCATCGGCACGTGCCGAAAATCCCGCTAAACCAGGCTTAACGTCACCGGCTTGAGGGGAGCGTGGGGAGAGCCCTTCAGCTCCCGTCGCAGCCGGCCGATGCCGCGTCGCCTCCCTGTTTGCTGGGCAAAATTTGGGGCCCTTGGCCGGAGAGGTTGGCGGCAGACAGGTTGGGTGGGGGTTTCGGGTGGGATTTGCTCTCCCTGTATCGCGCCTGGGAGCCCCGGGGTGGCTTTTAAGGTGACTTTTTTTTTTATCATCTTCAGCGTTTGCAGAGGTGGGGATTGCTGCCCTCATGCTTGTCTCTCTAACGCGGCAACAGCCACATCGGCTTCAAAGTCAACACAGCATCCTTACGGCTCCAGCATTTAATGCTAACGGGCGGCGATGCGCTACCAGGCAGTTTCTGTCTCAAGTTTTGAACCTTTTTATTCTATCGAGTGGGCTGATATTGCAAGGGAAGGGGAAAAAGTGTCACCAATTCTCCCTTAATCCTATTTCTGAGATATTTAACAATTCGTTAATTTGTAAAACACGGGCTTTGAAACAGTTTTGAATTTTCTTTGGGGGAAAAAAAACCCTGTCGAAATTCAAATCATGCTGTTAAACCAGAACATTTTAATATGAATATTTTCAAATTTTGAAGTTCTGAGAAAAATCCTGGGAGAAGAAGAAATTAGGGGAAGGGTGGAAAATATTTCATCCTTCCCACCATTTTTCCAGTGTCTCCACAACTACTGATTAAAAGGCAAGACTGTGTTGAAGGCAACCAGACAGCTAATAAAAATATTTTAAACACAATATTTCCTTCATAAGTTATATAAAAAGATCCTACATCCAAAATCATTTGATGTGGATGCATTTGGGTTGGGTTTGTCATTTTTAAGTCACATTGTAAACTGGTTCACACTGGAACTGCTTTTCAAAGTTGGGTAAAGGTTTGAGGTTTACACCATTGCAGAAATGTAATAAGTAAAAAAAAAACAAAACAAAACAAAAACACTTTTAGAGACCGAAGTCAATATATCATTACATTAAGAAACGTTTAAAGGGTCCAAATGTCATTAAATAATTATAAATATTCTTTTAAAGTTATATGATGATTCATGTTAGCAAACAACCTCAAATTTTACACATTTATAATTTAAAAAAAAAAAAATAAAAAAGAACATAGCCGAACACAAATACTATGTATACCATTTTGGCTCTAGTAATATATAATGCCATTTTCATATTCTGCATAAGTAATAACATTTTGTTTTTTGTTTTTAAAGGTTTTGGTTGTTATTTTTGGTTTTTGGCTAATCGAAGGCAAAATGAACGGATACAAAAGCAAAAAGGAAACCCCAGGGTTGTCTAGCCTAACTTGAAAACTTGTTCTCTTTAAGTACCCAAAAACAAACCAAAAAAGCAATGAATACAGAGAAGTTCCAACCGTTATCTGCAGCAAGGCTCGGACAGAGTTTTTTGGGACAGCTGTTTTCATCTGAATGTATCATGGCAAAATGGAAGCAACTCGATCTTTGCTCTCCTTTTTATGTGCACCAATACAAGCCAGTTGAATTGCACTACGGGTGTGAAGAGGGTCCCATACATTGTATGATTGCAACTGTATCTGGAGTTCATGGTTAGGGTTTTTTTTATTAAAAAATAAAAGGGAATGCAGCCTTTGCCTTGCATCACCATGTTTCTCCTGATAGCTGGGGAGTCCGTTCTCTCCTCATTGGCAAAAGAACTCACTAGTTTTTACAACACTCTAGAACAAAAAAAAACAACAACAAAAAAACAAAACAAAAAAAACCCAAACAACAACAAAAAAAAAAAAAAAAAAAAGGAGGGGGTGATTTTTTTTGTGTTTGTAAAAAGTACATTTTAAATATAAAACAAGGTAAAATGGTTCCAAGAAAAAAAAAATAAAAATATGTGCTTTGATCCACATAATCTGAAACATGGGTTGTGGTGTGTTGGTAACTCTTGTGTTATTTATGGCCATTATCATCCCATCTACACAGTTGCACATATCGGTAAAATCTATTTTTTTTTTTTAAAAAAAAAAAAAAAACAAAAAAACCAGGCACTTCGTAGTTAGTCGACCGTTTGTTTGGTTTGGTTTTTTTTTTTTTTTGGCTCGCGGAGGTCAGGCCGGCTACGGAAGAAATCTCAGTACGGCCTCCAAACGGACTCATCCATTCTGCCACTAGAATTCAAGACGGTTGGGGAGCTGCTGTGGCTGCCATCCGCCTCCACACCATCACTCTGGTTGGGCAAGTTAGGGTTTAACAGCGTGCTGCCGTTGGACGTGGTGGTGCACGGAGGAAGCATCCTGGAGGGGGAGCGGTCCCCTCCCGGCACCATGGGGAACTGGTATGATCCTGACGAAGTGCCATAGTAGAGATATGGAGTGCTGCTGGTCTGGAAAGGTCCACTTTGGTTTTGGGAAGAGCCGGGGTAGGGTGGTGGTAGGTAGGTGTGGTAGTGAGTGGTTGCGGACATACCCAGTGACATGCCTGAGGTGACTGGCGGTGTATAGGTAAAGGTGGCTGGATAGTGCATTCGTGGGTTGGAGAAGCGGCTCTCAGTGAGGGATGAAATGCTTGTGAACTGCCTGGGATCTGAAAATGGGCCCAGCTCTGAAGCACCTAAAAAATTATAACAAAAGACGGGGGAAAAGAATTCTGTAAATACCATTTTTTGTATCACGTGATGAAAGAATTTTATTTTGCTAAGAAAACCCACTTCTTTTGGCCCCCAAGAGAACAGCAGATCACATCAAATAATACATTGCAAGGAACAGAGTCATACACCTGTCTTCTACAAGCGCTGGGCCAAACTCATCCCTGGTCTAACTCCACCGATGCCAATGGAGGGAGCAGCATTGCCAACCTGAAGCGTTCAAAGGTCACAAGTCAGGCCGGGGGAAAAAAAAAATATCTCAAAAATCAAGAGATTGAAAAAGAGCCAAAAAGAGAAAGCTGGATTTGGAGTTGATTTGCCTTCTGGTTTCTGAGCTTTGAGGGTTACGTGTCTCTGGGTTTTTGCTATAGCCTCTTGAGAAACTCAGGTCTGGTTGCACACGAAAGCTGAGATTCCCACCTCAGCACACACCGTCGGGAGCTGAGGTTTCGAGACAAGCAGAAATTACCGTGCAACTTGTAATAAAACTACAAGAGTTGGCAACACCGAGTTAGTTGCACCACTGACACCAGGGGAGTTACACCGGGGGTGACTAAGCTCCACTTCTTGCTTTAAATCAATTTATTTAGGCGAGAATCTGCTCAGCTACTTCCTATGGCTGAAAAATATTCTTTGCTGCATCTGAAGGATGGGCAAGGCCACTGAGCTGATAGCAGAGATGCCAAGTTTACTTTTCAGTGCAGCCGATGGAAAATTACAAGCCCAACACTCTTCCTGCCATTGAAAAAAGTTGTTTTCATATGTAGTCTGTGCAGTCTGGTTGAAAAAAAGACCACACAGTTTATGGCTACTGTGAACGTCTGGATGGTAACACTGTGAATTGGAGTCTAACGCACAACAGGGATGGGTAAACTCATTTTGCCTAATTTCTAATCCCACATCAAACACCCAAAGTTTCAGAGCAGAACTGGAAAGCAAACGTTAGTAGCTTGGTGATCTGCTTAGGAGACTGTGGGATGGACAGGAGCAGAAGAAAAAAAAGATGGTGAAAGCTTGTGTTGAGAGCCAGAAGAGTGCAAAACAAAAAGGGTGTGGGAAAAGGGACGGGGGAAAGAGAAAAAGCCTAATGAAGAAGTACAGTGCAAGAGGGAGGGAAATGCATTGGCCAGTACACAGTAAATACTTATATACATTTTTAGTCGGAAAGAGCGGGGTATAAATAAAGGGGAAAAATCATGAAAACAAATGGGCTCTTCCTGTGCTTCCCAGCTGACACCTCTACAGCTTTACTGTCCTCTAGATCCAAGGGTTCACCCATCTCTTTGCCAATCTACCGAATCTGACTTACCTAAAAGGAAAATATGGCATCTTCTAGATGCCAAACTGACATGCTAAACACCGAAACACCCTGTATATGCTCAATTTAAGATGCAGCAATGCCTTTCCTTGCAGATAAGCTTCGGATCTGACCTGCCGACACTGCTGTGTAGAAGGTCCCTCCAGTCCTTCTGCCCTTGGCCTCCTATAGCACCCACAGCGGTGGTTGCTACTGTAAGCCACAGACTCAGCAGACCCTGCCACCTTGTGTGGCACATTTTGTGATTTAGATCACTATTCTCTCCTGTTCTACCAGCTCATTTAACCCACGCCTTCAACGATATCTAAAAGCAGCAGGGGGGGGAAAGCTCAGGCACAGCTTGGGTTCAGGCTGGAGACCTGGGCCACAGCCAGCCAAGAGTCCAAATCATGCAGCCTGAAACCTGGGGATTATAACCCACCGTCTCAAAAGATATTGGGTACAGAACTTCAAATGGGCAGTAAAAGCCCATTTTTAACTCTGATGACAATGTGATTACTATTATCTTTATCTGGAACTGAATCAGTGACCTACGGGTGAATGGGTCTGTCTCCATCATCAACCCCTCCAACCACAGCCCCATGGAATGTAATATAACTTGTACCTTTACAGCAAACACTCTACTACTTGATGCAACTTCTCTCGTTCCCAACTGCAAACAATAGCCAGAGGCCATACCACCCAGATTCAAAGCTGTAATTTTGGAACACTATCCTTTATATTGTGAACAGGTCTGATACGTATCTGGAAATATAAGGTTAGAACATAATTTCCCCAGCTGCTCAAAATACTGAGTTTCAATCTGCTACTGCTTATACTCCTTTTTTTTTCTTTTATTGTTATTGCAGCTCTCCCAACATGAACAGAGTTGCTCTTAGTTTACCCTGATAGAAGCTAAACAAGACTTTTATAATCAAAGGTAGAATTGGTATGAGTGTAAGGGTGTAGAAGAACATCGGCATTTTTGGTTTCTTTGCAACCAGTACTTTTTTTTTTTCTTAATAACACAAACTATCCACACAGTCTTACACACTAAAAGTCAGTCTCCCTTTTAGGGCTAGATCCAAATATTATCTGTATGGGTGCTGCCAAGGGATCATGTATGTGTCGAATGACTGGGAATGTGCACACCACACGTAGGCATTTCTAATGTGGGGCTACAGACCTCCTTACATACCCTAGTAAATCCACACTTGTTTGTTTTTACTGTTGCTTGTAAAGCACAATCCTATTTACCCAAAGGCCAAATAACCATAACCCTTTCTTATCTCACTCATGGCTGTGTCTGCATGGCTCCTGCACACTCACTTCTTTTGCCCAAATGCCTTTTGCTGTCTCCATAACTCCCTGCACTGGGCTGCGATTTGTTCCCAGCCTTATGTATCTCCATTGTGTAAAGATATTTTTGGAGACCAGAAAAAGTTTTCTGTGATGCCTGTTCTGAAGTCTCCTTTCCGAAGGAGTTTAGAAACTTTTTAAAAAGTCACCTCTAAAACTCAGCTTCTTGCTGTCCTCACTGCTGTGCAATCTCACTGACGCGTTTTCACCCTACTCCTCCTCCTTTCTCTGTGCTACCTCCTTGTGTTAAGTTGATTTTGGTTCTAACTTGGAAACACCAGATGCACATTCATTTATATACATTTAGCTCTTTGCTGGACTGGGAAGATAAATAGCTCTTCTGGGTATGGCACCCATCTTTGTATATCTAGTTGCGCACAAATAGCGATGTTGATCAGCAATATAGTAACATGACAGTGCAAGTAAATAATATATTTATTCCTCTCCCCAGCAGGATTAAACATTTATGCTAATTTTTCTCCGTCAGAGCAAGAAAACAATTTGCATCTGTGAATTCCCACTCTCGTGATAGCTTGTATTAAATGGGTGAAGCGCAGATCCTCCGCCCTACATTGTGGCCGCAAGATTGCAAAACCACCCTTCGGTAAAGAGAAGAGACTTTATTTTCTGCTGCCAGAAAGAGAAACATGGCAACCAGCACAGCAAGTGATCTTCTTTCCCTATACAGTCTGATCAGGTCACCGTGCTTGACAATACAAAAAATAAAAGTATATTTTTAAAAAAACCCCTTTACGTCTGAAAGAATCGAGGTTAAACCATTTTTAAATCTTCCAAGCTGATTCCTCCCTAACACAACCTGGCACTCAAGTTTTCTGAGAGCTATATGTTTAGAACAGAAAAGTGGTCATGTTAATATGCCAATATTTATGCTAACATCCTAGATTCAAGAATACTGCTTCAGTGTGTTTCATATTTAGAATAAGAACAATTAAAATTCCATGTGGTTTCACTTATTTTGATGCAGAAGCCTCATTAAAAACCCTAGACTTGGGCATTTGCCAGCAGCCGACTAAAACGGTTTTGCATTTGCGCTTAAAAACCAATTTTACCTGTTGCAGCTTTGCAGCTCTACTGTTTACAGCTGAATGCATACCGTGGTCATTTCTCTTTTTCAGTTTACAGATGCCAGCTAATGCCAGTTAATGCTCATTTCTCAATTAATAAGCTGTGCTTGTGGTTTGCAGAAAATAAGGCAACAAATTTCTGCCAGGTTTACAGCACTTTGGCCAATCGCTTCCAATTATTAAAGATCATAATGTACCGTGGATAGATTAACTCCTTGTGGGTATAGCAAGCTGACGTCTACTTTAAAGGGTTATAGGATAATTTTATAACTTACAAATATTGCAATTTGCTTTGTCGTTTTATGCCATAAGGTCACTACCAAAAAAAAGGTCCCCTTGGCTTACTGCGTATGTCGGATAGGGAAATTTCTAGCACGTCAAGTCAATGCATAATCACTGGATGCAAGAGAACAGCATGGTGCTGTATTCAAAAGTCACTGAATAGTCTGTCTCAAGGAAATTCAGCTACATATAGTTAAAGATATTTACCAGTAGCTAAATGATTCACTTGTGTTTTGGTGAACTACAGTGTTAAGACATTTGCTGAAGCAGATACTAGGTTTTGTGGATTTTTGTTCAATAGTTAGTTTGATTCAGGCTGGGACGCAGCACTACTTGATCTATTAAAACTGTTTTTTCCTTCCCTAACATCTACGTCTATGAATTATATGTGCAGCTTGGATTACTTACAGCTGATAATATCGCCTCGTATGAAGTATGCCACACACTTCACATGATGAGACGATTTTCAGCTTCTTACAGCTTTGCCAAACTTTAAATGTTCTGGCTGAAATTGTCCATGCTGGGCGTCTGTCTCAGGCTAAATTGTGATTTATGCATTTATTTGTTTTTAAAATTTCAGCTGAAACTCTTTTGCTGGGAAAAATATATTGTTTTACTAATCTTAAACTCTGAGGAGCCGTCCTTTGAAAAGCTGTACCAGTTCCACGCTTTGAAGTAAGGACTTGAACTTTGGAATAGGAGTGGCTTTTGTGTGAGAGACGTTGCCATGAAAATCCAGCCAAATATGAACAAATCATAAGCATTCTGCCTAAAAATGGGCAGAAGAGTCTGTGCCCCTACAAAGACACTTGTCCAGAGACTGAAATGAAATCCAGGAGTCCCAAGTCCCAGCATTTTTTCTGCAAATATTGCTGAAACACAGGGACACCCCTACCCATCCCTGCGCCAGTCCTGATCCGAGAATTGGTCCATCGGTGGCTCCATTCACTGGAATGGCAGAAGCCTGTGTAAATGGAGCTAAATGATGGTCCACGTGGACATTTGTACGATTATTAAAAAGAAAAATTTGGGAAGGTGGGGTTATTTGGGGGTTTGCTTTTTTTAGAAATCTGAGAAACTATAAACATAACTAGAGACAAACAAAAGGATGTTATTAAGGTTACCATGTGAAGAGTGAGCAAGTTAGGGAATACCAGCATTCAAGTTACTTCTCCATATGCACTACAATACAGAATTCAATTATAGGAGAAGATGCTATTCCTTTTACACTAGCCCTCCTGCAGGCAGCACCCAAGCTGACCTCCCCTAGAGATACATCAGAGTTAAGGAATAGAGAAGACTGTTGTCTCTATATCTTCCAAAGCCACTGCTGCAAGAAATCAGAAGAGTTGAAGTGAACAAGGTGAGGGAGACCCAATTATTTCCTGAGCAAACTGGATTTTATAAGTGTTTCTGCCACACGGCTTCTACGTGACTCAGTTGAAATCTCTCCAAATCACATTTTCACTTCTCTCATTTTCTGTGCCCAGCAAAGACGTTGGCTTCTGATTTGCACGCATGCTAAATATTCATAGCTGCAGCTGAAGCCAACAGGATCATAGGTCTGAACATAAGGCTAAAGACAGAAAAAAAATCATGCTGTAGGTGACACAAAGAAGGTGCACTGAATTACACGAGACCTTAGAGTCAGTCTCAATACTCTTTTTAAAGCAGGTTCGTGCTTTCTTGGGAATATTGCACTGCAGTGAACTGTGTACCAATGCTATGGCAGAAATATTAGAGCAAAGCCCATCGAGAAATTAACAATTCCTTCTTCAGAGCAGAATTTAATGCTCTGCAACAAGCAAGGCCCGAGGAAATGCAAAGAACAAGAAGAAAAACAAAATATTGAAGAGCTGCTCATTAAGTTAGCACTGTCCATCCTGTGCACTGAATGAGACAGGAATCCCGTGGGAAAAGTATCATGTGATCCTGTAATTAAAATCTGTAATATAATGCATAAGCAGAATGAGGCTGATTTAAAGTTGCACGGGCAACATTAAGTACTGAGATTTCCCAATTTCTAAGCACTTAGTTTTGCAATCTTAAAGATTCTTTGCAACACGTTTGGATGGGGGGGGAGTGATTATTTGCTAGCTGGGTGTCTGTTTTCCCCAAGCATCCTTCTGTATCAGGGGAGAGTGCTATTTTTCTCCTCATTTTGTTAAATTCTAGTCATCTGCCCCTGCTAATAAGTCTTTAGTGAATCACACACAGCACGATCCTTCTCCTGCCTTCTTCCAGGCGAGACTTTGACTCTCCAAAGGTGCTGTACCACCTTCCTTCTGGATGCCGCTGCAGGATGGAGCCTGGGACTGCGATTCCCAGGGATCCCAAACCACCTCTTTGTGCACGTATTCCTTGCTGTAGCCGTTAGGTCCTGATCCTGCAAACCTATGCTGGTGCTCAGCTTCGTGCCAGAGCTCAGGGACACTCCTCCCACACATCTGCCACCGAGCATGTGTCTACGTGCTGCAAGGGTGAGGGTCCTGCAGCGCTGTGGAAATAAGGCACAGGGTTTCTCTGTCCCCAGGTCGCTTTTGGGATGAGTGTGTGTCATCTGGATACTTGCAACCACTTATCATAGGAAATGGTATGTTTTCAAATGCCCTTCCACTCCCTTTAATTCAGAAAAAAAACATCAGGGAAAGAAAAAAAAAAGAAAAAAGCATTTTACATCTTTTTTTTTTTCTTCTTTTTTTTTTTGCATACAATAGCAGCAGAAAAGGTGTGAACTGCCCCCCCCTCCTCTTTCCTTCACCTCAACAAGGTGTTAACTTCAAGGCCTAGTTGGGACCATTTAAACGGCAACATTATTAAGCACAGCAGTCTCACAAAAGTCAGAGGGAGGAAGGAATATTTTAACCCCTTCAGAGCCTCACACACAACAGGCGAGAACCTAATTCTAGTGCACCTCTTCTCGCTGTCCCTCGGTACCCCAGTTCACACACTTGTGCCTTCTGGTATTTAGGTAACAGGACTTTGGCACCTAAAATACCACGGATTAATTTGCAGATAGATGTTTTCACTGAATTTATGGCGCAGCACCTAAGCCCTTTGCTGGGAGAAACACCCCGTAAATAACATAATTAGCAGCGACCATTAAAGTACCACTCGTGCAAACAAGGGAGAGTGTTTCCCAAGCAGAGCTGTTACATTGCTTAACAGCAAAATCAGGGTCTCTTCGCACTTCTCCAGCCCAGGCTGCACCATTACCTGCCCTACTCCCTCAGTAGGACTTTTCTGCTGGACAAACTGCGCTGAAGAGGGTGATTTTCTTTAGGCACCTAAAAGTCTTGCTGGATGACCCTGTGCATCTCAGCACAGGTGGCTGCTGGCTGCACCTCAAGAGGTGGATGATCTTAAATTTAGGAGCATCAATGGATAGAAATTCCTCCCGTGTGTAGAAAAAAGCAACAACAAACTCCTGCTAGATGGACTGTCGGGAGCAGAAATGGAGCTATGAAAGCATCAGTCATCACTGTCTCATTTATAGACACCTCTTGTGAAGCTTCACTTATACAAGACTCATAAACCTTTCTAACGAGAACCACAGGAGGGGGACAAATGGTCACACTACAGAAATACGTCCTCAGCTAGTGGTTGTGACCTGCCACCCATGGATGCCCGTTGACCTGATGTGATGGGGAGCCCCTGAACTTCTTAGTCTTTGCTATCCCATCTCAGTGACTTCAGCCTGGAGCTAACACGGGTGATTCAGGTGGAGAGGAACTGGTAGTATACCAAAACCCCCCTGCTCGTTTCAGTCTCAGGCCATCTACGCGCTACGTTGGAAGCAAAAAGTAAGTAACATTTCCTGGAAATAAATCTAGCAGCTCTGCAACCACTGCATGGCACAAACACACACACAGGCGCGTATCGTTCTTGGTTCAGTTTTCCCCAATTTTTCCTGCTTGTATTTCAGCCGCTGCTGTTTTTCACCAGCCCCAGCCGAAACGCATCAGAAGGAACATTTGAGGCTTTTCTTGGATAGCAACCTCAGCGGCGTTGTATACAGCAAGGGGGTGAAACCGCAGGGCTGAGAGCTGCAACGCATGCACGGCGAGTGTCAGTACAAGAATCCTGTATAAATCCAGTGAATGGGAAGATAATATACATTGGGGCTAGCAGTCTACTTTATTACTTTTTTTTTTTTTTCAGAAAAATGTGCCTTAACTATCCAGTATAAATATTTGTTTCCAATGTTGTCATGAATTGTACTTTTCCACTGCATGCTAGCAACTCAGAAATACCATCTGATCCTCAAGCAGACACAAAGAAACTATGTTTTGCAGGGGCGGGGAGGGGGGGGAAGCCCTTGGCATTGCTCTGTAATTTCACCCTTTAAACCCCTCTTTTTTCCTCCCCATCCAAATTTTCCTTTCGAATCTCGTTCGACTAATATGCTTCCCTCCCGAGGACAGAGGATTCCTTGCTGGTTCTTGATTAAGAGTTTTTTAAGAAGCCGGGAAGGAAGATATTCTTTGAAACTGGATCTACTGTAGGATGGGAGCCAGCACACAGGACACCGTGTCTTTCAGAGAGGGCCACACACAGTGCCACTCCAGTCATATGACTTCTCTGTCACATCCTGAAGCCATTTCCAGCTCGTGTGCGAGTTTGTACTCCCATTTAGAAAAGGATGGGATATATTGGGAACACACATATGGAAACACTTTCAGGGAATCAGTTTCCATGAAATCCATAATAAGCCAAGTGGCTTCAGATGTGGCAGCGTGCCTCAGATTAGCCAAAAAAAAAAAAAAAAAAAAAAAAGAGAGAGAGAAGAAGAAAAAGAAGGACAAGTCTACCCTTTCAGCCCTTATTTCAGTTTCAAGGGGGAAAAAAAAATAAAAAAAAAATTAAAAACCACTAATGACTTATGGCTACCAAAACAGGGAGCCACAAAAAAATACAACTAACGAGCGCTCCTCCCTCCCCCAAGTAACGGCACTGCTATCAGCACTCCCGTGGCTCCCAGAAAGCTCTCTCGGCATCCACCGGCGTGCCGAGCTCACGTGGGACCGGCAGGGCGCCCGCCGTGCGATAACGTGCGGGGGCAATTAAGAGCATTTCCGAAAACTTGCAGCTCGGTGATAAACCGTTCGTTAAGTAAATCTCCCGCGAAAGGCTGGATTCAGGAGGGACATCCTCTGGATGGGGTTGGCTGGACCTGGGTCATATTAAAAGCAGGATTTATGGTGGGGATGATGCGTTGGGTGTTAGGCTGGGGTTGGGGAGCATCTGCCTCGTGGGCTCCAGCGGCTGGGAGCTGAAAGTCAAGAGCAACCCCCAGGTGCCCCCACCGATGGGTACCGGTGAGCGGGAGCCAGGGAGCGCGCAGCCCGAGTCCTGCCGATCCCGAACGGCACGGCAAAGGGCCGGAGGCCACGGCAGTCCCGGGCAGGAGGGAAGCAGCCAGCTCATCTGAGCTAGCGTGGTGCCGGAATAAATTTTTTGCAGGGCCGAGGAAGCGGGAAGAAGCACGGAGCAAGTGGCAGGAGTTCAAACGGGAACCGAAGAGATGCTACGTGCATCTCTGTGACAGCTAGCCACATTTTTATCACGAGAAAATAACCAGGAATTTGGCTGCTAACTGGGGCCGTATCCTACAAACCCTACTTTTCCTGACAAACAAATGACTCCACAAATAGTCCCTCTGTTTTCAATAGGGTTATTTGCGGTAGGAGGGACCACCCAACACGAGAGGATCAGGCCCTCCGCTCCCTCACTCTGCAGCTCACTTAAACCTTCCACAGCCAAATCCGAACACAAGAATCCCCACAAACTGCAACGGCTTTTCCTCGCTGCTGCTGGAAAAGCCCCGGACAAGAAACCCCGTGGAAAGGTCTCGTGTGGTATTAATACGATGCTCTCCCCGACTTCCGCCTCCGAAACGGGGATTTGCGATTTGTTTCTCAGGCTGTTTCTTTCCACTCGAGCCTCAGCACAGTAAACTAACTGAAAACTTCTGCATCAAGGAGAAGGTCTCTTTTAAAGTTTTGCTTGGCTTTGCTTTCAAAGACTTGTCTGTATATTTTAGAATATGTAGAATTTGCCTTTGATTTAAACCTCTCTCTTAACAATAGACAAGAGACGATTTCTCTACTGAGCGATTTAAACAAAAACAAACATATTTTGGTTACCCGGGCCTTGTTCTCAAACGCTTTTTTTTTTTTTTCCAGAGCAAAATCAAACCCTACAAATTGTTACGCTTCTGGCCAAAAAAACTTAAATTCACAAACGCAGATAGTCCAATTTTTCTTTTTCCTGAACAATATCGTACATGGAGGAAGAAAAGGCACCTCCCCAGCCCCCAGACATCCATAAAACACAAACCCCCCTCATCTAAACAATTAAAAACACACTTTTCCCCGCCAAAATAACTTCTCCCTTCAATGGACATTTTCAGCCTCTGTCCCTGTCCACGTCCAGGGCCATGATGATGGTTTTTTTTCCTCCTCCCCGGCATGAAGTCCTGTGTCCCCGGAGGGTAAACAGACACACCTCGTCCTGCGGGGAGGCAGCTGAAAGCGGCTGCTTGTGTTTGGAGCGGCGGCTCCGAAGGGGATGAGGGCACTTAGCTCACGGAGAACTTCTGGATACTGGAGAAATGAGAGGGGAGATACCAGGGAGGCATTTCCATCTTAGGTTAAGAATTTTAGCAGCAGGCGAAATAACGCTGTTGGAGTGAAAACAGTGGAAAATAACTCACCCAGTGCCGGCCAGAGTTTTTTCCCTTACAGTGAGAACACATTTCCCCCAAGTAACACGAACAGCGGTAACGTCAGGCTGTGATAAAATTATCAGACATGTCAGCGTGACTCAAGACCCGCCGGTCAAAGGAATTTGGGGAGGCTCAGGGTGTGAAGGAGCCCCGTGGGGAGGTGCATGGGCAAACACCGAGCCAAACCGCTGCGCCCACAGAAGAGCGAGAGCGGCTCGGGGACGCCCGACCCTCGGCATCGCCGGAGCAAAGCTGCGGTTCTCGACGAGCCGCAGAGCGGGACTCACCGCGGTGCAATGCAGACCGCCCCGGGTCACCCGAGCTTCGGGGAGACGGAGGAGATCTTCGCACACAACCGCTGGGCTGTTTTCGCTAGAGCTGCCGCTCTTGTATCGAAGAGTCAAAAATAACGATCAGCGCGAAGACCCGCAGAGGTTTCAATCCATGCTTTTGGGCACTCAATGCCCGACTAGATAGCAAACTGCCACCAAATTCAGCAAGACACAGATAGCTAAATGCAGTTGTATAGCAGGGCTACAAGCACTGTATCCCTTTTTATATTTAGCATTGCACCACTTGAACAAATTATGATTTCCAATCTCATTTAATAAAAGCAGTGTAAAGCCCTCTGTATATTTTTTTTCATTCATTTCAGACCTAACTTGAGTTTCTTACCAAGTTAAGGCAAACTACTGTAAGCTAAGTTTCAATCCATTATAAACTTGTCCACACAGCATCTCCATTCATCAGCTGAGCTGAAGCTTTAACCAGCCCACCTTTGAACACCTCTAAATAAATGCTTCTTCTCCATAGTGTAAAGTCTGAATATGGTTTTTATCCTCCCAGGAAACTGGTGATGAGAAAGAGAAACAGACTTTGGTCTGTAATAGCTCACATCATAGACATGCTTTAGGCTGTTTGCTGTATGGCAACTTAGGCTATACTTCTAGCAGCTGAAATCACTATTGATGGTCTAAACTTAAAATCCAAGTTACCACATCTCAGATAAACCACAGTAACAGTCACTTGAATGGCCACAGCTCATGGTAAATATGAGATACTCCAATTCTGTAACAGAGGATTAAGTTAAGACTCACCGCCTTGCACTTGCCACAGGCTGTAGAAATGCACACTCCTACCAAAGCCTAACTAAGCCTGCAGTTAAGTCAGGATAACCTGACTAGTCTCTGAATTTGCTTTATTTCAAAAGAAAGCTTGGACAACTTCTAACCGGGCTGGTAAAAAATAAATATATCATGGAGATATTGCACGGGATAATTGCATGTTGGCAAAAAAAGCATATGTTATTTAGAAGTTTAGAAAGCCCACTTATCCATTAAAGCTGTTAAGAGGGGAAAAGCGATGCATTGCTTTCTGGCTCTTGCTACCGATTTGTTTTGTGAGTTTGGGCGTATAATTTGATTTTCCTGGCTAAATTTTGCTTGCTATAAGATGGATATTTTAATACTTCATATTAGCCAAGTGACAAAGGTCAGTAACACAGTTTGGAAAATACTATGAAATCCTTTGCTGGAAGATGTTGCAGAGTTACAAACATAAAGGCAAAACTCATTAGACATTTTTTATAAGCTCTTCACCAGGTGAAGACACAGAAAAAGTGGAAGTCAGACAGAGTACAGAGAACTTGGCTTAAAGTACACTTCCATACGCAATCCCGATATCTGAAACGAAAAAAGAGGCGTACAAAGCCAGCCCGAATTACAGCCTTCAGTTGTCTTCATCTGCTTGAGAAAGCAACAGCTAGAATTGCTTTAAACTAAACACCCCTCCAGCGCATCTGCAGAGCAGACCGGTGAGAGCAGAAGCTGGCCCGGCTGAGGACCAGGCGCCGTGCTCCAGCTCCACTGCGGCTGGAACGGTTTCCTCCATGGGCAAGCAGCCTGTCCTCAAAACAGCTCCAAACCAGTCTGGCCCACCTACGTGGGCCAGGCCAAACTAGAAACTGGTTGGGTTTGGACTACCCTTAAACCCAGCTTCCTATCTAATTTTGGAATCTAATATGACGGCTCCTAATTAGGCTCCAGTGGTACTTAGATCCTCCCCTGCGCTCCTTTTCACCCATTAAAAAAAAAAAAACCAACATGGGTTGGCTTTTAGCAGGAATCAAAATGAAAACAAAAACAAACAAAAAAATCCCTTTAGAGGGAGATATTTGAGAGAGGAAGAGGGAAGAAAGGGGGAAGAGAGGT
This sequence comes from Buteo buteo, assembly GCF_964188355.1. NCBI lineage: Eukaryota > Metazoa > Chordata > Aves > Accipitriformes > Accipitridae > Buteo > Buteo buteo. The sequence goes on along the minus strand of NC_134187.1, from coordinate 6,041,081 downwards.
GCCTTTTTCCCACTGCCAGGATTCCTCTGTGGCTCCTCCGGCCATGCCAGCATCCACATCACAGTTCCCGGGGACTTCCTCCGTGGAGCTGCTGCGAGACGCCTCTTCCAATGAGCCATTTCATCTCAGGCTTATGTGGCAGAGATTTGGGGTCAGCAGCCCTCCTGGTGTTTTTAAGGCACTTGCTGCCCTTCCTATTTGGTAAACCAGTCACCTTTGCAGAAGGTCTAATTCTGAGCCCTCAGTCCCTAGTCCAGATCCCAGCCTTTGCAATTTGCGCCCTAGAGGCATCTGAATGTTTATGCCCTTTCTCACAGAGGTTTCTGCTCTATACCTTCCCTCTGTCAGTGCTGACAAACCCTGCGCAGCTCTAGGTCTGTTCACCATGCGGCAGTGATGACTCCCACTTTATGGCCAGCAGTCTCATTCAGAAGCCCAGGGATATTTCGGATGTATTCATAAAGGCCCCATCACTTCTCAAGCATTGATTCATATGTTCTTTTATACTGTTAGCTTTGACTTCCTTTGTTTTTAAGTTCATTTTCTAAAAATCTTTTAACTGCACCGAAATGATCTATTTCAACCTTAATGATGTTTTTTTGGCTGGGATTTCTCCTTCTTTGGGACATGGTTTTATTTTTGTTTTCAATGGCAGCAATACACATAACTAGCTCGCTACACTTAACAGGAGTGACTTGCAGATGTTCGATCCTTTTTCTGCACAGATCATATGATCTTATGAGGTCCCTGTCAGTCCTATGTGACTATGACACTACAGACCTATAGGAAATAGAAGAATTGACCTAGCAGCTGCTCTGGGGTTATTCCCACCTACCTAAGAGTAAGGAGATTCACAGAACTCTATCAACAGCTATTAAATACAATGATCCAGATATAAACCTCCTGCTTTGGAAACCCCTACAGCTTCGTAATATATATATATTCTGCTCTTGCACTCCAGGGGAACTGAGTAACCCCTTTTGGCCATGCTGAGAAGGTGACGGGTCCTGGGTGGACCCTTGGTCTAACCTGGTGGGGCTGATCTTCTGCCCCACTCAGCTTTTTCAGTGATGATGCTGACCAACACTGCTCGCCTCTTAGTACAAGGTGTAATGAGCAGCTTTGTGCTTTCTTTCCTGCTGCCTCTGAAGCCTGGGAGGAGGTGAAGAGCCACAGAGCTATCTCAGTACCCTCCTTCAAACATCATCCTTGCACTCCCTTCTGACCCAAGCTCACTACTGCCCGGCTCTAGCGAGGCTGCAGCCACCGCTATCACCTCGCTGGCTCTCTTCGTGTTTCCTCAATTCCCTCTCGTATTCTGCTGTACATCTTGTAAACAGTTGTACTGTATTTAAGAGTGCAAATTCGCAGAGGACAGAGCTGACCCTTCTTTTTTTTCCTCTTCTTTAATTGTATAGTCCTTAGCACAATGGGATCGGACTTCCAGACATTACCGCAACACAAACAATATTAGCAGCTGCTGCCTATCGTGTGGTCAGGGGTGATTCCAGCAAAGGCCCATTAGCTGTTCACAAATACAACCATTACTTTGATCACTGAACCGCATCGCCTGCAGTAGCCAAACTTGGGTGCTCCAGCTAAAGTCAAAACCTCACGCGAAGCCTTGTAAAGGGGACTGGCAAGAGGACTGATCTCCAGTTCATGGAAATCTCCTTTCAATCCCACGTTCAGCTTTCAACACAACACAGAACATCATAATTTAAGCACAGAATTAAATATGGCAAGCTGTGTTTTTACAGACATCTATCACCTAAAAATGATGTGCCTTATACATTTGGTCCTGTACCTGTGCTGCAATCCTGTTTTCCAAGCAAGCCCACTGCACAGCCTAACTCTATCAACTAAAACAAGGGGGACATACCTTTAGCTGCCGGCTTCATAATATTCTGCCAATTCTACACAGTGCTCGTTTAATAGAAAAGGGCATAAAAAAGCACTGATGCCTATGGATCCAACAGCGATAGCCCAGTTAACCATTAAAAATAACGAGTGGAAACCACGCATGCGGCATCACTAGAGCTTGTGTAGAGACTTTCATCTCAGCTAAATGAAAGAGGCTTTGTGGGTACTGCTCCTAACCCAAGCATACCACCTTCCACTTCCCACCGCCAGAGAAATGTGGTGTTAAGAGGCAGAAAGATCGACGTGAGATGCCCTACCCTTCCATTTTGCTTTCAGAATTGATCCTTGTTTTAAAGCCCCTGGGCTGTTTTTCTCTGCTGGTGTTTCCCTTCTCTCAGCACGGTTGCTCCTCTTTCTCACAAGAGCCCAAGGAGGCTTTCTCCAGCTGCCTACACTCAGCACTTCTATATTACAAAATAACATATTACAGCAAACATTCATGGCTACCACAGGACGAAAGGTCAAGTGGGTGGTTAGAGAGACCTTTGGGAAAAATGACGGGGAAGCTTGGAGGTGACATGGCCCAGACAGGGCTGAAGACGCAGCACACTGACTCTTCTCCTCCTCCACAAGCACCTTTAAAATGCCACAACCCCCCCTGCATTAAGTGTATGATACCTCTCTTGCCACAACTAAACTTCTTCATGCACTGAGAACGTTGCCTGGTCCAAGTAATCCCAAAGGCACAACACAGTTTCAGCTCGCTCTCTATTCGCAAATTTGCCCATGGAATAATTATGAACGTGGAGAGCAAAGAGGCTGCTCTGGGTGGGTGTCTGCTACCCAACTGCGCTGCAGGCTTCTCTTTGCTTTTGGCAGAACAAATGCTAACTAACCCTAGAGGAAAAAGCCCCTCTGTGTTTCTTAAAATAAAAGGTTAAACAGTGTATGAAAACTAAGGGAGAATGCATATCCTGTTGTCCTATTCCTGTATCTCCATCTAGGGTAGTGGGTAAGGAATTAAATTCATTTTGTTAGAAAAAATGGGAGGGACTTTACAATTGGGCAAATATAAAAGCAGAAAAATTCCTTAAGGAATTGCAGAAGCCCACAAAGTCAGTGAAAAATGCTTTCTCAGTGCGTTTTTTCAGGTGTGTTGGAAAAGCAGAGTCCCACTAGTAATTCAACCAAAAATAACTCATTTTCAGCAGATACCGTAGGAGTTTGGCTGATTAGGGAAGGGAACGTTCACTATTCGATAGATCGTAGTGGACCCACAGCAAACTTAGATGACCAAAATATTTTTGCACGGTGCCCCTCCAGCCTCCTTGCAAGTCAAGCCAGTTCTGCATCCCGCAACGTCCAGCTCCCTGTGAATTCTGCTGTCTCCCCGAGACCCACCGCAGCAACCTCCTTTCTTACCCACCTCCTTGTTGTATCTGTCACCGCCACAGGAACCCACTCGAACCTCAGAAATAAAAATCGGTGCTGCAATCTGGCAGACAAAGTTATAGCAAGTTCAAATGAGTGGAAACTAAAGTTAGACAAATTCAGACTAGTAATAAGACCCACATTTCCAAAGAGAGCTTAATTAGCGTCTGTAAACCAAAGGTTGTGGTGGATTTTGCTTCCCTGGAAATTTTTAAATGAAGACCAACTGAGTTTTTGTGTTGTTTTTTTTTCTTCTCAGAGGTTATCCTCAAGTTCAAATGAGAGCTAATTTGGGCAAATCTTACAGCTGGGTTCAAAGCAGATGATCACATGGGCTTCACTGTATTGATAACCTACAGATCTATATATCTGTGGAAAGCTCCTTATACATGAAATCATTCTTCCCTGAGCCGTATAGGTGAAGCTCCACTATTGCTAAAAATCCTTGCCGTCCACAAAAACTCATTGGACGCAGAAGCACCGTCAAGCGCCACGTGGGTGCAGGGTCGGGTTCCCCCCGTGGGGACCCTGCACCTCCCACACACCACTCTCACGGACATGGGGTACCTGTCCTAAGCTCAGGAAGGCATCTCCTGCTTTGATCCCTTCCCTCACTCTTTTTGAGTCAGTCTGAAAGCAAACATTAAGAGATTTCCAGATTAGCGTCCCCAAATACCCTCCCTTTATGCATATGAAATAGTTCCTTCTGTCTTAATAACATCCTTTATGAGCCACGTGAAGGCGCGCACCTTCATTTTATCTCATTCATCTTCCTCTCTTTCGCTGCCTACGTTGTTTTCTTTTGTACAACCACAGAAAGCTTGAACCGCTTGCACAGCTCTTACCTTGTCTTTTGGTCACCAGTATCAGCCCAATATCACCCAGTATCAATGCTCTTTTAAATCAGACAGCCAAGCTGGCATGACGCCAGATCCTTTTCTGCTAAAACAGCCATCAAGAGGGGAGGAGATTTAGGCATCTCTAAAATGGGGCCAACAACCATTACTAAACCACTTCAAAAAGGTGTTGTGAAGCTCTGTTAGGCTCTAACGCTCCCTTCCTGACCAAATTCAGCATGGTCAAATTCTGCATGGCCAGAAATGTGAGGAAATTTCACCGGATATCAAGGCAGCTCCAGCTATTTCTACCACCAGCAGTTTTTGCCTCCTGAGTTGCATTTCTTAGTGTAAGATTTGCAGAATTGGGCCTTTTAAACCATACAACTCCTCAAGGGCATAAGATACTTTTCTACCTATCTTGTACGAAACACAGTCACAGCCTGAGAAAGACCAAATTCTCCCATATTTTACGGACCCTTTTCATAAATTCAGCTTGTGCAATTAACCAAACCAATTTCAGTGCAACAAAGACTCAAGGTCACAGAGACTTACGGGCAAAATAAGTGATACTGATCACCCTATAGGTACCAGAGAGCTTCATATATGGAATCAGATTCCCTCCTTCTATCAGGACACACGTGGTCCTGCATCAGCCACCACCGCTGGCTCCACCCTAGGCAGAAATTAACAGCGATTCCACCAAGGGAATGGAGAAATCATCATATGCCTTTGCAAAAGGATGAAACAAAGAGCTCGGTCCCACAGCCTTCCTGTTAGGAGCTTATTGACTTTACTGGGAGCACACATCTAGGCAATTGCTCAGGATCTGGCCCTTTGAAAGTCTGGAATCGAGCACCCCGTTGCCCCATTAACAATTAGCATTCTGTTTACAAAACCCAGCAGAGTCAGTAAGAATAATCATTACAAAACATGCTCAGACTGTGATTCCGGTTTAAGTTAATATAATTTTAATGAGTTCTTCAGAAAAGGCCTGGCACTTATGGAAAATTTCCTTAATTAATATCAGACCCTAAATTAGTAATAAAAAAAAGCCCTGAATATCATTTGGTCTCAAGCTGGAACTAAAGTATGTTTTGGCATCATTACTAACTGTTAGCAGCAAGTTCTGGAAACAGATGCAAATCTTGATATGTGTCCTAAATATAAAACACATTGCAAAAAAAAAGCTCAGATAAAAATATATCTATACATCCACATATATTTGAGTGTGCTATTTCCTGCCTGTATCAGCAACAAATTTATTCCATTTAAAAACATTCCACTTGTTTCTTTTTGGTATTTTTTAAATCCCTTATTTCAGGAATAAAACTCTTTCCCTCTGCCTTCATTTTTTCCTGTTTATTTCCTCTCCCGACAGCCGTTTTAAGTAAATGAAAAGGGCTTAAAGACACGCATTATAATGTTCAAACATCTGAAAATCACCCGCTTGTTTTACCACCTAAATATGGGTATAGGTGCTTAATTTGAGGCCACCCACGCTAGAAAAATTTGGCCTTCATCCTTGAGGTAGGGCTCATGCAATGCATCTTCTGGACAATTACTCCAATGAGAGATTCTACCCAGCAGAGAGGCTGCTACTGAAACCCCACAGATGAGTGCCAAGGTCCTGAGATTCCCAGGTGGCACCAAGTGGGCAGGAGACTAAAAATGGAAAACCTGCGGTAAACAAAATAAATAGAACCACTGAAAAATAATGAAAAAAAAAAAAAAGACAAGTTACAAGTTTAGGGAGGGTAGCAAAATGAGTGGGTTGTTTCTGAAGATCCAAGCTCCCCCAAGTTCTTTACTTTGCCTTAACTCAGTGTCACCTTGCAGGGAAAGCATTGAAAATTAGCTAGGAGAAATGGAGACAGAGACAACCTTGAGTCTTTCAGCTTCCATTAAAAAAAAAAAAAAAAAAAAGAAGACAGAGTGAAAATTGTTATAGTCACCAAGAAAAACATCACAGCGTAGTGAGCGCACCAGAAACAGAGCTGGCTTCTTGGGTTTGCCAAGAGCCTGAGACAATATTGCTGAAGCGTGAACTGCTCATTCATTTCAGGAGCTGCTAACACCAACGCCGTTGCTGGCAATTGCCACGGTATTAACCATTTCTCTACTTCCCAGAGCACGCAAAGAGGAAAAGAATCGTATTTTGGAGACAGCACTAATGCCTTCTCTTATTAAAGGTCTCGTCCTGAAATGTGCTTATTGCCCACAACATTTAATGAAGTTAGTAGGAATTAAGGGATGCAAGAATAGCTACATCATATGACCACAGTTTTTACTTGGCTGAAAAGTTTTTTGAGCTCCTTAGAAGAAGATAAACAACTTTTCCTTCTTAAAGTTAGTATTTTTCAAAGACCAAATCCCCCCCAAAAGAGAAAATCCTTATTATAAGGATCATACGTGTATGTGACATTAAGCAAAATCCAAGGTAATACACATTCAGGGTTAGAAACCCAAGATGACAACCAGTACAGGACCTCAAGAAGAACCAGCCCATAGCTGTGAGCCACTTTCTCATTAACACACAAACACTAAACCCAGAGGTTCAGCTGGAGCTGCTTCCGTTATATGTGGGGTTTTATTTTAAGATTTGTAGCCTTACAAGAATGAAAATTAATTTGTGTAAAGGAACAGTATTGTCACTGATTAGGGCATGGCTGGCATTTGCAAGGTTGCATTTATACTTGCCAGCCCTCAGTGAGCTGGAAGAACAGGAATATTTCTTAAATTCAATATCTGATGAAGGTCCAGAATGGTCCAAAACGATTCGGTGATATCTACGGAGCAAGACGAATTAATGGGACAATTTGGCTACACTCGAACTAGCAAACAGCCCAGGGTCAGGGCCCATTCTCTGGCTCTAAATCCAGCCAGGATGGTGTGGCCAAAACTGTAATATTAAATCCTTTTAGCCTCCATAACAGGGTGGCTGCCTCCAAGCTGCCCACGGGAACAGGTTCGGGATTCTGCTCATTTCCAAACCATGGCTGGGATCTGTTTGCGACCATGCTGGCCAACCCCACTCAAAACCAACCCTGCTGACAACTTAACAGTAACAGTATTTAACAGTCGAGGCCCTACCACTGTGTAATTTATTGGTAAAGATACTACTTTCCGGCCATTTTAGTTCAGAGCCATGGGTCTGCAACTTCTTTTTAGAGGCTGAGCCCACCATGTCCCTCATCTATGTCAGCGTGTCCCCTCATCGATCTCAGCGTGGCCCTATTCAATGACACAGTAAATAAATACAAAGACAGCAAAATCCACCCTGCACACTAAGGGGACTCCAGCACATGGGATGGGAGAGTTTGGGCATGGTGGCACAAGGCCAGCTGATAACTATACGCAGAGAGTGCGAGCCCAAGGCTGGAAAAGGCAGGTTTGGTGATTTCCCCTGGTATTTAAATTCCAGTTTAATTTTCTCCTTTGTCATATGGACATTTGTCAAACACAGTTGCGTAGGACAAGGCTCTTCCACAGCCAGCGCTCAACGTGTTCATGTCAGACTTGCAGGGCAGGTCCTCCAGCATCTTAAGACCTTGACCCCACAAGTCTCTCTTAAAGGTGAAGCAAAAAGCAAGAGACTAGCAGTTAGGCAGAACGGTGAGGAGGTCCAGGAAAACTATAGGGGAAGAAGTCTCCCCACCTCTCTTTGTCAGTGTTCTCAACAAAATTAAATTCAAGCTCAAACCCTGCAATCGCAGAGCAGGTAGAGGTCAGGGTGAGGCAGACCACAGCAGGGTTAAACCAGGACTGAAGTGTAACGAAGCTGTGATATGGGTATGTTTATAGGACAGTTAAATCATCCTTTAAATCACCTCACCAAAGGCAGACTATCAGATCAGACGTGCCCGTACCTGAACTACTCACCTAGGCTCGCTTTAGAGCCCGTGGAGACAAACAGGCTCTTCCAAAGCACTGCCAGGGACCAGTACAGCTCATCTGCGGACTGGTCAAGTCCTGCAAATGCTGGTTTGCCCCCACTGACTCAAAAGGGAGCTGAGGGTGACTGTCTCACACATGGATGTCTACCCCAGGGGACATCTATACCCATACCTCCTTCACCTGCTGCGGAGCAGCCCTCTTGTAACTGCAGGAACAACCCGACCTCTACTCTCTGCTCTGAACCTTGCATGCGCTGAAGACTCGCTGGATCAGTCCCGAAGCTTTAGGTAAAATGGCTGTGATGTGTATTTATATGAATCATATACATTAATTACATAATAGACACTCATGCTCCCCATCCCACATGCACTTTGGTTATGCATAGGACACAAAGACTGAGTGCACTGACTATGAATCATGCAATAAGACTACGTCCCTCAGGCAAAACTCTCTCTAAAATGACCATGTTCATATATTCCCATGGTTTCCACTACAATATTATTTAATTAAGAATATTAATCTGCTAGGCCACCAACTTTCACCGTCTTCTGGGGAAGTCTGAGCAGACAGATATTTTAATAAAATATGGGGAATCCTGCTCTTTTTATGACTGAGTTGGTGCAATAAGGTAAGTCAATTGCATGGCCTTGTAAGCTTATTGTTTATTTCTTCTTGATACGAACATGAGACTTATGCACCAGAGAGACCATTGGTTCAAAAGTTGCATGAGTGATGCCAGATAATCTTTTTTTGCTTTGCTTTTCAGCTACTGTTGTTGAATCCTGCCCAAATACATGTGACACATCATTAATTAGTTGTACGACACTGCAAATACAGCACTGATCCCCATTTGGAGAATAAAAGATGAATACTTGAAGTTTGAAGCCGTGGGCACTCATTTGCACGTGCCTGCAGCATGCACGCAAACATTTCAGTTGTGCAAAGAAATCAGTCTAGACACTGACACGACCAGTTCAGCCACATTACACCAGCCTGCCCGAATAACTCCTCAGGGTTGCAGCCTGCTGCCCTTTTCCCCTCTCCCATGGGATGGAGAACTGCATGAACTGCTATGGCAGTCCCCAAAACTCTTCTGATGCTCAGCCTAATCTGGGATTGAACCACATGCGTCCCCATCGCCAAGAGCTGTACCCATCCCGGGACAGGGAGGAACACCACTGTTTTGGCCATGGGATGGATGTATTTCTGGTCATCAGAGTACCATCAGAAATAGCTCTTGAGGGCTGCCACTGACAATACAATCAGGCACCTCTCTTTTGAAGGACACATTGCTTTATCAGATGGTATATTTTCAACATTTGGGTGAGCACAACTTAAACAGTTGTCCAGGCAGAGCCATGGAGACCTGTGGAAAGGCTGGGTGATGTAAAATTGTGGCAGGTAGGAAGTCCTGTGCCTGTAGGTGTGACATCCAAGGCCTAAGGGGGAAGCTTTACCCATTTTTCCTCCTGCATGATGTTAAGCAACAGGCAGTAAATATGGCATTCATTAAAATTACCTTGTATACTTTTAACAGCCTTGATAATCAGATTTCTGCCACTGTATCGGAAAGCAAAGTTTGTTTTTATTCAAGGCCTTGTAAAACTCTAATTTCTCCCTCATGCACTGGAGGTGCCTGAAGTTTTCTAATGTTTTTAGTGTTTCCTAGAAGTCATTTTTTCCCCCCATCAAAGCTCTGTTCTCCTCTGAAAGATGTATCAAGTAACTGAGTGGAGATTCACGTTTCTCCGTGTGCGAGGGATAAACTGGTTGCTGTAAGAAGCAGCTTTAAACTTGCATTTCTCTCTCTACTTTATCCACAAGAGGGGTCGGATCCTGCCCTCCCTCCCTGTGGCACTGCTAGGTAGAAACCCTCGAGAGGAACCGCAGGGTTTGCAGCTGGGGCTGCAACACACCTCCTGGCAGCCTGAGCATCAGAGCTCGTCCTCCACCCAGAATGCTGCTCTGTATTTCTGAACGTCAGCAAACACTGCAGACAACCTCTGGCACTTGTAGAAGATCAAAGTCCCCTTTTTCAATCTTGAATCTAACTGGAAGCAACGTCCCCATGCTGGGAAGAGGTAAGAGCATTGCGGAGGCATCGCTTGAGCCCCCAAAAGATGAAGGGCAAGAAGTGTGAAGGCAACCAACTGTAGAGCACAGCAGAAAAGTTCAGGCTGCGGCCACATAATGTACACAGCCAGGTCTTTTAGTCATTCTGCCTGTGCCCACATGCCAGGCGCTCATGTCTGAATACACACAGACAAGCAAGGGCTGCAGGGCAAGTACGCGGTGGTACAGCTGCTGTGGTCCCAGCCGAGCCTCTCCTGGAGGTATCGCTGGGGGCACAATTGCAAAAATAACCCATTCCGACAACACAGACCATCAGGAGGCTCTGACTCAAAGGGAACCTGTTTCGGGCCAAACAAAGCATTTCCTCAGCATCAAGCCGGTCGAGTTTTTTGAACCAAGTCAGCGCGTTGCACAGGGAGCCCGCGGGAACCTGCTCCACCACCCTCCAACCCTCGGCCCACACGGAGATGTTCAGCATCTCCGAGAAGGCAGAGCGCACTAGGACCGCAGAGGTTTTTGCAGCTGTTTGTTTGAGAAACAAAGCTTCCCTCCTCCAAGATGAAAGAAATCAAGGAGTCTACGCTAATCAAATCCTACATGCCTCCTGGCTGAAGTTCAGCTTGTCAGTGATGCAGCTCAGTGGAGTGATCAACATTTCCAGTGCTATGAGCTTGGTGGTAGGGGAAAACACGACAGCAAGAAATTCACCTGGCTGCGAGTCAAACAGGTGTATGGCAGCAGCATCCAAGATTATAATAATATCTTGCAAACATGCAAAAAATAGATGTAATAAGACTGATTCTTTGGTTTTCATTAATGAATCATAAAGGCTTTCTTTACATTACACATGCTTTTTTGGCATATGCTGCTAATATTTCCACACTTGCAAGGTTGGAGTTTTAATACTGAACCTCCCTCCCCTAAGGTTCCTCATTTTTGGCAAGATATACAAGGTGACTGTGTGCCATGACAGGCTCTATCTTACTTTGGGGCAATCAGATTACTTCACACAGATGGTTTTATCACTGAGACCATTAGAGATGAATTGCACAGTATGTAAATATACATTTGTTTGATGAAAAAAAAGTGTCTCAGTTCCTCACTGCTGTCTTGTCTGTGTTTCTAAATGTATTTCCTCTCTCCTGCATCATTCCAAAGCACAATTTGTCCAATCTTTACCCTAAAGTGACTCAGCTAGTTTCTGATAGGCATCTTAAGTACACATTAACTAAGGAAATAGGCTTTCTTGAGCTACTGGATTGAAATGCGGGAGAACGAATCTTAGCCTTAACTATTGAAGAAATAAAGGCATCTATCTGTCAGGATGCCTAACATCACACACACCACAAAAGTAAAGCACCAAAAAATAGAGAATATCACAATTACTTTAAAACATGCAAGTAAACATCCTCTTGTAGGGGAAAAAAAAGAAAGAATTTGTTCACAGAATAAGATTCACAATTTAAAACCAGCCTGATCTGAAATGGACCTAGAGACATTCAAATGATACATGCTCAGAGCAACACAGCAGCTCTTCCACTTCGAAAAAAAAGGGGACTTTGACCCCCACCCGCCATGCAGCAACCCTGTTATCACCAACTGAGCTTTGCTCTTCTTCTTAAGGTTTGTCTGAGGCCACGGAGGCAGCCTCTGCCAGTCCGGTTCCTATCTGCATAATTGTTTTAGGCAAAACATGGTCTTTACCTGAGAGGCGTCTGGGCACATCGGTAATGGCTGGAAGTCCTGTGCCTCGAGTGGAGGACAGGGGAGTTGTGGAGTGAATGGACGGTGAAGTCATCTGGCTCAAGTAGGATGGATAAGACTGGTCATAGGACCATGGCGGGGATGACTGCGCCTGCCTGGGGTCTAGGAAAAAAAAAGAGAAAAAAAAAAGAGAAAAATTTAAAAAATGGAAGAAAAATTTTAGGGCATCAACAGCCTAATTGAAAGAGGTGGGATTACTGAGCGTATACACATCAGTGCTATAAGGAATGAGAATGTAATGAAGCACAACCTGCTCCTCTAGGACTCAACCCCTTCAAGCCTCGCTCTGTGCTTTTCCCTCACCATAATTTTTGGGGGAAATGAACAGAGCAGTGACCAGATTTTTAAAAGATTGAGCAGCTGTGCTGCACATTCCTGGTGTCTCTCATCCAGGTCTAACAGCGTGTTATACCAAGACTGGCCAGTCCTGGAGGACTGGGACAGATAAGCAGACAGCGAGTACGAGACCCAGGTCCGAGCGTAGGAAGTGGACGTCAGAGGTGGAGAGACTCCACAGACAGCACTTGGCACGCCTGTCAAGTTGTTATCCAGTCCAAACATTACACAGTAGTGTTTTCAGTGCTGAAAATACTATCCAAGAAGGAAAATGTCATTAATCTTACCAGCATCCGGCCAAAAATGTCACATTTGGATGCTGGCCCAATTACCTACAGTCACCTCAATTACAACAATCTGAAACCAAATGGTTTGGGATAACTATCGGAAGCTAATGATGCTTTTTGATGTACTTGCTGCAGCTCACTGTGGAGGAAATGATTTTAAGGATAAATACAGTTTATTTTTTGCTGAAGCACTGGTGGATTGCACTAAGTGAGAGAGAGGGAGACCTAGTTTTACTCACTGGTGTTTGGATTTATAAACCATTTGCTCTCAGTTAATATCTGGTGATAAAGGTACCACTCAATGCCTCATAAATTATTATTTTTATTTCTTTACATCAATAAAAACAAAGCACTTTCAACCCCAAAGTTTGTTTCGGGCACTCCACGATAAACAGAAAACTACCTCTGAACTGGCTCGCAGAAACTGTAGCATATCCCTCCAAATCCTCCCCAATATTTTCAGTGAAGCACATCAGGTCCACTCAATTTGGAGAACCTGCTATGTCAGAGCACTGTGCTAAGGCCCTACTTTGTAGACAGCAATGTGATAGCCACATGGCATAAGCAAAGGCACTTTTTCAGGAAATTCAACTTTTTTTTTTTTCCCTTTTTTTAACTCCTTTCCCTGCTCTTCCACACAGCAAAACCTTGTAGTTTCAGCTATTCCTTGTTTATTTTTTCTGTTCAGACATGATTTGTTTGAAGAGATGTCTGGAAAGCAGATACTTCCTTGAAGCAAAATAACTATATAGATATATAACACCCCCCCCCCCAACTTTCCAATTTAATTTTAAGAGGATTTTCCTGGAGTTTGCCATTTATATTAGAGCTGAGTAATATAAATGGTTAACCTAAACTCCTCAGAAATCTGAAGGACACTTGATCATTAAATGTAATGAACTTCTTTGTTTTAACAATTTCAAGGCCAGGGTTGTATAGATTGGCGCAGGTTCAAATCTGACTGACTGCTCATTGTTGTATCTGATATTGACATATTTCTCTGCCTCATTCCACTACTATAATTCACCATGCAGTCAATGGTAAATGATCTTCAACTGGGAACGGAAAGCCGAGGCTTGCTGGGAAAACAATCTTAAAATTAATGATGTGTCAGGAGCACAATCTCAAATCCAAGCTCCTTCAAACTCCAAGCTCCTTTCAATCTCTGCTTCCGAAACCAAAACAGATTCCCTTAAAGTTTTGGGTTTAGGTCAGCTCCAATGCTGGAAGGAAATTATACAGCAGGTAAAGGCTGAAAAAAAAAAAAATCACGGTAGAGGATGTTTTTACAGGATTTTGGTCTAAGATGGTGAAAACCTCAGGAAAGGAGCTGCCTTCTGGGGGTTCATGCCACTTCTGGTGGTGCAATCCTCATGGCCTGAAAAGATCTTGAGCATCTCTGGCACCCTCACCACTTTGAACACCCATGCTAGACTTGGTATGACACCTAACATCCTTAATCCAACAACTGTGAATGCCTGTGTGGACACAAGAAGGACAAATGGCAAAAAGTGGTCTTTCAAAGGCTCATGTGGTCTTTCAAAACAGCACCTCATACTGCGCTGTCAGAGGCAGAATATGGCTGGATGGACCGTTAGTTGACCACAAAACATATCATATATTCTTACGACATCTAGCTTAAATTTATGTGCAGCTTCTATAGCTCATTCTAACCTCAGAGCTGCAATACCACATTTCTTTTTTAGATATATATATTTGATTTCAGCTCTCCATGAGTCCAATACCATGAGATTTTAAAGACCTAAGTATTTTAGAGAAAGAGAAAAAAGAGGATGGCCTCTTAGTGAAGATACTGTGCTGTGACTTAACTGCTTCTGGCCCTGAAGCAGATCTCCTGTTGGACTTGGGTAACTCACCCAACCTCCATTTGATGCAATTTCTACTTAAATTTAAGGACAATAATGACATATTGCATATTTAGTTGGTCATTTCTTTAAGGTGCAGGCACTCTCTGAGTACCTCACTCACAAAATGGGGTGCTTATCTTGGCTGGAAGCTTTCAACCCAGATTTGCAGGTGGAAACTTCAGCCCCTCTGAAACTAGAGTGCAAGCAACTTAGGTCCAGGGAAATGAGATCATGTCTTCTCAGGGAATAGGAAATAACAAAGAGGAAAATCCTCAACCAAATCGAACATCAGAGCTCAGTGACTGAGGAGAAGGTTACAATACCCCAGGCTGGAGGGTTACTGTGATTCCTCTACACCAAGGCATGGCTGAAGTCATGGCTGAGGCAGGGTGGGGAATTTTGCCCTGGGGCTGACAGGCTTCAAGAGTTATCTTTGGCCCGTTAGGAAAGTGGAAAGTGAAGACACAAGTTTCACCAGATCGTAGAGTAAATGCCCTAAAACCAGCCCCTGCTGACTGACAGCAGCCAAGGTTTGCGTGGACATGAGAGGAGAGAGCAGCGAAACACCCTCGCCTTGCCAAGTCAAAGGTGACCTCCTAGCCCACAGGGTAAATGTCACTGCCCAGCGGCATTGCCCAATCCCCAGAGTAAAATGTCACGAGGCAGAGTCCAAAGCTGCCTCGTCTAGTCCTTGAAGGAGGACGTGCAGCTCGGTCTCATGTGGCACCCCTTGGTCCCACCAGCAGATGGTCCTTGCAACACTGCTGGAACAGAGACTTTGGCTGCTGAGGCCCAACCAACCCCTATCTTCTGGTTCCACACACCACCAAACCAAACCTTCTGGGGGCAAGGAGGGTGCTGGGAGCACCATGGGGAGGTGCCAGCTGCCAGAACAGCATTTCCAGGGCAGATCCATGCAGATGTTTCTGAGGGAAACACAACAACGTCCTTAGGAGGGTCACCTCCTCCTTGCTCAGGCACAGAAAGGCTGGAGTGACTGGAAGAAGCTACAAGCAGATTTGTGAGAGGTTTTCCTTGGCCTCCTACACCAAAGACCAGCTTCCCCGTTCACTCCAGCTGGCAGGCTCGCACGTCAGGTCCCTGCGGGCCAGGGGCTTTGCACCGTCACCCGAAGCACCATGTGCTCTGCAGGCACAGCACATCTTCCCAATCGTGAGAAGCCCAGAACAGATGAGAAACCTTAGAGCTCTGAGGCAGAGCAAATGTGGATTCCTCCCTAAAGAAATCCCCCCAAAACAAGGGAAAACACCAATATAAAAAGACAGCAAACAGCTCAGGAGAAAGCCCCCCATCTTCCTGCACAGCAGCCATGGGGAAGGGCTAGGAGAGCATTCAACAACAGCAAAGGAGGCAGAGGGCCACTTTGAGTTGGCATTTGCACTTGAAAATTTTGGAGCGATTACTAAGAGCAGTCCTCCTTTTGTAAACATTTCTGTTATGCCTGCGTGGGTGTGAAGAAAAGTGCGGCTTTCAGCATATTCATTCACGATAGGGCATATCATGTGTATGCTAAGAAAGCCTGGGCACAGCTTGGCTGAAACAAGTCAGTGGGGTGAGGTCTAAACTAATGTACAAACAGCTCTGGCCTGTTTGCACTTCCAGGTAAACCTCGCCGAAGCAGGAAATATTGAGTATTGCAAATTACTTTGTGTCTAGATTTTACTACCACATTTATAGTCAGTGGGAGATACACACAGTTCTTGACCCTTGTGATCTGTGATTGACTGCATCAATGGACAATGGACATTGATGCTTAATGCACAATAAGCGGTTTTAAAAATCAGTCCAAGATTGGACATGCTGTATAAAACTAAAAAACAAGAAAGAATGAGAAAAAACCCCAGTGACCCATTCTCCCACCAATGACATTGGCTCTCCAGCAATGTGACTTCTCTTCCTTCAATGAAAATGTTCTGAAGTGTCAATGGAGAGAAGAAAAAACCCATAAATTGCCCTGAAGAATGGGTTTTTCCACTGCTTTGGCACTGGATTATGAAGCACACAGATTTACTATAGAAAAAAAAATAATCAATTTCCCATTTCCCAAACTGAGTTACATGATCAGAGCATGATCACAGGCTCGCAGCTCCTCGACGTACCATCTGTAACACCCCAACATCACATGCATTCGTGCACTTCGCAAAACCACTCTCATTTAAATCCAGCCATCAGCTCTAGCACTGACTGCTGCTGATTGTATTAGTGCTACTGACAATACTAAAAAACAAGCTGTCTGGAGCTATCTTTGGTAAACACTTAAAGCAAATATCCTCACTTCTGTTCTTAACAAAGCCAAGATGACTTTCTGCATGAGTAACCCAACTATTGTTGTAACACCACCCCCCCAGCAAAACAACAACAACAAAAATGCAACCTCCTTTTCTTCTCTATTTCTTAAGCCCAGGGCTTGATCTGGATTGCCCAGTTCAATCAATGAAGTCAAAACCAATGGAGTTACACCCCAATGTACAGAAGCGTAATTGAGACCAGATTTTGGCCTGAAGAACCTCTAAAACCATTTCTCCTCCCACCCTGCCAAGAGTCACATTTCTGAAAGAAAAAAAAAAAACAACAAAAACTGAGCAAGTCATGCCAGTAGGGCAACTAAATTGTAAAGGGGTGGGGGAAATAAAGTTAAAAGAATATTTTAACAGGAGGGACACAAGCTTTACCAAATGGAGGTTCACAACAGCAACTTGCCAGTTGCCTGAAGGATGCAATCAATTTGCATAAAATACAGCAGACTGCAGCCACCCTTGTGTTCACGGCAGCAGAAATCCCAACTCTACCACCTCATCTGCTGAGTCTTGTAGCTTTTATTCCACATTATAGTAAGCTGAAGGCATAATTCACCCTATAAGCCTATTACTTGGGTTATTTCTAAATTATCTGTTCAAGGCAACCACGTACTTTGTCTGATGTGCTCTCAGATTGGTGTGCACCAGCTACACACTGGTGTGTGCTTCAGAGCGCTACTGGTCCCAGGTAAAACACAGCCAACCCCTGGCAGGGGACTTGCATAGTGCCAGTCTAGTAACAGCCATACAGTTTCTGTTTCAATCCTGCCCTGCAGCTGGTGGTCTTGGAGAAGAGACACTGGTCCTTGAGGCTTCATATCTAGAGCCCAGGACAACGCTGTGATGAGCACGGCTTTTCGCCTTCCCAGTGACTCTGCAAAAGGGCAGCATCCAGCCCATTGCCTGCAAGTCCCGAATGGGGGAATTAAGGAGGGCCCAGCTGGTACCATCCTCATCCTCCATCTCGGAGTCGAAGGTGCTTTCTGCCCATGGTCTTCCCAGCAGACTCAGTTTGCACCATGCCTGAAACCAGTTCCTGCCTGCTAGTGGAGATGGGTCCCCTCACTAACTGTCAGGTAAGCCAGCTCTGAAGCCTTTAAATCTGCTTCCTACAACCCTAGAAATGCTGAGAAGTGAAAGCATAACATCCCTGAAGTGCATGGGGAGGGGAAGAGGAAAAGAAAAAAAAAAAAAAAAAAGATTTCACGGGACCTGCTTTTGAGTGCTGTTATTTCAGTGATGAAAGTCACAGGTTGCCTATAGATCAGACGGTGCCACAGTGGTGATGGAGCATGAAACCTCACTTAACTCCCACTTCGCGGTCCCCGCAGCCCAGCCGCCGGGGTCCTCGCGCCGACCACATTCCTGCCATTACACCCGTGGCTTTTCCTGGCCGATAGAAGCTAATCCTAAATGGTTGCGTTTTAGAAAAACAACAGCTTTCCTCATTTCGTACTGAAACCCTGATGCAACAGCTCTGTGCCTGAACGGGAACGTAATCGGATACATGAGCAAGTTGTGCGAGTGCCGTTAGGGAAAGGGAAAAAAAATAAAAAAGCAAATATACCAGTATCCAAATGTGAGCAGACAGGATTCCTGATTTATGGGCAGCGAGCGGGGTTCAAATTGAATCTGCATTGCCTCAGCAAAGGCATCTGCTTATTGGACGATTTGTTTTTTAATGACCCTTCGATGTTGCTTTTGCAGAATCCTAGTTAAAATGCCATGTTGAATAAGGGCAACTCTGTGCCTTGTACTGCCACAGCCAGGTCCTGTGGTAGGTTTAGGACTGTGCCGTGATTTGTAAAACCTGTACTCCGATACTCTAGGAAAATAAACACAACCTAGACAGAGAAAAGAAATATAAGAGTGAACCCCAAAGTGCTGAGTTCTTTCAGACTCAGGTGTGGGCCAGCCAGGCTTTAAATATTATTTCTGTTTAATCATGCAATAGCTATGCAAGACCTCAAGGGGAACGAAACAAAAACAGTTTATGTGCTTACTAGCAATAATATGGATTTCGTCGCAGGAAACCCGTATTTACTGTTGAAGTTATTAGGAATTAATTATTTTCCCTAAATTACTAGGTAAAAAGATTAAGAAACAAAGGTATTTCTAAAGGAATGCTTGGTTAATTCCAATAAAGGTAATAAAAAGATCCTTGTTTTTCAGACAAGGATCTATTCTCCTTTTTAATATATACTCAAGCCATACCAGCCCAGTGACCATGTTAAGAAGCCAGTGGTATTCCCACTGAATATCGCACCACAACAAGGAAACTGGTGGAGCCCAAACAGCTCACTCCCTGCTACCACACCAAACAGGCGGACATTTAGCCATTTCCCATGGCCAGCTAACACCCGATCAAAGAGGTGCCTCATCTGCAGCATCAACTTTGTCTCTTGTTGGCAGAGTTTGTGTGGCAACGAGCATCCCTTCATCCCAGAAGAACTCGGAGGGACTGTCCGCAAAAAGCATCCCAGCATTTTGGTGGAACATCAAAGCGTGTAGAGCTTTACAGATTACAATCAATGTCCTGAAGAGCACCAAAAAGCCTTCTGGGGAAGCCAGTGCAATTCACAGAGCTCACACCGATGTAACATGCTCACACTAATCGCCTTATTAAATGGGAGGACTATCAGAAAGCTAACGAGTAGCCTTGGAGGGCTGGGTGTTTTGACTTTTCTAAATTGAGGAGGAGACAAGGGTGGGGAATAACATGGCAAATACTGTATCAGACCACTTATTCACTGCAAACTTTAATAAGCAGCTGAATCCTCACTCTTTTGGGGGAAACGAGAGCAATTTGGGATTCTAAAGTATCCCACGACCGTGAGTTTATCCGGCAAGAAAAGCACATACTCCACAATCGATGGGACAGTCAGCTTGCCTTCCTCGGTTCAGCTCACTTCCCTCTGCCCTTCCACCACTGCATCTTCCCTCTCTGGATGAAGTCTCAGCTGGTCCTTTGAACTGCTGACTCTTAGATTTGCAGAGAAGACAGCGAATGCCACACAGCTTTGTTTCCAGTCAGGCTTATTTAAAGCTCATCTAAAGTTTTCACCTCCCGGATCTGTAAATGCTGCTGCTGATTCATAACGAGGCAGAGAAGTACTCTATTAATCAAAGCCAGCAGAACATTTTCTACAGGAGGCATTTATGTGAATGAGAGCAGCATATGAGGTTACACTTAGCTAGGAAGAAAATTACAAGGGGATCTCAGTTCTCGTGCTTCAGGGCATAAGCTGATCACCAGATGGGGTCAGGAAGAATTTCACCCTCCTTCGTTCCTAGATATAGTGTTGCACAATAGGTAAACTATGGAGGCACAAGGAAGAAGGAAAAAAGCCGATTATAGCCATGGATTTTCCCCCTGCTTTCTCAGGAACTATGTCCCCAAACACTGCTAGACAGAAGACAGTAGGTTAGAAAAAATACTGGGCTTTAGTTTGGCAGGTCTTACCCAGAAAATGATATGCACAAGGGCCCTGACTTCACATGTCCAACGAACAAAACAAAACACTAAGCCCGGCCAAAAACCTGCTCTGGGAAGCTGGTGGGCAGCAGGTAGCATGTAATGGGTACTACCAACATATTTAATATATTATGAACATTTTACACTAGTTGAAGCTATACTTCTAGATCTGGGAGAACTTTGCCACAGCTCATGGGAACAATTTTTTCGTTTCAATTCTCTGAGTGCTTTGGGTTCAAATTAACCCACTTACTTCTCCTTCTTACTGCAAATTAATAAACCAGTTGAACTTAAAAAAGAAGAAAAAG
Organism: Buteo buteo; assembly: GCF_964188355.1. Classification (NCBI taxonomy): domain Eukaryota; kingdom Metazoa; phylum Chordata; class Aves; order Accipitriformes; family Accipitridae; genus Buteo; species Buteo buteo. Next base: position 6,020,625 of record NC_134187.1, on the reverse strand, counting down.
AAAGACGAAGAAAGCCACAACACTTTGTTAAAACCACTAAGTTTCAGCTGGTATCATGTCAAAACCACTTGAAACATGAAACCAGAAATCTTCCTAGGTTGACTCAAAGACTATGTCTATACTAGGAGTGCTTTACCAGTAAAGGAATACTGGTATATAACATTGGCAAAGGACTCCTGGTGTAGATGCAACTATAGCAGCAAAACTGAGTTTTTAATTGGTCTAGTAAATTGAGCCAAGAGTTTTGTTGACAGACTTGCATCTAGGTGAAGTTCTTCAACAGTTTTAGCAAGTGAATTGGTCAGGGGCAACACCTCTTCACATCCTGGATAGACACAAATATGTCAGCACAAGTTTTGACTGTAGAAATGGCCAAAATTAGGTAGAGGTTGCTTTGAAACTCTTTTGAAAAATTTAGAAAAACGAGAAATATTTGTTTATTTTGTAGGCTTCACAGTTTTGTTGCAAACTTCTGGCATAGCTGCGGTTAAACATCTTATTTCAGTCTTATAATCTGTGACACATGGTACTTTATGATTTCTCTCAGCACAATGAAATCTGTCTCTCAGCATGCAATCATAAATGTTGCATACAACCCTCACAAGCAACCTTTAGAGATTTCTCCATAACCCAGTTCGTTTATTATAACAGTGGTCAGCACTGGTGCTAGAAGGAAACTGCCACATGAGAAGATTGTATTATTATTCTGATAGAAAGACCATTAAATGCTGGCCACTTCCCTCAACACGAGTGCAAAATAAAAAGGCTGAATAAAAATGTTCCTTCTATTTTATGCTAATATGTACTATTGCACACACGGAGGAGAAGGCAGAGCAACGTGGCAGTTAGAATTTTGCCAGATTCCTACTCAATTTACCTGGATTGACTCTTTTGGATTATTTTGGTTTTATGGCAAAAAGATATTTTAAAAAAAAGAAAGACATTTTCAGCTTCAAACGCTAGAGAAAAATCCACTTCCCACCTAGCTTTGCTTGGAACACATCTCTCGCTCTGTAACAGCCTCTTTTACTGCAGTTGAGACACAAATATCCATAAGCAATTACTACCGTTGCCTGTGCAAGTCAAACCTATGGTTCTGTCTCTTACCTGTAATCTGACTCTGTCCTTGTGGATTAAAAGGACTTGGTGCAGAGTTCAGAGAGGGCCGTGGGCTCTGGGTCGGGACCCCTACTCTCATACTGGGATGAGGAATGCGCCCTAAATCACTGAGGCGTTCAGAGAACAAACTAGGTTTAGAGTCATCAAGCTTCTGTCTGTGCCCTGGAAACAGCAAATCATAAAATAAAAGCGTTAATAACAAGATTTAGTAATTTAACACACCCCCAAAAAAACCCCAAATGGCCTCTAAGGACCTGTTATTAGGTTTAACGGACTTAGAGGTATCTCAGCTAACCCCAATAACACAGTGACATCGGTGGGGGGATTTGTGTTTTGGGCATGGTTGTGCTGGTTAAAGCCTTATGGAGCACAACTGTGCCCACAGAGAGTGTAACATGTTGCAATTTGGATCACAATAAGCACTTATCAGGACACCCACACAAGGTCTTTTTTGTCTTTTTTTTTTCCTGCTTTAACTACACTAGATAGCTAAAGGGGCAAACTTTCTTTTCCAAAAGCAAGCCTCCTAAGTACAAGTTATCAAGTGGGACAATTATTCCATGCCTGATTTAGATGTTGTGGATTTTTGCTAAGAAATGCAAGCTTTTCTTCTCCCCTTATTTTTTTTCTTTAACTCTATCACAGTTAGTCATTAGGTTTCATTCCTCTGGGAGATTTTCCAAAAAGTAAATAGTCACTGTCATTTGAGAAGAGCAGTATCACAAGGAAAACCTTCAAAGCTGCTGGCCATGACTGGGTCCTACATTCCCTTGCATGGTCAGCCTTCCTCAGTGCTCCTACTCCTCTCCCCAAAACCAGACTAACTGCCCTCGTGCCATATGGCTGCACTGGCAACACTCATTTATGGGTGCTCGGTTGTCAAAATGTAAAGGGGAAAAATGGCAAAAGCAACAGGATGCCCCAAGTGATACTGCTCATATTGTCCTTGAGATGTTTCAAGAGTAAAGGCTTTACTTCTCTAATTGTTGTATTTTTGCTCCTAGGTTTAGTTTCTTTCCCAAGTAGTTATAGGATGCTTCTCGCCCAACGGCACCTTTGAATGTGAGGTGCAGAAGGTGTTATTTCTATCATTCAACATATGGAGAAACAGGCATGCATAGAGATTAAGGTCAGGACTAATTTTACTTAACTTTAGCCATTCATAAATCAGGCATCTAGTCTAAACTCTTCTAATGTAGACTTCCTCTACAGTTAATGGAAAGAAATAGCTACTTCCAGAGGGCAATTCATCTCATTTGTCTCTGACACCAGTCTTAAAATGGGATGATTCACCTTCTGAATTTGCTTTCTCTTCCTCCTCTGATCATAGAGGGAGCACACATGACTAGTTTAATTAGACACCCTCACCATTAGTCAACATTAAATGGAATGAGTTTTACCCTAAGTTACTGACCAAGGTCACACAAAAACCCTCTGGCAGAGCTGAAACGGGAGCGCACACCCTCTGATCGCAGCCCAGAACCACGTCTGCCTCCATCCCTGTAAGCAGTGCCGGGGACAGGCACAAGCAGTAACTCGCTAAGATATTTTTACGTTTTTAACAATAAGAAGGGTCCTTGGTAGGGTTTGGGCTTGAACCCTTCCAGATGATCCCCAGTGGCTTCAGATAATCTGCGTTGTCCCTCAGCAGCGTGAACACAGCCATCTGTCTGGAGGCTGCGAGAGTTCAGCTTTGCAGATACAGTCAGATTTTCCCATTGGTCTTAGGGCCAGAGAACCAATTCTAGCACCCGTTAATTTATTTTAAAAGCGTAAATGAGGCCACTGAATCTTGAAGTTGAACTATCAGACTACCACTCTTAAAAAAAAAATGCCTTTTAATGGTACCTCTCACCACAGTACTGAAGCACATGGGTTCACATCATCTAACTGTGACCACGGTGCCTGCATGACATATAGGCAAAGCGATGTCAGCACTAGACAGCTAAATCCAAAATAGGTGCAGATAAATCATGGTTCTAGATAGAGAAGTGAAGTATTCAGGTTGAGAGATGAGAAGAAACTGGATGGAATTTAATTTTGGAGAAAATTCTCTAGCAATTTAAAAATATTAATTAGTTGACCCATTATTTTGTACTTTGAAGTATGGTTTTTCTCCCTCAGGATGACTCAGTCTAAAAGCACAGGGTAGGCGGGAGCTTTCTCCTTAAGGAGAAGGTGCTGCTCTCTGTTAGAGCTGACATGGGTGACTACTCCTCTCTTCAGGAGGTGTCAATCAGTTTAAATGGGGAACGATTTTTGGTGGGCTTGTAACAACTCCGTAATGGCAGCTTAATTAACAGGATAACATCTAACCTGGTAGTCTTTAGCATTATCTTTTTAACCTATTTAAATTACAACTTGTACAAGCTAGGTGCTGCTAAATATGAAGAAGCCACTTCTACACACACAGACACAGTCAGTATTCTCTTGGGATTTCTCCTTCTCCATCTTTTTTTCCTCCACAATTTTTATGTATTTCCTTTTCCCTTTGCCAGTCATATTTTCCACTCCATTTTTTAAAGGCATCTACTTCCCCTCCCCTTTTCTCTTCTACTCATTCCTAATCACATTTCAGCAAATTCAAGAGGGCTCAAAATAAAGCACTTTCTTGGCCCATCTATGGCCTCACACACCAGGGCTGACTTTATCTGTGAACGAATCCACCCCCAAAGGGAAATTTTGGATTTTTGTAGAAAAATCCTGTGCTATGTTCATACATTGTCCTTTTTGCCAAAGAATCACTAACAAACCAGTGCTCAAGCTTTTTTAACTGTCTTCAGATAACTCAATGAACACTTGTTATACAGGTCTCCACTCCTGCACCAACCTGTGCCCGATAACCCCCAGCTTTGTCTTCATCATGCTCTGTTTGCCTGTGCATAGCTTTGCTAGAAAAGAGTTTATATTTAATTATGTGTATTATTATTATAATGAACTAGTTTTATCACAGAAAGGCAAAATTCAGCAGGATAGCAGTGCACTTTAGTGTAGGCAGGGGGAAAAAAAGAAGAAAAAAAGAGAAAAAAAAGAGGGGGGAAAAAAAAAAGAAGAAAGATTCCCACATCTGGTTGAACTGAAATGATCTAGAGATGTGTGGGTTTGGGTGTTGCCACCTCCCCCCCCAAAAAAAAATGCCGAGAAAAGAGAGCTAAATGCACATCTGGAAGACCCCAGGCATCAATGGAACTGCAAGTCCCCAGAAACCAGCAAGGGGCCGAAGGCAGACTTGCCTTCCCCTTCTGGACATTTAAAATTTAGGGTTGTAACACAGAGTCGTGTTGTGACAAAGAGATCCACAGAAGGAGCCACACTCCCCCAGTGAAATGTCCCAGTGAGATGAGATTACATTACAGCTTCGCACGTTATGGGTTACTATGCTTTGATAAAAGCTAAGACGTGCTCACGTTGAAAGTAAGCAGGAAATTCAACAAAAACTTCATATTGAGGAGGTGCTCACAAAGAAGTGTAGGCAACTTAAATAAATCTCTTGCCCTGATTCCTGTGCAGGAAAAAAAAAAAATCCTATTAAGTACAGAGGAGCCATGAGGTATGGGCTGAAAACACTCAGAAAAGGCCTTCTGAGTAGCACATAAGCAGCAGCAATGAAATATGTGATACATGTTTAAAACTCATTCCACAAGCTGCTTTTCATCTCTCATTGATATATGTGTCTGTTGACAGAGAAATTCCTGATCCCAGGGGAGTGTGCTAAGAAAAGCTGTATTCCTTGGTCTCAGTCATGAGGTGTAATTTTATTTCAGGAAAAAAGATTAGGGTAGCAAGTGTGGATAGCCCAGGGAGAATCTGTGATCTGCTGCAGCAGTGAGTACATTAAAAAGCAATATAAAAGCTACATAAAGAATAGAATAAAATAATGCTGCAGCTATCCCAATGCCTGCAACACTGCATTTAGTGCATTTTTGTGGAATGGATTGGATTGGCAGGGGGAGAAAATGGTTACGGACACAGGCAGTCTTGGATATGAATTGCAGTCCAAAAGATCAAGGCTGTCCCATGAGTTACTGAATAAGGATGGGACCCAGCAGCCCTTGGAATAGATCAGGTCACAGGCAAGGAGATGGGAAAGAGATGAGAAAAACTGAGAGTTAATAGACAAAAGCTCTACAAGCTGTTCTGATTTGCCTGTTGTCATAGTACAAAACATGTTAGATATTAGAAATCCATTATTCGCACCTAAATGACGAGCAATATTCTGGTCCCTCACCGCTACTTGGCTATCTCAAGCCAAACACCGACCTGAGTATTAGTTTCTGGAGACAGAAAACATTGCCATTAATCCACCCCGGTACCAATTTTGGCCATTTTACATGAACCAAACCAGAAAATAGTACTGAGAGAGTGCAATAAAGTCAGTGCAAACTGCAGCCAGCCAGAAGGTGCCTACACTGCCGCTTCAGCTCGCCAGTCCAGGACGGCCTCAGAACACGTTAAAATGGCCCATAGAAGCTAATGTTCAATTATCACATCCCAGGCATGGCAGAAGATGTGAGCAGGCTTCATCTCTAGCTTAATCATTTCAGTTTAAACTAAACGAAGGAATGTCTCCGAGATCAAAGCAAGGCAATCTCGAGTCTGCTGGATGTGGTAACTGGAAAGGGACGTGAGCTCGTCTCTCATCACTGAACTTCCACCGCTCCGCTGGAGAAGTCAAGATGTAAATCGGGCCATGGAAGAGGCTGACTTGCAGAATGTAAATGTGGTGTTGATGCTTGAAGATTTTTACCTCCTCAGGGAGGAGGGGTGTGCGTTTTTATCTTTCAGCTTGTGGGTGTGGAACTGAAAACTAATCAGATTATGCTACACGTGGCCTCGCCAGATGCTGACACTCAGGGACTCCCTTTCTTTGTACCGTGTACACCACCCACCAGTTTTTTTTGTGTGTGTGTGTGTTTTTTTTCTGGTACCAAGGAGATCTGGTTACCAGATTTTCAACAGATGCTTTTACCACTCTCAAGCGCGTTAGCTATTTTCAGTCATCGCCCAGTTCTATCTTTTTTGCTTTTGCCTTAACAAGAAGTATCATGGGAGTCAGGTGTCTCTGTAAAAGAGCCAAGGGAAGGCAGAAAGGTCATGAAAGTCAGAACCTGGGCTCTCACCTGCTGGGGACAGAATTGCTGGGACATCCCAAGCAGAATGGAGGATGATGACCCAACATGAAATACCACCATGGCTTCTGTTTGCTATACATCAGGAGTGTGCTCAGCATCAGCTAGTGAAGTTTGGAAAGTCACTCCATGGAGTGACTACAGCTGGAAAGGGCAAACAAAATAAAAATCCTTTGAATGCCAGGGCTGGTAACCTAGGCTTTCTATGGCTCTGGGTTCAGCGCTGAGATTGAAAAAGAAGAAAACTTTAATGGAAAAGGGACTTTCCCTCAGGCTAAGGAGTGGCAGAAAGAAGAATAATCACCTACTTTACAAGCTATGAATTTACAGCCTATACATCCCAAGCTTTCCCGGACTTCCAGAAAAGCACCTCAGAGCCCAAGAACCCAAGTTTTGATTATTCCCACTGTTTTCCAAAGGTGAAGTGCTTTAAAAAGTAAAGAATGGGCACATTTTTTCCTACTACCATTACATGTGTTTGAGACAAGCACTCTGATTATGTCTCTTTTAACACTAGCACACTAGTGACATACTTCTGTGTACGCATTGTAGAAGACAATTTCACACCAGAAAAAAAGATAGGTTACATGTCCTCTGAATTTCATCACAAATTCTCATTAAATTCTTATTGGATGTCTTCCTGCATTTCATCCCATTTGGTCCTATGGATCAGATGTAACGGAAAGATACTGATAGGGGCTTGACTGTGAATTCAGCTACAGACTTGTAAAGCTGAAGTCAAGGGACCCACATTTATGCCACGGTAAAGGAGTTGAGACCTGAGCCTAAGGCTTTTTAACAGCTGTTGTGCAGGGACTGAATAATGCTGAGCATTCAGCATGAACCAAAAATATTCATTGTTGTGTTACAAATTTCAGACAACACATCTCTGCAGCAAGATGTCACTCCAAAGCAGTGTCAATCTACATACTAGAGATAAAAATAAGAGCGACGTAAATCAGCAAAAGCCCAGAAGAAGCATGTCAGCTCTTTACAAGGAAAAAATCTCTGAAGCAAGTCACAAGGGTCCCTCTTGTGTCCCTTGTCTCGTGACAAACTGTCATCCCTGGGCTGGCTTCCCCCCCTCCCCAGTCCTACCGAATGCACCCAATCCAAAGTTCATGAAAAAAAATCCCAAAACACAGAAGAGCCAAACATTTTTTACCCAGGAAAGGGGAAAGCTTGGAACCCTTCCAGTCTCTTGGGTAAAGACACAATTATGAGAAGAAAAATATAATCCACCCAAGAGACATAATTACATAATTAGGCCATAGGCTGTGCATAGGAAAGGTTCTTATAGTTCATAAAACAAGGAGCTACATAGGTGCAGTAACTGCAGTTAATTCACTCAATGGAGAAAAAAAATATGTTTGTTTTTTAAATAGCTAAGGGCACCAGTTTGCATTAGACTGGAGAGCTTATTCTCCTGACTGTACACAGAGCTCTATTAGTGTCAACAGGAGTCACTCAGACGCAGGCAGAAAACAAGACTCTGTCTCTTTTTGTTCTTAAAAAAAGACATATTTTTTTTACCCAGGGCAGGTAAGCCCTGTACCTGAAACTACTGCAGAGAAATGGAAATAAATAAAGACAGAGGCACGTACGCTGTGGATGGGCTCAGCTCCTATACAACGGATCTAAGGTGGCCCATTGCCAAAATCCCACTGACCTCCTCCTCCCTGACCCCTGCTCTCCCAAAGGTCTGCAGACTACTGGTTCGGCTCCAAAAGGGCCAGATCTACCTCCCAGGGGAACCAGTTACGCTACTGTCTTCCTGGAGCTGTGGCTCCAACCCAGGGTGAGCAGAGGCAGGGGCAAGTTTGAACCTCAGCGCAGAGGTCAAGCCCATGGAGCATCTCTGGTGTTGATGGTCATCTCCCCACTGACTTACTGGGAGCAAAAGCAAAGGTCTGTGAGGGGAAACGATCCCATGGGTGTGCAACCTGTGTCCCCTCGTCCCTGTTGGAATGACTCTAACGCAATCATCGCAAAGCCTTGGAGGATATAAAGTGCTATCGCTGCTTTTTAAAATTCAGCCAGGGTCTTTGAAAAGCATGCATCCAGCTGAAAGACAGACCCAGAGGTCGGGGGTTTTCAGCAAACTGCAACAGCTGCAAAGGAGCCTCTCGCTCTCAAAATTTCTCTATGTAGAGAGGCGAAAAACGCCTGCTCGGAGCAGGGCTCCAGGCTGCTCCTCCGGCAGACAAGGGACTGATGGGGAGCATGTGGCAGGGAATGAGTTGGCCTGGAAGCTTGCACAGGGCAAGTTGTGTTCCAGCAGCAAAACTGGAAGATGTAATGAATGAAACCAAAACGGTGCTTTGAGAAAAAGGACAAGCAGAGCAGGAAGGGGCTTGAGTGGGATTGCTTTCGCACTGGTTCCCTCCCACCCTTCAACTCATCCCAGTGCTGCTGCAGGATCCACACTGCCCGCTGCTCTGCTCCTCTGCTGCGGTACAGCCTCGGCTCGCCAGTAAATAAGCAAGGTCTCCCCTTGCTGTAGTGGTGGGTTTTTTTCTTTCTCTCTTCTTTTCGAAAAACTTTTGAATTCTGACTTGAATCTTGAAGCTTCTTCTACAAAGCTGAGCAACACCCCGTATGAACATCAGCACAAACCAGCTGGGTCGGGGAGGGAGCAGGTGGGACCCCCTCGTGCCACGATGCTCTGCCTTCACCTTTATCCATCCTTCACGAACATAAAGGAATCTGTGTGCACGTGTGCCAGGAAACCAGCTAAACATTGCTCAGAGACATTAAAGACAACTCATATAAACAGAGACTGTCACGCAAGTCTCGGTCCCTGCCTTAATTCCCTTTGCATGCTGGTATCTGTTACACTCTCCCCCTTCTCCTCCCCCTTTTTTTAGCAGAAGGGGGGAAGAGAGAGAGCAAGGGCTGTCCCGCAAAAGCGCAAGAGCTCCTCATTCTGACTTGATCATCTTCATCCTAACCCAGCAATATCTTTGAGGAATAAGGCTTTTTTCCCCCCCACAAAGGTAGCTATCCTATAAAGAGCCTGCCAACTTCTGTTGCTTGCTGCAGCGACCGGCAGTAAAGATCATAGAAAACGAAGGGGGCGAGGGGGCGGGAGAGAAAAAAATCTCCTTGAACTGGCCTCCCTCCAGCTGGCAGGAGGGGACGGTTTTCTTAACGCTTGCGAAACCTGATTACTTTAAAAGAACGAAAAGGGGGGGAGGGGGGGGGCGATGTAAACACAGCCATTAAACCAGATTTAAGGCGCTTAGTTTAAATCTAGTCATAACAGCTCTCTGATGCTATGCTGCTCTGCTCTCTAGACATCAATAAGGTGCATTTTCCTTTTTGGTTTTGTTTTACACCCCCCAAACCAGGAGCATATTGCAGGCTGAATGCTGCGGTTACAATGGGAATTCAGGCATGGAAGAAACAACAGTTAAGCAATAATAGATGGATGTGTGCATGTTTGCACTCTATCTTTCAACAGATTGTTTTGCTGCGTTAGAAGACTACCGTGTTTATATCCATGCAGCAGGTTTTAAGCAGATTGTTTAAACTTGATTAAAGTGGGATATTTCTAAAATAACCTTACTAATAAAATTCAGATGGCTAAAGAAACCTAAAAACATGGTTAAAAATAAAAAAGATGCCATTTCAATCTACAGTGGTGGGGGTAACATGATATAAACTCCAAAAGAAAACAGTCTTTACAAGTTCGACTTGAAGGATTATCTTGTGTATCAGCACCCTCTGTGGCAGAGTAGCATTTATCCACGTATCCACCCATGTTAATGCTGTTGCACAATTTACTACAGCTGTGATAGACAGATAATTGCTTTATCCACTCAAGTGTAATAAACGGAGTCTACTATGTTAATCCTTGTATTCTTATTGTCTGTGAATGCCAAGTAAGGGAGAGACGGATACTGAAAACCCTACCCTCTCCTTCCAAGACTACTGGAGTTTACTCACCCTCAGACCTGCTAAAGTGTTCTTATTGCATTCCACTCCCCTGCTTGCAGCGCCAAGTACTTTGAGAAGTATCAAGTTATTGTTATATAAAGGGCACCTACACTCAGGCTATATGGAGGCAGAAGCCAGGATGTAGCAGCCTTTAGAAAAAAATAAAACCAAACCAACCACCCTCAAACATCTTTTCCTATTCAGTAAGTAAAACAGGCCAAGTATTACTTGTTCCTGGGCATAGCACAGAAAGTAATTAACCTGTCCTTCTAAAACTGGACATCTATTCAGTTTCTGTGGAGTCTGTCTGACTGTTGAGAAATGTCATTTAGCTGCTGGCCCATCAGTGTTTTCCACAAAAATCCATAAAGATTTTTTATTTTGAATGTCAAAACCAGGCGTATCCTTTAAAAGGTTTACAGATTCCTGGCGGCTTCATGAGCTTAGGCTTGTGGCATCAAATTTGTAATGACAGTTTGATGGATGTCTCCCTTTCTTCCTCCTGAAAGGCATAAAGAATTGGTGGTTCCCCCAGTAAAAATGATGCTTAATGTTGTTCTTTGCTCTTATTCATACACTTAAGTGTGTAAAAAAGTCTCGTGCTGCTGGCAACGAGTGGGTTTATTGGGGCAACTTTCATGTTGCAGAAGGTATTCAGCTTTCTGTGTAATCACAGCACTTGCACAAGCACCTACATGATGCGCAAGTTTTGAAGACGGACAGCCTTAAGCGGCACATAAATGATGTGGCGGAGCTTAAGAGAAGAAACGTTGGCCTGAAGATCCTGCCAACCATCCTGGAGGTGAGTCGCAATTTTTATCCCCTTGTTATGCTCCACCTCTATCTGCCAATGCTAGCAGGGGCATTTTGGTCTCAGGTGGAACCTGGGATGGATTAACTTGCTTTCAAGTCTTTGAGGGAAAGAAATTGTCATTTAAAGGCTGAAACACAGCCATAGGGGACGCATGGATGGGAGTTGGGTGTTACAACATAGCCCGCTGACTATCACTAATGGTATTGAAATGGAAGGTATTTTATGTGTCTTCAGCCAGCTAATATTTATTATTTTCATTAATAACTTGGATGATGCAATACAAAACACGATTATAAAATCTTGAGATGACATCTGGTAGGGAGGAGTCCTCCAGACTTTGGAGAAAGGGGTCAGAATTCAAAACAATCTTAGCAAATTGGAGAAATTATATTTGACATGTCATTAGCAGAATGGCACACAGTAAAAGTTAAGTGCATTGTACTACACTTTGGAGCAAGAAATCAAATGCTGAAATGCACCACAAGGACAAACCTATTAGCCAGCAGCACTGCAGAGGAAGATCTGGGGGGTAGCAAGGAGTTGCAAGTTGACTGTGAGTCAATAGGATTCTGTCTTTTTAAAAAAAAATGAAGTAAATGCAGTTCTGGGAAAGATTAATGGTTAAGTTGCATAGAAGACATAGAAGGTAACTATTACACTCTGCTCAGAAGTGGTGAGACATCAGCTGGACTGCTTTATCCATTTTGGGACACAACCCTCTTAAGAAAGATATGGACAAATGAGAGAGAATCCAGAGAAGAGCAACAGGAGCAATAAGAGATTTAGAAAGCATGACCTACATGGAAAAGTTGAAGGAAATACATTTGTTTAGTCTAGAAAAGAGATGAGCAGGAAAGGACATGATAAGAGCAAAATGTTTTCTAAAGAAAATGGTAATCAATCGATCTCTCTGTCAGCTGAGAACAGAACAAGAAAAAGCTGGCTTCATTTGAGGTAGAGGAGATTTAAGAGATTAATGTATGATATTAGCAAACTCCTTTTTAAGTATAAAAGAAAAAAAACCACAAAAAACAGACTTGGTAAGTAAGTGGAAGGCACAGTACTGGAGGATTTAAGAATTTGGACAGATGTCAGTGATGATCTAAGTATATATAATACTTCCTCTGAGGAAAAATGGACTAGGTCGCCTGAGGTTTCTTTTAGCCCCACTGTTTTAGGACTGAGTGATTGTCTGTGCTTGGTTAAGTCACGTACACAATATTTTCAACATGAGTACATTAAGTCAGGCAGCTCGTGCTAACTGTGGGCCTGATGCTGCAAAGTGTTCAGCACCTCCAGCTGCCACGAAAGGGCACAGTGAAAGGCAGGCTGGGTCTGCTTAGGTATTCCAGACCACAAGGAACCTGAGTTTGGAAACGCTGGTCTTAATCCCTCTGTGCCAGAGTTTCCTATGCCTCTAATTTCAGAATAACTGTCATTTCTTTGCCTCACAGTGGATATGACAAGATTGATTTCACCATTAATTTAGCAAGCATGACTCCAAGATTCCACTAGTTTTTGGGGGAGACACAATGAACTAAAACTAGATTTCATGCCCAATGCTCCAGTGTTCCTGCATCGCCAGACGAAGGTCCAGATACTAGTCCCTGATTGGGTTTGGTTGTTGCTTTCTTATTTGTGCATCTGCTGGTTATTTAAAGAGAGATGGTCCCACGCAGAGTAGCCCTGGCCATCCCCTTCTGCTGAAACATATGTGGTCCTCTCCATGCAAGTATGAAGAACAAGAGACACCAAAATGACAAACTTCTTGGGGAAAAAAAAAACCAACTAAGCCTGAAAGCAGATGTTTTGGACAGCCTATGTATTCCATGAGAGTGTAGGGAACTCCTCAGCGCAGTGAGAGACTATAAAATCCTGGGACTTTCCACAAGACAGCCTCATTATTTGCATTATTTGCTCCTGGAAATGCTTCATTCATAACTATCTCCACTGGATATTCTTTTTTCCTTTAGCAGAAAAGAAAAGCAAAGCTACATTCTGCTATTAGCTACACAAACTCAAATCCTGTCCTTGCTACAGAAACTCCAGCCACATACATTCATCTGACATTAAACCCCCGCAAGCCCTAAGGCCGACTGCCTCTACCTAGCACCGGCCGTTTAATAACATCATGCCCAGAACTCAGCAAAGCATTGCAAGCGCATGAGATGCAAGTCGTTGGCCAAAGTTAAGCCTGTCCCTATGGGACAGGTCGCTAATTCAGTGCCTAAGCCAGGTATTTGACCTGCTCAGGGGCAATGCCTCGTACCGAAAGCCCCAGCGGGGGACAGAGGGGAGGGCGGTGAGTGTCACAACTGCATTTGGCTGCAAGGAATGTATTATTTTTTTGAAGGGCTCTGGCAGGGGGCTGACCCTTTTGCCGTCAGTTGTAAAGTTTGTTTAGTAACGGGGAGCCTCCTGTGAACTTAAAAACAATAGGAAAACAGAGTCCTGGAGAATAAATCTCGCCCCCTGCCCCAGTTGCTTGTGCGTTTGGCTACCAGAAGGTAACAAATCCCCAGGAATGTGGGCGGTGGGGGGGGATGTGCCTGCGAGATGGAGCTGGAGGGTGGCCAACACAAGCAGCGGGCGATGCCATTCACCGCGCAGCGAACTGTGCTGATGAACACCCGGGGAAAGCCTGGGAAAAGCAGGCAAGATATCTCCTACGATGGCTCCCCCTGCTTCTGCAGGGAGGTCTTCAGGAGCTCATCCCACAGAAACCCCAAACACCTCTTCTACTGCTTCTATCTGAATCAAATTTAGTAGAAAGCGGGCTTCTCAAGGCATGGTGGAGAAGATCGGTCCAAACAGGACCTGATTTTTACTTCTGAATTCATGAGTCTCCCTTGCCCATACACCAGGGGAGCTCAGAGGGCATTAATTTTTGGTCACTGGATGGGACATAGCATACGAGACAGGGAAACCTCTGTCTTATCACCAGTCCTCTGAGCTGTGCAGTCCTCCCCCAAGTTCATTTTTTAAAGATTATAGCTCACAGGCTCTACTTTGACTCTGCTGTAACTACTCCATTATTCCACTGCTAAACAGAAATCCGCTTGGGCATTACATTGTGGGTGCAACCTGCTGGAAAAAGGAAAATCAAAGAAACAGAAGCTGTAAATGTCTAGTTATAAAAATCACAAGTCGTTCAAATGGGCAGCTGTGAAGTTGATAGCTTTCAAAGATGTACACAAGCACATACATACAGCCCTAACTACGTATACATACTTCGAGCTTGGAAAGACGTTAGAACGCGTTGGATCATCGCTGGCATGTGCTTCGAATAATCTCTAACTATTTTATTATTATTTTGGTGAGTCATTAAGTTTGGATGCCCACTACAGCGCACCACTGGAAAACATCTCTGCAATGCAAGAGTAGCAAGGATATTTTATTCTGCTCTCTTAAAACAGGCAGAAATAACACTAAAGTACTTAAATTCTGGAAATACTCATCATCCCCTTGCTATTAATATCGCCTCAATAGCTCATTCTATTTAAAGCAAGTTTCTTTCTTTGGGTTTTATTTTGCGGGTGGCAAATCCTCATTTAATTCACAGGATAAAAAAGTATGAACCTACAATTGGAAAAATGGGATTGTATGGGGCCCAAGCCATCCACCAGAGCCATGAATAGAGGCTTTGCCACTGTCTTCAGTGGGAGACAGCCTGGCCCTGAAGTCTTTACAGCTTGCACAGATTTGAATTTTATTATTTGCTTTGTTTTTAATGTCATATGACTCATTTTAAGGAATAATATAGCTGCTTCCACTGTAATGGTTATAGTTATGTCTCTGTGAGGCCAAAACTTGATCCCTTGGTTATGGAATTTTAGATACAAGCTGTGTAGTCTACCTTTTAGCCCTACCGCTTGCTTTTTTTCCACAGAGCAAATAAGGCACACTCAAGCCATTGGCACCATTTATTAGAGGACAACACATACATATGAGGGTTTCCTTTTTCTTTAAGCACAGCCCTGTTTTAATTCCATCAAAGAATGATGGAAAATAGAACACAAAGTGCTCTCCCCTTTTTGTCCAAGAAAAGTAAAACAAGCAACACTGGTGATGCTGAAGAAATTGGATACTTTTTAGTGGTGCATTGCCCTGGGTTTTTTTACAAGTAAAACTCATCTGTCTTAACCAATTTAAATGAAGTAAAAAGGCAACAACAGAAAAGAAGGATGGAAAACTTTTTCCAGCTTCAACACGAACTGTGAGGAAGTCAAAGCTTAAAAAAAGAAAGTTATTTTTTTGGTAAAAGTCTACAGAGTGCTCAGCACTATGACAAAGGAATAAATTTGGTTTTTAACTCTTCTCCAGGTAGGATGGATCATTCCTTGTCCTTTCACTCCAGCTTCCCACAAGGCCCATGGGATTATTCTCCTTTTGGCAGCAGAAAAGGAGTTTGGCTGTCAGTGACCCCTCATTGACCAGTTTAGATAAACAACAAGTTATTTCTCCCTTGACAAAAGACTCTGTGTGCTAACGATTCTCCTTCATCAAAGGACCAACATAAGACTAGGACTGAACCCCATTTCTAATCCCTGATGGATTTAGATGGCCAAACTACTGCCAAGGGTGATCTGCTGTCAAGTCTACCCCCCAGCATGTGGCAGCATTTCTGACAACACGTTAGTTTAAAATTATGTATCTTATATAGAGTAGGGAAAATATGCTCCCTTCTCTATCATACTGACCTTTCACTGCCTCATTTGAACAGAACATCTATCCCTGACACTCACTCTCTCACCAGGTATGGTGGTAATTTACTTCCTGCACATCACTCAGATTTGAGTGAAAAGTGTTTTTTCCGGTTTTGCTTTTCTTTGATAAAGTTTCTTGCTAGCATTTGAGAATGGCTGACATCACTGTTTGCAAATATTTTGATAATGTTTCTTGCTTTCTTGTTCATTGTGGCATAAATCTTTACTAAAATAAATGGATGCACACTGGTATAAAACTGATGTAAAAGAGAACTGTGGCCGCTGAATTTAAAGTGAAAGTCAAGGCTGGCTCACTTGACAGTTAAGGTAACTGTACCTTTACGAAGCGCTGTGGTTTTCACACCTTCATATTTAGCGTTTGGATGTCTCCTTCTCTGCTCTCACAAAAACAGCGACACGAAAAACTGGTCCAAGGCCTTCTCCTGCCAGGCAGGGACGGCACCCAGCTCCTGACGGCACCCCGAGCCCCAGGACCAGGCGCGGGACCACCGTCCCGCAGCACGGCGGGGTCAGAAGTGCCACCGTGTTGCCAAAAGGTATTGTGTCCCCCATCGCGTCAGACCACCTGTAAAAGCGGCGGGAGACGACGCGCCAGGGAGAAGGATGAGGCGCGCTGTAATTAAAACCTGCCCTTTTCATTTTGTTGTGCGTGTGAGTGAAGTGGCCTCATTTAAAGTAAGGTAACGTCATTTCCACTGGCTGCAGTTTCTAAAAGTTGCTTATCCTAAACTGAAGTGTAACTCATTCTGATGGAGTGACTCTGTTATGCAGTTTTGGTATGCACACATGATGGTGCATTCCTTCCGTGTCTCTAATTCTGGTCAGAGGCCGCGCCATTTATTGCCGCTTCAGTACACTGAAAAGCAAGCTGACGTGTATATGGAAACAAACACACCAGCACCCTCACACATGCTAAAAATGACATTTTTGTGTCTGCTCACAGGGAAAAAAAAAAGGATTAATTATGCACAAACATAACAACTTTCTCTAACTCTGCCTGGACATGGTGAAAGAGAAGTGGCCCTGTAATCACGTCTCTTCTGAGAATACTGCCATATGGTTTTAACAGAGGTTTATTTCCTGAAGCAAGAGAGGACTGCAGATTCTCAATCCAACTAAAATAATTATGCAGACAATTTCACTCCATTACTTGCAGTGGAACCCAAGCTGTGTGGTCCTCACATGCTTGCTGACACCTTTAAAGAGACATTAAACCATTTTTACATAAAATTCCCTTAATGGGTGGGATGTAGGATGAATTTCCTGGAAGATTAGCACCTGTCGCATTGCATAAGGCTTGCATCTGACTGCTGCATTAATTCCCTTCAGTTGGTAGACAGCAAAAGTGCGATTGAAGCCTCCAGAATACAGAACACCAAAGCATCAACCATATCTCTAGAGGGAAACTTCTCTCCTTGCTGAGGTTTCCTATGCAATTATTTTACCTCCCACATTTGACCCTGAAACAGCACAGGACTTGAGTACAAATGGGTGCCCCACAGTAAGTTCAAGGAAATTGAAATATAGCCTTAAATTCCAGTGTTGGGTTATGCTACGAGCACAATGCAGAGACTTTGCTGAGAACTTTTTTCAGAGCCACCCTGGGCTGCCGATCTTTCCCCTCAACTAGATAGATCGCAGGATAAAACTTCCAATCTTTCAATCAACAACGGGTAAAAATCCAGGCAAAATGAAACCACTTTGACTCAAAATAATAAAACGTGTATTAAAACAACACCTATCCAACTTTGAATATAAACTACAGGAATCCTGTAAAAACAGGGATATTAACCAAGACACACAGTGATTAAAGGATATTTTAAAGGGAGAAGGGAGACCACCCTTAAAGCATGGAAATATCCCTTTTGGACTAAAATGCAATCTGGTTTTTTTTTGGTAACTGTGTCTGATTTTAGTTACAGTAGCTAGTTTATGGAATTAGCAAACATACTACATTTCAGACCAGCAAATCCAATTAAATCAGAAGAAAGCATACACATACTTTTAACGTGCCAATCTGCCTATGGTGTTAGAAAGACATAATTCCCGGTAGCAAAGGGGTGAGGGACGGGGAAGAAGGTTTGACACAGGGTCGGGGGATTTTTCGTAGTGTAAAATGCTAATTTCTTCAGATCAAAAAGGTAAATGTAAAGAAAAAAGCGACCGGGACTATGAGATCAGATCAGAAATCAGGTATATACCAGCAGCAAACCACAGGGCGCAACTGAATGGTGCACAGGGTTGTTTTCTTGATGGTTTGCAAATCTTGGCGCAGCTTGAGGCTACTGAACAAGCACGCTCCTCTGCTGGGCATGGGAGCTCTGCAACGGTTAATGGCACATTCGGCATGCGTGTGGCCTGAGCAGCGAGGAAACCGAGCAGGAAACATGTTTCTAATCTTTTTCTAGCGGCAATTTCAACATTATGCTACAGATAAATTATGGTAATATAAATAGTAAAATCCATTTCTCAATTCTTCAGCCCGGCGTCTGCCACCACCTTAAGTTTCTGCAGGCAGGACGGGCACAGGATGCTCTGCGATGGGGTGGAGGTTTTGTGCTCAACTCCTGATCATGCCATATGCAAGGCAGTCTCCTCTCTGCTTTCCCTCCCACATTTTATCCCTTTGTGTTGTAAGCTCGTTGTAAGCTCTGGGGAATTTTCTCCCATTTCAAGTCTGGGGAGCGTGGTACCGAAAGATCCCCCTCCTAGCTGTGGTGTTGCTACATCCTACTACAAAGCAACTGCACCTCTGATAAAATTGTATGAGTGTATTCACCATTATCAAGGTTGCCCTTACTAATACAACCAAATAAGGTTGGTTTGTTAAGTCAACAGTACTTTCTCAGTCCTGTGCCCAAGCAAAATGCTCTGACTGAGCCTTTCAACACAGCAAAGAAATACTGAAGACGTTAGCAATGGCATTGTCTTTCTGTGACATTCTAAAAAAAGTTACAAACGTATTTCTGTCCAAGCTGGATTTAACAATGCTCTCTCTCTCCCAAACCTTCTGTTTTCAAAACAAAACCTAAATTTCAGGCCAATGTTTCCTGTGGTGACCGTTGTGGTTAAACAATATTTCTGAGTTTTGCATGCTTGATAAGGTCTTTCAGCTTCATAGCAGAAGAATTGCTTGTCAACTGAGGTGTGGCAATTGGAGATACAAGGTTAAACCCAGCAGAAATGGCCAGATCCAGTTCTCTTCTTTGTTTATGGCAAAACTCCCACTTACTTCAAGGAAAGCAAGATTTGGGCTGATACAGCTATTCCAGTTTGCCTTTGGTTTTGTGGGGAGAAGGGCCGCAGCTTTTCTTCTGTTATTCACCGAAACAGGAGGAAAATGCTCAGAAGGATAAGAGTGCCGGGGTTTGGCCAGCTGCACCTACTCTTTCACACTACGTGCCACAAACGTCTAAAGTGGATCTTGGGGAAATTACCCATAGTGGTTTTGAGGTTTTAAATAAGGACAAAAAACAAAAGCCAGGAAAACTGCACTTGAACACTGATTCACTCTATAAATTGATTTAGCTTTCTGGCAGTTGAATTGAAAGTTCAAAGGGGCAACCTGCTTTATCAAGATGCAACCCTGCTTTGAAATAATTTAGCCAAAATGTCACCTTCTTCCTTGAGAAGATTTTGGCTCTCCAAAAGTATTACCTATTAATTTTGAAGTATTATGAGTCATGTATTTAACACACTTTCTCCCCAGTCTGACATGGACGAGTGAGACCAAACCTGCACAGAGACCTGCTCGATAGGCAGGACCACGAGTATCTGGAGGAATTCAATCTTAGTTTAGTAATAAAAAGAGGCACCAGTGATTTACAAACAACTAGGAAGAATTGTTGTCCTCACCAATGAATAACATCAGGTAATTTGGGGACTTTGCACAAAAGTCAGGAACTCAGTAGTCATATAAAAATGTGCTAATCCCATGAAGCAGCAGTGAACACTCCTACGCGTATGGTTATAATGGCTGGCATTCATGGGCCCACATTAATGTGCTGGTGAAAGTACAATGAGATCTCTGACCACAAATGATAACAACCTTAGTTTTATGCCGTGCCCTGAAGGCAAAACTTTGGAAAAGCCAGCGTTCCCTTGGTCTTTTCAGAAATGGCACAGACTGTTGGTTCCTTATCTTGATGGGGATTTCCACTCATCTTAGTTCTTTAAGATGGAACCTGTAAAACTTTTTTCCCTGTACCTGAATACATTGGATGCCTGTTTACCTGACAGGCAGGTTTGGACTCTCTTGTCCATGTCAGACTGGGGACAAAGTGTGTTAAATACATGACTCATAATACTCCAAAATTAATAGGTAATACTTTTGGAGAGCCAAAATCCTCTCAAGGAGGAAAAGGAGTCTATCTGTCCTGTACTGAGGTCTACAGGAAATTGCCAACACTGCAAACAACAATATAATGGAACATTTCACCAATTAATCTTCAAATTATGGGCTTGTTAGACATCATTGCCTTCCCATCAGCACTGCTAAGAGTTTATTAGCAGGTTCTAGAGCACTCCAGGTTATGCTCTCTCCCATGTCTTAGAAATTACTGAACTTAAATCAATGTGATTAATATGATCTTCAAAACATGCTGTATCCTTGACCTTTAATGGAGCAACTAAGAGGGAAACAATTTATCAGCTAGCAGCACAAATAAATAGTATTCACATATTTCTTTCCCTGCCTTTTTCTGTGTTTAATTCCTTACAAATCTAATCCATTTTTTTTGTCTTCCTCTTTTTCATTTTCTGGCGGCTTCCTCCAGAAAACAAACCAACAGAGAACACCAAACCTTTCTTCTTTGATGTCTTCCATTCATCTTATTTTTCCCTCCTTCTCTTAGTATTTGCTGCACATGTATTTTTGGGTGCTTTTACCTCCTCCCATTCACTAACCTTTCATTGCTCTAGCTATAATAGCACCAGGCTTTTAAGTCTACTTTTTCAAAAACTACAATTTTAGTAATCTGCTCTGCTTCTCCGTGAACTGTAAGCCTTTAGAGATGGGTATGGTACTGGAGAAGTTAGTTATTTCTTGGCTGTACCAGATACCCTTCACTCTATGGTAGCACCTTGGCCAACGTGTGGAGCAGCAGGAGAGAATTCACCATTTCCACAGCTTTTCTTTTCTACCTGAGCTTTTCTACACCAGCACTTCGATGAACAGGAGGGACATGCTGGACAGTAACACACAGAGGAACACACCTGGCATCCCAAATTACTCCCATGTGTTCACTGTTGCTAACAAAAGATGAGGTTAGCAAATATGAGAGGCTCCATTTCGGAAATATATATATGGGCAGCATGGAGAAGCGACAGAAAAGTTATTAATTACAAAAGACAACAAAAAAGGTCATCGCAATACTGTGAGCCAAAATTAAATGGGATTTCACAGTCACTGCTCTGGTACCTTGCTTTTAGAAATGCATCGAGCCAAATTTTTCACAAACAACTTGACAATTTATTACTGTCTGTAATGTAGAAATGAATTGGCCAAAAACTGGCAAAAGAAAAAGTTTTTCTCATTAACGTCAGGCTGCAGAATTCCAGATTAAAACAGCCTGGAGGCTTTCTCCCTTCTAATAGATCTCAATTACTTTTTCCCCCTTAGGGGAGAAATGACCAACTAGGTCTTGCAGCAGCAGGTTTACGGCTAGTACACTGCCAATGTTTCCAGGAGAAGCCTCTTCTCACGATTTTCTGACCCTGTTACAGAGCTCACTCAGACTAACTTTTTTTTTTGCCTAACAAACTTTATAAATTTTTAAATAACGCTTTAAAAAATAAATCTTGCTCAGGCACTCAGCTAATGGGAACTGACTTTTTTGGAGCTCACTTTCTGTTCCCAAAGCAGAAGCCGGTCTCAGCGAGACATTTAATTGAAACCTGGTCACTGTCCACTTCGCAGCCCCTGCTATTCATCACGAAGCTCGGACGTGCCGTCAGCACGGGGGGTAACGAAGCCCGACACAATTGAGGCTGTGTTCACGCAGCCTCTTCAGGTTGCAGCTGTGCCAGCTGATGAGGTTATCGTGCCTGGCCTCTCTCCACTGTTAATCACTCATCTTCTACCGCAGCTACCGCCGATTTGGAGCAGGACTCGGCTTTTGACTGATGCTGATTAGAGGAGCGCTGGGGAATGGTGTCCTCCCCAGACAGCACGGCTGTGACTGGAAGAGGACACCCAAGGAGCCCTCAGGCCCCCCAGCCCCTGGGATTCCTCCTGCTAGAGGATGAGCAAAGCAAAGCGATGTGCCTTCCCCCGGCATGGATTTATTGTCACACCAGTCTATGGGACTCACAAATTTCCCAATGTCCCTGGAGACCTGCAGGGAGGCTAAGGCACTTGTGGCAGATGCCTCCACCCTGACACCTGCCTTTGCTATTGTATTTGCAGTGGGTTCTGCTATCAGCCTCCCCCACTGGACGTGGCCTCGATAAACGCTGAATGCAAAGTCCTCCTGAGCTCACGAAGGACCTGACCTAGCTTCTTCTCTTTTCCTCCCTTACAAAAAAATCTTATCTTAACCCACAGGAAAAAGATGGGAGCTTCCCCATGGACATGCATGTTTATGAACATCCATGGACCACCTGTATTAATGTACGATAAGAATCAAACATCATTAGGGACACCAAAACGTTAGTACAGGGACAGACACCACTTGCTAGACCACTGCAGACACAGAGTAGAGGAATGACCCAGAGTTAAGGAACTGGAAATCCTGCCTGTTCAAAGGGGCTGCACAAAGTGGAAAACCCAAACTCACCACTTTCTCAAATCCCTTGTCTAAGGAGGGTCATAACATGTTAAGGAAGAGCAGATTAAGGATATGTTGTTATAAATCCAGAGGTACAAATTTAGGTAACTCACTTTCAAGTTGATATGACTAAATGGGTTACCATTCACACCAAAAATCAAAAGCAATGCTAAGCTGCGATTTACTGGGCCAGGCTGATAGTCTGCCCATGCTCACGATGCAGTCTCGCTTTCTTGCACGGAGCTCACAATCATGCTCGTTGCCTGTGTCCCAGAGAAGTGTTGCAACTTCGCCCTACTCAGCAAGCAAAAGAGGCCACAGGGGATTTCAAAAGCAAATTTCTAAAATCAGCTTTTGATTGCTATATACCAAACATTATAGACTGTGGGAATTAGAGAGTTCAAGGTAAACAAATGCAAGCTATTTTTCCATATCCAGAATATCTGAGAAGTCAAGACTGGTAAAATTTAGGGCCTTAAATACCTGTCAAAGTCGTTCTAAAGATGTCTCTCCCCAACCAGAATGAGAAATAAAATCATTTCTGTTTTGAATGAGGTCCTCAAAACACCCTTCTGTGAGCAACAGTGCTAGTGGGGCTGAGAGAGAACTGGCAAACGTTTTTTATGGAAGCCAACAAACCTAGCTATGTTAAGGGATTCAAAAACTAATTTTTAAAAGAGAATATAAATGCTGATCTAAAAATTGGCTTGACTATTGCCAGTACAGAACCATACAGATACCCGGCCAATTCCTGGGGTGGAATGGGTTACCGTGTCCCAGACCTGGATGGTAACCATCTGCGCGTGTGCTCTCTGCCTGTGGCAAGTGTGCAGCGATTCTACTTATCTTAAGCCTCTTTTATTGAGGGCTAAGCTAAATCAAATCAACTTACATTTATGGGGGGCCAAGAACACCTACCAGGCAGCTGCTGTGGCTCAGCTGACATGTGGAAACACAGACATCCCCTGTAACTTGATCGTGCGTCTAAGCCCTGAAATTTTCTCGGTGTGGACTCAACTGGAGGCTGAAATTAAGTGCAATTCTAGGTCTCCCTTCTTTCAGACTGAAGTGGTGCACAGGTCTAGTGTTAACACTTCACAGCAGGGCAAATTCCATGCATACATACCAAAGCTATAATGATTCTGTAAGTTAAATATAAACAGTTTTGTTTGTGTTGAAATATTTGAACATCTGTCTGCAGTGTTGGGAGCCGGAACAATAGAAGTACATTACTGCACAAGAATCAAATGATGATAATTATGGAATGGAAAACAAAAACTCATGATAGGCTGTTTCATAAGCATGCAGTACTATTATGTGTGTATATATATATGCATATGTAGGCATATAGCATAATAAAAGAAAATGCAAAAAACTCAATAAACATCAATAAGAAAAATTTAAATCTTAAAAGTCTTCCTCATTGAATAAATGAGACTGTGGTTGAAAACACAGCAACAGATATTTATACTCAAGTCTTCAACACTTCAACTCTCTTTGCAATGTTAAAAAAAAACCAATGGTGCTCTCATGAAAAGGCCAAATTCGCAATGCAGAGACAGCTCCTCCCTATCAGGCAGGGTATTCATTATTATTTTAGATGTGCAGAGTCTAAAAAGCTATAAAAATATTTGAGTGTGGTGTGTATCCTTTTAGTTCTGCATATACTCATCTTGTTGTTCCATCAAGCACTTGGCATCAAAGGTTTTCTTTACGTGCAGGTGTGAAAGGTGTGTGTACAAATTAAGGAACCATCTCGTTAGCTATTCAGTCTGTAGGAGCACATAAAAGAACCTGATTATAACAACCCAAGGGATTCATTTTTACTCTGAACTAGGATTCCTGGGCTCCAGAGCTGCTCCTGTCCTCTTTGCACACCCAAGACTCACACTGACTTCTGCAGGACCTCTGCAGGAATCCCCATGCTAGAGAAATGTTCCCTTACTACCAAGATGGATACAAACAGCTACGTCTGTCTTTTCTATTAGCAATTGTTGTCCAAAACTGTCAAATCTATTTGGTGAGATTCATTTTTCAAATGAGCTGCACATCCTACCGGGTACAAGCGATCTGTTCAAATTGATGTATTTTTTCAGTTCAGATCGGGAAATCGCCTTGCCCCCCCCAAGTGAGGTTTGCCAAGGCCCATACTCTCCCTGCAGCTCCAGATGGCTATGACTTCAGTCATATGTTCTGGCCAGTAGTCTCAAGGCTGGGGTTAAACAAGCAGTTTGTGCCTCTCTTACATAAGCACCGAAAGACAATACTACATTCGAGCTCATAAAAATATTTTAATTGGTGATGATTTCCAGACAACTATGTCAAAATTAACTCAGAGTTGATGCCCACTTGCTTAAATTTCATTCATCTGGGTTCAAATTATTTGCTTAAAAGAAGAAACATTTCCTTTTATACACACTTTGGTTTCAACCTCCAAAACCATTGCTAGAAATTAGTTCTAACCACCCAGTCGGCTGCCTCAGAAACCAAGCTCAAATCCATCACTTTAATGACATCAATAACAAATACACAACTTTAAACCCTATTGTGAACAGTGGCATACCAAGGAGCATGTGTAGCTGTCATCTCGTTAGTCACTAGAAAAACACCAACGAAACCCAAAGAGCCTAACCATGACAAATTATTCAAGAGTTTAACCTGAGACATTAATGAGTGCTAAATAGCTTATTTTCATGCTTGCTTAAGGAGATTTGTTTAAAATCCCACCAACCTCCCCTGAATGTCGCTTAGCGAAGCCGTTCATTCTCGTCAAGCTGGTTTTCCTATTCCAGCTAAAACAGCAGGTTGCAAATGTTTGGTTGAGGATGGCTGCCTTCCCCACTCCGCAAGACACACACGCCCGCGGAGGCAACCGCACCAGCGGTAAAGCTCTCTCCCCTCGGCTGCACGAAAGTGGGCGATTCACTCCACAAAGTCAGAAAACGTATGGTTGATAAAAGCATGTGCACCTGATTGTGGTCATTTGTCTTTTCAGACTTTCTATTTTGTCTGGTTTTCGTCTCTCCGGGCTGTACTACTGTAAAGCTCCTAAGTAGGCACTACAAGAGCCTGGTACTTGCCATTCTCTGAAAGCAGGTATTTAACTCTGACCAAGGGCTGATTTAATGAGAGGCTCACTGCTGCAAGCCACCTTTACCTCTCGCAATGCCTTCAAGGAGTTGAAGGAATTGGGATCTGGAGCCTAAGACAACTACGTTGTTCTGACACAGCAATATGGAGCAGCAACGTATGGTGGGAGCTCAAAGCTAACAAGATAGAAAAAAAAAAAAAGCCCGTTTCTTCCCATCTTGAGGACAGTTAAATATGAAATTAAAAAAAATATATACATATATCAAGATGTTTCCATTTATCAAGGGAAACTGAAGCTTTCTGATTCATATTATGATATACCTTGGATGGGAATATGCCTTAAAAACACAGCTCAAGTAAACAAACACCTTGATCTTCACCGTCTTCCCATATTCATGTCATTCCTGGGGTAGGGTAGTGCCACTATTCTTACTTCACACAAGGTATCAGTAAGTTTGGATATCTGCTTAGAGGAATTTTCAAATGCATGAATGTCATAAAGACGTCAGAGGTGGATGACAGACCTGGAGGACCCGTGTTCAAATGCGTCAGCCACTGAACCATCCTCCTACGTCCCTGCCTTACTCATGTGGCCACAGAGAGCTGGTCTTCAAAACCTCCTGACGTGAGAATTAAAGGGAAAAAAAACCAAAGGCATAGGGTAGGAGTGTTTTGTTCTCTTTAAAAAAAGAAACATTTCGTCTAACAGACAGCCTTTATGCTGACGTTCCAGATATGCTAGCATTGCTTTTTTTCTATATACAGTCTAAATCGTCATTCAAACAAGACATGAGCAGGCTTCCAAAACAGGAGCAGTCTCAAATGCACTCCAAAAAACTGCATTGTGCTCCAATGTAAAACTATTCTTCAGTCCATATGGGAGATCTCAAGCATTTGCTGAGTCTGGCTTTACTTTTAATGGAATTTATGTTGGAGAAACCATTTTATTTTGACCAGATTGGTTTTTATGCCAAAACTTTTTTCTTTTCTTTTAAATTTTGGGCCAAAATTCACTTGACAGTATCCTCTTTGAAGAGATGACCAAGTAGACGCAATTGTTCCATGTTGCATGTGAGCCCTAAAATCTAATCTCTCCCCAAACTCGTGTCCTTATAAAAATGTGAAGCCTTCTCATAACTTTAAGTTGTTCTGCATACTGAATGTAAATTAAGTGAGGGGTTTTGGAATTTTTTTAATAACTCGTAAAGTTGGGAAGTTTTCAGTGTGGATTCTGGAACCGAAGCTCAGGGCACACTGAACTAATTTAAAAATGTAAATGTAAAAAGATATGACCCATAAGTGACAAATTAAAGAGGGAACATAAACGGTTTGCAGAGCGCGCTGCCCTCCACCGCTGACTGCTTACACAGCGCAGCTACTCCAGGGTCAACATTTTCTGGCAGCACGAGACAATAAAAAATGCATAAACTTGCCACGCATGGTAAAGCTACTGTGTCTGACATAACACTAACGCAGAGGGCCAGAGAGGTGACTGAACCCTGGCTCCCAGCTGCATCAATCCCTATTTTAATCACCCTCCTGACAACACTTCTCTTTCAGCTCTCAAGCTGCTTGGCTTCCAAGGATGGGAACACCGTGATAGTAAAAGGCATGGGGAAAAAGCTTAAACAAAGTTGTAGTAGTGAGGGGAATAAAACTGCCTGTGAAGGTGCCTTTTGCCCAGCACTGAAATCTGTCTCCAAAAAAGTTTGTTTGAACTTAAAATAAAGAACCACGCAGCGGACCACTCATCCCGGAGCCCTGTTCCAGTGAATGGCGAAGAACTCGACAAGGCGCACGCTCCCTGCCGCGCCATTTCTTGAGGCAGCTTCAAATAAGAGAGCGTGTGTTTTGTACAGAAGGAGGGAAAGATTTCTATGCAGGAGCAGAGATCTCCACTATAACTCGCGACACTGCCTGCTTCTGATCAGCTCCTCCAATTTACGAACCTGCTAAAACAACTCTTGCCGCTGGTTTTAAATGGGCCCAACACCTTCAGCAGCTCCGAGTCACGTAAAAGAAGAGAGGGTAAAATCAAGTAAGTGTTTTTTCACTGGCTGACATCAGAGTACCCAAAACACCACAGACCGTGCTTCTGGATGCACCTACCACCCGGCTTATTTTTGCAGAAGGACTCGTCGTTTGCCCTGGATTTTACACAGCTCCGCACCCTCCCCCGGAGGCTCTGGGCAGCCCGAAGTACCTTTCTCCGCGTCCACCGACTCCACCTGGACCTCGGCACCGAGAACTGGGTCCGGATTTTGCCCACCCTGAGGTTCGGATGGTGCCTGGACCCAGGTTGTGGCTGCCCCTCACCGGACCTCGAGGGGGCTCAGCAGGGCAGAGCCCACCCCGGCTGCTGCTTAGGGCAGAGTTTGGGGCGAGGGGGGCTTCAACGCTCATCTCCCGCGGCTGTTGTTCCTCAACACAAGGGGGTTTTGCCTCAAACCGGTCCTTTTCCAGAAGCACCGTTGCCCACGCCGGGTCCCTCAGGCCTCCCTGGACCGCGTCGGAGGAGTCCCGGTCCACGGCCCAAACTTCTCTCAGCTCGCAGGCCACGCGTGTGTGTTACAGCCCGCAAGGCCCGGGCGGGCCGTGCCAATTCGGTCGAAGCGTACGCACACCGAATTACCCCTCCGAAGAGGCTAAGGGTGGGCAAGGAGAGTCCTGCCAAACACCGGCGCCCGGAGGCAGGCCGCCTTCTAACCTGCACCGCCTCGGCAGGCCCTGCGGGCTGCGGTGGCCCTCCTTTCGTCTTTTACAAAGGCGGTCGCCTTCTCCGACGCATCCCCGGCGCGCAGGGAGGAGACACACCGGGCTCGCCTGTGCCGCTGGAGATGGCGCCGCGCTCGTGGCCCGTCGGCCACCAGCCAAAGACCCGACCCCATGAAGCCAACGCCGGAGCTGCTGCAGCCCGCCAGGAGACCCTGCCAACCGCCGAGTTAATTTTCTACGCGGGATTTCCACTGAACCTAATGGATTATTACTGCGTGCAAATTAATACCACGGTAGATTAAATATGTCAGAGGTGGGCTGGTAGGACTGCCTATCGTTAAAGTTGCCAATGTTTCCCATTATAAGACCCAATTTTCAGTCGCTTGCAGCTTTGCTGAACATTGACTGCTCGCGTTCCATTTTTTTCTTGCATGAGTAAGGAACACATTTCTTCAATTTCAACCAAAATGGCTCAGACGTTCCTGGAAATGAGTTAGCTCAGGGAAAACATAGCGCCTCGAAAAACATTTTTGGCAATCTTTTCTTGAAGGAGCTTTTTTGTTGCTGTATTTTGGATTGGAGATTTGAAACTTGGCGCAGCAGGTTGGCTCTTTTTTTTTTTTTTTTTTTTTCCCCAGAATCTCCATGGTAATCCATCCAGATTTGGTAAAATTCTAAAAGTTTGAAAAATAAAATTTCACAGAATGGAAATTCCTTAGATTTTATCAGCTAAAAGCTTTGATTACAGCTTGGCAAAGGTAGCTGATTGCTGGCCCACAGATTTTATGCTCGTGCCACATGATTTTTTGTTGTGACAGTAGTTAAGTTGCTTAAAACAAAGTGCTCACAGAATATATTCACAGTGTGTTCATAGTTTTCTCAGGGCCTGGTATGAGACCTTCAGATTTATTCTTCAGAAGCACTGACCATTCACCACTAACTCAACCTGACAGCAGCATTTTAAACATATAAAGCACTATATATTGTTAGATCTCTAAAAAGTAAGAGTGAGTGGGTGTGTTCCATCCCACAGGACATTGCTGTCCTACGGATAAACCAGCACATGCTCTTACAGTGAAGGACTGTTTTGTCACACACACATCACAGGCATGAATTAAAGCTGCACTGATAACTGTAACCTTGGCATGTCCCAATTCTGAGTGCTCAGACATGGACATTTCATACTGTAATTTTTGTCTGTAGCATATGCATAAAGTAAGAGTTAGAGCTAGAGGTATCTGCCCTTTAATAAAAAAAATCTATTTCCTTTATGTCAACAAGTTACTATTTATTTGATGTGTAAGTATCCTCTTGTTACATACCTTAAATGTACTGTTTATTCCCTTTTACAGCAAGTCACCAGAGAAAAATAGTTCTCATTTTAATTCCTATTATTGCATGGCATGTAGAGTTAGCGAGGTGTTTACTTTGCATCCCGCACACAAGTAAACACCTTTCCCTGAGAGCTTCCTTCATCTTCGAGCTGGGTCTAAAGAACAGTCACTGTTATCTGGGTTTTGTGAGCACCAAGTCCTTACTACTCTCTCCTACCCGTCTATAATAAAGATGATTTCTACAAGCCTGCTGCTATCAGTTTTCTCTTTTGCTGCCATCTTTCAGAAATTGCAAAGATCAAGACGACTGAAACTAATAACAGAGATCGGTGTGTCTGTATACATGCAAAGCAGAAACCCTACCTAGATACTGAGTCGGAGCATCCTTCATGTGCTGTAATTCTGCTGTCCTAATTCTCAGGGATGCTTATGACTGTGTGTCATACCGCAGGCAATGAATACTGCTGCGTGAGACCTCTTCACGGCACTAATAGACATACCCTGGGCTCATTCTTCCAAAGCAAAAGATAAAGGCTAATTAAACTGTCTGAATTTTTGCTGTGAAGTTGATGAGGATCACATATAAAAGCCAAACTACTGCTGAGCTGTAGGGGCTACGCCTTTGGGAGAGGAACAGTAACAAGCACATCAGCATGGGGAAGGATATTTTAAACCAGGATGGACATTTCTGCACTGAGTGGCTGAGAGTTTCAACCAAGCAGGCATGGAAGAGGAAAACATAAAAGATCACACACTGGCTATTTATATCTAACGAGGAGGGGTTCACCAACATCCTAAGTTGTGACACACTTCAGAGAGCAGCCCTTCAATGCAGCTTTTGAAAAAGCAGGCACTAAAGCGCCCTTTTAAAAGGTTTAACGAACGATAAAAAGGAGCATAAAGAAGCATTTCAAAGCTGCGTGCTGCTGCAGTTTCAGGTAAGCCAGGTAGCTTGTTTCAAGCTGATGCAGGTATCTGCGTGGCACTGAGCGCCAGCCCCGCGGTCCATGCTGCTCCGCGTTCCCTCTGCAGCCAGGGCTCACAGCTTCTCACCTCCAGAGATCTGCACACCGACACTTGTACATCCTTGGGGTGGGATAAACTAGCTTCTAACACATACGTACATCTCTCTTGACTGCAGCGGGCACAGGACAACTTGCTGAGACACCATATCCTAGCTTTTAGGCAACTACAGTTAAGGAGAGTCAATTCACCCCGCATCTCTGAAAATTTTACCCATATGTCCCCTTACAAAAAGGATTTTCATTTTGACTGCTTAGCTGATGAATTAAAACACTGAATAATTTACATTCACAGCTCTGTCGCTGCGCCCTATTCTGTAGTCAACACTTCTGTCTACAGAGGTGGTAATTTTATTATAGCACTGGTTTTACAAACAATTGTTCAAAGACAGACATCAAAAAAGACCAAAAGTGGGAGTGGACCCATAGCCCAGATCATCAAAGCCAAAGAGTGTCCAGTGCGAAAGTGTCGTGGTTTAAGCCCAGCCAGTAACAAAGCACCACACAGCCACAGAAAGCAAGAAGTGTGTTCCACAAATCTAAATTTTATGGTGATAAGAGACCCAAGGAATGAAAAATTAAATTATTCTTAATTTAATTGGTATCCTAGAAACCTGGAACCAACACTA
The DNA here is from genome assembly GCF_964188355.1 of Buteo buteo. NCBI lineage: Eukaryota > Metazoa > Chordata > Aves > Accipitriformes > Accipitridae > Buteo > Buteo buteo. Next base: position 5,989,340 of record NC_134187.1, on the reverse strand, counting down.
TTGCACTTCATATGTCTACAGTGCTTGATAAATTCACTAGATAAATGGAATTAATTGAAGTATATTGTTGTCTAAGAATCTGAATCTGGGTCCTTGATTACATATGTATACATGCCAAAAAAAAAAAAAAAAAAAAGTATTGCATGTATAATACCCTCTGTACTCCTAACCAGTGGTTTGTACCACACAACAACTGTGTACTGTATTTTCAGGTTTCTATTCTTTTCTAGCTTCTATACTACTGAGAAACATAGGTCTCAGTTTTCAAAACACAACAAATAATTGTGAGTACCATCCCTTTTTGATGAGCAATCTCTGGATTTCTGATCCCTTTTAATACAACCAGTTAAAATCAGGCTGCTTTTACAAATCTAATCTAGGATTCACCATACGTAAAGAAACACATTCCTGGTACTACATCAGTGCCTGCAAGTGCCTACTCCTTTCCGAGAAGGTGCTGCACCAATGTAAAAATGCTGTACGTAATTGTCTACCTGCCTCATGACATGTGAAGTGATACTCTGGAATATAATGAGCTAGATCCCTGCTTCTAGCAAATTAATCTACAAATGCAAGAGCTGGACTCATCCATTTCTTCCACACCGCACTTTGGTGGTGCTTGTGGAGGTGACAATTTTCCTGTTGAGCTGTAAGAGCAATGAAACGAAACACCATCAAGTGCCTCTGACTGCACGTGACATTTAAGACCGTGTCTACTACTGCAGGAATGCAAGAATGAGAAAGCGTATGAAGATTTAAGGAAGCAGACAACTAATTAGCGTTACTCACATGGATTACAGACAGGCAGGAAGCAGATTCTACACTTGTAAGCACCCTGATTAATACCTGTTTGGCATCCTGAATTTAAATTAGCAGGGCTACTAAAGAAGCAGGGTATTATGAAGTGGGAGTAAAGTTCACAAAATGCAGGTACGAGAGTTTGAAGAGTGATGGAAGCAACAAACATTTATGCCGACAATAATCAGGTAAAAGGGTTTGCCTTCCCACGCTGTGGGAAAGATTACATCTCAGAATCAAAGGTGCATGGCCAGCATGTTAAGTTTGGATAAGGAAGGCACAATTAATATTTTCTGATGTGAAGCAGGAACATTGGAAACATGGAGTATTTCCCAGTGCTAGGAAAATCTTTATACGTGTTCCCCAATATTCTTCACCTTTAGGTAACACCTATCAAGTGTATAAGCACCTTTATATTGTTTCTTATGCAGCTGCAATATTGTAGTTAGTGTGGGAATCTTATTGAATACTACGCCTACAGCTAAATAACCTGAGTTTTAATCTCAGCAGTTCACACAAGCCAAGCTGAGTAGGACCTGAAGAGTACTTGACTACTGAAATCCTGCAAAAGGTGATAATGATGCCTTAGTAGATAGCATCATTTTTTAAGGTATGTGTGTATTGCACTCATTATGGCAGCCGTACAGACACTTCAAAGTCAGCTTTAAACAATTCCTTGCATTGTCAGAAATGCAGCGTGGACTGCTCACAGTTCAACCGAAGACAAAGCATCCACCCAAAAAGCTGGGCAAACAGTTGGTTAACCAGTGCTGAGCTCCATGTTATCTGTGACTGTACTGCTATCGCTACCTGAGCTACCTGCTTCAAAGCTAACTCAGGTTGCCTGAATTTCACAGCAGTCATTAGGTACACTTTAGGACTAGAATATCTCATAATCTCATCTGAATGCAGCCATCTCAAAAACAGGGTGCCTAGTCTAGGCTAGTCATCTAGCCTCCATTTATAGCTCTAAAGGGCGGTTCATTGCATTCTAAGATTTTATAATCAATGGTAAGGGACAGATAGCTCTAAAGGGCAGTTCATTGCATTCTAAGACAGACATTAAGATAGGTGGGATGAATCACTCTGTGCAAGTGCCTGTGTCTCTTCATTCACTTCAGAGGAAACCTACCCTCCATGTCTAATTTTTGGAGAGCTGAAAGCCACCCTCAGTCCACAGTGAGCCACTACTGTGCTGAGTAAGCTGGTCTACTGTAGATGAGATACGTAACAGGGGATCTGAGCAGACACATGCATTAAGGAGCCCAGTTCTTCATAAAAGTAAGGTTTCCGGTGTCCCAAACACGCTGCAGCATGAGATCATTACTAAGTTTCTTCCCCTGAAGTTTCAATTAAGTATGATATTCTTCCTCATTTCCTCTTCTGCATTCCTTGTCTGGTTAAATCAGCATCTGTGTTTCACGTCTGGGATGACCATGTTTCAGTGGAGAATGAAGTTTATATGGAGAATAAAAATAAATTTTATAGAAACCTTATAAAGACATTTGGGATTGCCAGCAAGGAAGAACTACATAAGTACTCTACTTACACTACTACTCTGATGCAGCGTCTCCCAAACATATTTGCCCTGTTCCCTACTTCCCAACCCACTTTGGAAAGTGGAGGGAGAGGTATAAGAGGTGCTACACTGACGTGTGAGAAAAAAATGCTGCTATTCGTAGCAACAAGCTAAATGCGTTTCAAAAGTGAAGATGTACCAGAGTTCTCTGGGGAGGAAAGTATGGAACAAAATGGTCTGGGAAAAGCTGCTCTAATGCCTTTTTTAATACCATCTTCCTCCACAGTAGCTACATGGAGTAGAGGCACAGACTTATAAAAATGTCTTTTACTTTTCCTTTCCTCGTAGTCGTGCTGTACGGAGATACAGAATGAACTCACTTCCACTGTTGAATTCATTTGTTTAGTTGTAACCCCTTTTCCCATCTGTATTTTTAATGGAGATTGTAAGCTATTCAGGGCAAAACTCTCTTACCATACGACTATGCAGCACAGCTCTGCAGAGGGGCCACGATTTCATTTGTGGCTTGGAGAGACGTTTTGAATACAAACAGCAATAGCTGCAATATCAGAAAAGTACCATGATGGTCCTCTTACATGCCAAATGTACTAGAATAGAGTGTAGTTTGGAAGCAGTGTTCCCTCTACAATGGGATGGAAACGACCTGCTTTGTTGACAAATACAAACCGAGACTGCGTTACTATTGATGAGATCTTAGGGAATGGTTTTATGCTCAGACTTGCCCATTTGTTTTACATAATCTTCTCAAGGCCTTTTCCCTCTCACCATAACAGTGAAAAATACACACGGTCATTCCATCACCTCCCCGGGCAGCAATTTCCTCCTATGGAGAGAGCCAGCCGGTGTCACCATAGATCACTGACATTTCAGAACAGCCGTGTATGAATTCAAGCCGCGAGTGAACTAAGTAGGTTTCGCTTTCATCTTACCCTATGCTCTGCATCAGCAGATAAGAGTTAGGATCACTGGAAAAGAAATTATTTTTTACTCTCATAGTCCCTCATCCCTCAGACGATGAGTTTTTAGGCATCAGCCCCTCTCCAGCCGCAGTGGTACAAACAAGAACGGACGGTCCCTGGCATGCAGCGACCAGCCCCGACAGCCTCCTGGTCCCCTTGTTCCAGAGGCACGCACCGTGGTCGGGGTTAACTGTAAGAAGAAGCCCTGCTCCGTGGGTTACACACCCAGCTCAAACGTAAGCCTAAACCACTGGCGTATATATAATGTCTGCCACCTTTGACGAGGAACACTTGAATCGTTCCACCAGTTTCTTACAGGCTCTGGGAACGCTCAGGAGCTCCAGTCCCCAACTAGTACGGTTTGGTGAAACGGCACATTCGCAAAAAAATCAACCAGCGGCAAATGATAGTGAGTGAGACTATGATGTCTCACATTTTACAACTGCCACAAGGACCTGGTGATGTACCGCTGAAATCAGGAGCACCCCAACTCTTTACTGGGGACCTTGGCACAGGAGGTCAGGTCCCAGCCTGTAAGTGGACCGTGGTCATGCTCCAATCTGCTAACAACAGTCACAGAAAAGAACCTAAACTCCATGGCATAGCCATGCTGAACATTTCTTTGGCTGTATAATCACATTTTGCCTCACTTCTTACAAAGGGGCATTATAATGCAAACGTTAAAGCTTTACAAAGTAATTTAGAGCAACTCGCAAACCGCCAGACCGCCCACTCTGCCTTCCTCTGCTCCCACTTACGCCGGGAGAAATCCGGAATAACCCAGCCACTCTCAGTAGAGATTTGTCACTCTGAACGACACCAGCGCGAGTCACAGATTTTCTGACTTCGGTTTGGGTGAAAACCCAGGACTCGTTCATCGTACCTCAGGGTATTTAGCATTGACTTTAATTAAAAACCTCCTCGCCGGGCCAAAACGCATGCAGATGCAAACTTCCGTGTTCAGTGTCTGCAATGCGTTGCTTGAAAAAAACTGCGATGCTACATTTACGGCCTGAGGTAGATGCACAACGTAGGACCTGCCTGTAAAATTTCCTCTTGTTCTGCAAACTCTCTCTCTCTGCACTGCCCCAATTTACCACAGTGCAAAAAAACCCACAGCCAAATCAATATATTCTTGGGAAGGAAGGGGGGCTGGTAGAGTGGTTTTTGAAGGCAAGCCAGAGAATATTCTAAACGGGGGACACACAGCGTGTTTTAACTGCTGTGATAATTCTGCATAAAGAGATGTTAAGGATCTAGCTCCTTGCTGTAGCATGCCATGTGTCCCTGAATAAAATTACTGCCATGCAGGCTGTTAGCAGAGGAATGCGTAAACAGACAATGTATCCTTGCATCAGTTCCACAAAATGTTGCACAACACAAATGCCTCTCGATGTGTCATTTCCTGCTTGGCCACCAGCCCAGCTCCTGACAGGCAGTCAACAAAAAAAAAAAAAAAAGAAAAGAAAAAAAAAAAAGAAAAAAAATAAATTAAAAAAAACACCAAACCCTGAAAGATTTAAAGCTGTTCTACTCCAAAGCACATTCCACTAGCCCAAGACTTATCCCTCCACCCTCTGCCTTTGAAAGAAAAGAGGGGTAACTTCCTAAAAACTGTTATGGTTTTAAGTCGAGGAATCTCAAAAATCTCAATCACTTATCTGCGTTTTATAAGCCGGGTCGGCCAAACAGTTAATACAAAGGCTGAGCAGAACCTCTCTCTGGCTTTCGCTGGCTTCTGCAGTGTGCACAGACAAAAAGGCGATGTTTGCTCATACCTTTCATCACGTGTGCACCTTGCAAGCTGCAGCAGCAGAGAAATATTCGGGAGCTGAATGAAATAGAGCAGTTTTCTCCTCCTGAAACGCTTCAGTTCAAAGCTCAGAACTACTTCGCCACTCATGCTGATAAAGAAAATTGTGGTTGGTGACTTTGGAGACCACCTTTAACTAGAGATGAACTAAAGTCTTTGGAGGTCAGGCAAAATATAAAAATACATAGAATTCTCCACCCTCCTTCCTCATGATTTCCCTCCTGACTGGGTTTCTACCAAAAGCAGCCAGAAAGGAGTACATGTCTCCTATTCGAAAGGTACCACTACTGAGGGGTAAATCATTATTTCTGTATTTGTAATAAGGTAAGGCAAAGGTATTAAAGAGGGGCTTAGGTAAAGGTTTGGGGGGGGGGTTGTTCTGTTTTTTTTCTTCTTTTAATTCCTTTACAGTGACCTTTTGCTATCTGTTGGTCAGTTATGACCTCACGACAACTTACTTCTCCGGAAAACTTCTTTCAGCCCTCCCAGCTGGAAGGCAGCTCTGCGGGCTAAGACATGCATATGGCAAAGGTTTTATCTTGGATATGAGGAGAGAAAAATATCTGCAGGATTTCCCAATGATTCCCAAAGATCTTATACAACCCTGTCTCCAGACTCCATCGCTCAGAGTGCAATGCGCTCTCTCAATCCAGCACACAGACTATGCAACACAGTCGATGTCCCTGGATGGTAATTAGACAGACTGAAATAGATAATTAAAAATAAATAAATCTTTTCAAAGGAAAAATCATTAGAAGACCTTTTCTCATATAGAAATGGGCAGTTTTTCCTAATAGAGCAACCTGACATCACTGCCTCTATTAAAATATTTTAAAATAATAACAGAGAGGCAAGGCAGCAAGCTTCTACAAGCATATGTTTAATACGACTAAATGGCACTTACATTTCAGAACCTGACTTTCTGAAGTGCTGAGCATCCAAAACACCAACTGGAGTCACTGCATGCCATGACTGTTCAGCACTCTTAAAGTCAGGCTCTAAATGACTGTGATATCTGTCATGGCATTGCTGCTGCTCCTACTGCTCCTGGAAAGCACACAGCATTCATTCGCTTGAGTCAACTTGCCAACAGAAGGTCAGAGTGCCTTGCCTATAAACAAGCCTTACAAATTCACGATCTAAAGCATGATGTCATGTCTTAAAATGATAAGCTGGCAACAAAGTAAATGACATTTTGTAAAGATGTGCATAATTTTATGTTTACGCTACTTAGAACGAAGGTTCTAATAAGTCATCGGTTGTGTTCCTTTAAAGGGAAGTTTTATAACTGAGATGAATCACAACTGCAAAAGATCAAAGTTAAAAAACATCAATGATGCCATGGGGTACTTTTTAATCTTGTAATGAATGATGATCATGTGCTCTTATGAAGTTGGTCCAACTGCCAACGCCAGATGTGTATATTAAGAAAAAAGTTGTTTGTGATGTGACAGCTCTGGTTGAGCTGCCAGAGAAGAAAACTAGGATAACATGCTTGAGATGTCGAGGTGAAATACAGATCCTGGCAGAGAGGGGCACTATTTGTCGATACATAATTTGTTAAGAAAAACACATTTGCTATCAGAGCCGCTCCTTGACTTGAATTCCTTATTGCCCCCAACCACCTAATTTTCCTTATGCAACGTCAATGCCAGATTCACTTCTTGAACGATTACTACCAAACAGTCATAAATCTACACGAGTGCAGAGGCTCTCCGAAGGAAGCAGAACTTCAGCAAAACTCTGACAGCTCACTGGAGCTACTCTTTCCCTGAAAATACACATTTAGTAACTAGTCATTCTGGAGGTGTCATAGCTTTGAAAGTATCAGACTGCAATAACAAAACTTGCAGAACGAAACCGACCCCAGAGTAGAGCTTCACTAAGTATTTAGCCACAATATTAAAATTCAGACAGACATTCAAGCTCAAATTTGGCTTTCTTTAAAAAAAAAAAAAAAAAAAGATGAAGAAAGACACAATAACTCCATCTAGGCTATAAGAACTAAGTTACCGAGCATTCCTAGGTTCAGCTATTCAATGAGAATAGCAGACAGGTATCACACACAAAAGCCTTTCAGGTCTAAACTAAAAAACTCCAGCAGAACTTGGAAATCTTACTAAGTTATATGAACACAGCCTCCTTTTTATCCACTGATCACCAAAATGGTTAGTCCGAACGCAAAGAGGTTCCCTTTCTGTGCTACACAGCGTCGTCCACGCTATCGTCTGCATCATTTTCAAACCACTCTGCTCTTTCACAGTGGTTGTGTCCTCTGCTGGGACATTTCCTCTTTTGCAGATGCCTCAATACATACATGGAAGCAGCCTCCAAATGGGGATGGCTAAATGATATATCACTTATGCCCTGGGTTTTATTCCATGAATGCAATTTGCCCAGTGTCTCCAAGTAAGCTACACGGAGCATCAGCTGCAGGTGAAAATTAAAAATGGGAACTGATTCAGCTAGGGAGAGAAGACAGAACAAAAATCCCCTTGCTGTGACAGACGGACACTTCAGCTGTGAGCAGGTAGCAACGCAACTATCTACGTAATGAAATTTATCCATAGCTACTTGCTTTTTCTTATCTGTTACTCGAGGTGAAACTCTACAGCCTGGACAGTTCTTACAGAACGCATTTCAGTTCCCGTCTCTCAGTATAAGAGGAGGTGACACCGCAGCGTGTATTAGCACGAGAAACACTTAACTGCATGAATTCTGTCTACGTCTTTCTACTTATTCTGTCTTTGTGGTATTTTAAACAAAACTCCATGAAAGCTCCTTAAAGGTCTCATTTGTATGTGCAGATCAAAGGCAAAATAATTATTTGAGATGCTTCCATTATAGGGATTTTTTTTAATGTGGTTATTCATCAAATATTTCTTAATCACTAAATGTAATTTAAGTACAGCTATACCTGGTTAATCCAATCAATTTAGAAAGAGTTGTTCTAGTTAGATTAAGAAAAAAACTCCAGAACTGGCTCATCAGTAATACCCATACGATGTGAGACTGGTTACCAGCTAAATGTGCTAGACAGAGAGACAGCCGTATAAATCATGATGGATTAACCAGACTTCACTGTACCTAAAAATAAGTGCTACCCATAAAACTGCTAGAACATGACAAACCACAATTGTCATAAAAATATAGCCAGCAATCATTGCAAATAGATTCTTAGTAAGTTAGGAAGGTGCACTGCTATGAGATAAACGTGCCGAGTGAAAATCTGCTGGACTACGTTTAAATAAAATGTACTTTCTGTGCGCAAATAAGAAACAAAGACCATGCTGTTGATATGCTGGTTTTTATCTTTCTTTGGCCCCCAGGGGTCTATGATGAGTCCATAGCTGAAAACCAATTTCAGGTATGATGAGATTAACCAGGTGCATTAATTATCTGATGGCAAAAGAATTTAAGGGCAAACAAAAAGGCACTATATTATATATTTTCTCTCTGCACTAGGACTGATCCTGAAAGATCCCTCTCCTATTTTGTTCTAAACGTCTTCAGTTGGAAGCTTACAGGAGTTTAGGGAATTCAGCATGTTGCAGGATTGTGTCTATTATGCCTAAATCAGATTATATATAAATACAGTGGGTTTAGTTCTCATTTACGCTGGCAGATAATGTATCAAGACCTTGATGTGAATGAGAATCAGGTTTGTGATTGCCCAAATTCAGCCAAGCACTTAAGTGTGTGTTTAATGCAAGTACGTGTGTGGTCCAATAGACTCCGAATTAAGCATGCGCTTACATATTTTGCTGAGCAAGAACCAATGTTTGACAAAGATATATATTTCATTTATGGGTCTCTATTAAACGAAATTAAGCAGAAATAAGTGCAAAAATAAGAATATAATACTCACTTCTTGGCTCCCTTGGCCCATCCACTGTAACCTTTATAGCTCTGTGGTATGTAGCGACTTGGGGGGGATTTGTCAGGACAGTTATTGTCAAAGTAAAGCTCTTCCCTACAAAGGGAAAAAAACAACAAGGAATGAGTGATTACAACATGAAAACAGTCACATGCATGTTCAGTAAAGAATCAGAGACGTTTAAAATTATTCCCTGTCGTTACCACAATCGTGAAAATTAAAAACATAACTGACCATAGGAGTTTTCCTCCCCTTCAGTTTTACTCTATGTCAAGAATATGTCCATGTGTTGACAATCTAAATGTTTCTTATTTAATAATGGGTCATCATACAATGACAGAACAAAAGTGATTCACTGCTGAAGACAAGCCAAATTCTTTGCTGTATTGAAAGTGGTGTAAATCCAAAGCTAGTCAGATAATTTAAAAATTTACTCCAGTTTTGCAGCTGTGTGACAGAGAGCAGAATGTGGCCACATGTTATTTACTTCACACAGTTTTATCATTTCATTTGTTTGACTTGACTACAATAAGATGAGGAAAGAATATATTTTCCTCCTGGGAGTCATTTTAACAGGGAATCAGTGTCTCCTGTCCTTCATATGCCAGGGGTAATATGATGATATCATTATTACTGGAACGCACTTTTTTCCCCTACATATATTCCATCTATGAAATACTAAGAAAGCCCCCAGCTTTCCCATGAGGGTGAGAAACTGCTGTGTGCATGCACGTTGCTATCGTAAGTCTGCATTTTTTTTTTATTTTCCAAAGTTCCGAGTTCATGCAGAGATTGCACAAGATCTTCCGCAGCCTTTAGCTGAATGAAAACGTTAAAAAGAAATAAATAAAGGGAGCTGCCTGTGTCTGAGCGCACATTCTCACAAGGCGCTGGCCCCCGTTCGGGAGACTCACTGACAGTTGTAATCTGTTAGATATGCAACGGTTAGTCATGTCAGATAGTCAAAACTGAAAACTGTTTCAAGACAGGAAAAGGTGGGCGTACAACAGTGACTCAATAAAACAGTCAGCAATCTTCGGCCTTCGTGCTCATTTAAGCTGCTACTTTACCAGACACTTAAAACTCCTTTTTTCCCCCGCTCCCTGTGTGTATACATGCATTTTTGTTGCTAGGGCTTTTCCTCTTGCTGAACTCTGAAGGAATTCAATCAAGACACAAATCTTAAACGATATGTACCAGCACAAACTTAATGCAGTTTTTCCGAGCCTAATATAGAACAGCTTATATATAAGGCATAATACAGAACAGGGCTTTGGCTGTCAAACCTAGTAATTGGTCTTTCTCTCTGGTCCAAGTCGTATATCCCCCAAACCTGCCTGAGACACGCATCATTTATTATCAGGAGTGCAACTTCAAACTGTCTTGGCTATATTTTTCACGAACTAGAAAGTGACACGGATTTTCTTTTAAGGAAATATAACTGTCATCTAGAGTAAAACGAATTTCCAGGTGTAGCTGCGCTCCAGCTGTGCCCAGCTCTCTGAGAGATGCCGGTTAGAGGGAAGGTCAGGACCCCGGCCAAGGTGCCGAAATCTCAGGAGGCTGAACTCTATCTCGGTGGAAATGCGTGGCTGAAGGTGGCCTTCCCCCGTTTCACTGGGAAATGGATCATTTCTCAGACCTTTCGAGAGTGATCGTCGCAGGAGGAGAGTCTGCTGTACGCAGGACACCCAGCCTTTGATTTCAGCCTATTGCTTGGAGATACAGAATTCGCCAGGGACAGGTTTAAGGCCTCCTTCAGCTTATCATGTCAAAAAGTTCTGACTGTTAAATTGCAGGATGATGACACTCAGTTACCCATGTAAAATCAGTGGAATATTATTGGTAACAAAGATACGAAAGGGATTTCCCATATACCTTCAAATGAAGAATTTGGCCTGCCAATGCTACCGTTCTATTTATACACCAAATCAGTATAAAAGTCTGTCACGACTAAAACTTAACAAAATATACTATTGGTAAGACCCTGTAAAATCATTCTATAGAAAAGCACTGCAAGATTTTCTACACTACCTCAACAGGATACAGTGGCCAGAAAAATGCATTCCTTAATATCAAGAGCTACGTTTTGACCTCGCCTGTGAGCATTTCTAAACTGTCACCTCCCGGCCAGCCCAAGATGAGCAGGTAAGCAACTAATTGGAAAGGGAAACTGTTTTTGTTCCCTAACTGGTACTCTACCAAACCGAAGCACTGATGAAGTAACACTGATGAAGCCCCCTCGCGCTCAGTAGACAACACATCGCTTCATCGCAGGGACCTGCGCGGCCCTGCCAGCGCACTCAGGTTCCAGAGCTTTCAAGAGATGATTTACATATTACAGGATTAAGAACAAAATAAATTTTTAAGGTCCCCTGTTGCGGTGATGCTTATGCCTGCCACAGATATTTCACAGATATCCCTCCTCAGTTACAAAATCCTTTAATGCACTTTTTATCACCTTTTTTTATTGCCCTTAGTCATTTCAACTATCCACTTTTAGAGGCTAAAGACTAATTGTAGTTCTCTTTTATTAAATTCCCCAGCCAAGCAGTCATCTGGCACTATTGCTTCAGTGTGTCTAAACTGTGCATTCTTTGTTATTCACACATGTGAGCCCAGCTGACACAGGAGGACGAGATGGACATATGCTGAAGCACAAGGCAAACCCCAGAAATTAGCTTGAAAGGAGACTCGGCAGCTTGTGCGTGTTGCATATTTTTTCAGTTAGATGCTAATGTGATTAAAGTATCAGGACACAACAAAATTAAGGTTATGATCCTTTGCTTATTGAAGACAGGAATTCTTTCTTCTCTGCGCTGTGGATCGGGCTTGTAAAAGTGAACTACTGCCTGAAAACCACATACAAACAACTTCTGCATTCACATAAAGCACCCTGGTTACTTATTCTTATGAATCCAGAAAAGGTGTTTGAGAGAAATTATACAAACAAAAACGTGAAGCTTCTGTCAGGCAAGCAACATTAATATGTATAAAAATCAAGTTTCTCCATTGAGCCATGGGAAGCAAGAAAGAACGTGGGAGAGGAGGTGAAGTGGTAAGTTGATGATTCAGACTTCACAATCAAATTTAGAGATACAGAGATCAAAGAGCGAGCTGTTTAGAAAGATGTAAATCTAAAGTCAGGAACAGGTGTGGATTAGTTTCTCGCCACCGAAAAATGATTTCTTTATTACTTTATTTTTCCTGTTCTACTTCAAGACCTGTATCTACCAATATTTGTCTACGTAAGGAGCTTTCTCACTTCTGTTTGCAACTACTGCTTTCTTTTCCTGCTATTTTAAGCAGAGTTCTAAAAATCTATCATTAATGATAACTCTTTCTCCTTCTCTCCCTCTCTCTCTCTCCCCCTCTCTGTTCTAAGTCTGGAAGACAAGTCTGGACCAATTTCTCCATCCTGCCTCTGGCAGCAGAATGCAGCATTTCAGATCCTCCACCGAGTCCCGGCTGCTTCAAAGGAAAAGCCCTACTTTCTTCCGTTAAGATCATAAGAAATATAGGGGGAGGGGGTCAGCTCTGTTTGGACATAATTACACTTCATCAAAAGAAGCTTTCTTCATCTTCCATGCGTGAAAAGTCTGCAAGCAGTTAAGTCTGTCTTTTTTCTTCCCTTTTTTTTTTTTTTTTTTTTAAATATAAAAATTGCTATTTGGGAAACTAGCCAAAACTCAGAAAGCCAATATAGTAAAACAGTGCACACCCTTTGTTTTTCTTTGAAGTCTCTTAAATAAATATGTTGAGGGTTTGAAAAGTACACTATCGCTTTTCCATAGATTCTACTCAGATTGATCAGAGAAAAAGTCTATTCCAAGTCTGCTAGATACAAATATAAATTAAACTACTGGAATCAAATTTTAGGAGGTTTGTGTTTGTATGTGTCTGTAGCCGTATCTACTGAGGCTTTAGGCCCTCTATTTCATTTCCTATGCTTTAATAAAAAGTATGTATCATGGGTTTCAAATGAAATTCACAGATCAGAGGTAGTACATCACATTTCAGTTCTTTTTCAGCACTACTGAAAGACTGATACACTACTGAACTTTCACTGTAAGGCAGCAGTAGTGATGGAGCCAGAGAACTTTCAAACCTAATCCATCAGCAGAATAACAAAGCAGACTGGTTTTTTTAAAGAAAGCAAGACAAATGGAAGACATAGGTAACACCTTATCTGAAAGGGCAATGAACTCCATATTTATATTGCATTACTGTTGCAATAGTTCCTCTGTCTTTCAAGTTATTCTTTATTATTGATACTTTTAAAGCTGTAAAATGATAAAGAGAATTGTTAGCCATGTCACCAAAATAAAAAATAGCCACTGTAAGCCACGCTTATGGACTCACTTTCACAAAGCACTTGTAAAAGCGTGCCAAGTGATTTAGACTATCTAGGCCTCTGTCATGTGTTTAACTTTTTTGTTGGACAAATATTCTTTCCTTCCTTAAGATGAATTACAACTGCTTTCTAAAGAATATTACTGTAAAATTAGCTTTATTGCTAATTTCCCAACACAGTTGTTCAGCTTCTATTGCTTTGTTTTGCCCTATGCAGAGCTAGTTAAAAAAATTAATAATTACTTCAAATACATGAAGGAAAAAAAATGTAGGTTGAATCAATGACTGATATAACAAACCTGCAGTAAAAACTGAAGTGCCAGCTTCCTTCAAGCTATCCTTTCAATCATTACCTGAAATTTGAAAGCAGCTACAAGAATCTTAAAGAGGAATTCTGGCAAACTTGCAATGATTACAAAGGCTTTCTATGAGTGCAGTGCAGTTTCCAGATTATAGGAAGCTCCTAAACAGCTGGAAGACAATGACAGCACTCTACATCTTCAAAAAAAACCCCAAACTGAAAGTTACCCTGTCATTTAAAGTAAAGGTTAAATTTTGTTCAAGCCCAATTCATAAAAAGTCAACCAGTTTACTAAAAAGAAAAGTACAGCTTATTTCTGCAGGTCATATGCAGTTTGATCGTAAAGGGCAGGGAAGTCACTAGAAAGCTTTCCACCAATAGCTGTAAGCCTTTAAAGATGTAAGCCCTTAAAGAATACAACCCATAGCACATGTGATATGCAAAATCCCCTTAATTACAGGTCTTCTACAACAACTTCAGAAGCAGCTCTACTGCTAAAGGGAATTCTCCACCTCTCATTGCAGTGGCCTGAGATACACTCTCTGACTGCACGTAACCCAGATCACAAATACCCCCATCTCCTTCCACCTTTGCTGTGGGATTAAAATAGGGAAGCAGGTATTCTGTGAATCATATTTCACAACTGGCGTCTCCTAAAAGTGTACAGACGTGAGGAGTCAGAAAAACTTTAAGAGAAACTCTTGGTTTGCACAAATGCTGACGTTTGCAAATAAAACATGCATTCATCCCTCCAAGTGAAAGGCCGACAGCGACGTATTTACTGATTGATCAGTATTTCGTTGCAAAGTAAGTTTGACGTCTAGACATTGTTTTTACTTCATTATGGACACGTAAAATGCAGCGGCCTACCTCTTCCACTTCTGCCCACAAATCGTAAGTCATTAAATCTGGCCACCTGGTTCTTCATCACGGCAGAAGCGTTTCGCAGCTCTGCAGAGTAGTTCTCATCGTTTCCAGCCATGACGGTGACCACGGTCCCATCAGGCACTTCTCCTAAGGCCACCACCTGTTAAAATGGGAAGACAACCACAACTCGTGAGGCAACACTTTGGAAACGCGTGTCTCCATCCCAGCTTTGCAGCCTGCCGCGCTCATGACGAAGCTCTGCGGCAGCTTCTCCAGCCCGCTGTGGTGAAGAGTCATGCATTAGCTGAACACAGAACAAAGTGCCACATCAAACAAAGAAACATCTTGTATTGTCTCCCTTTCTCAAAGCCTAATAGGGAGTTTCTTCTTTGTTACAGTTCTTCAGAAACATTCAACATCCTTATGTAGAGTGTATGGTTTAATGCTTCCTGAAGGCCAACTTTGTTCTTAGCAACCAGTGAGCAGTGAGAAAACACGAGGCATGGCTCATATCCATAAATTATGTGCAGGAACACATTTGAAATGGAAAGTTAGAAATTACTATTAGCGGCCTTATCACCCAGGTTCAGCTCTACTTCTCCGCTGGTTGCACCCATCACCCTGACCCCAGAGCTCCTCAGACTTCGAGCTAGAGAGAACCCCCCCGCCGTCTACCCACCCCAGGAGTGGCACCGGGGGCATTAGCAGAGAAAGCTCTCCACCCAACACGCTGCTGCCACGGAGCACTTTATGGCTCCAATTCAAACCCTTCGGATGCAATACAAAACAAAGGCTGTATTTCCTTGCAGGCATGTAAATTTTCGTAGCGCTCGCAAGAGTCGCATGTGGTTAGCGCTGATACCTCCCTCAAATTCCAGGATGGGTGAACAGAAGATATCAAAGTGTTTCTCCTTACGTTTCAGCTAGCTGATAGTCTCGCTTTCATGCTTCAGTGGTTGTGTAGCGCTCCAACATCTGATTAGATAAATGCCACAGAGCAGACAGCTACTGTCTTCTAATTCAAAAACACCAGGGATACCTACAGTGTTACTGCACTGTGACTTTTTGAAGTAAAACCAGACAGGAATACTAGTCACTAGGAAGAAAATACACGTTTCTTCACATGGCGTAAAAAAAGCCCACAAAAGTATCAAGAAAATAAATTCCTTCTGCTCAGTTAACTAATACTGATGCTGGAAATAAATTTAAAACAAAAAGAGATTCAGAAATCTTGCATGGCTGAGCTCGAACTTGAAAAAAAAACATACTTGAGGTACAAAGCCCATCCCCTTGCAGTTTCGACCAGTTTACATGATCAGATAGGACTTTTTATATTCTTCAGAATAATTTATTCTGTCTCCTGAAATACATATTACATTTTGTCATAAGCCCTACCTGAAATGTCTTTCCCATAAATGATCCTAGCTGAAACTAACAATTGCAGGTTGCACTGTAATATTAATTAAGTGGAAAGAATGAGGAGTTCTGAATATATAGGGAGAACATTATGTGGCCCAGTGCACTGTACAATGTTTCTCCAAAACAATAAAAACTAATGACAAAGGTATAAAAAAACCTGAAAATATTTAAAATAGACTGTGTTCCTGAAAATTATAGCTCATCTTATTTAAAAGAAATATTGAAGAGAAAGAAGAAAGCAAGGCTGAAATGCTGTACAAAAAGGATCTACTGGTGCTTTTCTGTTTTTCCATGAAACACCAGGTAACACCACCCAAAACTGCAAACTGAGTTTTGCCACAAACTACTGTGAGGTCTCGTCTATCAAGCAAATATTTTACTTTAAAGTGAGATGAACGTCCCTGAACATAAAAACACAGGAACCGCCGTTGTGGATAAGATCTGAGGTCCCACTAGCTCAGTGCCTTGGGTCTGACAGCAACCAGGTCTGACGTCTTCAAAGCCAAGTGTAAGGAATGATAAATAATAATCAAATATCAAGTAATAATCTGCTGAGCAGATTATAGAGCTGACTCTAACCCTTAACAAATGGATATTGGCTTAAACTCTAAAGCGTGGGGCTTGAGACTACCTACGAAACACTCCCTTCCCAGTTAGCAACAGACCACGTTATCTCTGGACGGTCTTGCCATGCACATTAGCGTCCAGGGGAGTTGCAAGCTACACTTTTTATATCTCACAAAAAAAACCAACAAAAAAAAATCACATTAACTCCAGAAACATGAAGAAGCCGAGAGCACAGGAGGAAGTGTGAGTCTGCCAGGGGCCTCCGTCTCAACCCGGTCTCCTGAGCACGGGTTCAGCTTCCAGCACCTGGGCAGGAGGGAGCAAAACCTCTTCAAAGGTTTTTTTTCACACACCCCCCGCCCCCCCCCCGACCCTCCCTTGCTTTTCAGAGGTTTCCTCCCTACCCTTTCCACTCGATGATGTCAGTTCAATTTGTCAGCTCAGACATCAGCCCAACACTGCACGTGCCGCTGCCGGAGTCACCGGGCTGATCGCACCTAATCAAGAACCGCATCGTTACTGAAACGCACCGGCTTTTTGATGCAGTGTGATGCAATATCGCTATTTGGCTCATTAGGAGAAGACCGAAGGAACAGACAAACTGAAATCAGAGGCCAAAATAAAAACTTTGGCTAATAAGAGAAAGTCCCATTACATAGGAAGCTCCCCTGCTATGCAACAGGAGGAAAATACTTGTTCTCTTCGTGATTTCATACTTTTTTGCCTTGAAATACCAAAAGACTATTGCACACATCCATAATAGCACTGGTTAGAAAAAACCTCTGCAAAACAGGCTTGAAACCTGGAGAAATACACATCATTTTGAGAATTTTAGAAGGTAACTTTACATACTGAAAGACTGTTGGCATAAACCTTGATTTTTTATGCCATGTATCAATCCAAAGTTATTTACATATTCTTAGAAAGAGGATTGTAAGTGCACTGTGAAATGAATAAGGGCTGTGTAAAAAATTAAAGATTAAAAGTAGCCACAGCGCACATTCCTTACCTATTCTTGAAACATAAATATCTCTACTATTTCAAAATCTTTATTTTCCACATTAAACTACCTACACGCTTTAGTGATTAAGGCAGATTTTGCTCCTGCTTTTTTTTTAACTAAAACTCAAGAAGGTACACGAAGTCAGATGAAGCCACAAAATAAAACCAAACCAATTCATACAAGTTGAAAATAACTATGTATTTTTTGCATAACACAACTCTCGTCTGGTTAGGCAACCTGTTTGCCCAGTTTCGGTCCAGTGGGATTTGAACTGGCCAAAGTATGTACCCTAAAGACGGAAGTTATAAGCACGAAGCAAAACTGCTGTACAACAGCAGGTACTAAGACTTTCTGCAGAGTAAAATGCTTGTTTCGAAAAAAAGCTAGCGCACATGCTAAATAGTTCCTCACAAACATTGATATCTACCACTTCTTGCGAAACACCGAATTCAAACAGCCTCTGCGTGTAAAATCTTCCGTACTGAGAATGCGTTTTCCTGAGATTGCCAAAAGTGCATCTGATACTATTAAAAATATTTTAATGTTCTGTAACTTAAAACAGAGTAACTGAATTGCACTACTTTTTGTTTCAAAATATACATCTGGGCTGACAATTTATACAGCAGGTTTCAGCTTGAAGCTATTTAAAACAGCTGAGTTATAAACTCTGAAAATTGGGGTTTGGAGGAGAAATGCTGACAGACCCTTAACTACTGTGGTGCTACTGAGGAGAGGGCTTAGACTTCACGTCCCTTTTTTTTCCCCTGCCTTTAGGTCCACGAAGGCTCTTTGCTACTATCAGCATCATACAGAAGCCACTTGTAACAGCTAACGTGGCATTTCGGGTCTTTATGACTTTCAGTAAAAACTCCCAGGCAGACACATAAGCAGAAGGTCAAATTCTGATGACTCTACTCAAATAAAGGACCGCTGGCTATTAACATTAAGAAGTGAATGTGATTTGGACCCAGCTGCACAATGTCTATTTCTTTTATGCAGAATATCACTAGATAGGTAGAACTATATTAATAGATAGATGTCTAATACTCTTCCCCCACAAACCAGTTTGCATTAACAGTCTTATGAGTTCATACACTCAGCAGGGACTCCCTCCCCAGTGTGTGTAAATATTAATACTTAAAATTCAAATCTAATACTAAGCCAACATTATTTCAAAAACTTATAATCAAGCCCAGCACTGTTTATAACATACTTCCTCTCCTGCATATGATTAATATCTGTTTTTTTTAAATTAAAACAGTGCTATACCCAGAGTACTTTTTAACTAGAGATCTCTGCGAGAGAATTATGACACACTTAACACACCACTCAAAACATTATCATCAACATATTATTTATTGCCAATAAAACTTCAAAAAGTGTGTTGTCTGTGAGCTATTTTACTTTCATGTCACTGTTTAGCCGATAGAGCCCAAATCTGTCTTTTTTTTCCTTTTCAGAGATAATTCCCATTCTGTTATATCACAGTCAAGTGTTTCACTGTATGATACATGCAGCTTCTTTGGTCTCAAAGTACTGGACAGCTGCATGCAAGTTACCTTTGAAAAATGAAATATTTTTTTTAAATTTCTCAAGATTATTTCAACTGAGTTTCAAATTAATTTACCAGTAAATTAGGGCATATATATCTTCGGCATATTTTAAAAAGTACGCATTGCATACTGCATATGAAAACAGATGCACCCAGAGTGGAACGGTGCAAGAGGCGATGGCTACTCCTGATGCATCAGAAAAATTGGTCATATCTATACCTCCTCCCCGTCAACAGTCAAACATACGACGCAAATATAAGACATGTATAAATATATATATATAAACACAAGAAGACTGGGAAATGCTCTAAACCTTTTTCTATCCTTTTATCACACGTAAGCACTCTCGCTGTAATAATATTCTAAATACTTTAGTATCTAGTTTAGATCTTTCCCTTATTCTAATGAACTGCGACCGCATCCTTTGAATTGCTGTAAGGTAGAAGGCTCAGACGTTTCTAACGAAAACTGCCATGTGAGTACGATAATGTAAGCGCTCTCGTGTCCCTTCTATAAAGAGTAACTATAATACCAACTTAATCCAACGCTCAATTAAATTACAATCATGATTTTCCGAAAGGTCCTCCTCCTTACCCCGAAGCCCCTGTGAATCAGAATCACCGGGATCCACACCTAGAGAGCCTTCGAGTGCTAACGCTAAGTCACGAAAACAGAAGACACCCCATTTTTCTCCCATTTCTACTCAGCCCGACCACCGCGACCTGCACGAGCAGGCCCCAACTCCCCCACGCAAAAGCTCTTTACTCAACTCTCATCTGCACCCCCGTAACATTTCCGAAGTGGAGCTTCATCTTTATCACCCCTCGCTTTAACGCCAGCTCATTTAACCGCTTCTACTAATTTTTTCCCGGATGAACGGCCGTGATAACACGGCTAGCAACTGGGAAACGCGAGCACAAGGCGACGTTCTGGAAACGCGCTGGGCGAGACCGTTTCCAAACTCTTCTACCTTTTGAGCAATTATTTTTCACCTAGAGGGTCTGGGACATTCCCCCCCCCCCAGCTCCAACCCCACACCCCACCCGGGCAGGTGCTGTGGGACACCCCAGCCACCACCTTCTCCCTTCCGAAGCCCACGGGAGAGAAAACTCCAGGGGGAACGCTTTTCACATATTGCTAGGGGAGGAAAGGGGCTTGCTTTATAGCGCGCAATTCTTGTTATTATTACAGTTTAAAAAAAAATAATAATCTTTTCCTCTCATTAGCGCGCCGTGGGGATGTAGACAGAAAATTAAAAGCAGCATCCCCGGTGCAGATCGGGGTGGTATTTATTATTGAAACGGGCGAGCCCTGCCAAGGGGACCGTCTTCTGGCCAGACACTTCCTCGCTTGTCCACCAGGAGAAGTGAAGGGGCCCCGTCCCGTGTGTCCCCCCCCCCCAGGAGCCCCGTTCCCCCCTTCCCAGCCCCATCTCGACTCGGGCTGCCTCTGGGGTAGGGGGGGGCAAAGCCTCGGCCCCCCCTTCTCCCACACCAGCACCCTCAGCCTGACCCTCGGACCCCAGACCCCCCCCAGGACACTTCAAAGCCACCCCAAAACCCTCAGTCCCACCCCCGGGAGCAGGGAGGGGGGTAGGGGCACCCCCCTAGGTGAGGTACTGGTTTTCTCAGTGGGGGGGCACCCACGTTGCACCCCCACACTGAGCTCCGGCAGATGGGTGAAGCCCCCCATTCCTGGGGTGGTGTGTTTTTTTTTTTTTTAAAGGAAAGCCCAGGAGAAGGGTCTGTGGGGAGGAAGGGGTGTCTCTGGGGGCACTAATGGGGAGGGGGGGGGCACACACACCGGTACTGCCCCGCGGGGATGGAGATAACGGGATGGCTGCCGGAGGGGGGGGACACGCACTGTGTGGGAGAGGGCAGGGGGTGCATGGACCGGGGGGGGGGGGGGGACACGACACACTGAGCAGACACTGCAAGAGCAGGCGTTACGGGGGGGGGGGCACAGGAAGCATAGCGGGGGGGTAGGGAGGCACTGCGGGGGGTGCACAGGAGGCACTGGAGTTGGGGGGGGGCGAGAAGGACGTTTGGCGGGGGGGGGCGCACAGGAGGCACTGCAGGATTTGGGGAGGGGGGGGGCAGAGAAGCCCCTGCGGGGCCGTGGGGGGGGGACACACACAGAGGCGTCTCTGCGGGAGGAAGCACAGCGAGGGGGGGGGGTTAAAGGCATCCCCGGGCGGCTGCGGGAGAAGGGGAGGCGGGCGGTGTGTGTGTGTGTGTGATGGTGGGGGGGGGGGGCTGTGTGTGTGATGGGGGGGGGGGTGTCTCACCTTGAATGCCACCGGGAGGGTCTTGTTGCAGCGCCAGTGCGAGGGCAGGACGGAGCAGAGGAAGTTGGGGCTGTCGGTGCGGACCAGCTCGGCGGGGTGGTCGGCGATGATCTCCACCATGGTGCGGTTATCGTGGGGGCGCAGCCGGGGCACGGCGGCGGCCGCCGCTTCTTGTTGCTGCTGCTGCTGCTGCTGCTGCTGCTGCTGTTGTTGTTGTTGTTGGGCTACTACGACCGGGCTGACTTCGCTCATCTTGCCGGGCTGCAGGCTGCTGGAGGGGGGGCTGAACCTCCGGCTGGTGCTGGGATCTACGGGAATACGCATCACAACAGCCACAAGTTAGCGAATTGGGGGGCGGGGGGGGGGGGGGTTGAAGAGGGGGGGGGGAGCGGTAAGGGGGATCGCTGGAGGAGGCGTGTAGTGGGGGGTGGGGGTTGTAAAAAAAAAAAAAAATAGAGCGAAAAAAAAGGGGTGAATGAAAAAGTGGAGGGGTGAGGATAAGGGGCGAAAAAGCGAATCGGAAAAAAAATATCAAAACAGGAGCGGATTAAACGCACGAGGAAAAAAAAATAAAAATCTCAGTCTGTTTTTGTTTTGCTTTGGTTTTTTTCTTTTTAAAGAAAGATGGACGGGGCGGGGGGCGATGCCGGTGTGGGGGCGCCTGCAGCCCGGAGCAGCGAGGAGACAGAGTCTGGCTGTGGGGTCCGGGGCTGCCCCTCTTAGCAAAGCCCGGCTGGAAACTGCATGGTCCCGGCTTCTGCCCAGCTGCAAAACGCTGCTGCTTCTCCTCCTCCTTCCTTCCTTCCTTCTTGCACAGTCTCTCTGCTCTTTTCCCTCCTTCTAGCCACCGCTTCTTCCCTCAAGTGCTTGAATTTTTTTCCTTTTTTTTTCTTCCCCTCCCTTCCCCGTCCTCTTTTCCTTTTCGGATTTTTTCAAAAGGTTGTCTTGGGAGAAGTAAAACTCGCGGCTGGTTCAGCTTCCTGGGCTGCTGCTGTTGGCGGCCGCCAGAAGAGGAGCGGAGCTCTTCAGAGCCGGAGAGGGGGTGTTCAGGGGAATGTCCCGATTTCCTCCGAAGAAATCTTCCTCCTCCGGACCAAAAAAAAAAAAAAAAAAAGGGAGAAAAGGAGCAAACAAAAAAAGCGTCGCTGGGACAGAGGCGAGGAGCCGCTGGGCTCCCCCGCTTATTGCCTTTGGCTTCAGGAAGCGGGAGCTCGGGAAGGGGCTTGGGAAAAGTGGTCCTCCCCCCCCCCCCAAAAAAAAAGGAAAAAAAGGCGCTCCCGAAGTGACTTCGGCGTGGAAAGAAAGTTACGGGGGTTGCTGGGGTGAGGAGGAAAGTCACAGGACTAATAATTAATAGAGAGACTTTAGCCGGTTCCTTTGGGAGGATCAGGACTTAAGAAAAGTTGAACTTTCGGATTCCCAGGGAAAAAAAAGCGGGGAGCGTAGTTGGAAAAAAAAGAAAAAACACAACCCCAAAAAACCCCCAAACACAAACCACCCCAAAACAGCCCTCCTTAGGCTGATTTCTAAAATATGACCAAGTAAATTCTGGGAAAAGGCAGCCTCGGTGCAGTCCGGTCCTTTTAATTAAGTCGCTGCTGGATCCAAGTCCGTTGAGTTGAATAGGCTAACAAAAATCTTTCTTTTTTTTCCGCCCTTGATGAACAACAGCAGCAAAAAAATCATTAAAATGTCGGTTTGTTTGAGTTATTTTTCTTTCTGAAAAATCGGGTTAAAAAAAAAAAAAGGCAACCAAAATCAACAAACTTCTTTTGGGTCCCAAGAAGTTGAGGTCGGGGAAGATGAAGGAGCCGGAAAAAAAAAAAAAAAAAAAAAAAGCCACAGTTTTTTTGTCCTGAATGTGGTTTTTGGAGGCTGGGATTTCTAATGATTAGGTTTTTGTGGTTTATATATACAGGACTCTCTGGCTAAGGCGATCATTATGCTGATGAGAGTCAGCAGCACGTGGTGCTTCAGTCCTCAGACTTCTGCAGCCTTCAAAATAAATAAAACAATGTGCATCCCCCACAGGAGGAGAAACTTTGCTTTAAGTCGCTCTCACCCACGGGGAGGGGGACGGGAACGGGGAAGGGGGGGAGCAGGAGACGGTCTCCGATCTCCACTTCTCTCCGGGTTTTTTCCATTAACACTTTTGGGCTTGTTTGTTTAAAAAAAAAAAAAGGCATGAAAAATCTTGTTTGCAAAAAAAATAATAGTAAGAATAATCTGGTGCCAAAGGGTTTTTTTTGCTAAGACTCCGGTAGTCTAAAGCCTAAACCATTTCCTTGAATGAATGAAAGCTATAAAACCCCCTTCAGACTATTAAGGTAAAAGGAGTCTGGTTTGTTTTCTCCCTTAAAAAAAAAAAAAAAAAAAAAAAAAAAAGGGCAGATCTTATTAAAAACAATTTACATACCCAATAGTAAAAAAGTGTAAACGCCTCCCAGCGCAGATAACAACCTATCACAACCCTCCCTCTAATTTCTAAGGCTTTACTTCGACTTGCTACTTCCACCTTCTTGTAAAAAGTCGGCGCTGCGTGTGTGCTCCTTGCTCGCCGCCTGTGTGTGACTCGGGGCGGTGTGTGTCTGTTTGTCTGTCTGTCGGGGGGAGATGTGTCCTTTTTACGCAGCCGTTACAAACCCTAAATCCGGCACCCTGACCCAGCAAGGGAAGCCGGCTCTGTCCTGCCAGCCCCTCCGCGAAAAGCACGGCGGAGCGGCGCGGCCGCCCCACGAACACGGGACACGGGGGAGCGTGGGTGGGTGGAGGGGGGGGCACGAAGAGACACCTCCGGGGCTCTTTCCGCGCCCCGCGGAACCTCCGCGCCCTCCGCCGGCCGGGCCCCCAGCACTGCCCACCGCGCCCCCCCCCCCCCAAATTTCTGCTCCCCCAAATTCCTGCTCCCCCACCCCACCTTGAGGGCAACCCCCCCCCCGGGTTCTGCACGGGGGGAAGGTGCGTGCAAAGGCAGCGGGCGGGCTGCAGCGCTGCTCCTTCCGTATTCGATTTTAAAGAATAATAATAGGAAAAGATGTGAAGTTCGGTCACAGGGGAGAGCTCTCGCTCCGCGCACCGCGGCTGCCGCCTCCGCCCCGCTCCGCGCCCCGCACCCGCGGTGCCGCTCCTGCTCCGCTCCGCCGTCGTTCCCACGGTTAAAACGGGGACCAACAGCCCCTGACCCACCGCCTCGCAGCATCTATAGCCTCTTCTTTCCCCCCCCCCCCTTTTTCCCCCCTTTTTTTCTTTTTTCCCCTTTTTCCCCCTTTTTTTCCCTTTTCCCCCTTTTTTTCTTCCCCCCCCCTTCCCCCCCCTTTTTTTCCTCTCTCTCTCTCTTTTTTTTTCTCCTTGTCCAGCGTTGGAGGGGCTGTGGAAGCTTTCTATCCCGCGGTCGCTGTGGGTAACACCACAAACCCCTCCTGAGCTCGCCCCGCTTCTCCAACAACCATAGGGATCTGCTTTTTTCCCCAAAGCGGCCACAGGCATTTCCAAAGGACAGTTACTTGCCACCTATAAGGACTAGTATATTCAGAAGCTCTGGTTTGCTATAGTTGCAATACAGAAAACGTATTTTTTCATCATTATTTTGGTAAAATGTTTATGACCGTAGGTTCTTTTGCCCCCCCCCCCCCCCCCGCCTTTTGCTGGAGGGGAAATACATTCCATTAGAGCCATTCCAAAGGTGCTAGAAAGAAGGCAAGAGGTTGTCTTATATCCAAATACTATATAAGCCTGACAATCATGATTTATTTTATTTCAAACAAGAAGATACATTTCCACTTTTAATTAGTCACACTAAAAGTTTTACAGTCACCTCTCTTCCTACTAAAATAAAATAAAAAGTTAATTAGGATAAACTAAAATAAGTTATTGGAAGCTACCAGTGTAAGGTCACTTAAAATAGTCCATGGTTATTTATAATGTCGAAATAAAATTTTCCACTGAACGCCCTAACAAAGTTTCAGGTATCTGGCACAGCTGATTTTCAGTCTCCGTGCAAAAATATCTTTCTGCTGAACATTCACACATTTAACAGGAACCTACTACAGCCTGGAACAGATCACAGCTCGCAGCACTAGAATTTTATTTAAATGGTTATGGACAAATTAATAAAAGTACCAGTAATGTTTATGGACCTGCATAAAAGCTGGATGGGACTTTTCAGAAAAAGTCATTTATGTTATGATATATATAATCTGGAACGTTGGCTTGGATTTGGCTGAAATGGAGAGCAACCCCGCTGCTCGGCTTTCCTCAGATTTTATTTCAGAACTTCTCGGAATTTTAGCACTGGTTGCAAAATGGGTCATATTTTAAGATGTTAGAGAATTGTAGGAGGTTAGTGAAAAAATGTGCTTGCACGGCAAATTATGTCTCAACAAACACCTTCGGATCCACTTTATAAAATAGGATTTTTGTTAGTACGGCTACGTTTGCTGCTATTTCAATTGTCTTTTAGCTTTTTCACTTTTAACTATGTTATGAATACAGCCATAATTACATTGCTTTTGGACAAAATGGTAATGTTTTAAAGAGCACTGAGTTTGTTTACTGTTACATTTATAAAACATGGGCCAAGCACGCTCCTGCTGTAAGCATCCTATGCTCAAGATGAAAAATAATTGTCAGATTTGAAAGATTCTAACCTGGATGATGTTCCCTAAATAAACAGTTTTGATGCCAGTTTGTTGGGCTGGAATGTGCTGTAAATACGATGAATACAGAACTTATTTTGAGTGTCTCTATATATGTAAATAGCCCTCATGAAACGGGAATAAATGAATGGGTTCACTGGGTTTGTTATTGTATTGGATATTTTTAGTCAGAGCGACTACAGCAATGTCAGCAATTATTACTATGGTTAAGGACTTGCCAATATTCTCTTTCCAACATCTACCTTCTCAAAGTTTTTTAGTCACTCGTGAAAATGTGCATTGAGCCAAAATGTGTGAACTTAAGGAAGCTTAATGCTAGATAAGGTTTTTGCCCAAATTTCCATTCATTTCAGTAGGGGCAAGATAAGCTCCAGCGTCTCTTGGCAGCGCTTTACTTTCGCTTTGGTTGCAAATTGACTGTTTGCCCAGCTATTCTTTGCTTTTTCTTAAGTATGACAAATAGTAACTCTAGATTTGCACGTTATTTGGCCTGTTAAGTAGGCATGTGGTAATGAGTTCTGTAACTACAGCATTCATGGTCAGACTATGGACTACTATGGTTTGTTTAACTACTGTGTCCCTGCCCCATTGATTTATGGCCCAGATAAAAGAAGATTCTTTGTGTCCTGAAATTAGTCGAAAGCATTTAATATTTCAGCGCCATGCACTGTTTTTTAGCATTTATAGTCCCTGATACAAACAGAAGCATAAAGGTTTGAAAGACAGGCTAGCAAATTATTACATTAAAAAAAAAGAAAATCATTCTTGAAAGTTTTACTTTTCCTCAACAGTATTTTCAGTAGGAACTGAGGACCGAGAGCCGAGACTCTTGCGTTCTGTCTCAGGATTTAATGCTGACTTGCTCTGTCACCTCGGACAAACCTTTCAGCCAGTTTTCCTTCACTATAAAATGGGGTACTAACTATTACCATATACCTTTTGAGATATAAAAATCTGTGTTAAATTCTCAGAAGTCCAAAGATTAGCAGGGCTCTGCATCTGTAAAGCATACAGGTAATACCAGGAGAAAAATTCTAAAAGCTGGTGAGAAACCTGCCGTGTCACTACTGAAAAATTGTCGGCTTTTCCATGGCACGCAGTGAAACGCACGTTATACAAACAACAAAGTAAATAGTTACTGCTTCTGATTTTTTTTCCTAGATGATGTATTTTTCTGCTTCTCTAATAAGCATGGACTGCAAGCCTAGGTCTCAGTCCTACCATAGGGTTCTCCCATTTCCCTCCCTGTCTGCAACCTCTTATGCCCCATTGGAATTGCATGTATTTCAACGAGGTTTAAAGCAGCAAATGACCATGTCATCATTGCAAAGGAAAGAAACGCGGGTCTACTTGTCATCTTATAACAGCATTTGAAAGAGAAAGTATGGACTGTGCTTTCTGGCAGTAAAAACCTGAATGTGTAGTACGATTAGAAAAATGTATGGCCTGTCGTTTTCAAGTAAATTTTTATTATTTTTTTTTTGCTTGCAACATGCAGACTAAAAATTAACTGTAGAAAGTTGTTAGTGTCCTCACAGCTAGGGACAAACTGTTTTTTTCATGGCAAGACTGACTTTGTCCCTTTGCACTAATCCTCCTCCCAACTTCTGTGTAACTAATTTCAGAATGAGGAAAAAGTTGTGTTTTTTTCCTTGAATGAATTCAGATAAAATCAGCACGTTGTTTTAGAGATATAAAGGCTAAAAAAGGAGAGCTTACATTTTCTTTTTTTTTTTTTTCCCCCTTCTTTCAGCATATATAAAACCAGCATGAGCCAGAAACTTCACGGTTATTTTTTCTGTTGACCTCAATGAAAACTGGTTGCCTTGACTAACTGTGGGGAAAGTGGGTGGTATAACTGTTTGTAATTAAAAAGGGTTTATACATTTGGAACCTTGCAGAGTCCCTAAATTTTGCACGCTGGTTTTTAAGAGACTAATGAAGTGCACTCTGGCCAGATATAAGCTCCATAAAGCTCACACAGAAGATACTACAAGATGTAAGTCAGTCCCAAGTGGGAGAGGTTGTTTTTAATGCTCCCAACCGCAAGCACACCACCAGATCCTTGCATTTACTCTCTCCATGTTGCAATGGTGAGGATTCCCATTGTAAATCTATTCTCAATAGCATGAATGGCAGAAAAAAATTCAGGCAGATTCTTTGTTAATAACATAAGTCTTGAAGCTGAAGCAATAGAAAAACACCAAATAGTGACAGACTTGTTCTAAAAAGGATGAAAACATACAACATGGAAAGAGGTGGTGCAGTCTACAGGAGTGAAATAGAAGAGGAAAGCACATGGTAATAGCAAAGGTAGGGTAAACGTGATGGCCACAGCAAACCAACTCTTTGAGGAACTATAAAAATTAGTCTATTTTTGCCCTTTCTTTCCTGAAAATTCACTCAAATGATGAACTAAGCATAGTCAGCCCAGACCAGAGGATCAAGAACATAATCATATTTATGGTATGACATAATGTAATCCTGAAAAATGCTGAGCATAATATACGTGTGCCCCACATTAGGTGTGGCCTTAACACCTTGGGCGTGTGGAGCATAACACGGGATCAATCCCTTAGTCGACTGCCGTGGAACTGGCGGCCAAGTGACAGGAGACAACACCATCAGTCTAAAACCAAGCCATAAGAGCAGATGACAAAACATTAGACATCACAGGAATGATTCTCTCTAGTAATAAAAGACAAAGATCTGGCAGAAAAAATATTATAGGTGAAGCTGCCAGCAGTATCTGCAGTTAAGCTTGTCTACCACTTTCCAGTATAAGACCTTGTTTTCACTCACATAATGTTGCCAATTTTTAACTGTTCAGGATGAGCTTTTCAATCCTGAGTCTGCCTCAAGCTGAATTTTTTGGAAACTTCCAGCAGAAATACTTCTGCTGCTTCTAAGATCGGCATTAAGAGAAAACACATTGTTTCACAACAGTTTAAAATTTCTTAGAATCATCCCAATATCTATTTCAGAGCTAGGATGAGAAGTTTTACTAAGTAGGAGAGGAATAAAGAGGAAAAATCAGATAAATCCCTTTTGTTGCCCTTGACCAAAAGGATCCACCCAAACTTGGCCGAGTTAGAAGTTGCTGAAAATTGTTGAGGTTTTTCTTGCGCGTGCTCAGTACAGATGGAGTAGCTGGCAGCTAAATTTTGCAAAGCCTCCATAGCAGCGCTAGGCTTGCTAGACTGGATTGGATCTGTACTCAGCCTAGTCTGACCAATATTCTCCCTGACAGTAGGCTGCACTGTTTTAGAGGAAAGGATAAGAAACCCTAGAGTCAGCAGATAGATACAGGATCTATTCCTCCTTTCAGGTCTCATCCTAGTTAGTAGTAGCTTATAAAATATGATCAGAATGACTGTCAGCAGTTCAGTTTTAAATTGTGTCTATTAGAAGTCTATAATTCAACCATAAAAATTCCTTACAGGCTGAAATCTGGCTTATACTCTCAGTTCAGAAGTCTAAATTCTCTACAGATTTTTTTAAATAGTCTGTTTCAAAGTGATAGAAAAGAAAAAATAGTCATGTACAAATTCTGGACATTTCTTTCACAATGCAATTCATAATTCAGTTATGGTAAGTATGATCAGTTTTAAACTATTTGTTTCAAATGCTGCTCAGGCCCTAGAAGGAGCGTAAGTAATTAAAATCTTCACCATTAACACTAGACATTCAAATGTGAATAAGATTCTCTGACCTCGGGGTATTAGGAGTATTATGATATAGGAGCTTATGTGATGTAATACTAAAACCTGTTATTCTAGTTTATCTTACAAATATTTAGATAATTTATTAAATGCATACATATCAAAAAGCAAGGGAGGAATCCTTCTGTCCTTTCATGGCGAAACTCATCATGAAGACAGTTACTCAAATGTTTTCCCAATTTAAGCATAAGAAAAAAGACATAACCTGGAAGTATCCAGGAGGAACAACTAAGAGGTCCTCAGAGGGGACAAAGCAGATGCAAAACCTTTCTTGGAAGACCACAGCAGCTCTCATTACTACCAAGCTTCCCTTTGTAGTGGAGAAGATAGAGCAGCTCTTCCCATCCTTGGAATGCTTTCAAACATACTGTGCTTGGCACCCTGAGGTTAGCGTGATTTTTGAGCAGATAAAAGCCCGTTACATGAAAAGGCAGATCCCACCCTCTTGCTTTTTTTTCTTCCCTTGGTAAGAAAGAAAGAAAAGCCTTATGCTGTCTGCAGTTCCACTGATTTCAATGGGAGCCTTCATGGAATAAGGTGCTGCTTCACCTAAGAGAAGCAGAGGCAAGCCTTTAGGTAACTTGCTACTGCGGGTTACTCTCCTTATCCTTTCACATTTCCATGTCTACACGCCCATCTTGCTGAAGAATACGTAAAGTCTTTCAGCTCCTCATTTCCACTCCATTTTAAAGAGCTAGAATAATTAGTATTTTTAGGCATGAGAAAACCATCTTCCACTGTTTTTGACAATTGAAGAACATAGACTGAGGGAATCAGGGGAAAGCTCTATTTACTAAACACCACATGTAGATTACCACTGATAGTTTTTCTAAGGAAATTTATGACCTGTGTGGAGTAAATAAACTCCCTTTTTGGTAAAGAATCTGCAAGCCAATCATTCATGCTTGCTTAGAGACGTTACTGTTCGTGTTGCTTTTATGTGGAAGGCTACAGTAAAGGGTTATGTTATGTCTAACATAGACAGTTGGCAGCTCCGGAAAGAAAAAAAAAAGCCATTTTTGACATTACTTATCAGGAGATTCTTGCTAGATTATGGCACATTCACTCTGATTCAGGAAAGAAAGAGAAGATAATGATAGGACAATTATAATTCTTGTAACTAATATGTTATCTTCATGCACGCACTTGCATGCCTAGCTACATTTACTGGCAAGTTATGGCATTTTACACATCTGAAATAAACAGAGAGCTCTCAGTATGTTCCAAAAGTTTAGTAAGTCTGAAAGCTGTTTGCTCTGTATCTCAGTGTAAAAGAGAATGGGACAGACACTTTTCTTCTCCTGGCTGCCCATCCTGTACTCTGATCATTACGGTCCTTCCCTGCTCTCTTTCCTCTCCCCATTTTATGAGACATAACTGTTTAAGGCAATCATGAAAATTAAGTGAGAAGAAGGAACTTTTATTAAGTGTCTGTATATCATGTTTTCAGAAATATTAGTGTTTTTCATGCACAAGTAACTCAGTGGCTTTCAGTGGTACCCCTCTTGATTTACACTGCTGTGAGAGGAGAACTGGGCTGTTATTATCTATTAAGTCTACCTAATTTAACAGATGCACGCAATATGTGTGCTTAATTTCTTTAGACTATCATATGTGAAATTATCAATACAACCCTCAGTAAATACTATTCTGCCTATGAAAGCATTCTGAATTTAAAACAAGCAAGAGCCTTTCTGAGTGATGACCCCATGTCCTTAACTCACCTCACTGCTCTTCAGCACATAGGCTATGTAATGTCACTGGGGCTTTGCGTTCTCAGGAAAAATGATCTGGTTTTGACGAGGGGTGTCAAAAATAGTTTTCCACCCTCAGACCCATTCAAATAGTAGTAGAAATGGTTGCCTCACTGGTGTGGACAAGGTCAGGTAAGTTCATTGCTTACCGTAGCAAATCCTGCCTGTTGAGGGCTCCGGGGACAGCTTGCCTGCATAGGATTTGCCTCGGAGTGTATAGAAGAATTTGTTACAATAGGTGTTGGACTCGACTGACATTGTCCGAACTGGAGAAGCAGCTGTTTTCAACACTACTCCAAGATGTGCAGTGAGTAGGCGGGCATTTTGACAGCAGTTGTCAAAAACACGTCATTTGTCTGGGGTAGGTTCATACCTACTGAAATATCGGTGCTATAAAAAGGCCAGTTCAGTAAACCTGGGATAGTGTAAAGTCTGCAATGTCAGCATGGACTGTGACTTTCTATGCTGACGTACACTTGCAGGATGTCAGATGATGAACAGGTTTTTTAATACATTGTCGCTTATGATCTACATAACCATGGGATTCAAGGCCACAAGCCAGTCGTCAAAAACGGATGATTTTTAAGATTATGCAGTCTAATTTAAAGAAAAGTTGACTGTGGCAGAACAGGTAGTGGAAGAAAATATCCATGTTATAAGCAAGTGATCAGTACTCTCATCACATGAAGCTGATGACATAATACATAATGCCAAATCTTGCAGACCTTTCATACGCTCTGTGCTCTTCTGTGCTCTTATGTGAAAAAGCATAAGAAATTATTTTGCCAAACCAGACTGGACCAGGTGCCTCTGCTTCTTAGATGCTGGTTAATAATTGACCAGCTCCATGGAAGCATCATGAAAGAAGTGGATTGTAATAGAAGTTTTCTTTTTCTAAGGTATTTATTTTTGCAATTGTACAAAGAATAAACTAGCATATGAGGAAGGAAACTGAAGCAGAAGTTATTTTCAAACTGATAAAAGAAGATGCTATTTTGTATGGAACAACTTCTAGTTGACCTTTGCAATGAATGCCATAAACCACTATTTTGGCCACAAATGGAACAATATTTTTAGAAGGATTAATGTTTAATCTGTCTGTCTGTCTGTCTGTCTATCTATCTATCTATCTGTGCTGGATTTTAAAAAGACTAAAGGAAGCTAGCAGCTCACTCTCACTTATAATTGCATCTGTAGAACTTTAAAACTGTACAAGATCTTTCTCTACTGTGCTGGATGCCATTAGCATTAGCATATTACCACAGAAAAAGAATCTAAAATAGACAGCGAACTTCATAAGAAACTTCCAAAAGCCTTCCAATCCTCAAAAACCTTAATCCCCAACACAAACCTGACTTTCACAAAACCCACTAAAATATATGAACTGTTCAGTATGCTCACAGAGTTGATAACAGTCAGAGTATTTTTTGATAATGATAAAATCCAGAGCTATATTAGATGGGAGAAAGTAGTATTTGAGGAATTTTGAAACCCTGGAGAAATTTCAGAGGGGTCAATCATTGCGCTTATACTTGGGGTTTTTTTTTTTTCTTCTTTGGCATTGGTACAGGTTTCTATCAGACTGCATGTCCTATGGCATTCACACAATATTGCACAAGTACCACATGCATTCTTTGTCTTTTCTGGCCCTAAATGTTAGGTGAATGTGAGCCTTATAAATAAAATGGACACTCAAGAATCTAGATACTGTACAAATACTTTGTAACAGAGGGATAAAGAAGATAGCAAGAAGAGGGAAAGAATCTCTCCAGATTCAAGAGTTCTGTATTGGCGATCTGTAGCAATTCCCAGTAAAAGTGCTTTAGCTGATCCCAGTTGTAATATTGGTTCATTGGAAAGGGTGACTGGGTATGTCCTTTCGCTGATCTGAACACATTGCCTATAGTTTAAAATCAACATCTTAAGTTTCTCATAATTTAAAAAATGTATCATCTCATTCATTAGTCTAAGAGTATTTTAAAATGCTTCTGTATTTTCCATCATGATGCTAAGTTGAAACTGGCAGAGTGGAAATTGGAGACAAGTAGCAAAGAAATAAAAAAGTATCCTACTCTGCTTCCCAGCTCCAGAAATGACCAAAGCTGCCAGAGAAGCACCTTATACAAAAGGAAGACTGTGTAGAGAAGAGGTAAGAATATTCTCAGGAGCTCTGCTGAAGGCAGTGGTTCTTATCCAAAAGAAAGACAGAAACATGCAATTGTACGCTTCCTTTAAAACTAGGTCTTAACTGCTTTCCTGTGTGTTACAGATCACATGTTATTTCACATTGGAAGCTTAGTGCTAAAATGTAAAACGTAAGGGCCAAGTTCAGCTCTTAGATACACATGCCCAACTCCAATGAACTCAAAGAGAGCTGTGTTCATATGTTTAGCAATGGAATTTGGCCCTAAATATTTAAACATTTATTCAGAGAAAAAAAAGCTTCTCTGATACATTTGTATCTCATATCTAATGTACACAGATTACCACCACTGGGCACCCACATTAAGGGGTAAAAAGTTTTGGGGAACCATAAACTCAGCATTCTACCTGCTCTGCATGGTCAAATAACATGAATTTCTTTCAGATCTCTGAGGAAATTAAATTCTTAGCAACCTGTGGCTGATGTTATTTATTCTGCAGTCCAGGAGTAATTTGATGCAAATTCCTGGCACTGTTCCTATATTTCAAGAAATTACTGTTTTGAATGGACTGATTCTGGAAACTTTCATTATTTTAATATGCAATCCAGAAAGAACTAATGTCCTCTGCTTAGATTTCCTCTGCAGAGGAAAGCTCAGTGTTCTGGCTAATTCTCACTTATCTTTCAAAGGCTTATGACAGGAGTCCATCATAACCTAAACATATCATTTGGAAATGGTTAACCTGAGGATCCCACTGTATTTCTGTTAAGGATACAAAGGATTCAGAAACCTCCAAATTTTCTTCAAGCAACATAATGCTCCAATTTGTGTATCTAAGTAAACAATAACTATATATACGTGTTATTTTCCTTGGACAAATGACAGCTAGAGGAGAGCTGAGTTCCAGGCTCAATTTGGTTGTCTACAATGTAAATGTTTACATTTAAGCTAGCTGTTTAAGCTCCCATTATAGTCAACAGTGATCTAAGTCTCAATTCACTTGCCTCAAATTAAGTCTCTAGTGCCATTACAGATGCCTTGGGCTACCTGAGAAATCGCCATGGGGCTGACACACAGGAGTCAGGACCTACGTGAGGCCCTTTACTCTTTGGAAAGGCAGACGGAGGCCAGACAACAGAGCCCAGAGTACTTGACATAGATAACTCACCCCTAGTAAATGCAGTCAGTGGCTTCTAGAGAGCAAGTCCAATGACCAAACATAGGTGTCTACTTTCAGATGAACTGGTCTCTTGCCTGCGCTGACCATGTTGACTGGGTTTCCACTAACTGTAGTTGGAACCTAAACACAGCCCACATGTAGACACTTAATTTTAGATGACTGCACCTGAAATTGAAATTTACTCCTGATATTGTAGTTGACAGAATACATACTGTTATTAATCACTATGCTTTTGGTTCAACCAGGGTTAAGCTACTTTGGTTGTGCACTTTGTGCAGTACGGTGGTTTCAGTTAAATGGTGGCAGGTAGGAGAGCAAGCGTAATGGGCAGGTGTGATGACATGGGTGATGAATCTCTGTTGATGTTGTTTTGCTTCAGTGAGTTCCTTGAGATCCATATGGACAACGTTTAACTAAAGCTGCTACTTGCTCCCTTGCTAGAGGAGTCTCTGGCTGCTCGTGTTGGCTCTTCCCCTTGCTTGGGAGAATTGGAGCACTGCCTCCTCTTTACTGCTCTCGTTTTTAGGTGACCAGAACATGTAGCACACTGCCAGGGTGCTCTTTTCAGAGCTGCATGGTTTTTGGGCACAGTCGGCTTTGTAAGAAAGACTCTGCACCAAGACTTAATTTCTGTTGTTAGAGCCTTTTGGCTGGAGCTCTCTCATCACGGATGTCACCCTTGAGTATCTCTGGCTATAGAGGCGCAATGCAGGATGCTGCCAAAATGCTGTGACCATTGTAGGAAGTAGGTAGGAACAAAAGCATGTGCGGACTTTTAAGTTCACTAATAATCATGGCCAGTTGGGCCTTCTATCCAGGTCTTGCATCAGTGCTAACAAGGTAAGTTAAGAATGATCCAGGACCAAGAAATTCTTTGCTGGTACAAATCATGATTGTGGTTTGCTCTGGTGGTTATCTTGGTTGAGATCAAACCTCAAGTGTTACTTCAGATAATATATATAATTATTAGCATAAGTTTCCTTGATTGTGTGTGGAAACTCCCAACCTCATTTGTGGAAGCAATGGTTTTGAATAGCGTTCAACAAACTAGCGTTATTTAAGCTCTAGTCTCAGTTAGGGCAGGTGGTTGGAGAGGCTGGAGGAGCCGGTTGCTGGGAAAAGGACCCCTTTAAGTAGTTTTTCTTCAGGTGAATTGACTCAGATCAGTCAGGAACAAAGCTCTGCTTTTGTCATATTTTCTGTTTCATTTGTATGCTGCTTACTTAAGGGTGTGCCTATGGTGCTGGCTTCTGAAAGGAGTGTTAATACATGTGCAAAATGACTATTACAGATTGAAGCTTCTGGTCACAACTGGATTACACAACACAAACTTTTATCTTGAAGATCACGGTGCTACCTAATTCTGCTTCTCCAGGTGGAATTGCCTTAAATCCATTTTGGCACAGAATACATCATTATTTTCATATTGTGCTAGTCTACTCTCCTGCTTTCATCCATACGAGCCAGGAGTGGATAAGAGTTGGCAACTTCATACTCGACTATTATATTGCAGAGTACGCTTTAATCAGCACCCTAATAAATAGCACGCCCAATTAATTGGGACATCTGCCAGCAAACCAATTCACTTCCCTACACTTCAGTGGCTGTAAATGATAGATAAATAGCATGCTTGCTGTTGTCTGCAAGTGTATTAGGTGTAATTAAAAGGTATGATTTGGTGTTAGCTGGCATGTGTTTCCTCAGTAGCACTCTGCTCACTTTTGAGTAGGATCCCTGTTCCAGTGCAGTTGCTAAATATCAATAAAGGACAGATTTCCCTTTCAGTGTTTGCTTAAATCAGTGTAGTGCTTTTGTATTTAAAAAATAATGAATGTAATTTATGTATTTCTATGTATTACATTCCTACATGGTTTTGACAATAAAGGTGATAATTTAATTAGCACATTTCTGTTTTAATTAGTATAGCAAACAGGCCTTTGCCATACCATGGAATAATATATAATAAAGGGAGGATTTCTGCTGCAGCTTTCTAATGCTACATTTTTTTACCAGGTGTTGCATGGTGGTTTGCTTTAAAGTGGCATTTCCTTGAGGGAGATCCACAGAAGTACAATCTATTTTCTGAAACTGGTATATGCGATGACTTACTGTATGCATGTGACACTTTCTCTTATTTGGACACACTTTGCCAAAGTAAAATTGAACACAGCAAACCTTTCTAATCCCTGCATTCCTCACAGATTGCTTTAATGGAGACCAAAAAAATTATTGGACGTAAATGAATATGAAAAGAGAAATGGTACTGGGGAAATCTCAACAAGGGATTTTAAAAACCAGGATGGCTATGGATCAGCAAATCGTAGAAACACTCATGTAATTAAAGGAGAACATCATTTGTGGGTTATCAGAAAAGAATTGTCCGTGTTGGCATTTACTTTGACTCGTTGGCAGGAGGAAAAGAAACCGCCCTGTACCACTGCATACGGTTCCTTATTAGTTGTGGCTTCTGCAGAGGCTCCGTCTCTTCTTTGGAGCATGGAGGATTTCTTTCATTACATAATCTGAATACTTTTTTTTAAGATTAATTTTTTTTTTCTCTTGTGTGTGCAAATTCTCTTTGCACCAATGCTTCTATACTGAGGTTATTATGCCAAAGGAATGCAAGCATCTAGAGTAACAATGGTTCATTTTCCTTTAATGACTTTGTCGACAGGATGGAGACATTTTTGTGGTGTGATGAATTCACTCGGTCTCCCGTTGTGTTTTCTCCACATGCTTTGGAAACTCTCTCTCTCCCTTTCTCAGAGAATTGTGGCCATCCACTCCAGCAAGAGCTTCATTACTTTATATTCATTGTATTTAAATGACACCCCAGTGGTACTGACCTCCTGGGATGATTGATGTAAATTATATGCTATGTAGGGGAAAATAAAATCTTTTTCTGACTTTTTATGTTCTGCAGAGAAATAAAGAGTGAAAACAAATGACAGAGAAAATCAGGCCTATTCAAAGTGAAACTTTGTAAGCATTATGGTTTGAGCAGACTCCAGTTTGTAAAAGTGCTGAGACAGTTCATAATGACCTTAGGATCTGAAAGGTGACCTGAAAAGGGAAAATAATTTTGTATGTGCCCTTTTTTGGTTCTGTATATGCAAAACAAAAACTTGATCAGGTTTTTTTCCTCTCTGTGAAGTATAGTAAGAATTCAGACTCGAGGAGGGAGCAGCCACTGCACTTCTACCAGCTACACAAAGGCACAGTACTAGAAGGGACATTGTGTTCCTCGATCCTCTTTCCTCCTGTCCTCTAGTAAATTTTTTTTGCATTGATTTAAGGTTTCATAGCCAGTAGGTATATCTTGCTCAGTTATTTTTCCAGGAGTTATCACCTCAGAAGTGGCAACAGGGGGAATGTTCTTTCATCGGCCCAGCTCATCATCGGGCAGTAACTTCAATCACTTCTGAACTGGTAACCTCTCAGCGCGGGCAAAAGGGTTTTGCACAGCAACAAAATTTGTCAGAAAAATGTTCTGTCAGTGCTTTTTCAAGCACCTCACCAAGTCACAGTGCCTCTATCCAAGCTCCTGCAAGTTAGGTAGTTCACACTGGACATGCTCAACCATATTATCCCAGTAGTTTCCTTACTAAAATTACCATATGGAACTGGCATAGTCATTTCTCCATTTTCTATGTTCTCATATATAGTCTGTCCTACCAATTCTGGTATACGTAAAGATATGCATGGTACACATCATAGAAATGCCAGCAATATGCTGCCTTGCCTTCCTCAGTTTAATGTAAGGTTTTGGCAAATTACAGAATTCACCTAAAACTTGAGTTGCCTCAAGGAAGACTGCAGTACTTTTCATAACTTGACAGAACGCTTTGATTCTCCTTTTGGCCAGGAAAATGCTTATCAATAATCTTGCTTTGGCTAGGGTTGCCCAGGTGTTTTAAAATGTATACTAGGAAGGAAGAGTTGAGGCCACCCCCCTCGCAGCAATAACTAGACTTTGCTGTGCATGCAAGAATCAGCACCACGAGGCCTCTTATTCTCTAGGATATTATCTTAGCTGCTTAGCGTTTCGCCCTGTTGCTGTTAGTCCTTGGGCTGGTATCAGCTTTACTTTCATAATCGTAAGCAACAGCAGAAGGGAGAGAGGCTGGCAGCACTCAGCAGCGAGCAGCAGAATCGCCTCGTCTTTCTGAAGCTGAGGTGGGAGGTGGGAACGGGAAGGAAGCAATGCAAAGAGGACTGATAGGGTGTTTATACGAAGTAGTAAGAAGAACGGGGAGTGAATGGTAGCCAAAAAAAAAAAAAAAAAAGGAAGTAAGAGCAGCAGAAGGAAGCTAAGGGAAAAAGGTAGAAAATAAGATGACTTTCTAATAAGCTGGAATTCTGATGGCCCCTAGAGTGTTAAGATCACTGCAGTGGTTGCCTCCTTCCTTGTCTTATCCCTCAAAAAAGAGAGAAGTAAAATGCTAAGATGTACATAAAATTACGATGTCTCTAAGCTGTCAGTTTCTTAGAATGAATCATAGTAGAAATAATATGGACCCTGTTCAGTGTGCAGGCAGGAATTTGAAATTAAAGATGGACTGAGAAGGGCAAAGCAAAAGACAGATCACTGTAACTTTGGAAGTTATACGCCCTGCAAACCTTCAAGAAAAGCAAGATTTCTGGTGGTGAAGAAAGCACTAACAGTTACTTCATTTACCTGTGTTGGTCACATTTATTAATTCCAGTTTATACCATGGTACAAATCAGCCTGTCTCCTAACAAACCTGCTTGTGTACTTGCAGATGAGTGGAATGACTGACCTGAACTCGCAAAAACCTACAGTTAGGAGGTGCTGAAGAAAAAAAAGGTGGAAAGAAGAAAGGAAGGATGAAAAGAAGAAAGGAAGGATTAAAAGAAGAAAGATAGGTTAAACGCTCCAGCTCCTTCCCCATCAACCCGTTGAGCTGACAGGATGGAAGAAGAGGAAAGCCGCCATTGCCAGGAACCAGAGAGAAAACATAGGCCCTGCTCATAGGTGGAAGGTTTTTAACCACCCCGATGCGTTTAACCACCCCAGTCTAGACTAGACTACTTCAGTCGGAAGGGACGTACAATGACCATCCAGTCCAACTGCCTGACTACGTTGGGGCTGACCAAGTTCAAGCATGTTGTTACGGTTATTTTCCAAATGTCTCTTAAACACTGACAGGCTTGGGGCACCAGTCACCTCTCTAGGAAGCCTGTTGCGGCGTTTGACCACCCTCTCGGTAAAGAACCGCTTCCTGACGTCCAGCCTGAACCTCCCCTGGCACAGCTTTGAACCATTCATGGTAGGGTTGAGGTGGTACAACTTGCTAGGTTGTAGCGAGGACCCGCTGGTATTTCCAAGGGCAAAACTGTACGCAGACAGCCGTTTTATGCAGCGGGGGGGGGGGGGAGGGAAACGCTGTACCATTTTCAGACACCTCCACAGTGCCGTAGCGGCAGAGATGAGGCCGCGCCGCCACCCGCACGCAGCCCAGACACCTGTGTAACCGCACACACCCCTCTCCCCCGCGGCCGGGGATCCAGCCTCCCCTCCCCAAACCCTTCCCGCCTTTTCGCACCCGCAGCAGCCCCGGAGCCCTCTTATCGCCCACCCTCCGGCGACGCCCCGGCGCTGAGGGGAAGGCGGACGGCCATGGCGGCCGCTCTCCCCTCAGCCGCCGGGCGAAACCACCGGCGGGAAGAGCGAGCCGGAGGAGCGCGAGCCGGCGGCGGGCTGACGGGCAGGAAGCCCCGCCCCGCCCCGCCCCGGCTCCACCCCTCGCCCTGGGAGGCCGCGCGGCCGCCACACAGCAGATGGAGGCGGCGGCGGGCCGCGGCCGCTGTGTGGCGGAACCGGCCCCTCCCCTCCGCGGGCGGCGCCATTTTACCCCCCCTCTCGCAGCGTGTGCGCCTCAGCTGCTGTGGCGGCTGAGGGGAGGGTGGCGGGGGGGAGAGCAGAGAGAGGCCGCCGCTTTTCGCCCCCCTCCCTCGTTTCTTGCCTCGGCCCGGGCAGCGTGTGGAGGGGAAGGGACGAGGTTCAGTTCCTGCCCCTCGCTTTCCCCTTCGGGATAGCCGCACACGGGGTGGGGGGAACCGGGCACCACCAAGCCAGGCTGCTCCTACCCTCCTTCCTTCCTTCCTTCCTCCCTCCCCTGCACATCTCAGCCTTCTCCTCCATCCATCCATCCATCCCCGGGGGTGAGCCTTTGAGTGAGTCACCAGCGAGGGCACGCAATTAGATAATGTGTTGCTGTTAACTAACTTAAGCGAGGCTGCTCGGTTTTGTTTTTTTTTTTTTTTTTTTTTTTTTTTTGGGGAGGGGGAGCCTTCAGAAATATTAACCTGGCGGGTTTCCAGTCAGCGATACCTGCGAGGCGCTGCTTGGCGGGAGGGGATGGCGGGGGTGGGGGGGGTGGGGGGTGCGTGTATGTGTGAGGGGGTGCGTGTGTGTGTGCCTGAGGGGGCTTCTGCTAACTCCATCTGTGTCCGCGGTTTTTGCGTTCCGTAGGTCGCGCTGGCCAGATGCGAGCAGCCGCGGTGCGAAGCGTAACCCCGCCGTGGGGGCTCTGCGGCCGGCAGCCTTGGGAGGGGGCTCCTCCGCATAAAGCCATCTGCCCCCGGCATCGAAGCCGAGGCGCTGGGAAGCGGCCCTGCCTTCAAGCCCGGCAGCGATGCTGCCCTGGTACCCGGCTCCGCAGCCTCCTAACCGTGCGATTTTGGGTGGAAACGCTAGAGCTGGGCTCCCTTGCTTGCTGGGAGGTCGCAGCCAGCAGCTGTTCCCGGGTTTCCCCGTGGCCTGCGGTGTTGTGACAGGCGTTGACCCTGCCCTGTTCTCGTTCTGTTGTCTTGCAGCTAATCCCGAAGGTGTTTCTAGAACTTTTTTGTATTTAATGGCAGGCTTAAAATGGTGTGACGGAGGCCAGGCTTTGGCCTGCAGTATGTCACGTACTGTTGGGTGTTATTAATTTCTTCTTGTCGCTCTGATGCAGTGAAATGTCAGTAGTTTGAATTTTTTTCTGTGGGGGAAGTGGATTTTATTTATTTTGCACAAACAGGTGTGGTGGGTTATTAA
Source organism: Buteo buteo (assembly GCF_964188355.1). Taxonomy (NCBI): domain Eukaryota; kingdom Metazoa; phylum Chordata; class Aves; order Accipitriformes; family Accipitridae; genus Buteo; species Buteo buteo. Next base: position 5,947,488 of record NC_134187.1, on the reverse strand, counting down.
TAGGAATCCTTTAATATTCCTTATAGAAATTATTAGTCCTCACAGAGATGACTGGTAAATGCTAACAACCTAGGAATAACAGCTAGTCCAGAAGAATACTTCTCTGTGTAGGCTTTAAGTGGTTTTGCCACTTACTAACTATATTTTTATATGTCCTATGTACAGATCAACTGCTTATAAGTTCCTAGAAATTATACAAATGAATGATTTGCAATCTATGAATGCAAAGCGCAATATACATGCAAAATATTTATTACTGTGTATGTGAAGGGGAGGTAAGAACCTGACGTTGCGGACAACCAAGTTTGCTGTATGGCATTAGTGTTAGTGATTTATTGTGAGACATTTGATTTCCTAAGAGTGAATCTGTTTCAAGGTTTGCAGTGGTGTTGGTGGTAGGCTTAAATTTTCTTTCAAAGTCTTTGATCTAACTCCCACATCATTCTCTTTCTTGGTACAGGTCTCTCTTTCCCATTGGCTTAAGGCACTGCACCCTGTGTAGTGCGAACTTACTTGGCAGGCTGCAGTGCACCCTCCCTTTCTCCCTTTTTGCATATCTTTCTTCATTGTTGGCTAGATCCAAGTGGCATGGAAGGCAGTGTCAGTCTTTCTGTTAACTTTGGAGGACTTTGCACAGGCTTACATTTGTGTGTTAATAACATGCAAATCAGATTTTATTTTATGTTGGTTCCTTTTTTTCCTGTGTATTGTTGCTGTGTAGATGGGAATGCTGATGTTAAAAGTAGCATTTCCAATTGTAACAGTATTTATTTATGGTTTTCTGACAGCTCCATCTCTGTGATACTTCTGAAAGTGTGAAAATGTTAGTTTTCATTTAGATGAAGAAATTCTTAGCCATGATGATTCTGAAGAAAAGCTTGAGGTCTAACCAGAATATGCTAAAAAGGCAGGAGGAAGAAGTCAAACTTGCATCTCTGAGAAGTAAACAAGAAATCCTTCTATGCTTTACTGGCGTTTTACTTGTGATTTTCAAATATATGGACTTGGAAATGTTGCTTAAGGTTTAACAGGATTCAGTACCCTTTAGATTATTTGCTAAGCCTCTGAGTGTCATAACCAACTGAATTACTCTCATGGGCTCAATTCTGAATAGCTAGAATGGAGCTGTCTGAAATTTGATTAGTCAATTAGTAACTTGTCAGCATAAGCAAGCTGTAATTTACTAAGCTGCAAGTGTTTTAAGAATTACTTACATGTAATAGTCTAGAGCAACAGTCAACATTGTTCGTGTTGTTATTGCTGTTCTTATGTGATGCCCTCAGGCAATGAGACCAGCTAGACAGTGTCTTTCTAGGTCTGTATTGCAAGGGTGTTCTAAGGCATGAGGCCAAACCTAAGTAGTGTAATTATACCATAGAAACTAATCGAGTTGCAGTTGTGAAATAGCCAAATGTGTAGATACACGAAGCGTGTAAAGAAAAGGAAACTAGTTAGGCCTATGTTCTCATGGAACCAGGCAGTAGTCACTCAGTTATGACCTTATCTGGAGTTGATCAGAAAACTGCATGTCAAAGGTACTGCAAATGATATTGATTAGATCTGTAGTCTGTGTTTCAGATACTTGGCATTCGTAGTGCTACATGTAATCATTATTAATTTGAAGTAGTCTTAGTATGTGTTCGTTTGCAAGCTAATGCAGAATAAATTTCTATTTATAAATAATCTTTGGCTTTCCTCTACCCCTGTATTTTGCATATGTTTGAAGTATTATGTTTGATTACAATCACATGTTCACAGTGTCAACTACAAAGTTTCTAGTTCACACAGCTCCTGAAACTATCATAGAAGGAGTAACAGTAATGGTAAAAAGCGGCTGGGAGCTTGTATGAAAGAGGTGATTTGAAGCACCTAGGTATTGGCCTAATTCTTACTAGTGTCTCTGGGATAAATCACAAGAATTATCAATACAGCCCTCCATTGTTAAATGCTTTTAAAAATCATGTGCTTAAGTAATGAAGAAAAAATGTGTATTTTCAAGTGAACAAGAATACATTTTAGCAGAAACCTGTTGGACATCATCTGCAACCGTGAGAGCTCTGAAGGCAGTTGGTGTCCTGAATGTTCCTGACATACTGTTAGACCTACCTCTTAAGAGCTAATTTTCATTGTTGTAATTTATATTAAAGCCATGGCTGTTTTTCCTGTAGTTTTCCTAGTGTTAGGTGTTGTGCAAATAAGCAACAAAGGAGGTAGGCATTTTCTGCTCTAGAGAATTTAGACTTATGATGGCAAGCAGTGATTTCAGAAAGGAGAGGAACAGTTCAACAATAAAAATTGGAGAAAATTCTTATAATGTCAGCTATGTATTTGGCTAGTCATTCTTGATTAGGAATTTTTGATACGTACATTGATGCCCTAACTTGGGGGCAGCAACAGGGTGAAGTATGAAATTCCTGATATGTCACAATGTTCAGTTAAGGTCAGGGCGGAACTGTATTATGAAATTATTTTAGTTGTATTTCAAACAGTGAACTAAACACAGCTTGGGGTGATGTGAAAGGAGGAGGATCGATTTAATCAGTGTGATAGGTTGGGAAGATAATGCTATCTTGAAAGGAGTTGAACAGATGAGGACAGGTGAAGGCCTAGAGAGAGAAATTATACCCAGGAAAGTATAGTTTAAAGCTAATAGTAAGAAGGGGGTAAACTTGGTTGTGCTTTACAGAGAATCCAGCTGCATTAGCAAAACCTTAAGTTTTAAGTTACTTTAGGTGGAACTAAAGGTGTATGGGAACTATGATGACTAATGGATTTGCTTGTTGGCAAATGAGCAGTAAAGCATACTGGCAGAACTAACTTGACATCTGCGTATTCGTATAGGAATGGTTTACTCTTCAGAAAAAGCAAAATGCTAAGTTATAGTTTGGGGTCTGTTCATCTTTGCATGCTGGAGTCAAGTATGTAAGTTCCTAATGAGTTGAAGCTGTTTTTTATCACAAGACTTGCAAGCACACCTTATATTTGCTTCACTGAAAATTGTCAGTGGTTACCGCAGGAAGGTCATGGTCACTAAATTGCATGTCTATACATTTCTTAAATAATTGGTATGGAAGATTCAGAATGCTACTAAAATAATGCATTTTGAGAAAATAATTGCTAGTTCAAACAAAGTTATGGTTACAAGAGCCAGATTCTGGAAGCTATGGAAACTTTGCTGTTAGTTACAGGTTGTCTGGTCTTTACGCTGTTAAAGCATTTTTAGGAAGGAAGAAAAAAGTCATTGGTGCTTATTTTGCAGTGCCATTAACTGCCAAATGTGTCATGGAGTTTGCAAAAAAGTGCTGCATGTTCAGATCAGAGGGAGGTGGGCATATACATTAGATTCATTTTCCCTGCTTTCTTGGTTAAAAATAAATAAATCACTTCTGGGCAAGGACAGAGCTCTGATTAGACTCGAGTTAGAAACTCTGAGAGAAGTGTTTGTAAACATCTCCAGATGTGGAGGCATACCTCTCATGTAAGATTATGCTGTATGTTTCTCAGTCTCAAATAAAGTAGTCACATCTGTGTATTAATATTCTTTCAGTAGTCCAGACCATTTTGTGGTCTGTTTCAGAAGAGTCTTAAATAACTGTCATGTCTAACTCATGGGTGGACAAATAATAGCTTAAAATATGAGGACATGCAGAGTCATTTCAAGTAAAATACAGTGGTTGTTAAGCAGAATAGAGTCAGAAGGTTATGCTTTAGTCTGTAGTTGGTTAGTAACTTTTCTTTCCCCTGCAAAGTCAGTGAGAGAGAGTTGTTCTTGTTTACTGCTTTCGTTTAAGGTCTTTGGTAAAATTAATGTGCAAAGATACTTTATTACAAGATGTAGAAATGGAACATTAAGGATTATTTTATCTCCAGGGATGTCGAACAGGACAGTTTTAAAGATAAAATCAATAAGATGCATTTTATTCTTTGGACCAAAATCTATGCCTATATGTATTTGAAAATTTGTTTTACCCTTTGTTATCAGACGTGTATTTCTACTGTAACTGTAATGGGAATGAATGACTGAGTTGCCTTATAAATGGAAAGGGGGAAATGATGTTCAGTTGTATTCCAAGCCTGTTTCATTCCAAGAGTGTCACGGTTAAAGATGAGATGCTTATTTGTCTGGGTGGTGAAAGCTGGGCTGTGCATTGACAGCTCTAAGATGAATATTTCTTTCTGGTATTCACTTTAAAATAAAACTATCATAAGCATATAGTCTATCGGTAATAAATGGAAGCAGCAGTAGCAGATGTAATGTGTTATCCTTAGCATGAATAGTGCATGCATGCCACTTTGTGATACTTTGTTAGTTAATTAAAAAATGAAAGAAAGCTGAGATTGCATCCCTAGCTTTGAACAATATTATTGTGTGCAGACCTGATGCAGATGTGTCACTGCCTGCCCACAGATTGCTTCTGATCCTGGATTCGGTCTGGCTGTTCCTTGAAAGTTTGTGCCTTTGCTTTATCTGTTTGGCTTTTAAGAGGCTGTGTTCAGGGAGTATGGAAGTTATTCATCTTATAGCGTATAAGCAAAGCCATTTCTTAATTGTTACACAAAAGCTGATTTTTTTTGGACCTGAACAGGTTAGAGGATGATGAAAGAGTTTCATGATACACTTTGAATCGTTAATTTGTTGTAGAATCTTGGTCATCCATGCATCGTGCTTATCTGAGACCCTTTAGAGTGTTTCTGGTTCCAGCCTGCTTGAACAGCTCAGGAGAGCTTAAGGACTTAATACTTAGTGTTTTAATTTTCAGTTATTCCACACCACTGGGAGAGTGGGTGATCAGCAAAACAATGTATGTACTTCAGTATTTGGTTATGGGTTATTGGGTTTTTAACTTTTTTTTAATATAACTTTGAGCATACACTTAGTCAATCTTGCATGTGTTCAACAGGGTTTACAGTTGTTTGTTTTTTTGTTTTTTTTTAAAAGAACTACACTAACTAAAATCTGTATTTCCTGTAGTTAATTAAGTTCTTGCATCTCCAGTCCTAGAAGACTGTTATCTTACACTCTTATCTGCTGGTGAGGTCATGCATGCAGTAAAATACTCAGTGGTAACAGACTAGTTAATCTAATTACTCTGAAGTAGAGGGTGTGAAAACAAAAGCATTAATTTTAATTTTGTGTTGATTCATAGTCAGCTTTTATTTCCTTCCTGTTTTGTTTGGGTTTATATAAATGAAAATATGTCACTCTTCAAATTTTTGCGTAGTTTCAGGTTGTATGCAAAATGTATTTATGAAAGGTGAGAAAAGAGGACTGATGCAGTAACCACATTAGAGATATGTTTGATGAATTAAGTCATCATAACAGTAAGTTCTACTGTGATGTGTTATTTAATGAAAAATTTATGCAGCAACACTTTTTTTTAGTAATTCTACAACTTCTTTAGCCTATAACAGAGACATTGGATAAAATCTGTGAGAATCCCTTTTTGTTTTAAACTGACCCAGTTTAGACTTTGGTGTGTTGTGGTTGGTTTTGGCTTGTTTTTTTTTTTTTGTGAAGTGAAAGCTGTAGGTAATAGTAATGTTTGCTCTTCCTGATGGAGTTCAGATCAACTATTGAACAGATGTATTGGAGGGCTGTTCTGTAGTGACTGTTTGGATGCACCTTTCTCTTAGATCCTTATGTGACATCTTGGCAGTGGTGGTTGGTGAAAAGTATTTTAGTAGTATTTCAAAAGATGGAGTTGGTGACTGTGTGTGTATACATATTTTAAGACTGCTTATATATGTCCCAAATGATATGAAATGGCTTAGAGATTTAGTGCTCTACAGTTATAGGATAAATGTATAGCCTGTATATGAAATTCAAGTTTTAGGAGCAGTAGAATTTAAATTCTTATACTCTCTCAACTGGATCTTGAGTAGATGGGTTGTACAATCAACAAGCGATCTGTATAAACATCAGTGTGAGTTAGTATTGCTTGGTAATTTCAGAGTGGATATGGATATGAAGGATGGCTATGAAATGAAAGTCTGTCCAGGTATCTTACCTTGTGAGAAGGATGGGCCTAAACTTGATGAGAAATTATTTAGAATTTGTTTCCCTCAACTGAGAACTCTCTTGTTCTGCTGATTCATATGGAACAAGTACTATTTTCTGTTGGGACTCTTTAGTGTAAAAGGCACTGAGATTACTTTTAGTGTAAAAGGCATTGAGTAGATGCTTTAAAATATTTATATTATGAACAATATATGTAATTTATATTTATATATAATATATATAACGTTCTATATAATACATATTTATACTGTATATATTTTTTTATATATATATTTGTTTATATGATGATCAGAGGGCTGGAGCACCTCCCCTATGAGGACAGGCTGAGAGAGTTGGGGATGTTCAGCCTGGAGAAGAGAAGGCTCTGGGGAGACCTTATAGCAGCCTGCCAGTACCTAAAGGGGGCCTACAAGAAAGCTGGCGAGGGACTTTTTACAAGGGCATGTAGTGATAGGACAAGGGCTAATGGCTTTAAACTGAAAGAGGGTAGATTTAGATTAGATGTAAGGAAGAAATTCTTCATTGTCAGAGTGGCGAGACACTGGAACAGGTTGCCCAGAGAAGTTGTGGCTGCCCCATCCCTGGCAGTGTTCAAGGCCAGGTTGGATGGGGCTTTAAGCAACCTGATCTAGTGGAAGGTGTCCCTGCCTATGGCAGGGGGGTTGGACTAGATGATCTTTAAGGTCCCTTCCAACCCAAACCATTCTATGATTATATATATATAGCTTTTAATGTATATTTTTTTAATTAAAGATTTGATTGCAATATTTCACTTATGGGAAAAGAATTTGTAAAAGCTGGACCAATTTGCATGGGAACTCATAATTACTAGTCCAAATAGTGTTAATCAGAAGTTATCTTCTCCTTGCTAGAGTTCATGATTAAAATACGGCATGTTGAAATAATCGGTGACCTAATCCAAACATCTGAATTCATTTTGTAGAATATGGTAAACAGCTGCATTTCACTTTAGAGCTGAAACAAATACAGTATATTGACCCATTGAAAATTACAGTAGGCTTTTCAGTTCCATGTTAGCTGTACTTATTGAAGAAAATTGATTTGAGAGTGCTTCTGCTTTTGAATGATTTTTTTTTTTTTTTTAATGTCCGGAAGAAAGGAAATAGAACATACGGATGATGGGACTTTGATGTGTAAAGAAGTTAATTATCTAAACCATCAAACAAAATGTGGGCTGTGGAAGTAATTATTGTAAAGGGTCTGACAAAGCCTGACAAGCTGCTGGTTTTTTAGGTCAAGAAAATGCTGTACACCTGCTTGATTTGAAAGTTAAATCATTTGGTTGCAATAGGAAGACCAAGTTTTTAGTGAAGCAGTAGCTGATAAGCTTTCAGCTCTCAAACCTACTCATACTTATACAGATGTACAGCCCTTCAAGTTTTTTTAATTAAACTATTCTTGTCCACATGGAGGGCAGGAACCATAAAAAATATTTACTCCAAAATAGGACATGCATGAATCACAAGTGTTATGCTGTGAGGAGGCAACTGTGGAAGTGTCCCATGTTTTGGGGGAATTGTGGGATTATACTTCATAAATTAGCAGAATAGAACCTCATGGATAAAACAAAATGTCTGCCATGGATATTCAAAGAAAATAGCCATATGCTTTAAATTACGTAGTTAGTTTAAAAAAAATTAAACTTAAAAACCCCTTAAGTCTTTATGTTGTTCAGTTTTTAAGGCACATATGATTGGTATGTTTCAGGATTTTTTCTACAGCTGTTTTAGAAGGTATTAATGGAGGTGTTCCCTTAACTACTTTCTCTAGGGTCTGGGTAAAATATAGAATATACAGTATATTAATTTATATTTAGGAGTATTGGTACTGTGGTATCAGATATAAATATGTGGCTACTAAAATGAATCATGATCAGTCCCAATCAAATAATGAACAGTAAAATACGTATAAATTTCCAAATCTTTGGGCTGTTCCTGGTACATGGGTACCATTGCAGCTTCCTCTTCAGTCCCTTCCATACTGTCTATAGAGCTTTCCTAGAAATACTGTCACCTTCCTTCATGTTAATAGATGTTTTCCACCTTTTTTTCTTTTTTAACTCACTAATTTGTCTGTTTAGATTGTATGACTCTTTGGTAACTGCTGATAATGACAGGATCCTGCCAATACTTAAGCCTGGTGTGTAACTACTCGTGATTAAAATCAGACTTTAGTGGGAATAAACTGGTGTTTAAAGTTACACATGTGCATAAGTGCTTGCAGGATGGGGACCTAAATTACAATCTGCTTGAAGATGAACAGAAGTCTGTGAAAATCTACTTGAAAGCATTAAAAAAATTAAACTTGTATCTAAATGCATAAACGTCTTATTTTTGTTGTTCATCCATATGCTGTTATGTCATTAGCCTTTCAAAGCACTAATTCTTTTGTTATTTTTTGAAAATATCTTATGCTTTGTATTTAGAGTATTACAAGTTTTCTTAAACCAAAGCATAATTGTGATTGATTGCAATGCTTTTAGTGGCATTTAATATAAATCTGGTCATGTAGATTAAGTTTGTTTTTAAGAAAAGAAGTGTCTCAACTTTAGAATTTAAAAGTGGAGAAAGGTAACATCTCTTTAGAGGTCTTACAGCAAAGCAAACTGTATTAACATGGATTTCATTGTCATTACCACTGCTACTAGTAATAGTACAAGAAATAAGCAGTACAACTCAACTGTTACTAGTGTGCAGCAAACTAGATAGAGGAGGAAATGTAGTGGCAATATACCCTGTTTATCAGGAGACTTACATAGTGTGTGCAGTTCTTTGTTAAAAAGTTATGTGAAGGGAAAAATGAAATTCCCATTATATATTTATGGAGTTTTCCATAATTAGATTAATTTTGGTGTGTCAGTCTTTTAGTAAATTAAGTTATTTTAAAAATGAAATTGTTTAAAGGCATTTGACTTGCCTGTTGTTAAAGAGGAAAATGTAGATCTATTAATTACTTCATAGAATAAGAGTAAAATTGTCCTGGGTTTGGTCTGGAGTTTTTTAATGAGAAATTTGTATAGAAAAGCTGTAAAATATTTTGTGTAAAGATGATACCTTCAGTCATATAAGTATTATGATGATGTTCAGGTCCCACTCTTTCTAATGCATTTCTGTTTTAAAGACTTAAGTAATATGTGTACGTAAAGCTGGTGTTTTAGAAAGGAAGCTTGTGATCTTAGTGCTCATCAGATTTTATCTGGCTTTTTCTGAGATTCTATTTTACTTCTCTTAGTCTCAGTGGTGATGGTATGGATGTGATTTACTAGTGCTTAGGTTACTGCAGGAATATAAGAGGATGTTTTGGGTAGTAAGATACCAGTGCCCAGGAATACCATGTATTCCAGAATAACAGTGTTTGTATCTTAACACCTTTCCATTGGTGCTCTTAGGGTACCTATAAATGTTCTTGCAAAAATAGTGGATGCTTCTAATACTTTGGTTACAGTAAACATCAATCTCTTATGTTTCTGCAGTGTCTCAGGGTTCTTTTTGCATGCAGTGCCTTTACGTTCAAGTCCACCCCAAATAGCTTTTCTTCTCTTTTGAATATCTAGTGTGAAACATGCATGTGCTCTCTTTAAAATAAAAGTAAAGTATTGTAAGTGCTGTTATTTCTTTGTTTACTCAGATGAGCAGCACTGTGGCTAGCCCGATGTCAACAGTTGCCTCTTCAAGCAGTGGAAGGAAATCAACAAGCTTTACACCTGAATTGCAAAGTATGATGTAAGTAATCAGTCAAAGTATCTGGTAATATCTGCATTTTGTATGCATCTTTTAGCTGGTTTCTTAGAATGTGTATATAAGGGTGATGGGGGAAAGAAGAGCAGGTATTAGTGATGCAACTGTTAGTGTTTTACTTCTGATGTGTAAAACATTCAGAGGTGACTTGGATAAATAAAGAACATATCCTGTATTGAAAGGAGAGAAAATCCTGCTGAGTAAAGAAATGCATTTTAGTATTACTTTAGAAGTCTTTAGAGGCCTATATTTCTCTATAGGTCCTTCATCAAAGAAAGCTAAGCTTCTTGTTTTCATATATACTTATTTAAATAAATATTTTGTATTAACATCTTGCAGCGCTAATACAGAGCAGTAGATGGCTGAAATCATAATGTTGCTGATGAAATTAAGATATGGAATGCTTGTAAATAACTGGGTTTTGGCAGATAGGAAGTAAAGTTGTTAAAAAGATAAGTTATTTGTTGTTGTAAATTAACAGTGGATTCTTAGGAACCCAGTTCCAAGCTGTGATATTACATGATTTTGTAGTTTACAACTTATAAAACCTTGGATGTTATTTGAACAGCTGGGTTTTGTCAGTCTTAAAGATACTTCCATAATCAGAAGGATTCCTTCTGTAGAAGTCTTTATCTTGACTGGTAACCTACTACACTGGTCTGACTGCAAATCTTCATTTTGTAGGAAAGCAACACATTCATCAAAAAGTTTGACCTGCCACTACACAGCTCCCCCCCCCCCTTTCTATGTGTATCCAAGTCACTGTACTGTCAGGGTGGGGGTGGGGGGGAAGTAATAAGCTTGTTTTTGTGTGGATTTGTGCTCCTGATTTATCAAACACTTTAAAGAGTATTTCAACCTAGAGCTAAGAGAAATCTAACCTTCAAGGTGGTAGATAGAGAGCTAGGCTGTAGAGGCTCATGTCTAAATTGTACATTTTTTAAAAATATATGATTGTGAATGTTACTTATGGAGCGGGGGGAGAGGATGCACATTTGCCAGTTGCTGAGGTCAGCTGCACATAAAAGGGAGCTTTGCTTTATGAAATCTTGCAAAAGTGTCTTAAAGGATTTTTCTCTGTGTTCATTTGTCAGAGTTGAAAATGAAATGGAGAAAGCTAGTCCCAGAGTACTGAGACATAAATCCATGGTTTCAAAAGATAGTGGTAAACATTGGCTCTTTTCACTTGGCTCTGGAAGACTGTCCAGGATATTGTTTAAGATAGGATGAGGTAAAGGAGGATGGACTGAACCAGGGATTTTGGGCTACTGATCTTTACTTTGGCAAGATCATTGAAAACACTTAGTATTTCAAGGCTTCTTTTTACTGTGTTGCTTCTTTTTTTTTTAATTAATTTTTAATCAGCTATATATAAATCAAAATAGTTACAGCATCCACCTTCTGACCCATAGATGGAGAACTACATTTTAATGACAGGGAAATTTTATTTATTAAAATTATGGATGCGTCCTGACAGTTAGCATGATACTATCCTTTCGATCATTCTACTCTAGGTCATTAATCATTGAATATCTATTAATTTGTGTGAGTTAGTTTTTAGTCTTATCTGAAATGTTCCACTCCTTCCCCTTTCCATTGTGTTAGAGCTGAAAATTAGGATAGGAAGAATGTTAAAGCTTTATTTTTATTTATAAATACATATAGATTTTTTTTTTCTGCCAGTTGCCTTCCATAACCATAAAGAAGTTAAAGTATTTCAAGCCTCCACAGATGAGAATTATTTACCTGCATAAAAACTGCATTTGCCCCTTTAAAGTAGTGGAATATTTAACATTTTAGTATTGCTGTGTCATATTATATATGCTCTTTGTTTTTACTTCTTTGGCACTTGTGAAGGAGTTCATTTAGGAGCAAAAAGGTGTTTTAGGTCGCTTCAGACTAAATTTGAACTGCCTTTTTTTTTTTTGTTTCGTCTTGGTCAGTTATGGACATGACAATGTTATATAAGAAAAATGGTGTATCTTTTGAATGTCCTGTGCCAAGTCCCCCACCTTCCCTGCTCTCACACACTCAACCTGTTCCTAATGGTCCCCTCTGGCTCCTTGCTGCTCCTTTTAGGAGATACAGGATTTTGTGCAGATTAAATGGTGGTGAGAACAACGCTGTCTTGCTTGTTCTGTCATGTGTTGTAGATCCACCTTCATTGTCATGTAACAATTCCTGATGTGAACTGCTGTATGGGCAGTAGATGTGAAAGGAATTGCTTGCCTCTGTTAAATTCTACAGAGTTCCCTGTCCAAAAGTAGAAGATACAGTTTGTTTTCAGTGAAATGTCCTTGGGAGACTACTAGATTGTTGTGAAGTGGAGCATGGGATACATTCTACTGGAGTATTTTTCAGTATAATGTGAATGAGATAATGAACTGTTTCCTGTGCACTGACTCTTCTGAAGTAGATGAGTACTTTGTTACAAATCCAGTGGTTTGGTCTATTGAGTTCTTTTCAGGTAGAAAAATATTAGTTCTCTCCTTCAAGAGAATTCTGTTCAGTTATTGTTCACATCTATTATAGTCATCTACACTGGAAAATATGAGTTGTTTTTGGTGGAGAAAATAACTGTAACTGTGTTTAAAAAACAAAAGAGCAGCTGTGAAGTTTGGAGTCAAAGAAGCCTGTGCATCAATTTGGATCAGTATCTGGGGAGCCTGCATTTTATTTAATTGTGGACTTCCTGATAAAGTATTTTGAAACTACCCTCCCCGCCAGTATACACATGATTCTGTCAGAATGTAGAAGTTATTGTTGGCCATATAAATGGAAGAAATAGACATTTTCCTTTTGCTTCAGAACCAGTGCAGTTACACTTTGAGAGCTATGCAAACAGATCTTCTGTGCTTTAGAGTAACAGTTTTCACAGTTTCATTAAACTAGTAGGAACTGAAGAAATTCCTTGAATGTAATGAGCACATTGAAAGTTACATTTTTATTGTCTGCTGGGAAAAAGGAGACTTTTGAAATGATAAAGTGCCAGGGATGAACCATGTGGAGAAAAAATGACAGCTGTTTCTTTTGGCCAGGACCACAAAATGAAGTTACCCCTTTAAAAGAACTTTCCAGGCTCTGACAGAAGCTGACATTTTTTATAAACTACATAATTTAGAAAGTTACAGATTCTCCTGTTTAGGCAATTTGTAACAAATCCATGCTGACATCTTAAGATCCTGGGAAATAGTAAAGGCTGGAGCATTACAGTGCAAAAGAGTTAACAACTTTCTTAAAAGAAAATAGGCTCTCTCTCCATAGTTTGTTATTGTGAAGTTGAGTAGGATCACCTATTTCCTATGGATTGTCATCCATATGGAGTAATACGAAGAGTAACTTGTTCTGCCTTTCCTAACAAAAAAATGGGTGCCCCAAGAAGATGAGCTTGTGAAAACTAAGTCATATAGGGACATTGGGTGCTAATCCAGAATGGTCTTTGGTAGTTTGTGCTGATGTTAAAAAATGGGCTGTTGGATTTTGGGGACTTAAAAGGCAGAAGGAATTCAGAGAAACTGTCTTTTTGAAGTAGAACATCAAATCCTGTTATAACCCAGTAGTGAGATCTGGAAGTCTGTGGATAGCAGTGCCTCGCAATCTGAAGGTGGTATCTTTGATTAGTTTATAATTTACAGCACTGAAGTGTTGAGTCAGGGTTTGACTCCCTGGAATGCTTAAATTTATATGTAACATTAAGCTTGTGAGTAATCCCATTTAAGGTGAGGAGGTTATTCATATACTACATCTGTTACATATGCTATACCTATTTTTTAACCACAGCATTAGGGAATGAGCTGAATCCTTTTGTAGAATTGTGTTTTTATGATAAGGTCACAAATATTTTTCTGATTTATTTGAGAAGGCAGGAAATGTATGGGAGTCTTGAAATCGTAAAATACTGCAGAAAAGCTGTCTTGAAATGTGTAAAGGTTTTTCATGGTATACGTATATATGTTTTTTTAACTAATAAAATGATTCTGTTTTTCCATTAAGAATATTTAAAATATTTACTTGGATTTGAAGAAATTCTTGTGTTTTGTCAGAAAAAAATTGTTCTGTATTCTGTCTAATGCCTGTGTAAATAATATTAAGTAAAACTGGTGATAGTACTTAATATACTGATTACCTTGAGAGGAATACAGAGTTAAATAAAAGTATTAGACTGTCACAGATCACCCAAACACATGTCAATTTACGGTGCACTACCTTTTACATGTATATGTTTGGCTTTTAATTGTTATGACCTTGGGATTATTTGATATTTATCTTATAATCATTTAAAAGAGCATAATGCTATGTAGATCTTGCTTTGACTCCCACATCCCTTATTTGTATTTGGATATTTTATTTTGTTACCATAGAACTTACAGCAGTAGGTGTTAATAATTTAAAAAAGTTTTCAGCATGTCTAGTGCATTTTGCTAAGGTTTGTTTCACATCGCTTCACTTGGCTGATCTACAACCTGTTTCCAAACTAACTGCTAACATTAGGTCAGTTGCACTTAAATTATAGTTCTGCCCATTCACAACTGTGATGATTTCACAGTAGCCATTAAAATTCATAATTTGGTTGAGATAATCTATTTTTTAATATAAGCAGTAGTGGTAGAGTGAATTTCTGGAAACCGTGACATTCTAAACACTTATGTTGAACAATTTGCAGATGAAGAGGTATTTCCCCCCCCCCCCCCCCCCCCCCCCAGTAAAATATCTTTATTTTTTTCTAAGCTGTTTTAGCTATTTATAAAAATACTAACTACAGTGATCTGAAGTTGAGAAGTTGTTTGTATTGATTCAGTGTGGGTTTTTTTCCCCTGAAAACTCATATACAGAGGGAACAGAAGTCATACTCAAGATTAGTTTAAGTTATCAATAGAATACTTTTAAAAATCATGTGAGTAAAATTTTCCAGTGGGGAAACATATATTTAAAACTAACATGAATCAAACACTTCAGTTTCCTACACCCTACAACTTGATCCTGAAGGTGACCCAGTTTAGCTTTGTGTGTTTCAGTAATTTTATGACAGCTAAACATTTGTAGGATTGGGCTCCAATTTGATAATAAATCTTTGAATTCTATTGTATAAAGTGCTAGTTAATTAAACTTCTGTATTGAAGAGTGTGTTTTTTGTCTCTTGCATTTTTTGTGCCTCAGACATGCAGCATCATTGGTAATGGTAGGCTATATTACCACACTAATGCAAGCTGGTTGAAAATGCTGTTGGCTTTAAATCAGAGCAAAATGCAAATATGTGAGGAACTGATTTATTTTTGTTGTTCCTGTGGGCTGAAGCCAGTACCTTGAGGACCATCAGTGTGGATGCATGAATGGGCCACGTACAGCCTTCCTGAAGTTACTGGAATTCATCTGATGTGCAGGGAAGTAGCTGTGAGGACACAGTTGTAGGAAGAAAACCTTAAATATCTGCCTAAACTGGATGCTTTTCTGATATCAGAATTTTGTAAAAATACATAGTTTCAGTAAATGGGTGGCCATATTTATCTTTCAGGCTTGTGGCAACATGAATCATCAGCTTGATAATACATTGCTTAAACTGAATTAAGAGGCTGAACTATGTTCAGCTGTAATGCCCATATTGTATCTGGTAACATTCTGAATTAAGTGCATTAAAAGCTGCCTTTTCCCTCCCTTTTGTATGTAACTTGAATATATATAGTATAAATTAAACCAAGTTTCTTTAATTAGCTCATAAGCTAGGCTTCATATCAAAAATCAAAATTTGATGTTTCAAGGTTATAAATATAAATTTAATGATGGAGGTAATGGAGAAAGTGTTTTTATTGGGTTTATGTAAGGCTTTCTGGTTATTCAATATATTTGCCATAGTTAGTATTAAAACAATAGTATCCATTAATATAGTATCCAATTTAGTATTGCTGCTAATTGATTGATTATTTCTTTCCAGGCAGTGAAAGTCAGTTCAGTTATTTCAAGTGCAGTTCTTATTTCAACTTTCTCCAGCTTGTAGCTTATACCCATCTCTGTATACTCCAACGTTGTCTTAGTGTGCAGTAGAGGTCTTAATAAAATCTTCATATTCTCTTTTTATTTATAAATATATTATTTATGATCTGTTTTTTTTTTTCTTTTTTAACATACAGCAAAGTATGGGAGAGACTTGGTAAGAATTTGGGCTAGTTCTTAAACCCTTATTTTATTAAGAGTTCTTGGACATGTCTGTGCAGCTCTTGGGATATTTACGTGATCCCTGTTACTAAAGTATCTGAATGCTTTCTCAATATTCATAATTTTTCTCCTGTCCTCTATTTTCATGGACTCATATGCATGTGCATTTTGTGTCATTGTTCACCTACATATCACAAGAATCAAGTAAAGAAAAACTAAGCTAAGGACTTCAGTTTTGTTAACACAGTGGTTATTTTGTTCTGTTGAATTAACGTATTTCATTAAGATAAAGATTACATATGAACCATAACCAATCTACTGACAGTTCTGTTTGTTCAGTGTCTCTTTCTCCAGCAAACAGCGGTAGAATAAGCAATTAATACTGAGCACAGGCTTGCTAGTGTAGGACAAGAAGTTTGGTAACAAGAACCCAAACTTCGAGTGTTCAGTTTGGGAAAGTGATGAAGAATCATTTCAGAGATTAAATTCCTGTGTGAATACCTTCAGTATCTAAAAAAAACTGCAGAGAAGGTCCTTCCTAAATTTAATGAAGGCTATATCAGGTGAAGAAATCACAATTCAGTCCTGTTTTTCTATATATATACATATGTGTATGTTTGGAGATACATTTATAGCCATGAGGATAGTGAATGCTAGTAACATCTTAAACATTTTATGTAGAAGGGTATGGACAGGCAATACATTTGAGTCGCATTCCATTTTTTTAAAGCTTCTTTTTCAGATGCTTATAACTCTGTAAGGTAATTCTGGTGATGAAAAAGTTTCAGTAGTTTATGCTAAAAGGCAAATTTGAACAAGTTCTTTGCAGTTCAAAGTTATCAGAGCATGGAAAAACACTTGTATTTGCTTATGTTCTTTTATAAATGCCTACTGCAACAGTTGAAAAATAAAGTTAGAAGCTTGTTTTGACTGACTTTGTGAATCTGTGGCATTGCTGTTAGTGGAGAAGTTGCAGTGCTCAAAGGAAAACTCAATCATATTTCTATTCTTGCCTTTGTTAATTTTCAGCTTACAAGCATCACAATTACAGGTAGTTATTCAGAAGCAATAGAGGATACAAAGCTCATATTGTCTATCTCTGTATTTTCCCCCTTTTTTTCATTTTCTCTCTTACCATTTGTTAAAACAGATTAATAAACTGTGTAAACTAACATAAAATACCTTTAGAAGTTTGTAAAGCTGATAACTAGTGACTGCCAGTTCTGCTGGGGCATGGTGTGTATTTCATTGTACTTAAGAAAAATGGGGGAAAGTGAGTTAGGCTTTGTCTCTGTATTGCTAGTGTTATTTCATCTTACTAAGAGTAACCTGGTATTTTTGATCTTTCTAATGCTACTGACTGTGCTGCACAAATTGCCCACAGGAAAGGAATAGAAAATACTCTGTGTGTATATGCAAAGCATAATAAACTAAAAGAAATGGAAGACTTCCCTGTTGAGCTTAATACAATGATATGTGTCTTCCGTTCCTTTCATTTCCTTTTTTACTTTTGCATCAAAATACTTCTGGGAATATAAAATGGAATGTTATAGAAAATAACATCTATATATGTTGCTGAACATGAAGGCTTTCTGCTGGAGTACTCTTTCAGTACTAACTTCTGATGCACTGGGGCTTCACTGTGTAATGGAGCCAACTTTCATGATCCCACTGTAGTACTTTCAATAATATTTGCCGGTTCAAACAGGCTAGTAGAGAGTGGTTCTAGACCTCTGGTCACCTGTGGAGTGTCTAGGTTGAGCATACTTTTCTTCTTGACTCACAGACATTGCATGGTATATTTTCTTTCCTGTATACAATGTGATCTTATAAAATCTGCTCTTTTTATTGTCTTTTGCGACCTTGTCAATCAAATAAATTATTTGGAGGAGTGGTTCTACTTATTTAGGATTTCTCATCCCTTCTGAGATGACAACATCTTAAGGAATAACATTCTAAATTTTTGAATGTGAAATGAAATTATCAGAAGTATGGTCTCTGAACTAATCTTTTCTCCCACTGATGTATTTGGATAACCCCTGCTGACCTGAGTTGGATTACGGTTTGTTCGGTGTTGAATGCCCTGGAACATCTTACTGATTTCTTCTAGTATTAGATGTTAAATTTATTTTCAAATACAGAAATGCAAATTCTGTTTGATAATAACAGTACTTATGTATGCTAAAATAGTGTTTTCTTATCAGTTAGAAAGTTCAGAGAACTTGTTGCTTACTGCTGAAGAAATGCACACCATATGCAATGTTAAAGAAATGTGATTCATAGAGCTGTGCTTTGCCAGATTGGCCTGTGTTTGTGTGTTAATCCAGTTTTGAATATTAGAATAATTATAATCTAAGTACTTTGAGTCATTCAGATTACATACTAACTAAAAAAAAATGCACAATATGCATTTTGTGCTGTTTGCAAGACATAATTTACTGTTGAATATTTTACCTAAAGTGTTTTATTATATGATTTAAAAAGAAGACTTTTAAAGTACATTCTCTGTCTGATTTGTAGCTCTTGTCCAAAATCTTTGTCATTCTATTTAGCTGTTACAGTTAGCCTGCTACTTGGTTTTTGATAAACATCTTATTTTGTAACCCTAGTCATCAAAACACAATTGGGATTTTTTTACATCTCTTTGTGACAGTAGGTTTTGTTGCTGGTAAGTCTAGTTTCCAGTTGTTAAACCGTGGCCTTGATTATTTTGTGTTTTCCTGATTTTATTTTATTTTTTCCTATTACACCTAAATTTATAAGCTTGACTCACCCTTGTGAGGCAGATACAAGCATAAAGATGAGAGCTGCCATTCCCCTCATGCCAGGTTCCTCATGAGGTTTCCCCTCATGCCAGGTTCAGTTCTTTCCCAGGAAGAAGAGATTTTTTTAGAGTGTTGGCTTTCATATGTCTTGGGTTTCTTGGAATGCAGAGCACATGCAGACCCTGATTCTACTTGAAACAAGTGAATGATTACAGTGACTAGGAAATTATGCTGAATAGACACTCTGGATGATTGTTTTTAATAAAATGGTCCAGAATTTATCTAGCGTGCAATACACAATGAGCGTGGGCTTGAGTTGAATGTTAATAATAATTTATTTTATCTTACTGTATGATGAGGTATGGTAGTACTCACAGAAGCTTCTTATGACTGTTACGTTATGGCTTCAGTTTGTCATATGCTTATCCCTCTTTGCTTTGAAGCTGATCAGTAAAATCATCTGACTTCGGATAGTTCATTTAGAATGATAGTGGAAGAAAACAGCAATAATAACCTGGCTGAGGGAGTGCTTTGGTTAACCAAACTGTAATTTGGGATTGTAAAGAATTTCTCTATTCTGTCTCATACTTGTTTACCATATTTGAACCCAGAATTGTGCTGAGATTGCATTGTTCCAAAATAACCCATTTAGCCTACTGAGCTGAAATCCTTCTCTGCAAGCATGCATAGAAGTCTTCCCCCCCACTTCAGTAGAGAGGCAACGGAAGGGAAGTGGCACCAGGTGTGCTACTTGTGTATCAGACTGTGTGTGTTGCCTTTTTCATCTACCTGATTAAATGTATCAGGCAAGAGTGGTATGAGAGAGTTCTGCTCCTAGTTTTCTAAGTTTTCCTTTTATAAGTAGGACAGAGTACAGGAAGGACATTCATGAAGGAGAGAAATTACTACAGCTCTTTCTGCTGCTGATGTGATACTTTTCAGCTTTTAAAGGCAGTCTCTTCTGTGTACAGTGCTTAGTGCAACAGGATTTTGCTGAGGAGGCCTGATAGGGTTTGCACAACTGGTAATAAAAGATGTAAGAGCTGAAAATGGAGTGAGTTTTAAAAAAACTATTTCAAAATTAATTCTTTCAGGCTACCACATTTCTGTACCACATTTTAGAGTGTAGTTACTTTAGACCTCCCTTTTGTCATATTGCAGTTTCATTTTACCTTTTAGTAGTGGAGTTCACTTGACAGACAGCCTGAACTTTGGCCTTATTGGTGTCAAACATCATGTCTGAAATACACTCATTTTATCTCTTCCTTCTCTCTCTTTTTGTTTTGTTTTGTTTGGTTTGTTTTTTTGCTATTGAGTATCCTGCCACTACTTATGAAGGGGGCAAAAGGCCATGGGGGATCTTAACATAAGGAGTAGTACCCGGGCAGTCTTTTACGTAGAGCAAATAAATATCTGAGTCTCTTTACAGACTTATGAAGGAACATTCCTGTAACTAATTTCAAAATTACATTTGTACTCAGCTTGCAAAAGAAACACATAAATGATGTTTTTATGAGGAAAGACTGGAGAGATTGATCTGGATAACAGTTTTTACTATAAACAAAATTAACTGAAGTTTAGCATTAATCTGGGTTATGTGTATCTTGTATTTCTGCTCTACTAGTACTATATTTTTCTCTTGCCAGTTCAAAGTTAATGTAGGTTTTGCAGTGAATTTGTGAAATCAGTTTTGATAAGTATGAGAAGAGTTCTTCTAAGTAAGGTTACAGTGCATACAGTTCTACTCAATTTGTTCAAGTTGCATACAACTTCTCAAGTAGATCCTGTGTTTGAAATTTTGTTATGGATTGAAATATTTTAAGATATACTGTTCCAGGATTCTGAGCCTATTCCTGAATCTTTCTGGTTTCAGGTTTTGACAAGTTGCTTTAAGTTATTATCTAATACTCAAGTAAAAGATTTTAAAATTTGGAAACGATCTGTCCTACTTAAGTGAAGACATACGTGTATTGTAACCAAATACTGATTAAGCCATAAACTAATACATTGATCAAGTTCAGCATTTTCTACCCGCCCCCCCCCCCCCCCCCAGTGTAATAAATTGTAATACATTAGTTCTAGCAGACCGAACCTGAAAATCCAGCTTAACTACAGCTATGACCATAACTGGCAGATGTGTCTGTTCTTAACTGCTGAAGTCTTTAAACTGCAGCTGCTTGCATAACTTCCAATCTCAGTTTATTTGTTTTAGTCACGTTTAATTTGACACTACAGATTGTATGTGTCAGTGTGCAATGTTGTTATAGAACATTATTCATCCATACAGAACAGTAGGGAGGTAGACACTATAATTACTCCCGGCTTTTTCATTCTTCTGAAGTCATTCCACCTCATGGAATTATTTCCAGTTGCATCAGATAATTTATTGAAAATCTACAGTTAGATTGTATGTAAGTGACCAGGGTTAGAAGGAGCAGAAGGAAACTGCAGATTGTACTGTGTCCTGGGTAGCTAACTCGGAGCATCTTTCTCATCTAGGTGCTATTTCTGGCTCATTTGCCTATCTGCGATGTGGCTTTGGACAGCAATACTTCTCTTTTTTTTTTTTTTTTTTTTTTCCTAAGGCACAAAGGCTGTATAATCCTTCCCAGGTTTTGCTGGACTGATGCTCAAGTCTGCCTCCCCTGGTACATGGCTGTCTCTTTGGAGGTACAAGATAGGCCTTAGTGGTTAGAGAAATGTGTTTATGTGTTTTTCTCTATCATCGTGAGTTCAACATAGTAATTTAGATTATGACGTTCTCCCTAAATTGGTCTGTAAGGTGATTAGTTTATCCTCAAATCCCACACTGGCTCTGGGACTTACAATAAACCAGCTAAGTAGTGATAGATGGAATAACTTCTCTTGCATGGTTTCTAGCACTTTATAAATAAGTAATATCAATCTTTTTAAATATAACTAAGTGTATAAATGGCTTTATCATACTCTTAATTTCCATCAGATTATTCTACTTTTCCATTTGACTTTTTAATATATCTAATAGATATATATAAGTAGTATATGGTATACTACATATTAAATCTCACTGTCTCTTTTTATTAAGTTGATTTTTAGATCCCATAGACCAGCATTTGATCTTTTTCTGTGTTTCTGTAGGACCTTCTATAATGACGCACTAAGGCGTTGCAGTGATTAGAAGGGAACGCATCCTCCCCTCCACACCTCCCATGGCTGTGAAATAACTGAATACTGTTTATTTTAGCTTGGCTGTAGAAATGGTAAATAATAATTTAGCAGTTGTGATATAACTGGATGGCAGAAATGTCAATAAGGCTAGTGGCTAACTGGAAGGTGGGTGGAGAAAGGACAAGAAGGAGTATAGTCTAATGGCATACGTTAGTTTAGTCTACAAAATAATATTGGCGGTTTCTTAATATGTTAGCAATGATGAGATTTTTTAGCTTTAAAAAAAACAACACTACCCAGAACATGTAGTTTGTGCTTAAACCTCTTTTTGCAGAAAATGCTGAGCAAACAACTTATTTGCTTTCCTGATTTGGTGACTTTTTTTGTGCTTTGGTTTTCGAACAGAAAACTAAAAGCACTTTATGGTGTTAAAGCAGCAGCTTCTGACCTAATGTACCCTTCTCTGAATGATAATGTTTCTTTGTTACTTATTTTTAGCTCAGATTGTTTTTCTCCCCTTTCCCCCAACATGATTTGTACAACCTTTAGAAAATTGAGTAGTTGTGGTTTTGAATCATCCTCCGTTTCTAGACTGAATGAGTATTTCTGAAGAAGCACTGGCTTGCTTATGAGTGGGTCTTTTTCTTACTTAAAAAGGCAACAGCCATGACACAGTCTCACCCCCTGAAAAAAGAAGATGCAATACTATAGACCCTTGGTAGACTGCATTGTGACCCTGGAAAGGACAATGTGTTAAGTACTCATTTAATTTTGTACCAATGTTATATTGCTAGCAGATGTCCTGTTGTTTTCCTTTAACTATGATTCAGAGTCATTTGGGTAAAATATCTTGAAGGAGTATATTTTGGTCCTGAAATAAAGCATGACTATCCATTTTGAAACTATAGCAATACTTCATTATGAATCAGTCTATATTTGACTCCTTGTTTGTGTGTAAAACCTTCAGTATATCTAGTACAAGTCTAAGTACTGTTATTTGTGCTTTTGAAGTACAGCACGATAGCATAAACATCTGATGTGTACACATTGATCAAAAAAAAAAGGGCAAAAAAGCCTTACAGAAATAAATTTGAATCCCACAAAGTATAAATAAATGTAACTGGCCATTTTAAGGTGGGAGAAAAGAAATAATGAATTTCATGGCAAACTATTTTTTTTCCTATTAAAAAAGTTCATACTTTTCGAGTCAAAAAGGTTAATTCTGTAAATAAGGTAGGTCCCCTCTAAACCAAGCTTGTAGTTTTTAGTTGTGTAGTTTTTATATTCTGGGTTATTCATAGGAAATCAAGAACCTGAGGCGTAGGCCTGTGCTTTTTTTTGTGTGCTCATATTATATGGGTTTTCATTTAAGTGGGTACATGCGCACACACACACACGTGCATGCACACACACTGATTCTCAACAGTTTGGCAGTATTTCTGCACTGGTTAAATAATAATACCATAGAATGGAATCATAGAAAAATTTAGGTTGGAAGGGACTTCTGGAGGTCATTTGGTCCAACCTACCTGCTTCAGACCTTAGATCAGGTTGCTCCACAGCTATATGAGAAAAATGTGTTTTTATTTTATAGTCTACTTTGTTTAACTGCTATAGCCTACAGTAGTAAACTGCTTTTTCCAATATAGTAAGCTAGTGTAATTACTCTGGAAAAACTTTTAAATGTAGACTAGACCTTAATATTAAGCAGCATCTAAAATTACTAAATAATATTTAATTTTGATTTTCTGGAAAGTCCCTTTCACTAGCCAAGTTAAGAGGAGAAAATATATAGTCCTTATGGAAGGTATGTATCAATGTGGTTTAATATGTGACTCCATACCTATGACTGCTTTTTCTGCTAGACCGCAAAGCTACTGCAAATCTATATTTCAAAAATGTACACATCAGAGTAATTCTGTTTATTTCCCTGAAAAAATATGTTTTAAAGTTTATACCCCGCCCCAACCCAAACCTTCTCCATTATCTGTTTCTAATTTTTGGAGAACTTGTGCAAGAAATCACTAATTACTATTTTACAGACCTGCTTCTCGGTTATGATAAAACACTTTGTGTTACTGTTAAAACTGGAGTTTATTTTATATGGCCATTACAGTGCTGAAGCTTACTATGAAGGATTTTTTTTTTAAGTAAGGAGTTTGAGCAAACCTGGAGACTTGATAAAGTATTGGAAAGGGTGTAAAAAATACCCTTCTATTCCTCCCTCTTTTTAGGAAAAAAAAAGTATTCAAGTTTTAATCAAATTCTATTTCTTTCTATGCATATGTATATAGCATATGTATATATAGGCTTGCATACAACCATAACATTTTGCTGACTTCCAGTTAATATTAATCTATTTGTCTAGCTATCTAGGAAGAAACTTGGGGATAAAAATGTTAGCATGCAGGAAGAGCTTCATCTGCAAGAATGTATTTTCTTAACACTCCTCAAAAAAAGCTACCTGAAGAAGTTGGTGTTTTGTTCATCTCTAACTTTAAATTGAACATGTAACTATATAGTTGGCAGATTCCTTACAACCGGGTGTCTCTTCTACAGTTACATTTCATCTAATAATTTGGTAAGGCAGTTCAGTCAATAGCAGTGAAGGCTGCTGAATAACTTTGTCTCTTGATTTATAGTCCCAGTGATGAGGACTTCATCCAGTAGGGTAGTATAAAAAAATTAATGTGGTATTTTTTGTTGGTGATGTTTTGGTTTTTTGTTGTAACATATGTTTGTGTGTGTGTGTTTGCAGAGTTTAGAGAAGAAAAAACACATTAGTTGTGGTGTGTAGATATAAGGGGGTGATTATTGACTAAGACTTTAATACGTTGTCTTTGTAAAGATTGTATGACTATGAGAACTGTAGAATTGAGCATGATTTCATATTATAAGCTTTGATGTAAGAGAAACCAGTTTTATCTACATTACCTAACAGGAGGGATTGTAAACTTTTTGAAGATGGTCATGGTAGTCTTTTGCTTTGTTCTTAATGCACAAAAATATTGTTCTTATCTGTTTAACTTCCTAAGTCTCTGCTGATGTCCCAGTAATTCCAATTTTGCTTTTGATAGTGGACAGATCAGTTGTGGAAATCAAATTTTATGTAACTCTGAAACATGTAATGCAAATAATGTAATTAAATTTAGCTGTATGCAAATTAAATTCAAAAACCATGGAGGTATAAATGCTGATTGTCTCTGAATGGGATGTATTATGAGAGTTACAGAAATGTTATTGATCCTGGACTAGGCACTTCTAGGTCTGTTTATGCCTACTGAACTGAAATGGCAAGTAAAGTAGCCCTATGTAGTGAACAGTAAAAATCTAAACTGAACCAAATTTAATATATGTTAAACAGGGCTAGATGCATATCTAGTGACTTGCAAGAGAAAGGCTCTGTAGCTAGTTGGCAAAGCTGTATTCTCTGTTTCTCTATTAAATGCCAGTTTTATTCCTTCAAGAATGAGACTCTCTTTTGGAAAGAAATGTATTAAAACAAGCTCTGACTGTGAGTTTGCACTGGCAGGATCTTCCACTCTGCCTGCCCAGGTAGGACCCTTCACATACTGCTTTAGTTATGTGCCCAGTGCTGACTTTAAAGTGACAACTCGGTATCTATTGGGTCCTGCTATGGTTCAGATAACTGAAAAGATAAGTGATCAATTTATAGAAGGAGAGGTGAATCTCTAGGCATTCTTTCTAATGAATTCTAGAACTATTTTTGAAAAAGTGCTGCAGTGTTTGAGTGATCAAAGTCAAGTATATTTCTGGAGCCAGGGTTAGGATGGCAATATTTAGCTTTGAATTCTTAAGACAGATAAAAATCAAAAGCCCAAACCACCAGCTATTTTTTTTTTTTTAATGTTTAGATTAATCCAGAAAAATAGACCAAAATTTTGAAAATTGCTTATTTAAACATGGATTAAGGAACTATGTATGGGGCATTTAATTTCTTTCTTAAAAAGACTTCTCTGTGTAGCAACATGGGGTTTGAGGGAAGGATATTAATTGATTTATCATTATGATCCTTTTGAAACAGGGAAGTCGTAACACTATTTTATCAGTTGAAAACTGAGGCCCTGGGCAGAAACTCCTGGACACCATTTAGTTTTAATGGAGACTTTTGTCTTCTCCTTATCTGTTTTAATAAAGCTTTCTCTAGTCTGATTGATGTATGTGATATAGTGAAATGTGTTTGATGTCTGTAAGGATGTCTGATTTTTTTTTTTCTGTTGGCAACACTTTTTCCTCCATTCACACACAAGTGAAGATAGTTGTCTTATTGAATACAAATAAAATAGGAATTAGACTTTTTTTTGTATCATTATTTGCCACATGTAAGCTTGCCATGTGGCTTTCCATGCATGCTACGTTTCTTGCCTAAGCATCTACTACTAAAGACAAGTGTTAGTAGCTAGTATCACTAACAATTCACATGCACTAAACTGAAAAACTAACATCTTCTCCAGCTGATGATAGCTGTGATTGCTATTTTGGTAGTCTTTTGTTATAAATGTGGGCTGATAAAAGCATGAAGAACAGCTGCAGCTATTTGATACTACAAGAGAGGTAATATTAATGTGTTTGTTTTTGTAATTGGTGAAAGACTCATTGCTTTCTTGTTGTAGATGAAAACAAAGATATTGGGAATATCTTAGTGCTGATTGCAAGAACATAGCTATCATTCATGCAGCTGAGAAATTAAAAAATCAATCCACCTATTACAGCCGAAGCTAGAGAAAAAATTATTGCAGGGAGTTTTAAACTTCAAAAAAACAAAGTAAGAAGTGTTTTTTGGACTGAAGGAATGAGTAAATATCAGCATACTTTAAAACTCTGCAGTTTAGTTTTTGCACATAGTACAGTAGTTACAATTTAAATTACTGAAGTTTTTTTGATATACTTGCTTATCATTCATGCAACAACATGTATAAGTGGTCTTTATTTTTTGCCAAATGGAAAGGCCGAGTACTTTTTTCTTGAAGAGTTAATGATGAGTTGGTAAGTCTTTCCTTTCAGCTTGTCAATATGTCTCGGTTCTGGTCTTTTGAGACTGTTGGTAGAGGGATCTGTATGATTGTCTTAGTGTCTTCTTGGGCCTTGGTATGATCAGTCTTTGATTAAGAATTGGAGTCACATATTCTAAGTCTTGGTCAGGACCTCTATCTTAAAGTAATCCACTTGATTTATAAGCCGAAGTAAGGTGAACTAAATTCAATTCTACTTAAGAGTTGTAAGGCTAGAAAGTAATTTATCTGCAAAGCTATCGGTTTCCAGAAATCTATGCTACTTTGTTAAAATTTACAAGGGATAGTCCTTTATCAAAGACGAAACACACTTTTTTTTTCTGCATGAGTTTTAAAATTTATCTGAACCAGAAGAGCACCACTCTGCAGTGAAGTCCATTATTTGAGTCCTCTACCCCTTTCTGCCATCGGACTGTAAAAAAAAAAAGGCAGCTGTAAACCTGCCTTAACTAGCTAGTTAAACTGACAGTTCAGCTACTGTCTGTTACTGAAGCAGGACAAAGCCTACCAAGTAACTTTTTGTTGAGTTTTTGAGTTTTGTCTTTTAGTAATGCGCAATGTAAAAAAAAAAAAAATCCACTGTTCAGTATATTCTTACAATTAGGATGTGCACTTTTTTTTTAGGTTTTCCCCACCCTTTTTTGTTTGCGGAGTCAATATTCAGGTGCTTTAAACTTGACTGAAGAAAAAATATTACCCTCAACAGGAAAGCAAAAATTGTGGAAGTGATTACTATTCTTATTTGACTTTTTTGTTGTAATTGCAAATTAAAAATGATTTTTGCATCACTTACCAAATTCAGTGACAGGAACTGGAAACTCTTTGTATGTACTTTACACATCAAGAACAGACTGAGCAGATTATCTGGATGATTTCAGTTTTTGAGCAGGATATTAGCTTTGACTTTGCTGGGAATGAGATACAAATAGTTGTGCATGTACTTAAGTGTTTTGCTGAGTAAGGCCTGTTTCTTTATAGATAAAACTTTTCGCTGAAATCTAGAGATATCAAGACTCGTGATACTTTCTGTTATGAATTATTGCTAGGTTTTGGGCATGCAGACAGATTCCCCATATATAAACTAGGACATGAACTTGTACAGCCTTACACACTCTGTCATACTTGCATGTATATATGCTTTTCCCCATGCTAAATAGGAAGTTGTTCATTCCCTTTTCATTCAGGGATGGTATAACCAACTGAAGAATAAATGCGTGCACCTGAGCACATCCTTCAGAGTAGCTGAGTCACTGCAAGGTTACCATCCTACCTTATCTTGTGAAAAGTTGATTATGTACCAAATCCCTTACCTTTATCAATGATTGTTACTTGTTAGTCACTGAATACAAGAGGTATAGGGCTGGGAGGGAACTAAAAGAATCCACTTATTCCAGTCACTGAGGCAGGATTCTGTATTACCAAAACCTTCCTGACAGCCACCTGTCTCATCTGCTCCAAAGGCTAATGAAGGAGATTGTTGGGCAATTTCAGTAGAACTTATTTTCTTTTCTGATAGTTACTTCCCTGTTTCTCTAGGGAAATGATGGCTGTGATAACTTGACTTTTTTGGTAGTACAAGACTGTAGAGAGAGTAGGACTGATCAGTGTTAGTGACTCTGGACATAATGTGAAAATAGGTTGAATGTGGAGAATGTATTTCATCAACTTTCTAATTGTTTAAAAAAATAAGTAAATATCTCAAGACACAAACAGGCTTTAGAAACTATGTAGATAGGTTTGCAGACCTAAAAGGCCCAGAACATCCAAGCTGGCAAGTCCTATTGCGGCATAAATGTCATAGTTGCAACGTAGCCATGGAATACTGAGTTGTGCAAGAAAGTATTTTGAACCTCCTTTGCTTCTGATTTCTTTCTGTCTCTCACCGTCAGACCAAGGAAGGGTTGATCACTGTTCACTTTATAGTGACTAACCCAGTTCCTTCAACCTTTTCACATTGATCATGGTTTCTAAAACTGTTATTAGCGTCTTATTTTTCCACCAGTGTTTTGAGATTTGCCCCCCCCCCCCACCTTGTCTCTTAAAAGGTGGTGTCGGGGTGGAGGGGCGGGATAAAAAAGTTTTCTTGCTGAGCTTTTCTCATCAGTGCAATAAGCAGAAGCCATTTCCTACTTTTTTTGTATATGGTAGTGTCTGTGAGAATGAGTTGAACATCTGCTACCAGTTTAGTTTGTGACCCTTTTAAATCTACAGATTTTTTTTCTAAGTTACCATTCTTGAGAGAGTTATTTGCCTTTATTTGAACATCTGATTCCTTAAGTCTGCATTTTTACACTTGTCTGGTTAATTTAATCCTGTTGGTTTTGGGCTTTCTCTAATTGATCAAGACTATAATGTTCTTTTCAAATGTTTGAGCATCCTTCAGCTTGATGTCATAGTAAATTGTGATAAATATGGTTCCTGTTCTCTCACCTTGGCTGAATATATTAACCTAAACAAAACTGAGCATAATATATCCCTGTGGGACTCTTAAAATATCTATTTTTATAGGGAGTCATTGTTATCAACTACAGTTTGTAACGCTCAATACTGCAACACTTTCTTCTGAGTTTACAAGTTCCCTTGGATAATACGTAGGCAGCATCAATTTTTTCTGAAGCCAAGTTGCTTCGATTCTGCTGCTTAGTATTTACTAATAAAGTCAGTTTTTCTGTGAAATTAATCAGTTAGGTTGATATGTAATTATTTGTTCTTAATTCATTTTGGTTGCCTTTTCATCTTGCTACTCTGCAAGTATTTATGGGTTGACTATTTCAGTTTGTTCAGAATCTCAGGTGTGGCAGTAGTTTCAGGGAAGAGTATTGGTGTATGAGGACCAGATGCAGGACAATACTTTGTATACAGTGTAAACTGTGCTTTTAGGAAACTGGCTGAGAAAGAACACAATAATCAACTCCTTTTAATCAGAATCCTGTGTGGTGCTGTTGACACAACAAAGTCAATCTGTGAGGTTTTTAAATGCTTTGAATTTTTTGAATTTTTAGTTGCAGCCAATACCAGTTTTCTAGTTGAAAATATCTTCAGGATCCTACCCAAAGTAGGGAACAGCTATATTTGGTGATGGCACAATTGTTAGCATTGCTATTTTCAGGTTTAAAATATGCTTACACAAAGAAAATTGAAGCATTTTGCTGACAATATTTGCTAAGCATTTTTCCAGCAAGAACCAAAATTACCAAGTCCTGATGATGTGAGTCATCAGTATGCCTTTTTAATTTTTTTCTGTTTTTTTTTTTGTTAGAACAGACTTCTCAAATATACATCAAAATAAGTTAACCTTGAAGGAGACAGCTTCACTTTGGGCTAAAACAAACAGATACTCAGCAAGGCTGAACTGATGATGCTGTTTATAAAAGTTCTGCTGTTGTTATTGATTTATGTTGTCATATAAGGGTCATACCTATGGATCAGTATTTTATTATGGTAGGCACTGAACAAATGTATAACAAAAATATAATCTTCAAAATTCCTGCTAAAGCAATGAAGTATACAAGTTTTTTTGTTAAGATGTCTAGAATTTCCAGGGGGCTCTGATTTCTGCATGGGACCAGGACCTCTAAAAGACGTAGCAGATAACCATTGCCATGTGAAAATAGGACTGTTGAAAGACCTTTAGTCAGGTGGTTGTATTCTTTCTGCAGATTTTGAAAGTAGAAGAATATAATTTATGATCATAGCACATTCAAGTAAGTTTGGAATCAGTTTCTTGTGGGAGCTATGCCCTGTTCTATCAGAAAATAGAGGAGACAGCAGAATAGTAGACAAGTGTGAAGATGTATAGAAATACTTTTGAAAGAGAAGATCAATGGCCAATGGCATTTGAAAAGGGAGCTAGACCTATACTCCTTACTTTCATGACCTGAGATTGGGAAGGTCAGAAGTATGAGAGGTAGGTAGTAAAGAGCTAAGAGACAAGTTTGCCAGAATCAAAATACTTGGCTGTGAAAGGGCATTTTCCTACTGCTTTCACCATTAGAAAATGTGGGGAGAATCATTAAACCAAAAAATAAATCCACTGGGAAATGTGGAAGAATTATCAGAATTGCCATGAAAGCAAGCTGTGTTATTCAAATTATACATTGCCAACACATGTGCATTGCCTGACCCTTAATGCTCCCATCACCCTAAGCCTCTCTGTATGTCACCACAGACAAGTATTTTTTTGATGCTCCTGTCTTTGTTGTGTAATACCAGTCACATGTCAGAAAGATAGCTTTTCCTTATTGGTACAGTTTTCCTGCTTGACCCCCTATAACACAGCCTTGCAAAATATGTTTCCAGAGTTTTCTGTCTCCTTACTTTGCTTTCCCTTATTCAAAATACTGAAATCAAGCTTTAGGGTTCCTGAAGTATTGCAGTTGCTCTTCTAATAGTATGCAGGCTTGAATAGTCTGAGTGTGTTGCTTTTTACAGACATATATGGATGGATATATGTGTGTGTGTGTATATGCATATATATATATATATAAAACCTTTATGAACTGAAAACCTGGAGGCAATTTTCCTGTGGCAAACCTGTGCAGACAGACTTAGTCAGAGAGCTGCCACGGAGGCCAGTGCTCTTGAAGGTAAACGTGCACATGTGCTGTTCCATTGGAACAGAGCAGAAGGTTCCCTACGTGAGTTCTTGGAACGGCTGTGGATCTCCCCTGCTAGGATATTTGTTAGTAGTCAGGAAAGGAAAGAGTTTACAGGTTAAGAGCATGAAGTTAGTTTTCCACCATCTGACCTTTCTCACATGCCAGCACAGAGCAGCTTTTCTGTAGCATCAAAAGATGTTATTGTTTGCCAAGATAACTATGCTAATAAATCCCCTTGTACAAATATATCTATTATGTTATAAAAAAAAAGTGTGCTACTATAAGTAGTTTTATTAGTGTAACTGCATTTAAACTATGCCTTTTTCCATCATCACTGTCTGTAAAAATTTGCATTTCTAACAAATTCCACTACTTTTCAGTATTGCCTAGGTCCTTCCTTAAGGTGCACTGTAATAGCAAGTGACAACAAGTTCTGTTCTGTAACATAACAGCAGAAGAGAGATACAGCTCTCAGCACCAGGTTGGTCATTATGAAGATTTTCAAACATGTATCATCCAAAGGATTTTTTTTTCTAAAATTTATAGGTTGTTCTGTCTTCCTCTTGCTCCATTAACTTTTATTCTACAAGTACTAAACTTGGAATCAAGTAAGTATGATCTGATATGCTTCAGTGATCTTTCTAGGATCTTGTTTGGAGTTCCTAGTTATTTATTCATGGATATTGTACCCAGTCTGCATGTGATAATTGATTGAAAGCTCTCCGTCTACTGTAGTACAAAGCAAACTGGGTTTGCATAAATGTAAGCACTCATCTGGTCAGATCATTGATGTGCGGCATAAATGAAGGTAGAACTAGTCCGTCCTTAGAAAAATCACTGCTGCTTGTCACATTAAGGTCTTAGTTTCATCTGGTTTAGCAAGTGTAAGGCTCGTGTCAAGAGGTAGTTTAGGTGTGGATGTTGTGTATTTGGGTATGGATTCATCTTTAGAAAATTTCTTAGAGTGGAGGAAGAAACAAAATTAGTGATGTATTCTCT
The DNA here is from genome assembly GCF_964188355.1 of Buteo buteo. NCBI lineage: Eukaryota > Metazoa > Chordata > Aves > Accipitriformes > Accipitridae > Buteo > Buteo buteo. Next base: position 5,915,019 of record NC_134187.1, on the reverse strand, counting down.
GAAAGACAATCTCTTATTAAAAAAAAAATCTGTGAGAATTTGCAGATACATATTTTTTGATATGCCGTACATTCTGATTACAATTCATTGCTTTGATGTACTAACTTGTCTACCATATATGTGTAGATAGGCACTTATCTCACTTGGGTATTGTTTTAATATTTTTCTTTCTTTGTAGAATTGCTACAGATTCCTTTGTAGATGAGAGACCTTAATATCAGTGGTTTATAGACATTGTTGTCTTCATTAAAAATGTACATATAAATCTTACTAAAATAGGTGATCGGTGTTAGCGTATTGCCCACCCAAACTGTGCCTGGCTATGCTTCTTCCTCTTGTGAAGAATAACATACTAGTATTTCATGCTAGTAGCTATTAGGAGTAAGAATAATTTTCATTACCAGGTTTTCTCCATTTATGTTTTTTTTTTTAAAAAAAAAACCAAACCAAAACAACCCACCCCTCCCATCCCCAGATTTTCTTTTTAAGAACTGTAACTAATGTAATTCATAACATAAGTGTATTTGTGTTTGTTTGACTAACTCTTCAGTCAGTGTGTTCACTTCTGCTTTACACTGTTAAGAAGTTTACCATAATGAGCAACTCAGAACAGTTTACTTTCTGAAAAACAAGTGACTCCTAGTAATGCTCAAGTGTGGTTTGTAACATTCCAAAGAACAACAAATACTGAAATAAACTATTTTTTCCTTAACTTCAAAATAATAGAATATGAATCTGACATTGAGAAATACTGATTTGAAATATGTATGAAACAGATTTCTGATGAAGAGGGAATTTGAGAAGTACTTCTTTAAGAATTCTGGTGAGATACACAAACCACCTTCTGTAAGCTCTCTGAACATAACTAGCATGCTGCTCAGTTTATTCAAAAAGGACTGTAAATTCTGGAAGTTTTAACTTGATATGTTTGCAGGTAACATGATTGATGTGTAACTCTAGAATGAAAGGAGTATTTAGACTCTTGGCTATCAGTTCACCAGTTCTTATTCCTTAAACAAAGACAGGTCAGATATTAGTCTTGTCCTCTGTGTCACCATTTCTGACTTCATCCTATGAATACAGACACCTACAAACTCAGAAAATATTCTAACACTCGAATGCCTATCGATCACTAAATCAGAAAAAACATAATAGTGGAGGGGGGCTGGCTTATCTGTCGTAAGATTTTTATTTTTTTTTTTCATAACTTCTCAGAGGTATATCATATTATAAATGCATTAGAAATGTTTTGCTCTGAGGATATGTAGCATTCCTATAAAGGTTAAATCAATAAAAATGATTTGGCCACATTCCTAAGCATGGCTAGAACAGGTAGCCCGTTGTTTAAGGTACCCTTGAATTTCTGGATCAGATTATTATGGTGCAGCGAAAAGGCTTACTAAAGGCTTCTTACTGTCTGCAGACGTTCTGTGTTTCTATGTGAAGATATCGTCAGCCTAAAAAAACCTTCAGATTTTCTGGGCTACTGAAAAAAAAGTATTTTTATGTATATAGGTCTCAAATGTTGTGCTGTGTGTGCTGTAAGTTTTAAAGGAAGTTTTGCAACAAGAAGGGGTGAAGACACATCAGTAATTGATAACAACCAGGTATGTAAAGAAGAAAGAGAGACATGTTTTTAAATCAGTGTTGAGACTAGTAAAATTGTTGCCCATCTCAGTATCTTTATTAGTCTGTTTAGGTTATTATTATTTTATGCATATCTGATCAAGTGGAATAGCCATTATATTATGTATATTTACTGTATCTAGCCAGTTCAGTAAGCAAGTAAGATTATTAAATCTGGTGGTAGAAGACTTCAAACAATTGCTAGTTCAAATTCTTCTAACTTTATACAAAGCTGATAAAATTTAGTAGCCATTAAGTAGTGTTTATTCAATACATCTGGTTGATTCAGTAGACGATGTTGAAGTCTGACAGTAGACTTTTTATAGATTTAGTGCATTTTAAAATCTTTCATGCACGTTGAGGAGCTACTGTATATTATTGTTACAGGGCAGATTTGTGTCTTACATCGCATGCATGTGCTATGCATCTATGGTCCTGACACTTTTATATAGGTTTTATGGAGCACAAGCTTACTGTAAGAACATGTCACTAAGATTAGAGTTCAGATTGTATGGGTATTTTACATTTATTCCACTCACGTCTTACTCTGCCCTTCAAAAATGCTGGAACTGAAAACCAGTGCCTTTTTATCTTTTTCTTTGTTTCTTCCTTTTCTTTTTTTTTATTAATGTATGAGAAAGGGGTTATATTATTTTTAAGATACGTCCTAAAATGTAAAATGATGGAGAATAATTCTGATGATAAAGTAAAAAGCACACACTAGTGGTAACTAGGACTATATGTTTCAAGATGTTTTTCAGTTGTGAAAATTTGATCAGTGAATTAACCGCACATCCGGCTACATACATCTTTGATCAGAATTGGAACATTCCAACTCGTGTGTGTGTGTGTATGTAAGCTGGCTCCATCGAGTAGGTTTTACACATGTGCACTACACATGTGCCTTGAAATTAGTTAGTAAATTAATACTATAATTTAAAGTAATAAAATGATACTCTTTCAAGCCTTTGTTTTGTACCTAATGAGTATTATAATAATTTATCTTTCTCTCTGGTCAAGCTCAAGTCTTCATTTATTTTAAGATGTATTAGTACGCATTTAGGTGGCTCAGCTGTAATTAAGATTTTGCTTTTGCTTTTAAAGGTAATATTAAAATGCTACTTTAATGAGCTTAGAACCCCAAATTATTACAAGGTCATGACAGAATTAATTGCTATACAGCATAATAGAGCATGATTTTAGGTCCTCTCCCTGAAATACTGTAAAATTAAAAGTTTTTCTAGTGTTTGCATATGCAATACACAGTGTTGCATTAGAATGAAACTGTTCTTGCTACAGTATGAAAATTATTTGTGCTGTAGAAGATATATTTCTTCCCATTTGATGCTAAATTAATTTTTTTCCTACCTCAATGGTGTTATTTTATTATCCACAAATGACTGGACTTTTTTCTGAATGTTGGTTTCTTTAATAAAATGTCAGCATAAAGAGTGTGCTCTCTGAATTTATTTTAGTGTTTCTGTTTATGCCTTTTAATCAGAAAGGGGGAAATAAAAATATACTGAATAGCAAGAAAAATATAGCACTTACATCCAACTCTGTACATTCAAAACTAAGAGGGGTGGGAAGGAAGCAAAGTGAATGCCCTTTATGCAGAAAATCCTTTTGGGAAACGAGAACATTTTTACTGGTGTATACTAAGGTATGCTGCCTAAGTAAATAGTTGCTGCTTTCTGGTCCTGTCAGTTTTAAATAAACTGTTCATTGTTATGGCTTGGTTATTCCACAAATAACCAAACACAGCGGAGTTAAACTTTGATAACACTGATTGGTAAAATGGAGTTGATGAACTCTCTTAATGTGAATTTATACTGGTGGTCTTTACTTAGAGGAAACAAGTTTTGCAGATTGTGTTAGGAAGTAAATATACTGCAGACTTTTAAGTACTCTATTGCAAGCTATTACAAAAGCTGCTCCTGTGCTTGAATATTATACAATAGCTAGTAGCATTAATTCATCAAGTGCTTGTTAATAAAAAGTCACTAAGATAGACAGTACGTGTCCCTTCAATGTTAAAGAGCAAATGTGACACTTAGGAAAAGTTTTCTATTTAAAGGTGGAGGATTCTCAGTTGAGTAGATGTATTTGAATGAAAGCAGTTACTCGTGGAGTTTATACAGAAAATGCAGCAAGGGCATACGTAGTGTAGCAGTTCAGTATTACGGCTCACCTAAAAGACTTTTTGAGGCATGCTAAATTAAAGTAGCAAATTCTAACACAGTCTTTAGGATTAGGTTGTTTTTGTTGGTCATGTCTTAAAATGCCTTTTAAGTTCTGTTGCATTCTAACTATTTAATCTGTGTAGAATTACTCTTGCTGATTTTACAGGAAGGTTGGTATTTATAGTAAATTATTGATGTATTATAATATTAATATAAAAATAATGTTGTGAAGTAATATCAATTCTTGGCAGAACAACTCTGCATTTTACATTAGAATTCTTTCAACGTAAATATGGTGTGCCTTTTTTTTTTTGATCACTTTCAGAAGAAATATATTGCACTGTGTCAAAAACAGCAGCTGACCTACAAATAAGACTACTTTGGCTAAAATGCATGGTTTCACTTTGAAAGTTGAGGTGAGTTAAGATTGGTCAGTCTAATGTCCAGAAAGGCAGTTTCTCTCTTCACGGGACTATGGGAAGAACAAGAAGATACGAAGAGACTTACTCCCAAACATCTATTTCCTCAATTATTGCCAAGTATTCTAAAATAAGTACTTCTACCATCTGTTATTTCAATACTAGCACTAACGCTTACAATTTATGTAGAACACTATAATAGCGTTAATAGACATTCTTTTTTACAAATATTAAGACAAGACCCTTGCTGCAAGTTCCTACATTGCATATTAGCAAAGTAGAGATATGTGAAGAGTTGTAAATGTTCTTTGGGTATTTGTATTGCTGGCAAATCTGAATGCAATAGCACATTCTCTTTTACAACTTCAGTGTTAGGGTAGAAAATGTTGTACCAATAGAGATGTTTTCTGAATTTACACTATTACTGTTTTTTGGTTGGTTTTTTTTTGTTTGTTTATTTCTTTTTACCTGAGGAATTTCAAAATTTTGGAAGTATGGATTAGTAGGACTTAGAGGTTTGAACTGTACACACGTGCGTGTTTGCACATACATAGCTCATTAACATTTCTTAAAGAATACCCTGTTTAATTACCACACATGGATATGTTAAAATATCATGCTTTTTTAACTCTGTCTTTTCTGATTTGTATTTAAATGAATTACAGATGTTTTGGGGGATTAACACTATCTGGAAGTGAATGTACTTAGGCATAATTATTTGTCTATATTGTTGTTCCTTAAAAAACCCCAAACCAAACAACCCTCTCTTTTGCTTATTGTATAGGGTCATATATATTAAATGTGTTTGAAGTAATTCAATTCCATAGTTAATAAGGACTTGTAACGTCACCCCACTCCGATTTGCTATATCAGACCCACTTTCAGAAGAACTGCATCCAGCGTATGGTCGTTGGTGTACATGCGTATACATACATATAGATGCAAACACATCTTATTAGTGTTATAGTTAATTTTCATTGTGATTGAGGCTGGGTCCTTTTCCTCTGAACAATAAAATATTATGTAACTGGCAGTGGCTCTGTCTTTCTCTTTTAGTAAACCACAGAGTGGATTTAGATGTAAGATATCTGACCATGAGGGATAAGTAAACAATGGTTTGGCACACTTACGGTTCAAATAAATTCTGGGGAAAATAAATGTATGTAAGGTCATCAGCTTTTAACTTTCCTTAATCAAGAAAATGAATGATAATAAATTTTAAGTCATTATGAAATGCTAGCAATTCTGATGAAATATAATATGTGAAATAAGCTAGTGTCTATCAGAAATATAGTAACCATAATTGAATGAATTCCTGCCAAAATATTTTTGCCACGGGGTTTTTAGTTATAACATATTAAAACTTAAAACTATTGTTAATTCTAGAACTGCCTGACCTTAATGAATATGGCATTTTTAAGAGACAGACAGCAGAAGAAACTGGTTTTAGCCTTTACTGTAAAAATAAAGGTAGTTTTATTAGAGATGAAAAAAATATTCTTAAAGAATATTAAAGAAAACTGTTAAGAATACAGTAAATATGATACAAAAATATCTTTTTAAAGCACCATGTGTATTTAAAGGAAAATGTACCCTTTTTCCCTTTAATCTTTTGCTATGCTAAAATTAATTTTTATAAATAAAAATATTTAATAAGGAGTAGGTTGCGCAGAATAATTTAATTGCTCTGATTAAAATGACTTCAGCAGTTAAAGTGAGTCAGTAGAAAACCTATGGTTTTTTCCCTCCTGGGGCAAGTTCATACATGAAATAGGAAACTTATAGCTACATGAGGAAGGCTAGAACAGTACACAGTATGGTAACAAGCAGAATAAAAAATATATACAGGAAACAGATGCATGAATAATGGATTTTTTTATTGGAAGTGTTAAACTGTTTTATGATATAGTAAGCAGTGTTTATTTTGTCTTTGTGCTCATCTTTAAAATATTCTCTTTAGGGTGTGCTTTTCAGTATGTTAAGTGGCAGGTCTTATATTTATTTGTAGAAGAGAGCATGTTTATGTAAGGAAACGTGCTCTTAGATTTAAGCTTTATTAACTTAAAAACAAAAACACCTGAGAGCAGAAGATAGACCTCCTTAGTCTGTTCCCCTTAAGACTTTAGAAGGCAGTTTGGGATAAATGTATACAATAGAAATTAAAGCTATTGTGTATAATGTGAGCAAAAATTAATTTTGTCGATAACAGTAGTTTCTTGTGGGGGTTCTGTGGTGGAGGAGGTAGATGTTTTCTGCATTTTGTGGGTGTCTGCTGTCTGCGGATGAAAATCTGTGGTTAATTCATAAGTCTGGCAAAATTTACAAGGAAAATCTCTTTGAAATAGCACACAGTTTGCTAATTTATTTCTGAGTACACTTATCAGAACAAATGTTGTATTTATTCAATTTAGACAAATTAGCTTTTTATATTTAATATAACAGTTGAATATTTTCATGTTGCAGTTTCCCAACTGCTTGTATGAAACTTGGATTCTCTCAGTGCCGAAGTTAAGACCTTAAAATGCTTCAGGTTTTACCATCTTAAATTCACTGTTTATCTTGAGGCTGCCTTAATTAAAATATTATATACTCTAGGGCATATTAAACATGGCAATTTATTGTAATTCTTATTAATGGAGTGTATTTAATGAGTTTTCAGAACCAACTCCATCACCTACAACACACAATGTTGATTTTTATTAGGTACATAGAGTAAAACATACACATGGTCTAATTTTCAAGAAGGACCCAGCACTGACAGCTGCTGTTGGCTCCTGTAGTAGCCAAGCAGGAGAAATGCGGGTGCTCAGCACCTTTGCAGCCTGGCAAGCATGGGATAATTCCTCCCTTCCCTCTCTGCTTTAATTTCCACCGGAGTGTGCTAGACTTGAGCATAGAAGAATACCAAATTTTGCTTGTATTTTCAGATTCTTGAGTTAACTTACAGTTTTAGAAAGTATTTCTTCTTAGTTGTTGTTAGTGCTGCGCACTGATGAGTGTGTGCCACAAGGTGTGACAGGTCCTTAAACACAGTTATTGTCTAGCTTCTGTTTGATCTTTTGAACTGTCTGCACTGTATAGTTAGCATCTCTTGGAAGAATTATTTACTGCTTTATCTTTCCCTTTATGCTTAAATGGATACAGTATTAGATGTTCATTATTTACTTAAGACTCCTCTGAGCTGCTTTTTCTTCATAGAAAGTCCAGCTGTGTTCTGAAAGCATTCGGGAGAAATAAAGGCATAAGGTGCAATTTTAAGATTAATATTAGTCTGACCATGACCAAGAAATCACACTGCTTGAGAGGAATTTCAGTGTTATTGTTATGCTCTTAATGTGGGGTGGCAGAGCCTTTAAATATTTCTGGTAGAGTAGTTAATACAGCATGGAAGTTTGATATTTGTACAGTTTGTAAAGGAATTTGAGGTGTTACCCTATTTTGACTTCAGTTTTCAAGTATGCACTGGTGCATCATTAATCATAGGAAATGCAAAAATAAATAATATAGTCCCTTTGGATTTTTCATGTGAATACTTACCTTTTCCTTTTTTTGTATATACAGTTGAGGTATTTAGGTAACCCCTAACCTTTTGCTTCAACAAGGAGGTACAGTATAAAAATATTACCACAGTCTTCATATGAGCAGTTCTCTCTAAGAAAACCTCTAGATGAATATTTATTGAAAAAAAGCAAAGTTGCAATACAGAATGACTTAGCTTGGCCTGAATATTATATTTTAGACCACCAATGAATAAAATTAAAAGCACATGGATTTTGAATAACTAGAAAAGGTTGTAATTGATTAGCACTGCATGGAAGTATTGAAGTAGAGTAAGTTTTGATTTGTGAATGGTCCTATTCAATAGAGATTAATCCTGTATGTTTGATAAAAATCTTAGTGTCCCTAATGAGTTAGGTATTTTTTTTCTCTCCCCAGTTTATTTAACCATCAAATATTTTGATGTTCTTCTAACAAACTGGAACATTTTGATCTTTACAAATTTTATATCAGTATAGTTGATTTAAACAATGTTGGGTATTAATAGTTCATTTGAGACAGATAATTAAACAGATCAGTACATTTTGCTGCCTAAGAATCCTATAAGTGGTGTAGTGCAATTCTGTGTGGTTTAGGGGTTTCATATACCGAAAGCCTTAGTGAGAAGCTTACAGCTTGCTTAATGCACATGAGAATAGTCATTCTTGCGTAGTTTTCACTATTATTTTTTAAGTCCTAGTATTTTGAATTATATTTTATAGAAAGGGTAGTAATTCCTGAGATTTTTCTTAGCATTAACAATTATATGAGTATGTTAAACAGAGCTGGAACATAGGGAAAAGTTCTGCTTTATATACATAGGTAATCAAAAAGGTTCTGTTTCTCTCATCAATATCTTAATTAAAATAAAAACCTAAGATTAAAAAACAAAAGCAGCTGAGAATTGAAATCTACAAAAGGTTTGGTTTTTTTGAGAATAAATGAGGAGATACTGAGGAGTGTTTTAATATAAGCAGGGTAAACTTTTTGTTGTTAACTTGAAGACTTTCATTTAGATTTACCATGTCTGTCTATTGGGATCAGCTTCCAAAAGTTACATGTGAAATAATTGATTAAATTATCAGCCAAATTTTGATCTATTTTACTTTCTTCAGTGAAATCCTCTTATAAAAATGCACAGAAAGTATTTGAAAACGCCTTTTTTTTTTTAAATTGTAACTGTTGTGGGAGTCATTTCAAAAGTATTTCATTCTCTGAAATACCTTGTATAAACAATATTTACCAAATTTTCTAATAAATATGCAGTTTGGATTTTTTTGCATAGTGTTTATTTTGAGCCTTTTTTTCTTTAAATGATATAGATGTGAATAGAATATCCTTTGCTGACTGAAATGAATGCACTTGTAAACCTTCTTAAGCTTTTTAATATGTCGGCATGATGCAGTCAAAACCTGTGTATAACTAGCATAAAGTAGAAATACACTGGATATAAAACATAGCATCTGGTTAATTCAATTCTACTAAATTGCAGAGGAATATATGTGTTTGCATTAGTTAGGAAAGGTTCCTTCCCCTTCACTACTCTTGTTTTTCCCTTTTATATGAGGTCAAAAACATGTAGACAAAAATAAGTGAAATAAGGGTTTTCAGAAATATGGTTAATGGCATAGATTAGCAACCGTGCGTGTTAACCAATATAGCGCTGTTTTCATTCCCTATTATTACTCGTCATTACATTTCATCCGTTAATTCTTGGAGAAACATAATTAAATTCAACAGTCCTGAGAGGAACAAGGTGGAGATGGGAGTAGAAGGAGATACAGACAGTACAGAAAGGAGGAAGAGATCGTGCGTTTTGCCATACTGCTGGCCGTTGCTAGGAAATGGCAAATTCATGAGTAACCTGGGTCTTCTGGCTTTTGTTCTTTTTAAAATATACTCTGTTGTCTTTTTATAAAGGTGTTTTTTTTAGTTTTGTTTTTAGCTGAAGATATATTGCTTACATATTGATAGAGTTGATGAGATTTTGTAGTTTCTTGCATCCATTGTTCATGTCCAAAGTGAAATTTGTGTACCCAAGTCTATTTAGTAAAGTTTGGGGAAAAGTATTATTCACGTTACAGTACTTCTCACTCGCTTTAGGAATGATCAAAAGTAGATGAATTAAGCAGTCAGCACTCCATGTTTTGATAATTTTAGCCAACTAAATTTCTTCTAATCTCTTTTGGAAGTAAAAGCAAAAGAAAGTCCCTATACATGTAAACTGTATTTCCTGTTGTAAACACTGGGATAATGTGGTCTGGCTACGCTTCTGCTGTGCTTCATTAAGACAGCAGTTTCAGTGGAAAAGCTGCTTACCAGTTTTGCATTAGTATTTCAGCTCAGTATTCAGTGTATACTAGCTACATGACCAGTCACAGGTTATGTTATCTCTTCTGTTATCTGTAGATCATAAATTAAATTGGTGTCTCTTCTAGAAGAAGCTATTCTTCATTTCTTTTCCTACACACGGTCTTATAGCTTATTCATGTGTTTAACTGGGAACCAGTCAAAGCGTGTGAAGTAGGAGGGGTAAAAGGAACTCCAGTCATCAGTTCATTACAATACAAGTTTAATTGGGATGTATATACTGAAAATGGTTCTAGCATTGTTGTTTTTCTTAGAAGGGGGGCAAGGGAGGAAAAGAAATAGGTTTAGCTACGGTCCCAACATAGTTTCGACATGATGGACACCATTAGGAAAATCTTGTAAGTTTTTAGAATTTTTTTTCTTGATCTTTCAGAATTTTCAGTAATTCTTCCTGATCTGTCTCAGTAAAAGATGCTTTGAAAAAAAATATTGAATATACTTCTTACTAATCATCAAAGATGACTAGAGCACAGCATTTCCAACACGCTTTAAAATATAACTTTACTTGCAGCTAAATCACTTAAAGTCATATTCAGTTTTATCATTTTGTGAGTGAGGTGCTCTGTACTGATTTTGAGACTGTATCTGAGAGGAAGAAGCTTTTCAAAGTAAGCAATGATAGAGGTGCAATTTTATAGCATATTTATGATTTTTATGGGCATGTATGTATGCAGTGCATATATATAATTACCTCAGTATACATATATGATTTCTTAAAGGAATCTGTGTTTACAGTTCAGAATATTGAAGTAAATATTTGGCAGTGCTCTTCTACAGAGTTTTTTAAGTCCCACTTTCAATTAAAGCTTAAATTCATCAGCATGTTAAATCATGTATTTTTTATTTCATAGCTTAATGTTTTTATGCATGAATGTTTTGCCTTGTTCGTAATAAGCGTAACGAGAAGAATTTGCTTTTACAAATGAATATATTATCAAACGTGCTTTGCTGTGAAATGAGGGCAACAAAGGACTAGAGAACTGCAGATTTACACTGATAACTTCATCTGATAAATATGCTTTAAAATAAGGTGTCTGGGGCAATTATGGGTAGGATAGGCTGCTATGTGCTACATGCTACTCATTTTCATCAGGTTTAGAGAGCAAGCAGTTTTAAATCATATAAGTTCAGTTTCTGTACAATATCTTTTGTTAACCAGTCATGGTGGATACATCTAAGAGTGTTACGCTTTACACCAGAGTTCTGAATAAGATATTCTGTGCTGTTGTTGATTAACTCACTGAATACTTTATCTTTTTCCCTAACATAATTTTAAACATTATACTAGACCCCATCAGACTCTTCCAAATTTCTGTAGCTACGCCTTGACCCAGGTGACAGCTGAGCACACCTGCTGTCAAACACTAAGGACTAAGCCACCGACTTCATTTTGCTCAGCTTGTCAGCTAACAAATTTGTTCATAAATCTGCAGAAGTTCTTTAGGACTCCCCCCCGCCCCCCCCCCCCTCAAACCAGGTATGCTATTTTAACACCCTAACATCCCATCAGCAAGTTTTTGCTTAGAGGGCTATAACCAGCATTGTTAAAAGTAAGAAAACTCCTGACAACGGAAAACAGAAGCTCAAATATTGCAGTACTTACCCCAAAAGAAGTTTTGCTGACATGGTGTCACTGAACTGAACAGGCTGTTTGATGCCATAGTCCCTCTCGGTTCACGCAGAGCTTTCACCTTCTGGTGTAAATACTTCTTGGATCCTCAAACTGAAAACACAAACCATAGCCAAACCTTGTTTTAGTTTTACAGTGTTCCTGGATTGCATAGACTCTATAGTTGGTTTTTTCCCTGTCAAAAAATTGTGTAGCACTGGTAACATGTGAAAAGCAAGGAAACAAAACAAAAAAAAAAGAGAATGAGCAAATATTTGAAGGACCTACTATTACTGCATAGACTGTGGTTAGAGAGCACTTACTGACTCTGTTGGTCTCAGTGGCTGGTAGTGACCTGCGGAGATTAACCATTTAAAAACCAGAGACTTCTTTGCTGTCCTCCTGGAGAAAGTTTGCACCGCACTTGTGGTTCTGTGGTTGTTTGTGAGGCGAATGAAGCATTCACACAATCCAAAAAAGCAAAAGCTTTAAAACTCCTTTTTTTTGCAAGCACTGTTACTGGAGCGAGCGAGTCATGTGGCTGTGACATCAGAGGACTCCAAGTAGGACTGCCTACACTGTGGCTTTTTCTTTCTCTCTCCCCTTTTTTTTCCTTTTCTTTTTTCCCTTTTTTTTTTTTTTTTATTTTGACAAAAGGCCCGTGGTAAGGCTCTTCCTGGCATCCAGAAGGATATAGCTTTTTAATTTTTGTGACTCATGAGGATTTGGAGAGAGTACAAAATGCTGTAAGAGTCCAAACTTCTGTACAGTTAAAGCATATGGACAGCAGAACTTTATTTGTACTCTCAGTTCAGGTTCCCTCCACTCTTCTTCCCCCCTCCTTTTTTTTTTCTTTTTTTTTTCCCTCCCCTTCCCTCTCCCTACTTCATTATTGTGTCTGTGGAAAAGTGAGCAAAATTGGCACAAGTGGCTGTGTGAAATTCTGAACAACAGTGATGATTTACAATAATTTACATCTTTGGATTGTATCACGATCTTGGGTCTGCTTCATATTTGCTGGGTGGCTGGATTCCTTCTGTTTTACTTTTTCTCCTTGTCTTCCTATACTTGTGAATCTGTAACTCATTGTAAGAAACTTTACCTTTCCTAAGGTCTAGTAGCAGACTGCTTGTTGGGGTTGTGTTTTTTACTGTAATTGGCTGTCACAGAAGTGTTAGTCTGGGGATTCCTTTGCAAATCTTAAATCATGTCTGCCTTGCTTTACATGCCTTCAAAACTACTTGGCAGTTTTATGTAATGCAAATTAAGGGCAATTATTTTTCTTTTATATTTGGGGCAAAATATGTCATTTCGATATCATAACTAGTTGTATACTGCAGTCTAAGTGATGCTTTTGAATACTGGTATTGCTAGGATTTATGTAGACGTTGTATAGCAGAATGAACTGTGAGAGTTGGGAGGTTTTGATTGTGCTTACACTAATTGCTTATTATAGTTTCACTGTTTAAGAGAAATAGAACAGTCTTAGACTTTTGGGGAGACTATAAATAACTTTATTCACCAGTTAATGTTAACACTTAGTTTTAAAATGAAACATAAATTTGATGCATATGTAAGATTTAAATACTTAATATCATATGTGTGCATGTGTGTATAATACTTTTTATATACTTAACATATTGTAACTTTGACTTTGATTGTGTAATATAAGCCTTTACTGTACCAGTACGGAGTGGGTTAACAAAAGCAGTATTTTTTTGTTTATAATAGAAGCTTTGAAATAAATTGCAAAATGCTGTGTGTAGTAAGGAATAATGTGCACAGACAGTGTGTATTAGTAGCCTTGATTTGCTCACTCAGATTCAGAACAAAATTGGAAACATCTTTGAGAAAGTATCTTATTTTTTGCCTCTTTGGACATTATGTCTAGAACTTTTCTTATTAGCCTGATTGTATCACAGATGTACTGTATTTTTTTAGCTTAGCTGAGTGATTTTTAAATTTTTTCTTTGTCATATATATGTTTTTGGGAGCAGAAGAATTGTGTAAAACATTTTCTAGATATTGTTCAACTTTTATTTTTAAAATAAAATACATATCTTTGAAGCTGCCATCCTTCCTTTTTTATTTTTCTCTTTGTCCTCAGCTTTCCCAGTAAGAACTTGGCTAGGAGTGATGTGAGATGAATAGCTGGAGGTGTGGATAGAGAGCAGGTTCTCTGTTTTGCGAGGATGGAGAGGAAATGGCAAAGGAGATTTCAGTAAAAATTACAGATTGTGTTTTTATTTTTTTTATATATTTATCAAAGCAACAGAAAACCCTCTTCATAAAAACTACTCTCATAATATATATTGTAAGATAAATGGCATTTCCTAATTCAGTACTTGGAAGGTTATTAGATTTTGCCAAATTTATAGAATTCTAGTGTAAAATGAAAAAGGAGTATTCTGCAAATCGCTCGTCTCATAAAAGGAAGGGTGATACTTAATTCTCCTAATGATGGATTGCTTTTATTTCTTTATATTTTCACAGTATGGTTAAGAACATCAATGGAAAAAAGAGTATAAAAATGATGGAAAGAATGGTAATCTTTTCATATAAACAAAATATGTTTGTGTGCATTACAGTTTTAATCAACTTTTGATGCAGCAAAAGCCTATGGGGGTTGCTGCCTCCGTTATTTGTGGAACTCTTAATTGTAAGCACAATGTTTCTTCAACTACAGTTATGCATTGAAGCTATTTATCAACTTCTATTTGATGGTAGGTAGATCCACTATTTTTATATAGAAGGTGACTCATGTCTTGATCTTAAGTACTTATTTTCATTCTTATGAACGCAGTTGTTTGATTTTTTTTTTTTTAATTCCAGAATTTATTCTTAGTCTCATCTTTAATATTAGAATATTGAACTTCCTACAAAGTCTGAATTTTAAAATTTATTGCATTGAAATGCTGTGCTCAGGCTTTCTCTGGAATGGCTTTTTAATGCTTTCACTTGTGTACACAAAGTTAGAGAATAACTTTGTTACTGTGTTTTGATATGATACCTTTATAAGATTTCTTTTTTACTGTACATACTTTTTCACCTGTGCTGTCAAGATCAAGACCGCTATAGTGAAGTCTTCATCTAGTAAGACAAAATCCATTAAAAGCAGAAAAACAAATAGTTTAACTGAGTAATCTAGATGTAGTCTGCAGAAACTGTCAGTGGAAAAAAATGCTACGTTTTTTAGTATAGAGACATTATAAAGCTGAACTCTCTGCAGACCTTATTCCTGTGAAAATGATGGCTTCTTTCAGTATAGTTTGCACTTCTAGTGAAGCAGATGCATGAATCCTGAAAATCCACTGTATAAACTAGTGTCTTGATTGCAGACTTACACTTGACAGCCTTTTGTTTAAAAGGTAGATCTACAAAATTTGAAGTTAACTTACATGTTCCATAGGGGATGCTTTAAGTCACAATTACACTTACAAAGGAAGTATTATACTGAGGAATTTCTATGGTAAACTATGAGCTTGATCTTTGACGACAAATGAAATCTTATTTAAAGTCAATTGTAATGCAACACTAAAAGATAATTACATCTTTCACTTTTTGGAAATGTGTTTTGAAACTTTTAAGCCATGCTTTATTTCCAAACATTTTGCCTTATGCCACTCAAAGTTCATACAGTGTATAAACAGTATGATACCCTGTTGAAAGTTTATTTGTACTTAAATGTTTGTTTCTATGCTACAACTGGAGAGATATAAATATTCTGCTTAAGCAGTATGATGAGAAACGTGTTAAATTCCACTTACAAGTTTTACAATATATACTCTAACAAGATGCTGATTTTTATAATAAAGTCCTAATGCAGTTTCCTCACATGCAGGTATTAATTGTAGGTGTTATTAACGTATCTGTTTCCACTAGAGCAATATTTTTGTTTGTTTGTTTTTGTTGTTTGTTTTAAGGAGTGAAGTCTCTCTCCTTGAATCTGTTTTTCGTAACTCGGAAGTAATGATAATTTTTAGAGGGATAGTACTGTGTTTTCTGATGGTTCTTAGCTAACATATTTAATGTACTGTTTGATTTAAAATATTTGCACATTTTATGGAAGTTTTGTTGCTAGACTTGGGTATCTTGTAGACTTCTAATTTCCAACATCGCTGCAACAGCTTCAAGTATGCTGATATCACATATATACTAATCTGTTAAAGCAAAAGTTAAAACTGCCTGTTAACCTTGCTGTTACAATTTTAAAAATAATTTTAGCAGTCCTTAATTTTAAAATGCTACTTATTGGTGTCTGCAAAGAGTAGCATTGAACATCTGAGTTTTACTGCTGCCTTTTTATGACTTTCTTTCTCTGCCTTATAATCTTTTTCTAAGTAAGATATGGTTTGAAGTAGACAGTGCCTGGAACCACTAAGCATATAGAGGGGGGGGAAAAAAATGCTGTTACATTTCTAGTGTAAACAAATGTTGTCTGTTTTCTGTACAGTGGAATCAGGCTACTGAAGATCAAATTAAACCTTAAACTGAACTGTTATTTAAATTTAAAGGATGGTCATCTTCTGTTAACCAGTGAGTACATCATATAATAGCAAGTAGTAATAAATTGTTTTCATTCATCTTGAGTTGCCAGCTCTCTCACTTCTTCATAAAATAGAAAAGATATTCTCCAGTGAAATAATCTAACCCCTGATCAGGCTTTGAATAAGGGGCTACATCTTAATGGTCAAATATGTCTCATCTTGATATTCTTGGTGCTCAGACATTTTTTCTGACAAGTGTTAATTTTCTTGTGTTCCTCAAATACATATCTTGTAGACTGTACAGTAATTGAGAAAAAAGCCCTTTTGATTAGATGCACGCATTCTAAACAGTCAATATATGCTGTTTGAGATCATCCTAACCTTCTAGCTATTTTCTCCTGTCTGGTTTTTTTTTCGTTTTTCTTTTTTTTTTTTAAGTCAACTTGCAGAAAATATGGGAAACTTGTCTCATATAACAGCTGAGGATGTGGCTAGGTTAAGGCAGGAAACTGCTACCCACAATGCAATGTTACATACACTACCACTTAATAAAATTTATTTCAAACATGCTACTGACAAAACCAAAGAAAAATAATATCCTAACTATGCTAGTTAGTACACTAAATATATCTAGGGAAAAGTGAAAGTAATCTCTCTAGAGCCTTTCTTCCTTCTAGGATACAATGCTACCAGTAGTTAAAGCAGAGCAGATCTCGGTAGTTAAAAGCAGTGACCTATTTTTAGAAAATACTCACATTGCTCTGGAAATTAATGATTATATGCTTTTTAATGACAGTTGAAGTTATTTTATATAGACAGAATTCAAATAAGCTTTCTCCTTAGATTTTTCTGGTCATCAAAATATCCTTTAATGTAGTTTTTTAAAACTGGCAGCTTTTCTTGCTTCATCCCATTTTCACTGAATCTTACCTTTATGGTAGCCAAGCAGCCTTTTACCTCTCCTTCCCACTTTAACTGTTTGTAGCTGGTGTGAAAATATTTTCCATGTCACATGTGGGAAAGGATCTGAGAAGAAGAAAGTTCATCTTCATAGATTATGTGAAGATTTAAGGGTTCTAGTTGTTTTATTTGATTGCCTGCAATGTGAAGAGTGTAATAATTTCTGAGGGGTAAATAAATTTAGGTAAATTCTAAGGTAAATTTAATAGACTTGAATCTTCAGTGAGTGTTTCCAAATATCAGAGATATGTATGAAGTCACTGATCCTGCTCTGCCATAAATGTCCTGAAAGTCTTGTTCTAGATATGTTTTTGTTTCTGTTTGGTTTTAAATGCACGTATATTAAGGGTGATCCTCTCACAGAACGTTTTTGAAGCATTTGCCTCTATAGTTAGAGAACACTTATCAAGAACAGCTGCTGTAGTGCTGTGGATCCTATCCATGGACTCATGGTGGTCTGCTGAACAACGTTCTTCAAGTTTGACAGGTGAGACAGAGACTCTCCAGTGCCACTGCTTTTGGATGAATCTAGCTGTGGTTGGAGAAAGTGCATCTTGCCAAAATATATGGGTAAGACCACACACAGTCTTTAAAATAGTTATTGTAAGCTTATTTTTAGGCAATATATGTCTTGACAGTTCTTTTATTTGCATGCCAGTTTCACTGCTGCTTATAGATTTTTCATTTATTTTAGTAATGGCAATTGCAGATTTAGATCTATGTTTGTAAAGCTTTTGCACAACATTTACACTGGAAAAATACAGAGTTGCTACTTTCAAACCTCAGTCAAGATTAGAGAACAGATTTTTAAAAATATTAAAACAGAGTATTCACGCTTTTCAGATTTGGTGTCAGTGTTTTTATATTAAACCCCATTTTCAGGGGCATAGTTCAGCAATAAAAAAATTGCTTTTGCTTTTAAAATTATACCAGTTTCAGTAGCTTCTGTGCTTGTATAAGTTTGCAGCAATGTAGATTTAAGACATGAAATTAGTTCACTAAGTAATAAAAACGAAATGTTTTTTTTTTTAAATTGCGTAGTTATTAAATACTGAATTTAGAATCTGTATTTGATTTATGTTATAACTCCTGGACAGTATTTTTCATGTGTATTTTAATGTGTAGAATATTCTTTGCGTTCTAAGTGTCTGCTTCAACAGTTGGCTCCATAATGTGTGTTTAAAATATTGTATGTTTAACTGACAGTATAGAAGGGGGTTGCACCCTGTAGAATTTCTGAGTAAACAATACCCATTTGGTAACTTTCAGAACAGATGTTTTTTAAATAACCCAAGAGAAATTAAACATAATACTGAAATGGAATATCATAAACCATTCATTGGGTAGGGATGCTTTAAAGTTATAGATTCATAATGACATGCTTTTTTCCCTGCTTCTGTATTTTCCAGATTATCTTGCATAATTAATGCATGACTGTTTCTCAACAAAACATTACTCACTTTTTATTACTTAACATTGCATAGTACCGTTGTTTATAGCAGCGAACTTTACAGACAATTAAGGAAATAGTCACTGCCCTGAGGAGTATACAATTAAATATATGCAGCTAGCCATTTAGAGAAAAGTATGAAAAAGAGGGAGGGGAAAAACCCCATATAATGAACTGCAATAAAAGAGTGATTTGAAGAACTTCGTGGAGAAGGGAGAGTAGTTCCTTTTATTATTAACTTTCTCCACATATTCTAGTATGAAGAGTGTGAGTTATTTGTGTGCAATGGACTGGTCTTGTTATCTGCTTGAACTTGAGTGTGATGCCTGATCATCACAGTTGCTTCTCTGTATTTTTTGAAAAACTCCAACCCTGTAACATTTCTGTATGCAATGAAGGCAAGTTGAAATATTTCTGTGCTGTTTATGACATTTACAGAAGTTTGAGATCCTCAGTCTGTAAACAGTTTTTTTTTTAGAAAAAAAAATAGTAAAATGAGGTAGTTTCATCCTTTCGCCCATTTATGTCTCCATGTAGTTTTTAATTTCTTTTTAAAGTATTTAGTACCTGGATCTACTTCTTTTCCACAGCTTGTCAACAGTCCAAGCTCTCCTTTGTAATTAAAAATGTATTGTGTTTTTTTGTTGGAGAAGAGATCTGAAGATCATTCCTGAGAAAAAGAGTTGAAAAGAGGATGAGAGGAGATTGGAAGGAATAAAATTGGAAGGAGGAGAGTTAAAAAGAAAAACTTGTTTTTTAATGAGTTTCTTTTTTAACAGTATGGTTCCCATTTTATAGAGAAGGAATACTGAAGGTGAGGAGAAATGAAGACACTGAAACAGGATGAAGAACAAAAACATGTGCCCCTTTTCATGGCATACCTAGGAGAAAATTGCCCTCCAATCTCCCAGGCAAAATGAAACTCGGTTTGTTCTGAAATAGGCAGTTTGGATACTGGAAGCAGCCTAGCTGTGTTCAGTGAAGTGTTGAGCTCATTTGGAGTGAATTAGGCTGTCTCTGCATAGCAGTTAAAATGGCCTGTATAGGTATGCCTAAAGAATAATAGAAGAGAATCAAACTTAAGTGTGGTTGGGAAGAGTATGGGAGATGTTTGTATTAAATTTCCAGTGTGCGATGTGTTCTGTGCTGGAGAGTTGGCTGGTTGATTTTTCACATCTGAAGGAGAAAGCAGGCAGTATTTATAGATAGTCCATTCACTGATGTTCAGATAAGCAGGTGTCAGTTCTTCTTAAGATTTTTTTTTTTTGTCCTGCTCTGAGTAACAGACTACTTAACTGAATGAATAGTGGTACTGAATTAAAAAAAAAATAGAAAAATGAATTACAATCATTTCTTCCACTCACACCTCCTCCTCTGACCTTCCAACCCCAAAAGTGAGGAAGCAGGGCTTGGTTTTTTTTTTCCTTGTTTTTTTTTTTTTTCTTCAGAGTGACTCTGTGGTTTGGTTGCCAGAATCCAGACCTATAACTTCTAAGATAAATAATGCAAGCTTTGAGGAAATGTTCTGTGTGGATAAGACCGTATCTATGCTATTTGTTTTTTAATACTTAGGTATTTTATTACTTTAACCATTTATTTCTGTCCAGTTTACATGGGTAAATAATAATCTGTTCTACGAAGATACACCACTGCGTATAGTCATTAGCTGCATGAGGGAAGTATCTAGTAAGCACCCAAACCAATTAGCTATGTGGAGTAGTGCTTTTAAGTTGGAGACCCAGCCTGTAACCAAAGTCAATTGTTTTGTTTCCATTTCAAGAGCAAATGCAGGTTCTGGGTCTGCCACTTGACTCTATGTACTGTCAGGGGTCAAAGGTGCTAAGCAGGATGAACTTCTGCGTTATGGCATAAAAAGATGATGGTGGACAGCCTAAAGACTATTGAGTATTGCCTACTGATTACATCATCTATGAGGCCAGGTTATAGAAATGAATCGGTACTTAGTACTCAAATTGCTTTTGGAACTGTACAGCCAAATTCCTTGTTAGTGATTGGAATAGGAGTATGTTAGCACAGAAGCACTAAAAACCAGTTTTGTTGGAAAATTTGGCAGCATAGTCACAAATTAATCCAGGCTGAAAAATAAAGAGTCTTCTCTAGTATTTTCTAAATCCCCTTCCTGAGAGCATTCTGCTTCTGGAGTGGTGTTTTTGAGTTGTTCTGGGCCTGAAAAAACTTCGGACTCAAGGTTATCACTCTGAAAATTTGTTCAAGGATCAAACAAATCTGTTTCACGTACTTGCATATTAAAGAGCATATTGATTTGTTAATATTTGCGTGGAGTAATAAAATTTCTTTGTACTTCATAAGCTTGGTATTTTAAAGAAAGCTGTATTTTAGGGGTGTGGGATCTACATTGTAGATTAAGTCCTATAACACTTACTTTGTACTAAAATCCATTAGATGAGGTCAGTTACAAGAGTTACATCCCCTGTGACGTTCATCTCCTTTGGATTTCATACTCTGTAATCGTGCTGCCAGAGCAGGTCCTTGTAGCCAGGCTTCTCCATGTGCTTGGGGAACCCTTGGGGATGTACAGATTGATGCTACCAGACCATTTTGTAAGATCAAGCAGTGCTCTGGGCGCTTTGCTGCTTTGCCAAAAACCCCAATGCTAAAGGAAGGCTGGCTTTTCGTGAGCCAGAGTTCGTTCTCATGGCACAGGCTTTACGGTTGGGGCCCTCAGAAATAACTGTATTCTCTATAAAGTGTAAAATGAGCTAAACTTTATCTTTCACATTTTGTGCCTTTACATCTGTATGGGTGGAGTTTATCTTATTTTAAGAAGAAATTTCAGTAACTCTTGGGGTTTGGGAATAAGGCAGAATATGAAGAATATGCAATTTTATTTTGCCATCTTTATCCTGCTCATTCTGTAAGATTTGTAATTGTTCTTTTCTTCAAAGTCTTTTTTTATTATTTTTATTTTTTATGAAAATCTAAATGTTTTCTTGCTTTTTAAGTCCAGTTTTGCCCAGTGTGGGTTTGAAGTAGCTCTGCAGCAGAATGTTTATATTTCAGTTTCAGGAAAAATGATACCAGTCTGTTCAGAAATGGAGTATTTGCAGTAGTAAGTGGCATCTTTACAAGCTAAACATAATGATCAAAGAGTTGAAGAAATAACAAATTTAGTTGTCTTTTGGACAAAATTACAATGGAATAGCATTTGGTTTGTCATTTAGCTTCGGTATGATTTATTTTTCTTCTCTTTTAATTGAAGAACAAATCCAATTCATAACTGAATGCAATTCAATCTTCTCATTTTCTAATGTGGGTGGAAAAATATCTGTTTTATCTGTGTATAGGAGCTACAGTAATTCAAGCTTACTTTTCCTTATGAATAACTGAAATAAACTGAAAGAGTCAGGCATTCATTACATGACAGTATTATGCCCAGACACATTTTTAGAATTCATGAATTTTACAGAACACTAATTCTTTGAGTGCTTTTCTTTTCAACTCTCGTTAGTAACTATTTCTAGATTGGACATATGACAGATATGCAGCTAAAATGGTAAAGATTTCCTATGAGATTGCCTTCTAATTTAGAGGTGAAATCTGAAGAACTTGCAAATAGAACTATTCCCAACTGATAGTTTTGTTTTTTTTTTTTTTTGTTTTGTCCCCCACCCCATTCCCCGTCCCCCCCTTAAATCTGTGCTCCTCTGCTAAAAAAAAGTAAGTTTAGCTGAACTCTACACTGGAAGAATAAGTTGATGAAACTGGCTATGATTCTAACTAACTAGCTATGCTAGAATTAAGGTTTCCAGTGATCCTTAGTACAGCCCCATTGTATCTGGTACATTATAATAGTGTTAATTGATGGCTTTTTTTTTTTTCATCCCTAGAACTCCTGACTCATTCTTTGCATGGAATGAATACTGCTCACTTCAGAGTGTTATTCAGTGATTTTCTTTTTACCACTCATTGCTCATTAGATGGCTGTCTGCCATCTTTCCTGCACAGTATTCAAACTCTACTATGAAGAATTACTAACTTTCATGTGCTCTTTTGTGGCACGTCACACTATGAGAGTACTTAACAAATATTAATTATTTTTTTTTCTTCACAGTACTCTTGGGAGAAATACATTATTCTCTATATCAGATACATAGTTTAGTGGAGGTACAGAGAGAATAAAATTTAAAAAATAAAAACCAAATTAAAACCCAAACTTCTCAGTCACTGTACAGTACACAACTAGGGTGTACTTTTTGTGAAAGTGCTTAGCTTTATCTAAACATCTTTAAGTTTAAACAACTCATTTTTTCAGTGATGGATGTATGGGCTTTTACAAATCAAATACCATGGTTTAAACAAGGAATGGATAATTATTGATCACTTCCCGAAAGGGAGCGTGGTTAGATGGAGTGTTGTTCTGATCTAGTATGATGTTTCTTTATTCTTGTATATAGATGAGCTTCATTGTATGTGTTCTTCAAACATAAAATTAACAATTTGGAACTCAGCATGTCTACTTTTATGGTCAAGAACATATGCAACTTTTTATAGGTTCCAGTGGGTAGCTTCAGGGAGACCAAATGGTTTCATCACAACACTGGAAGTAATAGATTGAGGCTGTGAGTCTCCTTCAGCTGAACACCAGAATCTTCTTGTGGCCTAAACTCCTGACACATTGGCCATGTAGGTTGTTGGATAACTTGCAGGTGGCTCATGGGTAGATGACGACAATGTTCCCTGTGGTCCCCTTCAGTGTAAAACAGGGCAAGGTGAGGTAAGCTGATGGGTCCCGAGATGATGTTTCCATCTGAACGGTTTGTGTCTTGCTTAAAAAAATTTTTAAGGATCTGATTATTTCAGCAGCTTTCATGCCAACACTGACATCTTGATTTGACATATTTCATGTACAGGAGTTGCGTTTGAACTAAGCTGTACGCAGATAAAGAATCAAAAAGATGCTTCACTGTTTAGGACACTGATGTACTGTCAAGAGGCATGGATTCATTTTACCAGTCTTACTTTGAGATGTTTGATTAAGAAACTCAAAAGTATTTGGTTTAGTGAGAAGTAGAATATTTAAAATAACTCCTAGGGACTCTGATGTAATTTTTTTTTCATTTGCAAGTTACTGATCTGTGAAATTGGGGTGGGGAGTGGCTGAAATATTAAGGACAGAATTCTATAAACAACAAAGCCACTCTTTCTCTGAGACTGTGGAAAGATCATTATACTTTGTATCCACCTTTTTTCTTTTTTTGCATTTCTTTTGATGGCTGTATAGAAGTCTGTACAGCATAATTTTTCTTTTCCAGAATTCTCATATTTCTGTGGAAATAGAGAGAACTAAGAAAATAAGGAGAAGAATGTTTCTTATGTCTTCTGTATTGTTGCTTTTCACTTTGTTAACAAACAGGCTATTTGTTAATGGAACTTGCTGTGTTTTATGTTTTCAGATAATAACTATTAGCTTCTTCCATCCTCCTTCACACTTGTTTAGGAGGTAAACAAGTTAATTTCTGTTTTACAAGTACATAAGGGAGACAGACCAATTCTGGGTCTGAATTTGGGAGTTGGTAGTACCTGTTCCAAAATAAGTACTAGATTTGCTGTTGAAAATACATGGTTGTTTTCAGCTCTTAACATGCTTGCAGTCTTATTTAGTTCATTATTATACTATCTCTACTTTAGTTAAAGATGAAAAAATACAAAAATATGTTGATAGAAACAGGCCTTATGTAGCATTGTTAAATAAAGTTCTTTATTAGATGTCTAAACATAGGATCTTAGAAGTTTCAATCCAGGCTTTGACCAGTGGGTTTTTGTTGGCTTTGGGCTAGTCGCTTGACCTTGGCATGCATCTGTCTTGGCTTGATTATTCCTTTCATTTACCATAAATTGGGATTGATTATGCTGAAGTTATTGCAATTTTATGGAGTTAAAAAAACTTTAAAAAAGCAGAGAGAATGCTGTAGTGGCAAAGGGCTGTAGTCTGGTGCTTGAGAGGTGAGTTTAGCTATGGGGCTGAACCACAGACTTCTCTTTGAACCTTCAGGAAGTTAGGTAAATTGTTCTCTCCTTCAGTTTGTCGTCTGTAAAATGGGAATGATAGGGTGGTTTTGTTTTTTTTTTAAGTCAGTAAATTTAATTTATGTCATTTGATGTTCAGATACCAATGGTGAAGGTCATAGGAGTACCAACATTAAGACTGAGTTTGTTTCTGTTTTTAATAGAGTTTTTAGTTCCCTGTAACTCTGAGAAATAGAGAAGACTGCCTGATATTTTACTATAAAAGTGAAGATTTACACTACTTAAATAGTTGAAGTGCTAAGTAATATTTTGAGGTTGGGTTTTTTTTTTTGACTTTGTCTGCCAGTCAGCATTGTAGAATATTTGTTTAGTAGAGTATTAGCATCTTTCAATTGATTTAACTCCCTTGATGGAATCTCCTACAAGTTTTCTGATGCCAGTTTTTCTGATGCATTTCTTCCCACTATCAAAGTCAATATCCTGGCAACTGCTCGAGTTAGGTAAAGAAATTGCTAGTGACTATGGTACCTCCATATTTGTAGATTTATGTTGCTACTGAGCCTGTAACAAGGGATTTTTTTTTTTTCTAAATTCAAGTAGGGTACAGGACATAAACAAGTGTTATACTTAATCTTATCTATTAAACATCACCATGGAGTCATCAGAGTACAGTCATTGCCTATCCTTTGTGCTTTTCTCAGTATAACTTATTGCTTTGGTTTTTTTTTTAAAAAAATAAATCAGGGCACTTACAAATCTTCTGTAAAACTAGACATTTCAACTGAGATCAACATTTTGTTGTTCAAAACAGGATAACAGCTGTGACTTTGTAAGCTACTGTTAGTGGTTTTTAGAAGCTAATTTGTCAGCTAGCTGGCACGCTGAGCTCATTTGCCGAAAGAAGTTGATGTCATCTCCCATATCATTCTTTGTCAAAGCTCAGCGTCTCTTTTTCTTTAACCAGTGATTCTCAAATAGAACGTTACAGAACGGGGCTGTTTGCCAGTGGCATTAGTTTTCTGTTTATGTAACTTCAATTTAGATCACTCATGGCTTAACACAAAATGCAGTTGTCATGTGAGAGTTGATTACCCTTTTTTTATATCTATTCATGATATGTAGCTCCTTTTTCTGTGCTTTGAATAAAAATATGTGAAGAGCAGAAATGTTTATTGTTTTCAAGTATTGCTACTTAATTTATTCAAACAGTATTCAGTGTAGTTTATTATTGCTTGTTCTGCAGATAGCACAAAATAAGGATTTATGTAATGACTATAGTTATTGATTAAAAGTAAGGTTTCTTGGAAGAATGAATGAATGAATATCTAAAATCAGTGATTATCAATTAAATGTCAATAGTGCACATTGTTTCAACACAAAATTATTTATAATTTCTGTTGAACATCCTGTCTAAAAAGGAACTGCAAAACTGCATGTTTTCACATTCTTAGTACTAGGAAGTAAGTAATTGCAACATTGACATGGAATTTGGTGGAACCCCAGTAGTTTTAATCTTTTTAGTAAATTGCTTAGTGGCTTTTTGGTAGCTTCAGTGTCTCAGTAGCTTTACAAAATGTTATGGGATATAAAGAAGAGATCCTTTTACAAGATACCAGCGAAATAAAAGATGAGAAATTAAGGGTAGGAATAGTTTATTTTCACACTAGAGCAAAGTTACTCGTGAGATCTACCAAGGATCTTGGAGAAGCAAGAAAGCTTGCTAATGACAGAGTTAAGAGTACTGAATCAAATGCTGATTTTTGTAGAGCCACCCAAAGATTTCACAGAATTGAGTGGGTGATAAAATAGGTGAAATCCATTGCTGATAAACCTGAAGTCATGTGCATGAGCAGAGCTGAAATGCTGTTTATTTTCACAGAAAGAGAGATCTGAGGTTCACAATGGATAGCTCTCAAAGCTTAGTAGGTGAGGCTTAGTGGTTGTCAAAAACGGATCAGATTTTAAAAGAATTGAGAATATATGAGGAAAACAGTGTTACTAGTAGTTCTGCTGTTGTGCTCACCCTACAATAAAAACAATATTCTAGAATTAGGAAAGAATTGAATGAATTCTGTACAAGGAGATACTAAACTGGCAGGATGCTAAAGCCTGGAAAGAGACAACTGGGAGGGGAATGTGATAGAAATCTAGAATTATGAGCAATGTAGAGAAAGTGAATGGGAACAATTATTTCCCTTTTTCATAACAAAAACTAGGGGCACCTAATTAAATTATCAGATGGCAGGCTCAAAATGAACACAAGGAAGTAGTTTTTTAACAGTGTATAATTAAATTGTTGAATTCATAAATTCATTGCCACAAGGTACTGTAGAAGCCAAAAATTATAGTAGCTTAAAAAAGAATAAGAGAAGATCATGGAGGTGAAGCTTATCTATAGCTATAAAGTACAGTTGTCTAGTCATAACCTTAGGCTAAACTTCAGGTCTGTTGGAGAGAAAACCAGGTAGGGGCTTTCCCTGAGAATTCAGTACTGGCCTTTATAGAAGTACTTGATCTCTGTACAGATCCCTGTTCTGAAGGTTTTGTGTATAGATAGACTGATAACAGTGTCTAGATTATAGTGCTACATACTGTGTAACAGTGTATTACTACAGGGAAAAAAGTCACCAAACTTCAAGGACCTGATGTTAGTGTATAAATGAATAAGCAGGGTGAAATTAGGATGCAGAAACTTAAGAACTTTAATTGCTTCTGCTTTTGAAGGTAAATAGGCTGTACTTCTGTAGAAGTATTTTCAAAAGCCTATAACCCTCAGTAGTATTAATTTGATTTGTAATTTATTGGTCATCCAAATGGTAATATTTCACTGTGAATTTTTAAAACAATAAGGTATTTTCCAGTTTTGTTTTATCAGAGTAGTAAATCTGAGGATTTTCAGGATTCCCTCCTGCCCCCATTTAAATGTCATCTTTATTTTGTTAACACTTTTAAGCCTTTCTTTGAATGATGGTATTTTGTGCTCCAGTTGTTGATCTTCTTAATGACCTTGCCTGGTCTTTCTGGAAGAATTGGCGTACTGAAAGCTACAGGACTACCCTCAGTAGCTGTGTGTATTATAAAAGTGAGGCTTTGAATGGGAAAGGGATTACCACTTAATCTGAAAAATACTGGTTTTGATAATCTGGACCTTAATCTTATAGTCCTTTTCTGAAGGAAATGGCCCAATTGAAATCTATGTGAATACCCATGGTATTAAGCCTACTAAAATTCTATTAACTTCTCTAAAATGACTGACTTCTGGGAGACATTCACTTGTGTATTTACTATTATCCTACTTTATTTCCTAAAAGCATGCTTTGATGAAACCCTTTGGGCAAAAAATTGGTTCCATTTCATCCTTAGGTATGAACAAAATTAAGCCTTAAGGTGTTCTTAATAATAAAAAAGCTTCAGTAAAGTTTCAAAATGTAACTTTGTAGATGATAATTTATAATAACTCCGAACATGATAGGCAAAATAGACTAAAACCGTAATGTGTGTATCTGTTATTAAATACTTACCTGAGACTTCTTTTTATTTCAGTTTTGAATCCAGCATTTATCATCTTAAATTTCAACCACGCTTTTATATATGCCTGAGGGTGAACTTTATACATCTTTTTATAGATTAGAAACACAAAATGTTATCACACTGCCATCTGGACTGATTTATCCTTATATCATCACAGATTTATGATGATTATATTCAAACACTTAATGTTTTCTTTTTCAAACATTTCAACACAGTAGACTAGTAAATCAAAACTTCCTTTTGAAAGATTGATTGGTGCAAATGTATCTAATCACATCCGAAGTATATTCAGAACTCTTCAAAAGCGTTGATACCGTGTTTTTGGATTACGGAAGGACCACACATATTGTAAGTGGTTCTTTAATGGTTGCATAAAACTCAGTCCTGTTTTCACTGAATCCTGATTATTTCCAGAGGTAGTAGGTAAAAATTTCTAACTTCCCCTTCCTCTTTCTTATCCATTAAAGAGTTTTGTGAGGTAGCAGTTCTGTGGCCTGACTGTTGATTTCCGCATTGCCATGTGATTATTTAAAAGCCTATGGTTCTACCAATGTGATAACAAGGTAATTGAACTGCTTCTCCTATCTATATTTCTTAGATTTAAAATAGAGTATCTGTAGTAAGGCATGCTTAAATGTAGACTACTTTCTCCCCCTCCTACTGGCAAACCCCCCCCATCCCCCAAAAACTTTTTAGGGTGATCTGTTGATTTTTTTCAAGTGACACTGAAAATTCAGGTCAGCAATTGTCAAATGTATTTTTATATTATGACACATTACTTTACAGAGCTGGATGCCAAGATGAAATTTTCGTTGTATGACAACCTTTTGGGGGATAGCCAACGCAGTGTACATGCATGCTTATCTGTATATTCGGTGAAAGTGGACTGGCATTACAATGTGACTGAGGAGGACATTTGAGGTGAAACTATTCTCTTTCTTGTTTAAAAGGAAAATAACATTTATTTCGATCCATAGACTTTATGCACCTTTTAAGTGTCTGACATTACTGGTAATAGTATAAGACTAATAAAAAACCAAAAAAACAAACCAAACCAAAACCCAAACCTAACAACCACCCCAAACACAACCTTCTCTTAAATAGCAAATTAATTTTGATTTTGCCAGAATGCTGTTACTTTTTAAAAATTTGATTAACTGTAGCAGTGTGAATATTTTGAAAGCATGTAAAACTAAAAAACACTGTAGCCAGATGTGCTTGCTAATCTCTGGAAAAGCCTGCAATATGGGTTGAGCAGGACAAGTAGCATAATACGGGGACATGGGACATCATTAGTAGTTTCAAGTAATTATCATGCAAATATAAATAAAGGGTGGGATTTGTTTGTATGTTTGTTTTTTTCAGAATAGCGAGAGAATAGCTTTGTTAAAATGTAAACAAATTGTTTAATCAGGAGGTATTTATGGCTTGTTATAACAAATCCATATTGAGTCTCTTGTTCACATATTTCAGTATTTTGTCTACAGCAGTGGACAGAATTAGTTACTTAAGAAGAAAGTGTAAGAATTGTGAAAGAGGACAGCTGTGCAATAGCCTGCTTATATGCGGGAAAGAAAACCCCAACCATCAGTTAGTGATTTAACTTTGTGAAATACAATCGTATTTCACAAATTTATATGTAACAGGAATTCAGGAATTCTTTAATTCAGCTTGAGGTATTGTGTTGTATGATGGCCATCACCATGTCTTTTAGAGAAAGATGAAAGAAACTTTGCACTAGATATATGGGATAATCAGCTTTCCAAGAAGGTCTCATTGTAATCCTTAATAACGAGATAAAATTTTAAACCTCAGATTCTGACGTTTATACTTCTTCCAAAACATGTTTGAATACTGGCTTTCAAGGATCCAAGATGTGTTTGAGTACTAACAGATAATTGTTGTCCATGTAAGCATTCAGTTGTAAAACCATTGAACAAATTATTCAATTAACTTATTTTTCTTGATATGAGTCCTACTTTTCTCTTGTCCAGAAGCTCCAGCTCTAGTCTTTACTGGTTGGATTTGGCAAGGGACCTGGATCACAGCTGATTTAAGGCTCCTTTATTTACACAACAGTTTATTTTTACAAAACTTCTGTATCACTATTACCCCTTTGCTCATTGGCCCATTTTAGCAAAATTTGACAAAATTAAGAGGGTTGGGGGTGGTAGATGGCTGTTCAGGGCAATTGCATAAGTGCTCTTTCTTAACAGTATAAGCAGTGCTGGAGAGGGATACTGAGACATCAGTGAGTTCATCTTCCTTTTTTAAGTAGCAACTGTACTTACCTACACTTGTAAGTGTGGATACTACAGTTGTAAGGCAGGTTAGTGGAAATTTTAGTCTCCCATTTAGCTTTTTCTAAGGCTGCCCTTTGCTTATCTTTTTGTCTTGCTACCTTGTCCTCAACATCATCAACTGCAAATGAGTTATACAAGGTACATGTGTTCTTTGGGAAGATTATTTCTTTCAATTAGTGGATAACTCTGGAAGGAAATAAGCATTTCCATTCTTTGGAACTCAATGGAGAGAGTGAATAGGCTCCATGAAGTCTTTCTGCATTCTGTCAGGGCCATGACATAGAGGTGTTGTGTGACAACATGGTATCTCATGGTTTTGATGGTATCATCAAAAGATTCTGCATTGACAGAGGGAATAGTTCTGTGACCCTTCTCCTCTTGACTTATGGCACTTATATCTAGTGTTGATTGAATGATTCAGTATTTTACCCACCACACAGGTAAGCAATCTCGGTTGTTTCAGATTGATATTGAGAAGTGAGAGATTTGCTTTAAAGGCCTATGCTGTTTTCAATAATTAAAAATATCCACAGATCAATAGATTTTTGTTGTGAATTCCAACAGAAATGTCTTCTGTGTAAGAGCAGGATTGAGTACAATCTTTCCATTGGATAAAGAGAAAGATTTAGTGTGTTTCCCCTCTGAATCCTTCTGTTACCCAGAGTATTTTAAACCCCTAGAGTTGGATAGAGTTTTAAAAATACTGGGCAGTTCTAGTTCCAAGACCTTTTGGGGTCTGATGGTGACTACTGCTTTGACTGATTTCAGGTTCCAGGAGAGTGTATGTCTGAGCCTTGCTAGCGCTCATTACAGCATCCCCTGGATAGAGGATGGGTCTTGTTGAAGTGCACGTCCCTCCTTGGTGGGAAACCTCTCATTGATGGCAGAAACTTCTGTTGTAATTCTAAGTAGATTTTCTTTTCATTTCTCATGTTAACCAGGCATGAATCTTCTCTTCCTGTTCATTTATGGCTAAATAGTTGTTGCAAGAGGGATTCATTTCATTAACTTCACGTCTGCATTGTCAGTGTATGCACCTGAGAGAGTAAGCATAACCTTCTTTCAGTAGCCAGCAGAGAAAAATAGGCAATTTTAGTTAGTGATTCACTTGAATATAAGTGTCTAAAATCAGCCAGATGAATCATAACATGTTTCTCTCCACTGCCTTTGAAGGAAGCATATGTTGACTCACTTTAGGTGTAGAAATTTGGTCCCCCTCAGAAACCTCATGCTTCATCCACAGTGTAAATATTTCATACTCTTAAACTGATGGAGAACAGGGCCATGAAGTGCAGTCTGTTACTTTGATGTTAGTGTCAGAATCTTTGCCGTAGATGTGTGCTGCTGTAGTTTTGTGCAGTGTATGTCACTGGGGCAGGGACTTTAAAGTTGTTTTACATCATTTCGTGTGAATGGTGTAAAATAGTGTTGCTGTTGACATCAAAGTGTCTCTTCTAGGCTGCGTAGCTGGACCTAAATCTCAGATATGTTTTTTTTCTCTTCTTTTTAAATGTGCTGACTTAATTGATTTTTTTTTTAGAGTACAACCACCTTATTATATTTTAGTTAAAATTGACTGTGTACTTCTGTTACATTTCTGTATGATGCTTGTATCATTAAAACTTCTCAAATAAGTATAGCTAAGAATTTTTAATTTTATTAGGGCAAACGTCGTCATCTTTCTTTTTCCTTCAGTAATTAAAAAAAACCGTCAGTCAATCCTAAGGTCCTATATGTCATTCATCACTTTTCATCTTTGAAACAGATCCTGCATTCACTTTTGTATATCAGCATCTTTGCTTGTGAAAAAAATTCAGTGAGGCTTGGCTAGGGTAGGATAATCTCCTGTAGGTATTCCATTTGTAAGAGCTGTCCATTAAAGAGACTCTTGCCCCAACAGAGAAACTACAGCTGACTTCCAGCACTTTAAACTGGTTTACTGGAACTTCTCCTTTTGGGATCAGACCCTAGATACTTTGAAATCTTGGGAGAATCTAGTATTAGTGACAATGTTAGTGACTGCAGCTGCAGTTTAACTTAGTCTCTGAGCTAAAGGAAATAGGCTTAAGAGGAAAGCTAAGTTATCTTCTCTTTTTGACTGTGGATGGTATGTTCCCTGTTTCCCAAGCTTGTGATTTAGATGTCATCTTCAATTTCTGTAAGATTTATCTCAGAGCAATTAAGGCATATCTTGCTGTTAAACAATGTGCAAGATAACAGTATTTTCTTCAAACTTTTAAGTTGAAGTTTAATGCCATGTGATTTATTTTAATTAACTGTGAAAGCAGAAGGAGGTGTGTTTTTTTTTTTTTCTTTGGCATGTGAACTCCTTTGGAAATGTGTCTGCACAATTTCTTTATACTCTGAGATTGGGGCATGTACGTAATCTGTGATAATAGATCTTAAAGGCCATTTAGAGGAATGAGAATAGTATGTAAAATAAAATGCATAATCTAAATTCTTTTTTGTGGGTGAATAATACTTAAAATGAGAAATTCTTTTAGTGCAGGTATTTGTTTTTTCTGACTTACTCTTTCAAGTTGACTTTCATTTGCGCTGAGTTATGTGCCCAGTCATCTCAGTAGCAACTGAAATGGTGACTATTCTCACCCCCCTACTTGTGTTTGTGTGGGCTTTAGAAAGTTTATTTCTTCTGGAAAAAAGAAAATAGTTGTTGTTAAATGTTTTGCCATTTCAGGTTGATCTAAAATAATAATACAAGAAAATCTTAGTTCTAAGCTTTGAAGAGTATTGTTGAAAAGTAGGAAATTCATATTGGGACAACTTATAATAAACTTAATCAGCAGAGCTGCATTCTGTTTAATGGAGAGGCTCTGTTGAGTCATTCTCAGCTAAAGCTGAGAGCAATCACTAGAGTCTGTGCTGCTTAAAAGGACTGATTTTTTTTTTCCCTAAAGAGGAGGTTCATGTGGACTGAATTCCCTTTTACAAAATGGGCATGTTTCCCAGGGAAAACATGATACTTCTTCACTAATCAGGATGGAGCCTTATCCTGCAATGGGACCTACATTTTGGTCTTTTCGCCACATCATTGCTGTTTTCTACATGGACAAAAATAGATATAGAGTAAACCAACCCAAAAAGTCAATTATAGGGTTTTATAGTGATGTACTGTGAAAAATTTGGTCATGTTTTTCATTATACAGAATGTTCTTTCCGAAGACATAAACAGAAAAAAGCACATATGTTTGATTTTAAAAATAACTTTGCTTAACTGTTTAAAAATGCTGGAGACATTTTGGATAGTTCTAAATGATCAGCATCATAATTATATGATAAAACTTCTGTGTAAAGACCTATCTGGTTTATAATTATTTAACTGTTGGGATTTGGGGGTTCAAGAGGTATACTTTGAAAAATTTCTCATACATATCTGAAAATTCTTAGTTATTCATCTTCTTCTTCTCTCTAATCAGGAAGTAACTGTTAAATCTGTGATGTCAGTTTAGGGGGAATGATTTAATTTAAAAAGTATTAACATGTGAAAGAAATATTGGAATGAATGAAAACAGTTTGGTCCAGTGACATTTAAACCAGTGATTATCCTAGGATAGCGTAGTGTAGGAGAGATGCTGAAGTAATAACTACAATTACATTATCAAAGCAATAAAAATTAATATGTAATAATAAAATTATAAACGAAAGCCACATTTTTCAGTTGCGGGTGCCTGAAGTTCAATAGATAAATCCATATTTGGACAGAAATGCAATAAGACTTTCGTAGGTGTGGAGCTCTGGCACTGCATATTGTTTTCATGGCAAATTGCAAATGCTCAGCACTTCTGCAAATGAATCCAAATCTGTTTAGGTTTCTAAATATGGACAGTAATATTTAAAAAATGAGAAAGATTTAAAGATGCTAAGAGTTATATAACTGAGAACAACTACTTTTTGAAGAATAAATTCTGGTGGGTTTTTTAGATAGTTTAATTCAATTTGTTAAATTTAATTCTTGCTAGATTTAGTTTGGGCCTCATCCAATTCCTACTAAATTTAGTGGGAATTTTTGAAACCTTTATTTATATGTTTATCGCTAACAAGTTTTCTGACTAAATTTGCTTGTTGTTTTGCTTGACACTGAAACTAAGTAAACAGTTGTTTACTTAGATTTATATGAAAACACCCTTTAATCTTGTTCTTTGAAGAAAAAATAATACAAAAAAATTGCTGTTTCTTGAGATTATTACATACACCAAAATTATCAAATGTACAGTGTAATAGTAAAGATAATACTACTAAGTTGGTTAATAATTTTTTATGATTTCTAAACAGTCCCTTTCCAGTTTACAAATACTTTGTGTTTCCAATACAGTGACCGCAGTCAAAAGGTATCTTCACACGTCAGCAATTTTTGTTGCTTGTGTAGTGTCCTCCTACTTCTCTCCATTGTCAGTCTGCATCGTTTTTTTTATTTCTCTATGGAAAGCAGACCTTACCACCACCTTTTCATTTAGTTGCCATATTTATGAGGTGCTTCCTTTGCATTTTCTGGGTAACCCAATACGTATTTCCTCCTACTTGTTTCCTCTGTACAGCTTGATTTCCCCAAGTGATACTGTATTTAATTTCCTTGAACTTCAGTATTGCATGCATTCTGAATGTCTTTTAATTAATCCGAGGATCTCTCAGGCTTCCTTATGCTCTAACTCGGTCATTGGACATGTCTTCAGTTTATGCATTTGAAGACCAAAAGGGTATTTTAGCTTATGTGGCCTAACCTATTATATCAGTTCTCCCTGTTAAAAAGTACTTCTGCCAAAAATGTTTGTGAATGTTTGACTAAAACTTTTCTTCCAGAATGTAATCCAGACTGGATTTAAAAATGAAACGAAAGTGAATCTACCATGTCTCTTGGTATTCTGTTCAATTAATTAATCAATCACTTAATAAGAAGCAGTTGTATTAAATCAAATTTGAGTGTATCTTGTGTTGATTTCCAGTTATTTTGGTTGTCTCCACTCTTTCATGCGTCCTTCTCCAGGAAATATACTTTAATTAGGATATTGAGTCACCTCTTGATGTGTGGAGGTTTTTTGCTAAGCTAGACAAGTTGGATTCTCTCTGTATTTTGTTATATTTTCTAGTCAGTAACTTGTTTCTATTATCTTTTAAACTGGATCCTGGGACTAGGCACACGGTTTTAATATCTGTATCACAAATGAGGCATAGAGAGGTGAAATAACTTTCCGTTCTTACATCTGGTGATCTTACTAAACTTTTTTGACTTACTGTAGTGGACACTCCTATTAAATTGAATATCTGCTGTAAATGTTTTCAAGTTCTAACTTCTTCTGGAGTGTTGTCCATTTTGCAGGTATGGTGTGTATTTTTCTCTGAAATATGAAGCTTTACTTCGAGACCTATATCAAAGTGTGCTCAGTTCGAAAGGACTTCTATTTGCTAGGTAAACCACATCATCACATTAAATGACTTTACTCCTTTGTACTGGATGGTGCTGGGATGGCATCCCATTGTGGGGGCAGCGTGAACTGGGAGGAAGATGAGGGGGTGAGCAGCTGTGTGCGTGCTTAGTTGCTGGCTGGGATCAACCCACCACATCATCTTTGGATTTTCCAGTCTCCCAACTTATAACCCTTGACAAAGGTTGAAACAGGTGCATAGACTTGTGTAGATGAAGGAGGGTGAGAGAGGATACAGGAAAAATTGATTGAAGAATGGAAAGGAAG
This sequence comes from Buteo buteo, assembly GCF_964188355.1. Lineage (NCBI taxonomy): Eukaryota > Metazoa > Chordata > Aves > Accipitriformes > Accipitridae > Buteo > Buteo buteo. The sequence goes on along the minus strand of NC_134187.1, from coordinate 5,878,827 downwards.
GCTGGATGGAAAGGAGGAGAGGTGAATAAAATGTCAAGGGAAAGGAGAAGGTAAAAAAGGAGAGGTGGAGGAGGGAGCTCTAAGAACAGTCGAAGTTGCTTCATTCCTCAGCAAATCAAAAGACCAGAATGTGATGAGGAGGTCTCAGTTGCAGGATTCCTTGAAACTCTAATGTGAACAGAGGTATTTAAAAAAAATTATTTTTTTGTTAGATTACATTGTCTCAGAAATAGAAGTGCATGAGAGGTCCTTGGGGTCAAGGTGGTGCAGGAATTGCAAAGACAAAATAAATTACTCTGATGTATGCCCATATATATCGCTTCTGGGCTTAATGGAATCAAATTGTGGTTACAATAAAGGGAAATTTGTTTACATTCTCTGGATCAATTTTATGTCGTTAAATCTAAGTAATGTTTCTTTTATAGGGATCATCACATACTTTAAACCAGGGCCCAGCAATGGAATGCAACAAAAAAGAGACTGTGACTGAAATATCTAGGAAATTCACTATTAAGTTTGTACTCAACTCTTCTAAATTTCCATAAAACAAAGTTTTATCACAGCTGCATTCACTAATAGTATAAGCTAGTCTGGCCACCTGCCTTAATGTGAAACTTGCTTTCAGGAAAAGAAAACATTTTCAGATTTCTGTTTGCTGGAGAAGGTCAACAAATCTTTATTTTTTTGTTCATGTGAATAAATGCATTTCTTGGTGACCAGAAAGTAGGCGTCAGATAGTGTATGGCATAGAATTAATTTAAATTATTCCATTTGTATTTTGTACAAGTGAGAGGATGCATTCTGATGCTGCCTTTGAACTGGATAAGACATTATAAATTGTCTAGAGGTGGTTACCCTTGTTTCTAGCTCTTTGAAGTATTTTCTTGTTAACATGATGACAGATTGTGTCTATCAGTAGAAATTGTGTTAGCATGGAAATGAATTTTAGAATGACACAGCCAGTTACATGTGCTCACATTTTTGTGTAAAGGCTTGTAATGACTGTAATGTTAATGGAATGTCAGAACAAACACAAGGTGTAAACCAAGCTTTTATAGAAGACCTTTTGGGGTGGCCTCTTGCTGTCGGAAAGCGGTGTTGTAGAGAAAAAACACTTGAAGGGTAAAATAGGAGTCTCTGAGCGTGGCTTTCTTCTCCCTTCTGATACTTCCTGAGCAATGTAATCTTCAGGCATCACCTCCTCTATTTTCTGAGCGCCGGCTTTTTTTTTTTTCCTCCTTATTTTGAAATTCCTCTATAATGCTAGAAATAAATCATTCTGTCAGTTGTTTTCTACTTTCTACTTTGGATAATTCTTGGCTTTATAAATAGAAGTTGTGTATGAGCACCTTGTTTCACTCTAGCACCTTGGATTTGTGATTATGGACCAGAACACAGTTACTTGGATCTATGAAGAACAAAACTGCATCCTGTTACTGTCTAAAAGTAAGATAAGGTAAAAGAGGTGGATCTAGATAAGTGAACTCAAATACAAACAATCTATACCTCTGCATTTTGCTCTCTGATCTATGACAAAGAAAGGAGGAACCCTCTACTAGATGATTCACATAGCCTATCTAAGGATAAAGTGAATCTCTTGAGTTGCTTATTTTCTGCCACTGAGAGTGTAGGACAATTAATGTTAATGTAAATACACGTATCTAATGTTATCTACCAAAGTTTGGGCAGCTGAACCAAAATGTTTAAATAAATGAGTAAAGAGTAATGCCTGCCCCTCCCTTAGCATTGGGAGTTTTGTTATTGGATCTCTCTTCTCTGTCCTGCTGCTGGTTTTTTTTTTTTGTTGTTGTTGTTGTTTTTTAACCTAAACTATAGAAGGACTTAATTTTATTTGGGTCTTTTACCTCTTTAATAAGATGGTAATGAGCTTGTGGTTTGCAAGTCATTAAGGAGACGCTGGCAGATGAACTGTATGATAATATAAACATGTTTATCATCTGTTTTCTTAGAAAACTAGGCTGAAGATGTTAAAGATGTAGATCAATGCTAATCTTGAGTCTGAATGTAGGAACAAGTTGTAGACCAATCTGGAAAGCACTGAAGTTTTGAAAACAACAGTGAAATAGGTAGTCAGAAATACTCAGAAGAGTTTGGGGAAGGAGATAGAGAATCATCTTCATCTGATCCAGAGATCAGCAGCATGATCCCCAAAACATACACCTTACTGTGGATAGCTGCATTGGTTAAGTACCATCAAACTGTAAACACACCTGTTTGTTTGTGAAGTGGAATCAATTTGGAGTAGTCCTTGAGTTATAACTTAATTTTTCACTGATGACAAACTCTAAAAATTTGTTGAGATCCATTTTGCCATGAAGTTCATGTTCACCTCCTTTAAGAACAGTGTGGGTAATTAATGCTAGCAGAATGCAATTTCATCCACAGATATTGCACTGACAATACAGTCTTTCAATTAATCTGATACGAATTCTTCTCATAATTTGAATTTTTATTGTGAGATGCTGCTTGGTGCATTGCGCTGCTTATTAAGTTACAATGACTTACCTTGCAGATTTTGGCTGCTTGTTACTGTTGCAGCATTCTGAGGTTCAGCAGACACTGGGAGCATTTTATGGTAGGGACTCTTTGCTGATTGGTATTCTTTCAGTATGTAAAAACTAGTTAATGAAGGGCTTAGAAGAGAATTTGCCCATCTGTCCCTTAATCTATTTGTCAGTGAACAACTTTGTGCTTGGTAAGGAACTGGCCCATAAATAGTACTAAGGGAACAATAATGATGGTAGCTTTTGGTAGCAGCATCTAATACTCAAAATATGTGTTAGCACTTGATTTGGATAAAACTCAGATAACATTTCAGATGAATAAATGGAATAACTTTTTGGATATTATAAGGAAGTGATCTACTGAATGGGAGTTGCATACAGCAACAGAAGAGAAGAAGAAAAGAAGTGCCACTAAGACATTTCAGAATGAAGACCTGTGATATTTTAGGAGAGACAGACCAGGAGAAAGTGATACTCATCCTTCTATTATTTCTTCACTCTTAGTACCATTTTACCTCTTCTAATTTGTATACTTTCATACTTCTGTGTGCCTGATGAAGGTATTCAAAAGTTCATTCATTTAGGGAACGGTCTGGTTCCCTTGAACTTGTATCTGGGCAATGGCTTTGACTCTATTATTTCCCAAGCCAGTCTGTTTTCCATGGAGGGCTGAAACAAAGTCTCTACATGGTCTTTTGTCTTTGAAAATAGAAGCAAGCTTGCTGGAGATATCCTTTTTTGGAATGTTTTTGCAATTTTCAAATTATTCTAAGTCATTTAACTCTGAATGAAACAGTGAAAAGGCTACATGATTTTGTTTATACCAAATTTGCATTCTTCCTGCAATATTGTGTGAAGTGTGGGTTAATTGAGAGCCAAGCCCTTGAATGCCAGTTGTTGACCACTAACTTTGTAACATACTGATTATGGAAAAATACATGCTTGAGGGAAGGAGGGAAACCTGGAAATAAGAAATTCTTAGGTCTCAACAGGATGAAGCAAAGAACATCCAATTCCCTTTCCATCTTTAGCTTTCCTTTTCTTTCTTTTTCTTTTTTTTTTAATAAAGTAGTCACAGGCGCAGGTTATTTCCTTACTGTTAGGATGTCGCTAAAATTTTAACTATAGTAATTCCATAGTAAAAATGACAAATGTTGTACACATGGTATCTGTACCCTTGGACCAATAGCAACAGATCAGTAATTTTAGAATAGGTACACCTATTGGCCCATGCAGTGGATTTTGAATGCAGAATTTGGCAAGAAGAAATCATCATTTATGTAAAGAACAGTATAAACTGCTGAGATTTATTTTTGAAAGTTAGGTACATACCAAGAAATACTTTTTAACCTTTGATGTTTTAAGACTGCCAGGCTAAGGAAAAGAAGTATGCTTTTCCCTTTAAAGCAAGTGTATCTTTGCATTTTGTCCCAGTATAGTACTGCTAGTTGATGTTGATATTTTTCCTTTTGGTTTTCTGAATTCATAGGTGAAAGTTTTTGGATTAACTGTTGCCCTAAGACTTTCAGAAAGTTTATGGTGGTAGTCACTGCTAATTTAAGGAAGGCAGTATTAAATATTTATATTTATCCTGAAGAGCTTTTGATCGTAGCTCCATCCCACTCCATCTCAGAAGCCAGCATTTTTCTCCCGTCTGTATCAACAATCCCAACTTCTTAGAAGTTGGAGATCATAAATAAGTATTTAAAGATATCTTAAATCTATTTAGTTCCACAGATTCCTCTCTATTACCCTCCTCCATGCCACACACATACATGCAAAGGCAGAGCTTGGTGGCCCCATAAAAACTCACTATTGACCCTAAGGCCCTCTGAAAATCCGCTTTGAAATCTTGGTTTTATTTTCTTCAACTTTTTAATGGTTAAAGTTCATATTCACAAGTATTTAAAAGGTGTGGATCAGCACCTTATTTGCAGTGTTATTTAAAGTCCTTGGTGTTCTCAAATCGCTCTGAGTTTTTTTTTTCTCATTGGGTTAATTATAGTGGGTTTTTTTAAATTTTTTTTTTTTTTTAAATCAAAAAGTATTTCTTTGTCCTTATGCCTAAATCTTGAAAATTCCCAGGAGAGAAATTTTCACATTCTGGAGTTTAGGACAGAGTTTTGCAAGACGCCTACTGTGTTTGGCTATTTCCATCTTAATAAGAAGGGCTTTATGTCTACTAAACCACTATTTCTACGTTTTTATGGAATTGGGCAGTGCCCAGTTCCATAAAAAGCCATTGTATCATAGCTGTAGCAGCAGCATTTCTGCAGATCAGCTACATGAAGCAGTCTGTAGTGATTTATAAAAAGTTAAAAATTGAATATAGAAACTTCAGGAAAAATAGCTTTTTTTTATAAGTGAAGAAAAACTGCAATTGGTTAGGTTTATGTGATTTACCTGGAGTATTTTTATGTTCACAGTCACTCAGGCATCTCACGGAAGGAGAAGATAAGGAAAAAATCACCTGCCTGGAACTGTGAATTACTTTAATATTTTCTGAATCACTACTGAAATGCTTTGAAATGTACTTGTATTTAGTGTAAATTGTTGCTTTACATCTTGAAGCTTATATTTGTACCTGTAGGCTTAAGGTTGTTTGGTTGGTTTTTTTCTGTAGGTTGTGCTTGTCATTTAGTAGTTTCTTGTGTTTATAATATTTTTATCCTGAATATTTCCATATCAACTTAAGTGATAACAAAGGAAGGTTTTTGTGATGCTATTTCAGTGCTGAGAAATGATAGTCAGGTAGAATTTGGTAGCTTAGTTGTCTCTTTGGCACCTGTCACATCCCAAAACTCTTCAGTGCTTTAAAAATTTAAACTCTGTAGTGTAGATACCTACCAATATTGCTAATATAAGGACTCGCTGTGTGCTTACCTTCCAGCAATACTGAAGATACTTTAAACTCGTATATTTAAATAGTAATTTCTCTCTCAATACTCTCTAAAGATTTTTCACGGTGCTTAGGACTTCCTGATAGAAAGTAGAGGGGATAATATGAAAAAAACCCCCAAAACTTAACACAAGTGATACTACTTCTTCAGGAGTTTTGTGTTCACTTTATAGTGCATAGAAGAACAACAGGCTATGGACAGAAACTGCTCATGTATCAATATAGTGGTTTTAAAAATATAACAAAAATGAGTCTGTTAAGACCAATTTGTTCTTTTGCAGGATTTTTGTACATTACACATGTAATTTTGCAAGAATGAAATTCTTGTAAAATCTGTTTTATAGAAGTTGGTTTCCTTTAGAAATGTGTTTGATCTGGTTTTATAAATGGTGTTAAGTATTAATGCAACATGTGTGGTACTGAAACACATTCATGAAAGTTTCAGAAAGATTTTGGTTTTGAAGCACTATCTGAATACTGTTCCAAACCCTCCATGTGAATTTATCTGCAAATCTGTAGTGAACTATGGCATCATATCTTCCTGTGAATTCAGAGTGGCTGTATGTAGGATTAGTCAATGTTTTGTTTGTATCCTTGTACTAGAAGTTAACTGATCTTGGTCCTGTTACACCACTGATCAAACCATATATCTTGAGCAGGAGCTGTGAGCTGGGGTATAAGTCTCCATATGATCACGCACAGCTTAAACATATTCTAGTGCGTTGATTTACTCGCTATCTGTTTTATAGTAAGCTAGATATCTGAACTCTAAGCAGAAATTGCCAAATTGGACAGAGTGTGTATGTATCGGGGAACAAAATAGATATTGTTAAAGATGGTTTACTTTCTTAACTTCATTGTATTTTCCATTGAATTCTATGAATTATTTTTTTTTAAGGGTCATAGTTTCAGGATCTTTTAAATGAGGTTTGCTGGAAGAATGTTGATGAAATGACAGAAACAAATTCATTTTTCATCTCAACTTCCAGTGTGGCCTTTTTTACTAAAAAAGGCTGATATCAAATACCAATTCCTTGTTTTAAAAAAAAAAAAGTGAATTCCAGCATGCAGTTGGTAAATGACACATTATCACACATAGATTAATTTTCTCTTTCCACCTCTTGAAATGATATCAGACATACTAGCTACAGCAGTTAGCCCTGAGAAAGTTATGTATTTTTGCTGAAATACTCTATAGGGTTGTGTGTTTTGGTTTTTTTTTTTGTAAACTCAAAATCCTCTGATATTTACTATTGTTTCAACTTAGATAAGATGGAATGCATTTTTTTAATCATGTATTTTGTCTGAAATACAGAAGTATTTCTCTGCATATAACACAATGTAGACATGCTAATGTTCTTAAAGGATGTTGCTGAACTTAAGGAATTGGAGGGCATGTAATACGCTTTGGTTATTATGGTGAATTTGCTAACTGTGTATTTTTATCAACTTGAATGTACAATAATTAAGTAATATTTTGGAGGAGAATCCAATGAAGATAAAAGGACAGCTTTTATGTACTGTCAGACATAATACTTATGTCATTTAGAGTGGTAATGATACATTCCTACATTTTTACAATCACCTATGTTTTGTGACTTTTGAGGATGCTGCTGTTTAAACAGAGTTATGCTATGTAAAGTTATTTTAGACTTTCTGGGTCTAAGGTGTGCTAACACCAAATACTCTGTATTTTTTTTTTTTCCTCTATGTCATAGGTAGTTGATAAATATCAATGCTAATCAATGGAATTCTAGCATGAGGAAAAAGTCAGGAAAAATCAGAGGAGCTTTTAAATGTGTGAAAGGTATTTCTTATTGCATGACTTCTACTCCAAGTATATACATTGGCTTAATAGGCCTTTCTTGGGGACAAGTGTGTTACTGCAAGTCTTGCTGATGAAGATAATGTTTTGTTTTTTTAATCTTTGAATTGGCTAGGCAATTTTTTACTGTCAACTGATGGTCTGTTTATCTCCATCTTTTTGAAATGGGCTGCTTGGATTCAGTTATTGTTCCACCACTGTGAACAAATGCTGTTTTGATGTTCATGTGGATCACAAATCCACCTAATTAAAGTACTCATGAAACATATATTTTACCGTACTGCATCAGAGCAACAATCATTCACTGGTCAAGGACAAAAATGTGTTTGAGCTGAAAGGAGCTAAACAAAATGAAAGTCACTATCAGTCAAAGAATACTTAGTCATGAAATACGCTTTCAGACACAACATCAGGTTTTATTTTCTCTTCCTACTGTCAGTTGATTGCATAAATGGAAGAGGACTATGGACTCGGCTGGGATAGAGTTAAGTTTTCTTTCTAGTAGCTGGTATAGTGCTATGTTTTGGGTTCAGTATGAGAAGAATGTTGATAACACACTGATGTTTTCAGTTATTGCTTAGTAGTGTTTAGACTAAGTCCAGGATTTTTCAGCTTCTCATGCCTAACCAGCAAGAAGGCTGGAGGGGCACAAGAAGTTGGGACGGGACACAGCCGGGGCAGCTGACCCAAACTGGCCAAAGGGGTATTCCAGACCATGGGATGTCATGTCCAGTATATAAACTGGGAGGAGTGGGGCTGCGGGGATCTAACTGGGCATCAGTTGGTGAGTGGTGAGCAATTGCATTGTGCACCACTTGTATATTCCAATCCTTTTATTGTTATTATTGTTGTTACTATTATCATTATTAGTTTCTTTCTTTCCGTTCTATTAAACTGTTCTTATCTAAACCCGTGAGTTTTACTTTTTTTTTCCCCAATTCTTTCCCCCATCCCACTGGGTGGGGGTGAGTGAGTGAGCAGCTGCGTGGTGCTTAGTTACCAGCTGGGGTTAACCAATCACAAATTTGCCACAGGCAACATGATGCCTGACATCTGACTACTGCCTGCTCAGAGGCTTCATTGCTGGATAAGCCAAGGGCCAGAGTAACAAGAGCTCACCTCTCTTGTCAGCCAGGAGATCATTAAGGAAGATGTTGAACAGTCAGACCCAGTATTGATCCCTGGGGTACACTGCTAGTTACTGGTCTCCAACTAGACTTTCTTCCGCCGATCACTGCCCTTTGGGCCCAACTGTTCAGACAATTTTCAACCCACCTCACTGCTCATCCAACCCATACTTCATCAACTTCGTCTTCCCCTTGTACGTGAAAAGATCAGAAATTTGTGACCCTATTTCATCAGCCTGAGTTTGCAAGCACTGCTGCTTCTGGCTTTGCACGTCAGATCTGCTCTGTCTTCCCATGCTGCAGGCTTCAGAATAATAATGTACTTCGCAGTATTTCATAAATTATTAAGGAATCTAGAGAATGTGCATCAGTGCTCCTAATTGTTAGTTCCCCTCACCTGTTCCCTCCTTTTTCTTCTTACCTATTTTAGCCCTTTTTGTTCCATTATTCCTTATTCTTGAAAACTCTTTCATTACTAGATGAATGAAGCCTTCCTTTCTCTTTTCAAAACATCCCTAAAGCAAAAACTGTGTGCCAGCAATGTGTGCATACACAAACTCTCATGTCTATTGGGGCAGGAATTTTTTTTTTTGTCTGGTCTCCTTTCTTAAACTTTCTTAAATGTAACTTTCTATGCCTAGTAGGAGCCTGAATGCATTGTATTCTTCTGTAGTCATGTTTTTTCCTACAAAACTTCCATGCTTTAGAGGGCTTGGTAAGTAAAGTTATATTCCACTTTTGACCTTGTTGATACAAATTAAGGTATCACCCTGACTACTGCTTGCTTAATTTGTGAGAACTTTGAAAAACTAATCATTATGGCCCAATATATAGGATATATACAGTGCAATGAATGATTATTTTGGGGCAAAAAAAACCCACAATTTTTATAGCTTGTCTAAGTGGAATCACAGGAAAGTTGAAGTTGGAGGGAATCTCGGGTGGTCATCTAGCCCAACCAGCGTTTTCAAAGCAAGGTCATCTGGATCAAGTTGCTCAGAACTGTGTCCAGTTGTGTTTTTTTAATATTTCCAAGGATGGAGACTACATAAACATCTCTTAGCAGCCTGTTCCAGTGGGTGAATACCCTCATAGTAGAAGAGTCTTTTTTTTTTTTCTTTATGTTGAAGTGAAATTCCCTGTATTTCAGTCCAGGCCCGTTGTGTCTCCAGATGGGCTTTGGCTTTCCTAACACCATTGCTTGGACAATGTCTCTCTACTCCTCCTGGGTCACTTGTCCCTGCTTCTACCTCTTCTATGCTTCCTTTTTATGTTTGAGTTAAGTTAGGAGCTCCTTGCTCATCCAAACAGGCTTCCTGCCTCCTTTGCTTGTTTTTCTGTTCATTGTGATGGACCGTTCATGAGCTTGGAGGAGGTGATCTGTGAAAATCAGCCAGCTCTCTGGATCCCTCTTCTCTCCAGGTCTGTATCCCATTGGATGCCTCTGTAGCCTTGTGTCCTTGAAAAAAAGATTGTGAGTATTGTCCTCACGTTCTGGTTTTTGTCCCCAGTGTATTTCTAGTTTTTCAGTTATAATTGGCAAGGTTTAAGCTTGAAATTTTTTTCAGTCATGGGTAAGTTTCAGCTTGTTAAATTCATATTGTAAAACTAATGCCATTTCCCAAGCCTTGGGGATATCCTGCCTGTGTAATTACAGGTTTATGCTGCAACTATGTAGACGTGATTATTACCAATACTATGAATAATTGCACTACTTGGCTGGTTTGTGGTCAGGCACTGTCTAGTACCTAGATGTGGAATAGTTAAAATAAAAAATAAAACAGAAAATTGCTGAAATGCTTGTAAGTAATGCTCCTGACTGGCAGTTTTGTTTTCTATGGTTGTGCAGGTATGATGAGACTTAATTGACAATAAATCCTGCAAGGTGAAAACTCCTGGCTTTTGTCCTAGTTACTGGAAAGAAGATAATGTGTAGGGAGCGTTATACAATTTTACTGTTAATTTGAAAGCAGTCCTTTCCCACCCCTCCTAGAAATACTATTTCATAAAAACAAATGTAAATAAAGGGCTGCATATGTTACATTGGAAGTTAGTTCTGGTAAAGAAACTACTCAGGAATAGAATTGGTGATTATATGAACATTACCACTTTTATTGCCTTATATCATTTAATGCTTTTTCTTATGTATAAGTAGTGACCCAATTTTTTCACCCATCCCTCTGACAGAACTTGACTTCAGGGGCTTAAAACAGGATGTTGTTCCTGTTTTGTGTTCCCCTCCTCCCCAGCTGTGACTCTGTGTAATGATCTATCATGAACACAGGCCTGGAAAGCTTTAAATCCTGAGGTTTCCTTTGCAGTCAGAAACTTAGAGAATATAGGAAATTAACAGTAGCTGGAAGTAGGAGTAGTACTAGTTAGGAAAGCTGTTGACTGTTAGTATGTAATACATAATACCAATTTTCATTTCTATGTACTTCTTTAGTGACAATTAAAACTAGGTAATTACTATGACAGGGTAAATGATCTTTTGGAAGACAATATTTATTTCTGTATACATCATACGTTTAAATCACAGTTAGTACTGTGCTTACTGGCTAAACAGGTGATAATTACAGCTGATTGTGGCCAAGAAATAGTATTCCCAGTATGGGTGCACTAGTGATAAAAGCAGGGTTAAAATACCTTTCTGATTGAAGTAAGGATTATTATATATTTGGATTAGAGAAGAAGAGGAAGTGTTCGGAGGGAGAAGGAAAATAAATGAATCTGTATAAATACAAGCCCAAAATCTTAGGATGCTAATAAACTATCCCATGGACCACATAAATTGAGAGAAACCTTTGGAGCAAAACAAAGTAGCATTTACGTGCTTATCCTCCCTTTCATTTTGGTTCCCCTGTATATTTAATTTTCAGCTTCCTTGCCTGTATTTAGTTTCTTTAGGATAAATGGCAAACACCAGTGGATCCTATTGCTGTAGGTACCTTGATCATGATGACGTGTATACTAGTGTACTTGAGCAGTGCCCAGCATCTTGGTTATGTTGCTGTAAGATATTCAAATGATATTGGGTGGTTTTCTACTTTGCTGAAGTTTAGAGTTGAAACTAGCAATGCAGAAATATATGTGAGAAAAGTTTCTGATGGCTAGGATTGTCCATGCAAGCTTTCTTAGAGATTCAGGGTAGTGGGGAGAATACTTGAATCCAAAAGACTGTCAGAAAATGTGGCACTAGATTTAAAATCAGATCTGAAAAATCATTATGTGATAATTTAAGGGTAAGAAATGTGGTTAAGACTGAGAAAAGCACAGGTAAGTTAGTGAACATACAGTTTCAATAACTTAGAGTTAGCTTAGTTCTGGAATAGTTTCAGGCCCATGGAAAACAGTCCTTTATTCTTTTTCAAGCATTTGCTTTTTCTAAGGAATCCTGTAGCTCTAGTCCTACCAAGAGCAACAGAAGGACCTTTATTTATGAATTCCTGTAAAGCATTTCATGTTTATTCCTCTTATTGTTACAGAATTTCTCTTTGGTAAGGGAATTCCCTCTGTTTCTGAAGAGGATTTGAGGAGGGGAAACAGAGATGGAAAACAGTGATTTGCAGATCAGCAGGAAGGGAAGACAGCAACCAATAAAGTGAAAGTGATGTTCCTGTGAAAATAAATGTAGTAACAAGTAACCATCTTTTCAGTAACTAGGACAAAATCTCATTTTTTGTGGTGTTAAACTATTCAGTGTATTAAAAGTAATGTGAAAATCTCAGTTACACATGAATATTTAACTGATATGTGAGCTCTAAAACTTTGGTTTGTGATTTGTCTCCAAAAATGGTACTTTGAAAGAAAGTATTCTGGAGTGGCAGATCACAAGTACGTGTTGAAGCTTAAAATGTTTTTCTTTGCCCTTGGTGGTGTTTTCTCATCAGCTTTATATATATCGTTAGTTATTTTTGCTAGGGATTAATTCAATTTAACATTTGGAGAGAACAGTGCTCTCAGAAGTAACAGCCACTTTCTTGTGGCTCAATTTTTTTTTTCTTATTTTAAAAGTAATTTTAAGATTGTAGACATGTTGATGCCATGTGAGAGGAGAGACTGCTGTTTTGCAGGTTCTTGTAAGCACAAATGAAAGGCTAAACAAGGTCAATCACATCGACTCAAGTTCCTGCTGTAGTTGACATAACCCGCTCCACAAGTATGGAGAGTAAGGAGAAATAATCTAAGACAAATTAAATGTGAATTGGATATTATTTTTCAATTTCTCACTTTTAAAACCCACATTCATACAATGGGGTGCTAACCTATCCTTTATTAACAGTTTTTTCTAATATCTGGAAGGATTCTTGTATTTAACATGAAGTCTGTTTAAGCTCTTTTTCCAAAACTGGACTGCTAATACTGTGAGCTGTTGGCATTGGAATTCATTCACTTCATGTAATTCTGCAACAGTTCTCAGATCTGCAGAGTGTTGTGCTCTCAATGCGATGCTCATTCAGCCTGCCTTTAACTCTCTCATCCCTACCAGGTTGGTATCAACATCTTGGGCATTTGCAGAGTAGTGCTGTTACTTCTCCCTGGCGTTCGGGCTGATGCGTAGGATTGTGCACTGGATGACAGGTATCAGTGTGGTACCTTCTCCAGTCATCGGTATTGCAGCACCGTCCTTTCCTGGTGGTCAGATACATGTGTCTTCAGTGAGTGGGTGTCCTAACCTGAACTCTGGTGTGATGTGCTGACACGTGTTTTATAGTCAAGGAGTATTTTTTTTTTCTTTCTCCCCATGTATATGGGAAAGAAGCTCATATCTGTAAGCATCCTAGATTTGGAATTCTGAGCGAGCAGATGTACCTGTTATCCTCAAAGGCCATTTGCTTAGATCTACAGACTTTTGGTTTTCAATACTATAACACACTTAAGAATTGAGCAATTCCTTTGACTCAAACCTATAAGATACTCATATCTCATTTGAGTAATACTGTGGGTCCCTGTAGCTGGGCCAAATCTGGTGTTGCTATCAAATTGATTTGTCAGATAAAGCTATAATGTACTTTGACACTGGTGTTTAGAAAACTTTATATATTTACATAATAAATGGAAGATTCTGTAGTGTTGCAAATAGAGAAGTTTGAAAGCGTGTTAACAGATAGGATTAGAGTACAAAAGGGGTTTTGATGCTGGTTTATGAGGTTTCATTAGTTTTGTGTCTACTTCCAAAACATCTTTAACAATTTTTTTTCTTTGTATAGCGCACTAGATTCTTCATTCAAATGCTCAGTAAAGCATTTAGCTGAAGTAATGAATATAAAATGAAAATTGCGTTTGGGGAAGGGAAGGCTCTGTTTCTGTGCTCTGATTTAAACACATTGTTTGGTCGTAATGTGTAATGCAGTAATTCAAAACTCGCAATGCTTTAGAACATTTGGGAGGAGAACCTTAACCAGGGTTGCAGTTTCCTTGCCTCAGTTTATTTGGGTAGTGGACCAGTGTAAACTGGGAGACCCAAATATTTCTTGGAAGAAGATGAAGTCCAAATCTGAACTCCAAATTTTACCTGTATTAATGACAGTACTTTTTGCACAAAATTGGAAAATGTACATAACTCAGGTTTAAAACTTGGCTTCAGTTCTTCCATCATTCATCTACAAAATGTGATAAAATACAAGGGAAACCCCAACTAAAAAGACAAAACATAAGGATACATGAGCTTAAGTACACTAAACTAAATCAAACACTGGATTAATCCTGTTTAGAAATACCACTAAATAGCATAAATGGTAGTGACCAATTACACAAGAATGGGATAGGCTATCAACTAGCTTATATTAAGAATACCTTGTGAGAAAAATTATTGCTTAATAATAGGTTTTAATCGTACCTTAAAAGGTAGGATTAGAAATTTAAAGCTTTATTCCCCAGGCATCCTGACTAAGACTGTTAAACTTTGTACTGGGATCAGACCAAAGCTTCATTTAACCCATTATATCATCTCCAGTGCTGGTCAACAGTGGATTTTAAGGAAGCAATATGAGAAAAGGGGAAACATAGGGATACTTCCACAGGATGCTTTCCTAACCTCTAGCTATGTGTAGTTCAGACTTCCTGAGCTAGAGGTGTCTTTGTTTTTAGTAGCTCTCAATGAATGTTTCTTCCATGAGTTTATCCAGCTGCTGTTTGAACCTATCTAAACTTTCAGTAGTAGCTTGCAGCAAGTCCTTTACTACTTTAAGTCTCTTCCTGCTTATGTGGCATGACTTTTGAAAGTCATAAAAATTCCCTGATCTTTGGGTAGGAGGAGTGGTTGGAAAAGTTAATGAGGTTTATCTGTTATTTCTGTAAGATAGACCTGTAAGATATTAACTGTTGTTACTAGACTATTTGGTGTATGATAAATAAAGTAACTAGAACATCAGAGTGAGACCAAACAAATGGATTTTTTTTTTGTCCTGTGTCAGTGGCTGATTAGCTGTACAATGCTGAGCAAGTTATGTCACTTTTCTATGAGGCATAATATCCTAGTACTGACTCATAGTGGTGTTTAGTGCAGGTGAGTGTTTTCTGAACCAGGACTGACTCATGTCCAGCTGTCTTTGAGCAGAGTAAGTGCAAAACTTCCTACACTTGTTAATGTAGACATGATTATTTCTCCTTTTGTAAAATGAAATGGTCGTAAACCTCATATTTAGTATGCTAAATCTATGGTGATATACTCTGACAACTATGGATGAAAGTGCTCTGAGAGCTACTTAGTCTTTTTAGACCATGTGAAGAAAGTACAGTAAGACTGTTACACTTGGTCTGTGGGTCATCCTGTGGATATTTTTAATCATAAAAGTCACATCAGCACGTAAGACTCATATTTTTAAAAAATTGGAGGACACTGCCAGTAAGCCAAGAATAAAAACTTAATACTTTACGCTTAGAATATATTCTGCTTACCTTCTTATTGTATAAATTCCCTAAAAATATCTGTAATGCTCTAAAGCTCAATGTTTATTTTCAAAATGTAATTAGCATAAGAAAATTTACCTTTTGTAACCTTTTCCTTAAACCCCATGTGCATAGAAAAAAGTATAGCTGTAACCACAAAGTAAAACCTTTGACCAATGCCTTGTAAAGTTGTTCACTGCCCATCTACTCCCCCAAATGTAACTCAAGATGTTGTCTTATCACTGGTTGGCTTTATGAAATTTGGCTAAATTTTGAATGAGTTAAGTTAATGTTAATCACTTGTATGACACAGAATTCCATTTATTTTAATTTAGAAGGTAGGGAAATCAAGCAATTTTCTAACTGACTGGATTAAAGGTTTAGTATATGCAATGAACAGAAGCTTTTGGATGAAAGTTTGATTTTTCTCATCAGAAGTTTCTGCTTGTAACATGTGAAGTAAGCTAATTTTGTCCAATTTTTATATTTAAGGAAGTGAAATAGGTCCTCTTATGAAGTTCATCTAGTAATGTAAGCTCTAATCTTTGTTTTAAAGATTCTGGAAAGTAATTTCCTTCATTTATCACCTGCCCTCTGTTGGATGACACTAGTTTTTCAGTGAAATAGGATTTTCTTTTTCAGCAGAGTATTTAGTATGGAGGCCAGGAAAACCTACAAGAAAACAGAATTTGAAATGAATTGTCTTTCAGTAGGAATGGGTACATAGAAGACACAACAGAAGAGCAAAATACTGCCACTTGCATGAGCTTCAGACCTTTGTACTGTTATAAGCAATGGGTTTCTAAGCTTTGTACCATTATAAGCTTTTTGGGGTTTAGTCTTCATTCTTGGACAGCAGTCATGGTGATTAAAGTATGTGGTGATGGATATATGGATCATCATAGCGAATCCCTGCGTGTTCGCTGGTGCTGAACCATGGAAGCAAGATCTGGGTGAGGTTGTGATGCCCCAGAGGAGCAACTGGAGTCAAAGGCGGATGGATCTCGGTATGTGACGTGGTGCAATGTGATGTGTGTGTTTGGAGAGACTGAACTCCGGGGTAGATGTTATGGGTAAATGCTAGGAAGATAGTTAAGAAGAGGAGCCTAAAATAGCATAATGTGGTGGCAGGTGAGCAATGGAGAAGAAAGATAAGGTGGGGAAAAAGTAAAATAGAGTTGTGGATAAGGGTAAGAACTGGGCTGTGAGAAATCAATATTGGGCCTGTAGGCAAAAGATAGGCACTAAACCTGGATGGCACCTGGCAATTCTGTGGATCAAAAAGAACGGAATCAACTGATTCCTGAAGTATCTGTGTTAATGAATTTGGAAAGATTAGTTCTGAGTCTCAGTATTTCTTTGCTTTGTTTTAAATGGTAGTAGATCTTTCAGGTATCCACATGGAAAAATCTTCAGAGGTGATAAATGACCTTTCGTTTTTACCTGCTACTGCGTTAAAACAAGTGATAAGTGATTAATTTCTTGACTCTTAAGGATTCCAAAACTGCTCATGATCTATGCATGCAGTAAATGTTTGCCGTGAGATTAACATGTGTGTTTATTATTTTTATTTTGGAAAAAGTATGGCAAATTGCATTTCATGAACTATGTTAAAAGAACATCAGTGTTGCAAAATGAAGGATTAAAAATTAGGAAATACCACAATAAAGGTTACCTCTGTAACCTTGGTTTATCTCCTTGTGCAGTGAAGAATGAACTGGTGCTAATTAATGTTTCTGTTTTGTGAGGATGCTGCCCTGGAAAGCTGCAGCAGTTCCTTAGCACTGATTAATACCATCTCACTAACTGACTTACCAAGGCCTTTGCTGAAGCCATTTATGGTATCAGTTGCACTGTTGATAAGCTTCACATACGGCTTTCCTCTCTCAAAGGATTTTGTGAATTATCTTCGAACAGTCAAATACTGGAATCTTGTTTTATGTAGTACTGCCAAATCTGGAACCTTAACTAAAAGTATTGTGCCAAACAGTGAGGTGAACTTGTTCTTATTATCTCATAGCATGCAAACAGTAAGGTTTTATTGTAGTTCTCCAAAATGAACTTTTGCAAGAAACAGATACCAAAAATAATGATGAGAATAGGATTTTTTTTTAAGAAAAAATGCTGCCCTTCTTGTATCTGACCATGGATGTGTTTGCCATCTCTCCCGCTCCCCATCTTCAGAAAACTACCTTTAATTCTGGTAAGTCCACTTGTGCAGATAGATCTGCCACTGGCCATTTTACTCTTTCAGTCCCAATTGTTGGAGGTACTGGTTTTCCAAGTTCCTGTTCCAGTTGTGGTAGTGCTTAGTTGTTTTTCTCTTCTTGTCAGTGGACTCTAGGTAGTCACCAAGCATGGCTACAGCAAATTCTTCTAAAGCAGCAGGCTCCTTGCTTTGAAAGACAGAGTCGTTCGGTAAAGCCTGTCCCAAATTCTCTGCTAACTGGAATCCATAACCCTAATTGTTTCTGATGGGGGAAAACCAGGAGAGAAATAATCGTTGCTAAATCGTTACCACATCACTGACTAGGATGTTCTATATCTGGTAAAAAGCACAAGTGAAGATGCAGAATTGACACTTTCGTAAACTAGGTGCCTTCAGTCCTTCAATACATGATAATATACTCTGGGGATGTGTTGTTGTCTTGTCATAAATGGTTAGTGTTCTTAATACTTGAATGAAAATTCATGTTTGTGATCATCACTTCTTATCAGACACTCTCTAGAAATGTTTATATTATGCAGTTATTCTGTAGAGGAGTCACACAAGTTTATGGCAAAACTTTATTTTAAGCTTGATTAAATTTGTTTTCTAACCAGACATAGTTTATTTGAAAAAATCTGAATAAAAGATCCTTTCTTGCAGTGCTTCCCTTTGAAGGCTATGTAAAATCTGTTTTGCTAACTCAGGAGGCTTTATTTAGCATAGCTTGATTACGTTTTTCCATTCTTTTTTGTACTGGCTGTTAGAGACCATTATATTTTATACATATCAGCATGTTGGTATTTAAAGGCTTATTCAAAATTTCCATTCTTGGATCGTTATCTGGAAAACCATTGCTAAATTTCAGTTATTTACATTTTCCTATTCCTTAAATTTGCATTCAATAAAGTCTTAACTAACCTGTAAATAGTCTCCATCAGGATATTTGGAAACCACCCTGCAAGCACTTTCAAGCTTTCTGTTCGTTTTGGTAGTTTGAGATAATAAAGAGTGCTACTTTTATTTTTATGATGCTGTTGCATGTTTCAAGGTTGGAATTTATTTTAAGTGGATAATAGTACACCACAGGTTGTTAGTTTTTCCCCTTTTGATGCTGAACAGTTGAGTATGTTGGTCAATTGCTGATGGAAATATCTCTTTAATCAAGTTGTGTATGTGGTCAATTTTAAGACAGAGAAGATATCCCAAAGTAAGAGATTTTTCTTTTCTAAAAGGCCTCTTCCTTAAGACATGAAATGAATCTTGCTGATGAGTTATGTATTAATACTTGGTTTTGAATGTGTAGCTCTCCAAGACAGAAATGGTTTGGAGTGGAGAGTATTATGTAGAAGTTAAAAGTTCTGTGGCCAACTCAGGAAGACTAGAGATTGTTTTGATTAAGTATTTAATTAAGCAAACACTTCATTTGAGTGATTTGAAATAATAGTTTTTATTTTCAGCAAGTTTACCGCAAAGTGTAGATGACTATAAATACCTGCTTTGAGTCAAAATCATTACTTAATAGTCTTGATCTGTTGCTTTTTGTAGCAATTAAATGAGTCAGCATCGGGAGACTTGAGGAAATTACAAGTAAGAAATGAATTATGGGAAGTTCATTTCTGTAAAACATTAGAAACTGGATGCTGGTCATTTTCTATACATTCATGCACTTTCATGGCTGAAAGCTAAATACTTGTACTATTTTTCAAGATTTGGAGATATAATACCTACCTTTCTAGTATTTTTATTGAGGGCATTCTTCTATTAGTGAAAAGAGAGGGTTATTTCATTGTAGCTTAATTCTTTTAACACAAGCATAGAGACAATGCTGGCAGAAAAGGGGTATCTTTTCATACCTTCTGAGGGACTTGGCCAATCAAGAAAATGGTATGTGATCTGTAGTAGCAGAACTGTATTACTGGTGTATTTTAATGTGTACTTCGAGTAATACAAGGCATTTCCATGTATTAGAAAAACAATTATAAACTAAAACACATTTCTAAGTGCTCAAAATATATATAAAATGCTCTGGCTACCTACAGTTAGTGTGATGTTGTTGTAGGAAATGTCTGTAGTTGGAGAAGACAATTAATAAAGTCCTAACTTTCAAATTACACGTCTAAAAAAAAGAACACTTTGTGAATATGTATAGTTACAGTGTTAGTAAACTCCGACATTGGTGTATTTTTTTGTACACGTATAGTACCATACTTTGGAAACAAATAGTATCCTATATATAATATGGATGTATTTTGTTTCATAGCACATGTAGCTCTATAACAAAATTTGAGTATTTAATTTATCCATTAAAAATAGCTGAAGAATATGATCACATATTCTAATACGGTTGTATACTGTATGTTAAAATTATACCTTACTGAAAAGTTTTTCTTTATTCACAGTATGTATAGGATAATTTTATCTACAGTATCTTCATGCTATCCTTCAATTTTACTTATTTGCTATTGTCATATAAAAGTTTGTATTTAAGGTGATAAGTAGATTTTAACAACACTGGAGAAATAAAGACTGATATACAGTATTGGCCATTAAAGAGCTTGGCATCCCACACAGGTGAGGGAAGATAAAGTGTAATTAGAACAGTCAGCAAAATTGTGGTTCTCCAAGAACCTTATTTCTACATAATGAAGGAAATTTAGGTGGAGGAACAGAAGTGTTTTGTGAAACAGAGAAACGTTCCAAGATTTGCAGTGAAAAAGAAAGGATGTCATTCGAAGTGCTAGAAAGCAGCAAAAAGTCAAGGTGAGGAGTGTGGATATTTATAAGCATAGTTCTTAGAGAATTTAAATTTCTTTCATTGCCTTAGCTGTAATGCCTAGGGGCCACTGCTGATAGTAATTAGGCAGGTAATAAGATGTGATCACTCCCTGATACTAACAAATCTGCCTGTTCTCCAACTATTTCCATCTACCCATCTGTCTTCTCTTTTATGGCTGTTCCCTATTAAGATTTATGTTAAACTTATTTTGTGGGCCTTTTGGCTTATCCATGTATGGTTTGCTTCTGCTTGCTTGTGCTTACAACTGTAGCCCTTCAGCCCAGAAAGCCAACCACATCCTGGACTACCTCAAAAGAAGGGTGGCCAGCAGGTCGAGGGAGGGGATTCTCCCCCTCTACTCTGCTCTGGAAGCATTTTTTTTATGATGAGGGTGGTGAGGCACTGGAACAAGTTGCCCAGAGAAGCTGTGGATGCCCCATCCCTGGCAGTGTTCAAGGCCAGGTTGGATGGGGCTTTGAGCAACCTGGTCTAGTGGAAGGTGTCCCTGCCCATGGCAGGGGGGTTGGAAATAAATGATCTTTAAAAGTCCTTTCCAATCCAAACCGTTCTGTGATTCTATGATCCCTTTAAGTCCCCAGGTTGTTACTGTAATTAAAAAAAAAAAAAAAATCACACTTAGAGATGCTACTTCTTGCATCTTCGCAGGTTTTCAAACTTGTATATTCTACATACAGTACTTCTATCTATGTAGAGTTATTTCAAGGTATTTTGAGGCTGGTCTGCCTGACATCTAGTTAGAATACATATAATAACTATAGAGTCAAATTTCACTTGTAATTAAATTTGGTGATAACATTTCAGTCCTTTCAGTGAAGATTTTGTTAAAAAGTGAGAAATGGTTTGTGTCCCCTCATGTTACTGTCACTCACTCTTTCACGGCTGGCTTTTTCTACTCATATTTCAGGCTCTTGGATGTTATCAATTAGGATTTTTTAATAAAACACACTTATAAACTTCTGTTTGTTTAAATTGTTAGACTGTTTTCCTTAATATTTTTCTTTTTTTGCCACACAGACTGTGTGTGGTCAGAAAGTTTTGAGATTGTTGTAGGAAATGCGTTACTTGCTTCTAAACTTCTCTGTACTTGGGTGGTCACTGAATGGCTAGATACTGTCACTATGAGCCATGCCACTCATTTATACATACCTTTAGTGTTTAAAATCTCTTCCTGCAGTTAATTGCTCTCATTATATTGACATTTTTCTGGCTTATAAAGGTTCAATTTTCAGGTTTATAAAGTTTTTGACAGTGTGCTCTTGGCTTGCTTGAATTTATTATGGTACAGCAAAATTTAACTTAACAAATTATCTTAAGTAGTATGTATGGCAATATGGTTTTCATTCACCTTTCTGCAGCATCTTTTATTCAGCTGTACTTTGCAAGTGATTAGGAGGGTTCATAAAAATATTGCACTGTTAGGTAGTATAGCAGTAGATCAGTTTGGTATTTTGAATCTTTTTTTTTTTTTTTCTGCCATTATATCTGTAATCTGAAAACCAAGCTGAAAAGACATGGGCTTGTCTGCATGCTCTGTTCTCTGCTAGGATGGATGTGGATGCTCTGGGACACCTTGTTTGTTTTGGTATCTGACTTACCTGCTTTTCAAAGGAGGACAGATATATTGGCTTTTACGAACACTTCCAAATTTTTGGTAGGATGTTCTTTATGGATATAATGTAGGGCTTCTGGTTTAACATCTGTTGAGATTTCTTATATATAAACCTCTTTGGTAAAGTGAGGCTCATCACTTCCTATTAGTTTTGAGCCATGGAATAAAATTTGAAAAGTTGAAGTAAAAAGTCTCTGTATCCCATCATCATTTTGGTGAAACATCCTGTCTTACTGCTTTTGTATTATTTATTACTGTTATTCATGTAGTCATTTTAAATAGTTAACTAGTAAAAATTATCCAAACCAGGTGATAAACCTGGTATTTGAATTTTCAGCATGATAAAAGCATACATCCCAAAGGATAGTTGAGTTTATCTATATTGTTCTCTGTAAGCAATAATATCTTTCAGAGGTGCTAAGTGTTAGGTGATTTTTACTGTTCTCTTCCTGATCACTGTTTTTCAGCATAATGGTGCCCATTGAAGCTGGACTTTTCTCACATTCCCTATTGTGACTAGCTACAAAGACCTAATAATTTAAGCTAATTTTGGTATTGCACCTTTATGGCATTCTCAGAAAAAAATCTTACTGTCCAAGGTGACCTAACAGGCAAAAAATCCCGTCACTGATCAAAGAGAAAGTAGCTGAGTAAGTCTGCCACTCATGGAAAGTGTAACACTCCATGGGTAGGAGATGGCGATTTCTTAGTCTTACTGTGTCATCTGTACATGACCTTCTGAAAGAAAAATAAATAAAGTGTTTTTTCATGAACAAACAGTTTGTTGGACCTAAGGGTATTGTGTAGGAGTCTTCATGGAAATGGTGAGTCCAGAGTGGCCACAGGGAAGGAAGCTTTAAAAAATTTTATACTGAGGAAAGAATAGGACAGAAAGAAGGTGTTGAGCAGGAGGAAATGAGTTGCAAGTTTTTGCAGGAGCATAGTTCCAGTGTGAGAGTTAAGTAAAGAAAAACTGAATTCGAAGTTGAGGTTAAACCATTGGAAAAATGTTTTGCTGAAAGGTTGAAATACCTATGATGCCTTGAAGTGATAGCAGTGTACAGTGGTTTCATCAGCACTTGGAAAACTTTGAGTAAGAGAACAAGCCAGAAGAGAAGCTTAAGGAGTTTAGGTGGAAAATGAATTGCATATGGTTTGCTAGTAGGGATGAAGATTTTGGAATATACAAATTGTTACTATGCTCTATTGGAAATTAAGGTAGAGCATTTCAAGTTGCAGCTGGCTTTATAGTTGATGTTTATTTGCAATGGCAAGACACTGGACCGTGCAAGTAGGTAGGTTTCCATTAGTGGCATTCATAAAGAATGCTTGAGGCAGAAAAATGGAAGTATCAATACATGAACTTATGGATTTCATTAACAAAAAATTAATGTCAGTATTAGGCAAAATTTAATCAGCCTGAGTTGAGATTTGGACACTGAAATCCACCTAAGGCTCAGACAGCGGTTACGTCCCATAAGTTTTTGAAGACTACGTAGTCTTTTGTATAACTTACATAGTTTACCACCCCCCGTGGGAATTTAAACTGAATGATGATCAGAGGTCCCCTCCAGCCTAAATTATTCTATAATTGTGTTTAGTGTGATAGTTTACAGCATACTTAGCTTTACTTCCTCAACATATGCTCAGAAATGCCTATTCTGGGGAAGTGGGCATCTGTCTCCCATCTGTCTCCTACTGACAAACAGGTTTAGGAAGACAGACACTTGAATTCTGCCCTTGTATTCCAGAGAAAAGTTAAATATAATATGGACTATAGTGTTAATGATGCCCATTTTTTCCGAGTGCCCTCATGGCATCTGGGAGGAGTTGTAGCCCGACCTGCAGGCAGCTGGGTGGGTCTTGCGTCCCAGGGGTTTGCCTTGCACCCACAGAATTGGGTATCAGAACCCAGAGGGTCTTCAGAGTTGCTCTGTGCCTTGATGCTACTGAGCTGGACCAAGGTGCCACCAGGGACAGAAGTCACAGGTACCAAACTGAGGACTTGACCCTTCATGAGGTGCATGTTCATGGAGAAATTATGGAAAGCTGGAGTTGTGATACCTATTCATAGAGCTGGTTGCATCCAACTATGGTTTAAAGCAAGTATTCTTACATTTGGTAGGGAGGTGGTTTGGAACCAGCTTGTACCCCTTCCCAAGGGAATGTCCTACATGTCTACGGTGGCATGGATTGGGAACAGGATTATCTTACTGGTGTGGACTCATCAGAGGACAGAAAATTACTAGAGGAAAAGATAGAATAGATTTAATGAGCAGGTGTGACACTGGAGTATAAGAGGCTACTGTAAAGAATAAAGAGTTTTTTGTAGTTTAATTCTCTGTAGAGTAATGGCTCCTTGTAAAAGTTACTCTGTTATAGTTAACTCAAATTTCTTCTGAGATGCTACAATTTAAAAATCATTGGGTAGTGTGTTTCATAGTCAAACATACTGTAATTAATACTTTTAGTCTGATTTATAACGGTATGTACTTTTCATTTAATTTTAAAGTTTACTTTGTGCTAGTATCTCTTTTTTCCTTTTCTCTTTAAATACATCTTTCATTTAGTGTCTACAGATCTTCAGTGCTGACTATGTGAAATCTTACTTGCTATGATTTGAATTGTGGCATCATAAATTAAGGTACTGAGAGGTTACCAATTTTATTTTCCTGCCTGGGCAATGTACTGCAGAGAAAGTAAAACAAATTTAACAAATACAGAAATTTAAAATGCATAGGTTTCTGTGCTGTTAACATAATTTTTGAATGTGAGTATTGAAGTTGAGACCTTCTCTTCAGTATATTGATGTTGGAAAATGAAGAGTCTGTGTGGTGACTGAATTTCCATTGACACTTTTTTGCCATTTCTAGCAGTACTTACTTCAAACATTGAACGTTTAGCCCCTGTTATTTCAACTGTTCCTTGAAAATGGCTATTTCAAATCAATATTAAAGCTACGTGTCTCATGCTGGCCTGTCACGTGACAATGTCATTTATTTTCACTTTTAAAATCGCTGATCACAGTGGAAAATAACTTTAAATACAGTTTTAGCTATTTTATTATATCTATAGGTATTTTTACAGCTTAACTCTCTTAAGAGGTGCAAAAGAAGAAACTTATTTTTTCAAGTAGTGTTTTATTCTTTACTTTCAAGTACTATTTTATTCTTTGCTATTCATTTAAATAGTGATGTTTTGCTCAGAAATACTACTTCTGAGTTTCATGTATTTTTATTTTAAGTGCATTTAAATGAGACTTTATAACAAAAACAGATTTTTTTTTTTTGGTCTCATAATAAAAACATACTTCAAAGATGGATTAGGAATAGAGCCCACATTGATCCAAATTAAAAAAATATAATGGTTGCAATTTTATCTTTGTAGCTCACTGAGGAGAAAACTGTTCTTTAGTGGTTATTACAAGATAGAAAAGCAGTATTAAGATTTAGCTTGGCTTTCTAATATCTTATTTAACTGTGAATTTATATATTTTTAAAATGTGATAATTTAGAAAATTTTAGGGAAGTGGTTGAAGCTTAAAACTATTGAAAAAATCCTTCTCCTTTGTAATGACTTCTTGGAATTTCAGTGTGTCAGCAGCGTAGATTTTTCAGTGATCTGACTTAATTAAACTTATCTCAGCAAGTACCCACAAAATAATTTTTTAATAAATCAAATTCAAGCATGTACTGGAACATTTGCCAAGTTTATAGTGTATTAGCAGCTACTGCTACCTTAGACTTAATGCTAAAATTCTGAAGAGAAATTTTATATGGTTTTTATTACAGCAGGAAAATATTTTGGGGAAAAATAATACTTAAGCAGCCTATTTTTCATTTTCTAAAAATGTTGTCATGAGGCAGAGATGTAGATTCACTGATCCTTCCATCATTCATGAGTTCTCACCCTTTCTGCTCATGGAAATAGATGCCACCTTAGCTTATTCTTGCAAACTTCCAAGTATTAAATGCTATTGTATGGATACCGTGTGTCAAAAAGCTGTTTGTTAATTCTGTTTCTAAAGTTAGTGTATTTATTCTATTGGAAATATATGAAGCTGAATATATGAAAGCACTGTGTTTGGGTATTAGGCTGGTTTTGTTATGGATTCCGAGAAACATGATCCCTTCTGTTATGCCAGATGAAACTGGACTGAAGTTTAACTGCATAAAGGATAGCCCTTTCTTTTGGCAGCTGAGTGTCCGTTCAAGTGTGTTATGTTGCTTAAAAGTTATACAAAAGGTGGCATGGTTAATTGAAATTATTATAAATAAATTTAGCAAATAAAATTTTATAAAGATTCAATGTGTGGAAAATCAGAAACAGGATAAGCTGATGAAATAATTTTAAAATGTGATTGTCGTTATGGGTGTTTTCCAATCACAACTTAGTAGTGAGAGTTTGTTAAAGTTGTAAGGTTACTGAACTGAGTAAATACTCGTATAAATTTTTCAAATCAGAAATCAAAGGACTGAAGTGACTTCAGTCAGCTGCAGATGTTTGGGGGAGTGTCCTTCAGTGAAGCCGAGAAGCAGCACATGAGTATGTATGGAATAGCTGAGGAAGCAGCTCTTTGTTATTTTAGAGTTAATTTTTAAAATAAGATCACCTTGGAAATCAACTTATTTTGGTGCTTTAGGCTGGTTTTCTTCTTTGTAGGCTAGCAATATAAACAGTATGAAATTGATAATGTTTTAAAACTTAAAATAAGCATCTCTCATATAGGTGAGGAGCCCTAGTAAAAAAACACTGTGCAGCTATGCATTTTTTTAATATTTCTTGGGGTTGTTTTTACTTTACACGTTTTAGTATGATATAATTCAAACACTCTATCCCCTCTTATTATAGAATTGTAAATGTGGCTTTTGGAATCATTCTTTTTGATACGATGCAGATCGTCAGAACAGTGGAACTAAATCGCAACTTATTTGAAATCTGAAGGCAATAAAACTGCTTCTTTGACAGTTAATTACCCATTTCAAATTTCTGTGAGGCTAGGCGTTATGAGTAGGCATTTTTAGTCTGTGCATGATGAACTTGAATAACTTGCATAGTAAAGTATATATATTGACGTATGGGAGGAATAGTTCATTTTCCATTGTCAACTGCCAGGCAAGTCAAATTCCGAAAGAAGAATGTTACAAGTTACACATAATTTTATAGTAGTCTGAAAAGAAACAGCACGTTTACATAATCTACATGTGAATATAAGTGTACGGTTTTAAGTAATGTCCTTTTCTGAACAAAATTAAAACAAGAAACTGTAATCTGTTGTAAGTTTAGCTCAAGGCAGCTTGCTAGAAGTTAAATAACATTAATGTTTTAGTTGGAACTCATGTAGAAGAGGTATTATTTTAAACAAAAATGAAGTCTACAGCTATCTGGTTGTGAATGTCTCTCAATTACAGTGGCGTCCATGGATCTTGGATCTGAATGACGATTTGGCTAGAAATTCTCCACATCCTTAGTCTGTGTTTTCCTCTGAATAAGAAACAGCATGTGTGAATTACATTTACTATAATCTGCTCCATACAGGAGGATAGAAATTGTGTGAAAAATGATTATGCATGGTTTAAAATTATTTTGATTGTAGTGGATAGATTCCTTTTTACTTCAGCTAGTTAGAAGTTAAAGATATTTTGAGAAGTAATGCTGAATGGCTAGGATTTTAATATTTAGCTAAACACAAACCTATGAATAAGAAGTAACTGCAGTTGCAGACAATCGCATTCCAATGGTGGTGTAACTTCCTGCATTTAACCAAACATGAAACATTATTCAGTGAAAAGGAAAAATACTCTTTTTCCTGACTGTGCTACCCAAGCAATTAGAATGAATTGCTACTACTGTAAAGTGGGGAGTTACGGAATGAGATAATCTGTATTTAAGCTTCCCATAATACAAGCCTACGGAATAAAAACATGTTCTCTTATGCATCAACTTAAAAATATTTTTACAGTTGTAGCTACCAAGTTTATAAAGAGGTTTCTCCTATTTTCACAAAAACGGAACATTTTTGTGTGTTATGGAAATAAATTTCAATTTAATGGCTGAAAGCGCTGTGATGCCTACAGCTTTTTCAAAGGAGTTACTAGCTCCAAAGATATACCCCGTTCCTCAGTTTCCAGTTTCAGTCAAAACAAAGGAATTTTTTCCCATTGATGCATGCATATGAATACTACCAAACTGAAATGATGGCTGCATGGGTGTTTTCAGGGGAAAAGATAGAGCTCAGTGAAAAATTATTTAATTCTAAAATTTTTGAACTATTAGTAGTTTTTGCAAAATGCAACAACATGAGTAACTTTCAATACAGTACTGTTGTATTCTTTGATTCTAGTCTCACTAAGACAAATTAATGCTACGTATTTAGTACCTCATTTCCAATTTCTTGTTCTGTGGAATATGATGTGACCTTCCTGTGGAAATTCAATGTAGTATTATAATTTAAAATGGCGTTTGCTTGGTTTCTCATTTGGAACTGAGAAGGGACTGTCTGCATCTTGTGTAGTATAAGTAATATTCTGTATACATAAAGTTTAGATTAGTTTGATTTAAAAGAAATATACATAATGAATAAAGTAATGATTGAGTTATAACGTATTCGTAATTCCTGTTTAAAAAAAAAAAATAAATAAATTTGTCTTCATTCATATGGAACCACTTAAGGTAAAGGTGAAATCCAGTTTGTAAATGTCCAGTTTGGGCTGTTAACTGAAGAGGTTACTGAAAGAAAAGAAAGTCCTATTTAGCTTCAGATTCTAATTCATGCAGAAATGTTCCTTCTCAGATGTTACTTTCGAATCAAAAAGGCTAAATTGCAGCTTTGACTGCAATTATCTGTACATCTTGGCTTCTAGATCAATGAAGTCTGTCATGTGTGAGAGACCACTATCTAAGAATTGGAAAAATCTCTTGTGAATAAATACTACATAAACTCATGTTAACGAAATGCAGAGAGAAAATATTCATACTAGCTAAGAAATATAATTTTGGAGGTGCTGTTTCCATGTCTCCCAGCAAATTAGAGGTCAAACTCCTGGCAGCTTGTAAAACAGAAATAGTTAGCCCATGGCCTCGCATAAAAATGTAGCAAGCTATTGCTTATATTCCACCTTTGCATTTAAACCAAGAACTGCTATTGTATTTTTAAAAATGGAGGTCTGTTTACTTTGATTAAGCAATCTTGTGAGCTGCAAATGTTTCTGCCCCTCCCATACTTCTCCCGTATTTTTTCTTTTGTATTTGGTAAAAGTAATGAATCTCATGGATTGTATTTGGACTGTCAGTGGGATATAATATAATTTACTTTACTGACTGGTTCCCTTCCAGACGTCTACATGGGTTGAAAACTGGATTATGGTATTTAAGATACAAACTGTCTGCCCTTACTTGTCACAGAAAAATACTTGTCAGTTAAGCCACAAACTCATATAAATAAGACTTTGGTCTTAGAGCAACATATTTCTTAACTGATCTTTGAAAATACGAGCTCAAAAGCTCTGTTCTGCAGAATTTCTGATTTATATATGCCTAATAGGTAAAAGTATTTTATTTATAGAATTTTAAAAGACAAATAGGGAAAGGGAAATGGGAGATGTTACATACTTCATTACTGAAAGAACAACTGTAGCATAACTGAGAAGAAATAAGAAATGAGTAAATAAATGTATGAGGGGATTAGTTAAGAGTACAGATTTTAATACAGACGACATCGTTCCTAGTATTTAGGCAAAGGAGGGCTTACTTACCTTAAAAATTACAACTTTAATGTAGTATATGTTATGCACAATACTTTATATTTTTTATTTAGCCATTTCTCTCTTAAGATGTTTCTTGAAAATAGTCAGAATAGTTATATGATTACATACCTTTATCAGTCTTATCTTTTTTTTTTAATGGTGACTTCTACTTGATTAGAACTCTTCCATACTTTCACATTGTATTAGGCATTTAATATGCTCTGTAACTTCTACCACCCTGAAGGAAGCAGAAAAACCCCCAATTTGCTGACGTTACCAACGTTAACAAGATACTTATTTGACAGTATTTCTGCTATTGCATTTATTCTGTGTCTCTGTGGCGCTCCTTTCAGGAGGCTTCTCTGTATGGTAGAAGATGCATATGATTAAAAGATAAGAAAATTAGCCAAACGTGAGTTTTGCTTCATCCTGTGAAATATTTCTTGTCATTCACATTGGATAGTCCAGCATGTTCTTACTGAGCTATGAAGTATGTGATTCAGCCTTACTTAGGAAGTTTGTTCTGTTTATCGTTAAATGATTTAAGAGAGTGGTAATTCTCAGAACAGAAATACATAAATGTGTTCATATAAATAACGCAGCCGTCGTGTCAGTATGGCTCAGATCAGCACCGTTGCCTGTTCAAAGGTTTCTTGACCTGCTGTGGTTCCTCTGTTTCAGTAGTTTTACCACACTTTAAGCATTTGAATTGAAATCTCCCATACGGAAAGATGTCCCGAAAAGAGACTGCTTGCACGTACTCAGTGGAAGGCTTTTAGTTGGGCAGCAAAACGATCTCACGGTTGCATCCCAGCAGAGCATGCCTGAGCTCAGGGCTCTGGGGGTGTCGCAGATACTTTTTCTGGCAGTTCGGAGGGACTATAAGTGACACCTTCTCTTGGTGCCCCAGGACCGGGGAGGGAGATTAAAATGGTGAGGTTGATTAAAATGGAGAGGATATTAAAAGAAACTGAGGGCAGGCATCTGCTTTATGAGGAGTGGGACCACACTTAAGCACAGACTATCTATTAAGTTGCCGGAGCAAAATAAATTGCAGCAGAATGTACTTCCGTCCACGATGTGGGGGAAGAACCCGGGACTTTGGCTTGACCCTGGATTCTCATCATTTCTTTGCCGTAAGCAATTATTTGCGAAAGCTGGAGAGCGCCTGGAGGGGGCGAGACGTGGATTGGTGGGGCGAGGAGACCACACGGTGCTGGATGAGGGGAATGAGGCTGAGATAAGAAGCCGGGGACCGGGAAGATAACGGCGTGGCACCAGGGCACCGTTAGCGGGCTGGGACAGAGGCAGGCATTCTTCCAGTTGAAAGGGGCAAAAATATGCGTCGTCTTAAGACAAGCAGTCCATCTTAAGACTGGCATTTCTCAATTTATGAATGCAGGCTTTCGCAACTCTAGATGCCGTTTAATGCAGTTTTTGTGTGTCATTTTATTTGTTTGTGTTGTGGTAGTGCTCAAAGAGCCCAGTCATGATTATGGCAGCTTTATGCAGATAGGAAGACAGACCCTGTTCCAGAGGATTTGTACCGTAAGGCTTGGCATGTGCCAAATGTTACACGCAAGAGTAGTTCCTTTTTAAGACGGTGGGTGTGCTCACATGGCTCAAATTAAGCAGACTCCTACATGTTAGCAGGTTTTTATCCTTAAGAGCAAGCTGAACTTCAACACTTGGAGCTGTGCCAGTACATTCTAATGGACATCTCGTTATTTGC
The DNA here is from genome assembly GCF_964188355.1 of Buteo buteo. Lineage (NCBI taxonomy): Eukaryota > Metazoa > Chordata > Aves > Accipitriformes > Accipitridae > Buteo > Buteo buteo. The sequence continues at coordinate 5,847,468 of NC_134187.1, read as the reverse complement.
CATTACAGACCTATGTATGTCTTTTGAAGGACTGGAGCCCAAATTCTTCTGCATTTTCAGTTTTCTAGTGAAGAAGACCTTTTTAATTTTTAGGACAGGGTCTTCTTAAAATTAGGAAGCGCGTGCCTGCTGCTTGTTGTTAGAATGGTGATGCTATTTCCTTTCATTTCGGAGGTTAGAACATTGCTAATACAGGGCATGCATGTTCAAGTGCATCAAATTAAGGAAATATTTTATTATGTAGAAGTTACGCCGACGTTCAGCACCAAAGAGCTCTTCAATGCAACATATAAATTTCATTTATTCAGCTTTTTCAGATTTAGCTGCAGTGCTGTCCCTCTGCATCTTAAGAATTTGCTCATGAAATTTTGAAAAGTATTCAAGGAAAACTGTATAACTTATTTTCTTAAATTGTAAATATTGCTGACAGATACTTACTGTATCCGGAGAAAGGACCAATTTCTGTTGTTGCCTGTTTAGTTTGAGCAGGCATATTTCTAGAAGCCAAGTTTCTGACTATTCCTACAAGAATGAAGATTTCTCCTGTTTTTTTTCTTTTTTTTTCTTTTTTTTTTCTCTTAATTGTTTAGGGTGATTTGAAGGAAGCAATTGGATCAAATATTTTTCTCCTTTAAAGAAAAAAAAACCCAAACAAGACTTAAGTTAAAAAAAAATTGTGTTTTCCATTAAGAAAACCCCCTAGAAAATGGACTGGAAAAGCCAATGGCTTTCCTCTTTGCTCTGTCTCCTCTCTGCCTGTGCTGTCTTCCATCTCCTTGTACTAGCATCTACACTCATTATCCTGCTGCGCTGGTTCTATACCGTATCTCCTCCCCTGCTTCCCAGTAAGAAATAAGGCGGAAGTGAAACTTTTTTTTTTCTGTGATATTTCCAGTAGCATTGTACTTCTTAATTCTTCTGCTAAGTTATTTCTTGTAAATAATATTTATATCATTAAGATAAAGATTTGATGCTTGCTACACTTCTCTCAGTATTGCTTTGCATGAGGTGTATAAGTTTTTGCATCGTGCATATTAAGCGTATAATTTAACTACAACTTGCAGAATAAAATATTTTCTTGTGTAAGAGTGCAGTATGTTATGGTTAGAAGCATCAAATTTTTCTTTCTCTTGGTTTAGTGGTCTTAGGTGGTATCTTTTACTGTCTTAAAGATTTATTTTTTTTTCATAGCATATTAGGTTGTGGTTTAAAAATGTAGTTTATCCTTTAAGCCTTTATTAACAGATGGGCAAACAGTATGAATTCTATGTTAAATTTATTTTTTTGTGTGCCTTAGCCCTGAAAACGACCTTCAAGAAAATCATGTATTTAAATATTATTCTTAATGTAAGTGCAAAAGTAGGTACTTAAATTCTGAATGTGTAGATATTGGTAAACTGGATGGAGTATTTTTTAAAAAAAGGAATGAAATGATTCCTTTCAATTTAATCAAACATTTATTAGTACTCTTGCCATTATTTGCATGTCTCAAATCATTTTTCCTTTAAAGTCTATGCATAATATTGCAAATCCCTTTTGGGTGGCAGGTGCAGTTAACCACATCACAGTATTTCAGTTCTATATTTACAACAGGAATTTTCCTAGTTAAAATTATACTCCGCAAACAGTTTAAAATTTAAACTAATATTTTTCTTCTAATGAGCAGTTGGGAAAGGTTTTCCATCACAAAGCATAATATCCAGTGAAAAATACCTGCGTAACACGAAGTTTCTGAAGCAAAGCAATTACCGAGTGTCTCCGCTGCTCCCCCCAACCAAAAAAATTCCCAATCCTACAGGTAATTCTATAGTAATGCAGTGTGATGTGCACATCAGTTTATTCTTAGTTAATTAAGAGAAGGTTTTGTATTTTCTCTTAATCTTTAGTTATGCAGGATGTAATTTTCATTCTAAAATATTAATGGTAGCTTTAAAAAAATACACCAGGCTCAGTATATGAACATGAAAAAAATAAAAACTGTAAGATCCTCTCTGTATAAAAGATCCTTGAGTTAGGCTAAATAACAGATAAGTGCCAATTTGTGATTTCATTTTAAATATAGGTTTTTTTCTGTCTATTATAAACTAATCTGAGAGCACAAAATTGCTATGGTGCTTTCTTAAAATAAATCATAACATGCATATAAAAATACGAAGGAAGTTCAGTCATGCTCAGCTCACGCTGCCACCTCTTCAGGCAGTGATTGCCAGCCTGAGGTCGTGACCTGTTCCCATGTCTGCAGCTGGGATCATTTGCAGGCTCACGATACCAATTTCATTGTTATTTCTAGACTCACGTCTCCTCTTGAGGCTTCAACTCCAAACTTGGGAATTTTTATTTGGGTCAAGTACCAGTGGGAAATTCAGTACAGGAGCACTTCATCCATTTCCAATTTTTTTGGGAAAAAAAATTAATAATTTATCCTGGCACTGTTTTAATCACAGTATCCTACTGACTATTAGAAACATGTATTATTTCAGATTTAGTGAATTGGAAAGAAAAATTTATCACGTCAACAGCAAAAATGTATCTAAGAGACTATTTAACATGTGTGGCTTTTATCCAATGTGTTATGGCCTGTTGGACAAATTTTTATTTCATAGTCTGACTATGATCATCTTATCTCTAGTTTTTTTTTTTTTTTTATTTAATGTACATGGCAAAATCATGTATATATGTCTGCAATTCACTAAAGGTTACTAGGAAATTGGTTTCTGCGAATACACAAAATGTCTACTCAGGCAAAAATTCAGAAGTGTATGGAATTGTTTTAAAGAACATAAATATATGCCTGTGCTGCCTCCAAACTGCATGGTTAGTAAAGCTTGTAGTAAGTAACCTCTGTACCAAAAGAAATTCCTCCCAAATTATAAGAAGTTGTATGTATTTTTTAGCTTATCTTTTTAGCTGCAAGTGATCAGAAAAAAAAAATAAATCTCTCCATCCTTTATTAAATAGATACACTTTAAAAGATTTTGTTGGTGTGAACTCATGGATTACTGTATTTTTATTTTTATTTATTTATTTTTTTAGCACTGTTACATCTCAAAGGTTAGGGTTTCTATAGTGGTATGCCATTGATAGAAACAGTCTCTTGCTATAGAAACCACCAAAATGCTGCTTTAGATCAAAGGGAATATTACCTGTTTCTACTTTTAGTTGCATTTATGTCAGGATAAAATAGTTCACAAATAGCACTCTAAATAGATATTTTCTTAGTGAGCTCACTTGAATTCACACATGCTAGGGCTGAAATCTCAGCCCCGTTGACTTTAAACTCCCATCAACTTCCTTGGGATCCGGACTTCTTTCAAGAAGTGTACTTCAGACGAAAAAATATTGACATTTCCTTCAGGTTTTCAGACTTTTGATGTTCATCAAAAGAATGTAATCACATTTGTTAACATGTCTACTGTTACCTTTACCTAGAAGATACTTTGCCATTATGTGCTGTGTTTCTTGAAATAAATCCATGTAAAAATATGATATTATTGGAGTACTTTAGCTTTTAATAGAAGTAGGTACATAAAGATCCAAATATACGAAAGTATAATTGTGAAGGGTTGGGTTATTTTTAAATGACCTGTGAAATTGGGGGAGGGAAAGAATAATTTGTACATCTCATTTACTGATCGCCGTTAAAATAATTTTGTCAAAAAGTAATGTGCCTTAGAGTATTTGAAATTAAACACACTAATGCAAGAGGATATCTAAGGTGAAAGATGTTTGTGTAATGCTAAACATAACCAAAGAAACTGTGGTTTTAGCAAAGGTACCATGCTCTATTTTATCAAGTGCCAGAAGTTGCATAATGAAAGTCTTTCAGTTAAAAAAAATATAAGTAAAGAAAACACAAAAATGCCACCCAGCTGGTAGAGATCTTCCTAATTTTTACCTGATTGTATTTCTGAAGAAATATGGCAGAGCCCTCGTAAATTTTCAACATGAACTGCATTTTTGTTGCCAATTTCCATATCCTTTTAAAAGTGCTGAAGCGTGCATTTGCTATTTATGTTTGCAGTAGACTGAGTACACTTTTACTATTTGTGGTTTCAGAAATTGGAAACAACCAAACAGTGGTGCTATGGTCTAAAAAAATAAATTTTAAACAGCTGTGGGACAGTATTTTTAGAATGGTAGGAGTCTTTCTGAAGACAGACTTGTAACTGTGTCTCTCTGCACAGGAATGCTGCAGAGGGGTTTTCAAAATCAGAATTCTGTTGTCTTCACACCTTCGTCTGTATTGTCTGGGATAGTCAAACTCTGGGACAAGTAGAGCTACTTGGAGGAATACCTTCACCCCTATATTTCCATGCTATCTGTATGGGTATTTAAATTACTATAAACACTTCTTAGATCAGATTCTCTATATCCAGTTCTCTCTATCTTGACCATTCCTTATAAAGGTCATATGAGATAGATAATTAACTATAATCTTATTTATAGAGATGATGAAAGGTTGCTATGGGCCAGAAACCCAGTGTTATAATTCTGGCCTATTTTGGCATTTGTTTCCCTTAAAACTTGTCCTGTACAGTAAATTATTTCTCTGGATATAGCAGCATTCAATACTTCACTAGTAGGTAATTTGATTAAAATAGATACGTTTAATTTCTTTGCCACTTCAATGGTGAATATAGTCCTGCTACAGATAATACCATATTATGTTTTGGATATATTGCTCTGAAAACAAATAACAATTCCAGTTTTCCTTTGTTGACTGAAGAAAACCCCAACCCCATCTTTTAAAGATAATTTGTCTCCTAACTTTTCAGAAATAGTGGACTTAAGTTTTTCTTTTACTCAACCCAAGTAATTAATTGAATTACATAATTAATTTAGCCTAGAAAGAGTTGAAAATAACAGAATGTTTTAACCCTCTGTATAAGCTCATCGTTGTAATGTGACAGCTCCTTTTTGGAGGCTGATGAATTTGCTAACTAAATCATAATGTGTAACAGGGTTAAAAATTTAATTGATTGCTAAATTTGATTTTAGTTGTAACTAGTCTTCTGATTAGGGGCTATCCAGTATCTGATGTTTCTTGGATGTTAACTGTAATTACTTAATACAAATTTTAAACCAAATTACTTCTGATCTTTATCAAGTTTTTAAATGTTAACTCTTTCTAGAACTCAAATTATAACTACATAACCATTCTCTGAAAAATTCCAAATTTTGAAATTTTTGTTTTTCCAATGTACAGAAGAAATACGGTTATACTTCCAATGCCATTGAGTTCTGTACTTGCCATGGTACTGTGCTGGCTACGTGGAGCTCGTTCTGCCCTGATCCTGCAGCCTAGTGGGTTATTGACTTTTCTGTTGCAGTCCCGAGTTGTGCAGAGCTGTTGGCTTTTGAATCCAGGCTTCCAGCTCTGCTTTCAGGTGACCATCCTTGTGTTTGGTTGTGAGTTTTACTCAGTTAATCTGAACACATGATCTGTTTGTTGTATTTTGGGATCTACTGGTAAACATTATCTGTAATAGTTCTTACGGTGTATTCAAATTTAATTAAACAAATATTGAGTAGCAATGGTGTTGAAATGGGTGTGTGTATGATTACACTCGGCAAAGTAAAAATAAAGCATACCACTGACAGTTGCTTTCTGAGGTTGTGAATTACCTTACTGTAAGAAAATACTGTAATTTTTTAAAAAATTATATGCCCTTGTAGTTTTTAAAAGTTAAGGTCAATTTCATATTATTTTTAAATTCTGACAATGAATGGCAGTTTATCTCCGTTCCAAGAAATACACTGTGTGTTCAATATATTTGGTCTCAGTACAAGATGAAAGGATGTGTAGCAATTTTTTATTTTTAAGAAGTAGAGGAAGATAGAGCATATTCTTATGTGAGTTAGAGCACTTTGATAAAGTTACTTTTTTGAAAAGTTTCAGTGAGTACTTTTTTGGAAAAACAATTGAAAGCGTCTGTTCAAAAGTGTTTTAAGTGGAAAGGGATTATTCTGTTAAATTGTGAGTAAGATTAGGTAGTCTCTAATACTACTAGCAGGGTCTCCTGATAACCCACATCATTACTAAGCCCTGATAAAGTAGTATTTCTTTCTGCATGGCCTTCTTGAGGCAGCGCTTATAATTCTTTGCATCTTCTGCCTATCAAAGAACTGCTGCCCAGTGTGATGGTGTAGACATAAACTTGGCAGGTTTGTGTTGAATTCACTTTGTCAATGAACCTCCTAACTCCAGTTCATTAAGTCCTTATCGTTGTCCCTGAAATATTAAAAATAAAAAAGCCTTCAGTAGTTAAAGAACGTGTTAGCCATCACAGGATTTAAAAACTACTAGATAAGTGTATATATGTGTATATATGTATACAAAGACATATGTGTATGTTATTGAGATGTTAGTAACTTCAGATGGAAAGGTGGTGTAACAATATGTTAGAAACAAAACATAGTGAATGTTTTTCATTAAAAGATAATATAAATTATTCATAGATGGAAATTAAATAATAAAAATACTCCAGAAAAGTCTCTTGATGGTAATTAATGTAAATAATGGAAAGGTTTTCCATAAAAATGGAAACCATATTTAGTATCGAGTAGATACTTGGTGTACCAGCTTTAGAGCTGTTTTTGACAAAACATTTTTGCTTGCAAGTTGTGTTAATACAATTTTTATGACCTTTTAGATGATCAACTGTATAAATACAAGAAACAAGTTTTGGGGAGATTCCTTTCAGAACAGCTGTGTTTTGGCTACTGTTTGAATTATGTTAGTTTGTACTCAGACTTGAATGGCAAAATCCAGACATTCTTGAATTCTGTGGACCGACAGCTAAAGTTGGATCTTGAGTTAAAAGCGTGTCATTTAAAAATGGTAATGCTCCTCTGGTGTGAAAAGAATAGCTGTTAATTGATATTTTATGATTTTTAAAAAAATCATTCTAACTGGATTCTAAAAAATCATTCTAACTGGATTTTTAAGTACAATTGCATATGCCCCAGTTTAGAAAATTTTAAAAAATTGAATATACTTAGAAGATAAATATAATCAAAATAACTTTTCTGTTGATATGGCATTCCTGTTTTGTTATGCTCTATTTGACAAGGTTTCGATGATCTTATACACTGTGCAAATCTGATTGGTTTATCATGTCATTGCTTCAAGAGAAATTCTTGCACTAACTCAGTAGAAACTCATGTACTGTTTACATAATATATTCTCTACTCCTTATTATGATTGCCAATTAGTTACATAGCTGGTATTTAGATTTCTGATACTGTGAATTGGTATCTTAATAGGAGGTGTATATTTTAGATTAATGTGTGAATATCAGTTATTGTTCAAAGTAATGCTTATGATAAATGGATTTTATCCCACTGTTACAGATAAGGGAGAAATTTAGTAGCTTGCCACATGCATGATCCTGACAGTGACCCTCTACTAGGACTTCGTGTTAAAATTTTTAACTACCTGTGATTGCCACTGAGATATTATGATCCTATAGTTCAGCTGATCTGCTTTGGTCCAGGTCTGCTTTGAGTTTAAGCACCAAGTGGACCACTACTTCTCTCTTTGTAAAGATAAGAATTGTTGCAGTGATTGGAAATTGATTATCCCAGTGATATTCAAATGGTTTTGAATATTGAAACAAACCTTATCCCAAATCCTGGTCTCTGTCCTAAGACATCTAGTTAATTACTTCTTTTTTAGGGAATCTTAAATCTGGATCTGACAAGCCTTGGTGAACTCAAAGTGAACCTTCCTTGTGTGTTTGTTGTATATGGTATGATTTTTTGTCATATTCGAACAGGTAGGGTTCAGAAATGTGTTTATCCTTGGGACAATCTGATGAATGCTAATATGCAGGTCAGTTAATCATAATTTTCTAGGGTTTTTTTAAGGGCATTATGTTGGTCCCTACTCACTAGATATAAAGCATTCTATAAAGTCAATGCATTTCTTATCTCTAAATTCAGAAAGGTATTTAAGAATCAATTTAGTCTTGCATCTTAGAAAGGGTCTTAGCTTTAAGGACCTCAGTTAGACCCACCATAGTTTCTTCTGGAAAGAGTGCTGTTTTCTTTGGTCCAGAGGACTTCCTCTTTAACTTTCTGAGCTTTGACCAGTTAAAATGTCTTTGTGTGGTCTGATGCCTGAGGGTTTGGAAAAAAAAAAAAAGGGGAAAAAAAAAAAAAGACCTCGCCCTTACTTTTTTTTTTCCATAGAAATAGCAACTACAGACATCCCTTTTCCACTCCCGTCTTTTTAATCATTTGTATATTTTAGTCAGATACTTGGTCATAAATCGGAATTTTAGGATCATTTTTAATAGCGAGCAATTCTTCTTTGCATAAATTAGTACCTGGTATGATAACAGCAAAAATGAGAGATGACTTAAAATACAGCGGTGTTTCTATAGTTATATCAGACCCTCATTTTAACGTTTGAAACCAAATTGTAGTTTGGTTTGTCATTAGATTAGGTGAGATATGATCATATCTTCCTCAGTTCTAAACCCCAAGTGAACCAACCTCCCTTCCCAGCTCTCCCGGCCTCCAAACTTCTCGCTGGTGAAAGTACAGGATCAGAAATTGTGCGCTTGTGCAGGGTCCTGATCCTGCACCCAGCTTCCCATGTTGATTAGGCTTCAGGCTTAAAAGAACTGGCAATTCACGCACTGCGGTAATTGGGTAATGATGAAGGCCAAGACTGTATAGAAGGAGAAAATAGATGCTTTTTTTTAAGCAAGTACCTAGGGTCCAGCCAAACTTTACATAAATACCCCCTTGTGGTCCAGCAATGAAAACCATTGTGTAGGAGACAAGACGTCGTATGGCTGGAGCAGTGGCTTGGGTGTCAAGAGAACGGACACCCAGTCTGTTCAGTGTTGCTGTTGGAGTTATTTGTAATCTTGAGCAAATCTTTCAGCTGTGCTCGTCGCAGTTTGCCCGTATCTCTAAAGTAACTTTACCCGTATGTGAAAAGCACTACCTACAAATTAGAAGGCGTGTAATGCTGGTAATGGTTGTTACTTACAGATAACATCAAAGTGTGATTAAAGGACAACATTATTTACTTTTATTACTGAGTGTTGATGTTCTCTTTTGTGCACGATGGTTGTAACTACGGATTTCCGTTCTATCGTGGGTATGCTAAGAAGATGCGTTTACACAGTTACACTGTTTTGCTAATGTCAGCTAAAAGCATTGGCATAGTTTAACCACATTTAGCTGAGTGATGAAGATATCAGAGATATTTGGCCCAGCAGAAGCTGAGAGGTCAGTGTGCACCCAGCAGCCCAGCAGCACCAGCTTACCGGTAGATTAGATGGGGCACGTGTTCTTTCTTGCCTAGCAGGGAAAAGGCAAAAAGGTGACAGGGCTGGATGGATAAATAGCTGCTTATGCAGCTGATGTGGCATGGAGTCCACTGTTTGAAATATCAGAGAAATGGAAGCATGAGCAAAAACTTATACATTGTTTAAAAAATTGGGTTTCATCTCTTTCTTGCTTTGCCTCTGAGATTGGTCTCTGTGATGTGAATAAACTTCATGCTCATCTTTAGGATGTTTTGTTATATTATCACTAATAATAATCCTTCTGTAATCTAAAATATTGTCCCAGAAGACTGGTTTTGCAAAGGTATCGACCATAGAGTAGCAGGTTACAAGGTGTGTCTGAGACCTGTGGTACATTGGGGACGGCTCCTGTCTGTTCTGTCACTTGTAAGGGCTCATGGGATCGTGCTAAGAAGATAGGGTTGCACTTGGAGAGATGCAAATATTGCACGTTGTTCAACGAGTGTGTCTTGCTCAGGATCTCCTTCAAGAGTATCTCCCCTCTGGCAACAGATACTGTGTCTGCAAGAGCTGGGCACCAGAGCTGACAAGCTGGAAATCCCTTTCCTCTGCTTTGTTGCAGTGACGGTTCTAACCAAAACATTATTGGGGATGAAAAAAGAAAAAAAAAAAAGAATGGTTACATAGCAGTAACATAAAAGGAGTCTTAAGAATTGTTTGTGATTTTATACTGAATTTGGTTTTTTTTGCCGTCCCCTAATAGCCTTAATAATTAGTCACAATCATGGCCTATATCCAAAACTTTGATTGAAATAAATTAGGTGACTTAAGTGATCATTGAGTACTTATAGAGATTGATTTAAGTGAAGCAGGATTTGTAGGCAGAGGTGATTTATTACATAAACTGAGACAGCTGCTTACAAGTGAGAAGCTTTTGAGTGCTTAAGCTCTTTTTCAGGACTTCTTCATGCTGTTCTCTGGGTGATGATACATGATGAGCGATGCAGATTATGGGCTGAGGATAAAGATCTCCCTGAAGAACCATTCTGGGTTTGTTATCAGTCTGGGATCAGGCATGCGAGCAAGAGATTTCTATCCTTTCTTCCTCCCTTTCCCACTCTAAAGATTTTGATGCTTTAATATTTTTGATTCTTCTTAGCTGCAGCGAGCTTTACGGATGCGCATCTACGATATGAACTTCTAAAAATCAAGTGTTACCATAAACAATTACGAAAAATTTCTCCGAATCTACGTCTCTGAACTTCTAAATCTCACGGGCTCTTTAGGGCAGTCAGGAGTTTATAGAGCTGAGTCTCATGGACTGCGCTAGCTGTGGTTGCATGCCTGTAACAACTCACTAGCACTTTCTTTATGACCCTCCCCTAAGACCCCAGCTTTACTTCCTACCCTGCCACTGTTGCGATTTGTGCTACTTTCACTGCTCTGTGTATGAGTTTTGCTTTTACAGCAATGATTTGCTGCAGATACAGAAATGGATCTGAAATAGCCAGTGCATAAGACTTATAACAAAGTCATTTGTTGCCACCCTTAAGCAATCAGTATCAGTAAGGATGGTCGTGGACAAGCTGGGAAATTTTGTGTTTTGATGAATACGGGCTACTCAGTCTGGATAATTACTCTCATCCAATATTTTATCTTTTGATTTTTTTTCTGATTATACCTCTACTCTTCTGAAAATGATGGAGATTATTTAATTAATACTTCCTAGTAGCTGTGAGATTTTAGGAAGATGCCCTTCAAAACTTGAATCTTTGGAAGTCATGCAATGACTTCTGAAATAAGTCAGGGAAATACCTGCTTCACTGCACTGAAATCAGCAGCCTTAATAACTGTAGCTTTAAAATACATCAAACAGAAGAAGAAAAGGGAGATTAGCTCTAACCTGTGGGCAGTTAGTAGTTTAAGCTTTGTAAGGATTTTGCTGCTCAGGTAAACTTTAATACAAAAGGATTGCCACTTAGAAATCTGGAACGGTCACTCACTACTGGTGATACACAGATTCATTTTTAGGCAACCACTGTTGTCAACGAGAGTATAAGCAGCACATCCCTTTAAGTATAGGTTTGCATTGGATGTTGACATGGTTCTCCATGCAACAGTTTACTCAGACTTATGTAGACAAGCAAGTGTCACTTTAAACAAAAATTTTAAATACGCTTGAGAAAATCGCAACAATATACTGTGGGATAAAAATGGACAGGGACGGTGGATCTAAAAATGTGGCAATTACTGGAAATGTCAATTTTTTAAAAAATATCAACTTTTGAAGCTGTTAGAGACAAAGTATTTTTGAGGTACACCAAAATGCCATCTTTGTAGTAAATAAAACCTTTGATATACCTCCTGAATATCATTGCTAACCATTACGATTTATTTTTATTTCCTCTGTTTACAAAAAGGTACATTGATTATTGATTGTTTTATAGGACCTTAATGGCTCTGTGTACTGTAAAATAGTATCAGAAAAGGAAATTGAATTCTGACTTTCAGTCAACCTTTTTATTGCTCTTCGTATGTAAACTTTTCCGCTGAGGGTGCTCAAATCTTGCAAGTCGTATAGAACCTCTCCCTTTGATTCATTGAACCTGTGATACTTATGTCTTCATTAAGCACCAGTAGGAGCTTTGCAATTAAGGATTTTATAAGATGCAACTATATTGAAAAGGTTGAATTCCCCTGTGTCACTCTGCTGGTGTGCTTCTCATGAGTAAGTAGTAAAATGTGTGCGGTTTTATTGCTAGCTATCAACCGAGCTATTGAGATAGTCTTATGAACTATTCTGTTCCCTTGATAAATTTTCCGTCGCAAACTCTGATTCAGTCACAAGCTTGCATTTGCTGTGGATGCAAATTTCCTGAAGCCTCCCTTGAAACTGTTGCCTTCACCTGAGATGTTTCGGTGGACCTAGTCCCTATTCTTTACTTAAAGCAAAACTCTTGCTCTTCTTCCTGGAATTTTGCTGAAAATAGGAGTGTAAAAAAGGCCATTAAAAATCTCGTTGGTCTTACACATGGCGTATATTTGGCAAAGGAAAAATGTTTTGGAAAATGGGTATTACTTGCAATTGAATTTGTTTTCCTTACTATTAAGTGATCGTGAAAAAGTAATTTCATTTACTTTCACAGTACTTTTCCCATACATTACTGAGGATAATGATTGCTCACCTTTAATAAGTGATTTCCTTATTTACAAAACATGATTGAAATGTTAGATACAATCATTACTATTTCCTACTCTTATTAAAAAAAAGGGGGGAGAGAAATTATTTAAAGTACATAACCTTTCCAGTAAAATGCAGTAGTTGGCAAGAGTTGTGATTTAAAAAAAAAAATTCCTCTATATTGACAGACATGCAATGTAAAAATATGAATTGTGGCATCATTTAGAAACTGGAAGAAGCAATCATAAGCTGTTTTAGTTGAATTAATTTTGAAAGTTCCATAGTGTACTTTAAACTTCGGAAGTTTGTGGAAACTAAACGATTAAATAAAAGATTAGGATTTACAATTAAGACAGATGGTTGGTCTTAGTTTTCTACAACAGCATTTCCATAGCCTCTGTGTCGAAACTAAATTAATTATTTTATCCGTAGTTGTTTTTATCTTTTTCAGATGCCGTTCCTTTCAGTTGACTTCTAAGAAATACTAAAATCCCCTCTTCCCCAGGGGAAAAAGAAAAACACAACACAGAAAGACCCAAAAAGCTGTTCATTACTGATGCTAAATTACAGGCAACAGGAAAACCCACCATAATTCACTTACATATGCAAAAAGTTTTGTTTTCACCACCTAAAATAATATTTTTAGTTTCCAGTTCTGCTATGCTCTGCAAAAACCACCAATTTTGTTCTCATCCATTTTTATAGAAATGCTTTACATCTAGGCTTTTGTTTACAGAAATCTGATTTTAGAGTAAATTGGAAGTGCATACTTGGATACGTGAGTTTGCTGTCCTTTTTTTCTTTTTTTCCTTTGGCTTAGAACATTTGGTCTATCCTACAAATGTAAAATGAATTAAATCATAAGTATATTAAGAACTCAGTTTATGCTAACCAGGTCATTCCTGGTAAAGGAAGCAAAGCTTAGAACTGGGTTAATTAAAATGGATGTTATCAATTTTTTTGTTTTCAGGTAAATTTCATGTTAATATTGAGAAAAAAACCCATGCACTTCAAGGAAAAAATGGATTTTGAGGCAAAAATTGATAAATGGTCAGTTGATAAAAATTAAGTGTTAAATCTGTTCTGAAAAGTACTAACTGAAGGAAGTGAAGGAAATCTTTGCTTTCTCTTACAGTTGTAGGTTGTTTAGAGGCTATAGATGATAATAGAAGAGTCAGGGGATACAGAATGATCTGCATGTAAATGATGGATCCACACTGGGATTTTTCTCTCTGGATTCAAGCTTAATTCCACACTTAACACAAAAAGAAGGGGGCTTAGGTAGTTGGACTTGGTGTTCTGGCTTTAAAGTATACTTCTCTATTTAAAACCTGGGGTTTGATTCCACAGGGCTGTGCCGTTGGCTCTGTGCTGGTTTCCGTCACTTCCTTGCCTAATTACTTCGAGTTCCAATGCAGCACATAAGGAGTCTCGTAGGAAGGTGGTAGCAGCCCTGTCCAAATGGAGTTCAGGTAGCGCAGGAGCTAGAAAACCTCAGCCGGGAATTTGGGATTTTTTTAATGATTGTGTTTCGTTATTTTGCATTCCTTAGCATAAGGTAGAAGGAGATTGTGAATGTTGTTATAAAGCTATCGGAAATGTATATATTTATACATGGCAGATGTAAGATTAATCCAGCTCAGACTCCTGACCGTTGTTTAGGAAAAAGCCCGTAATTAAGATTAATTTTGTTCTTCAATTGCAGACCCTATGTTCAGTTATGAATGAGCAAGATCTTATGGAGTTTTTAGCTTGCCAGTGTAAAATACACGAATTCTGGCCCTTCACAGAGAGTTGTGTTTGGGGACTGGGGGGAAGTTTTACACCTTTTGAATTTATTTGTGCGAAAAGTTCATAAGGAAGTAGATTAACATGTAAATTCGCAATGCATGAGTTGGCCAGCATGATCGTTCTGCAAGGACGTTCTTCCCGGGTGGGCCAAGGGAATTAACACTGAGTGTTAATGGACTAGAAGTTTCCCTGTGGTTTATTCTGCTGCAGTTTCTCCAAAAAGACAAGTGAAGAAGCTAGCAGGAGGTTATATTAAAAAGGAACAAGTGTGTTAAATAACACAGCCATACGGTGGTGGTGTGCCACCTACATCTAGGATGTGGCTGAGATGCAGGTTGTATTTTAGAGGTGTGAGGAATGTTTGTGTTGCTGATCTTCATGGCTTCATTGAAGTAGTAGTTTAATGAGTTTATAATCTTGTAATTACTTTATTCAGTTTAAATTAGCCATCAGCATTTTTCTGAAGAAATGTCACCTCTTTTAATTAGTTCCTTCATATGATCCTGAATACTCCTCAACATTTATGAATGTGTAACAGACTAAGTTCAAAATAAGCATCTTTTGAGGTTACGTCTATGAAAATAGAGATTAGACGTTGATCGGACACTTCTGTACCGCGAAGTGTGGTAAGAAGAGCAGGACTTACTCAGGGGAAATAGCAGGCAGAAATGAAGAAGAGCAACAACAAAATCTCATCTCTAGCAGTTTTGTTTCTGACAATCCTCCCCAAATATGAAATATGTATGATTGGAGAGAGATTTCTTTCTGAGTTTGGACCAATGGAACTTCTCTGTGTATTTCCAGGGGATGTTTCTTTTGCTGATTGAAATATAAAGATCCATATTAATAGGTTCACTGTGACTGAAGCATGTAAAGAAGAATTAATAGGCACTTAATAAATTCTAGTATATATTGTAAATGTGAAATAAAGCTTATGTAGTACTGTATGTAACCATCAGTACAATTACAAAATTCATGCATTGAAAAGCTAAGCAAACCTAGCTTTGTTGAAAGGAAGTTTGGAAAACTGAATTAGCTCAAAAATAATAATAAAAAAATCTCTCTCAGCAGTTTTATTTATTTCCCCACTAACAGGACTGTACAGGTTATTCTTTAAAAAACACCCCAAGTCCTCATCTTTATTTAGATTTAGCTGAAACATTTTTAGCATCAAATAAGTGGGTTTTTAAAGTATAATTTTTCAAATTTATTTCTACAAATATTTGCAATTTCTGGTAAGTTCTGATTTTCAAGCTCAAATTATGTGCTCCCAAACCTTCATTTTAGAGATGAAATGTCTCGGCTTAATTTTTAAAAATTAGGCTGGATAAGACGCGAGAGATATCATCTATAGTGTATACTTCTGCCAAGCAGAAGTCTTATTCTTGAAAGCTTTTATAGCATCTGTGAAGGCAAATATAAAAGTGAAGGACCTATGTAGGCCAAGTAAGAAAGTTACCTGATAACATGAAATAAATCAATGCATTTAATTATTTTTGGTAAATTATTATTTGCTCTCTGACCCAGAGGGTCTGAAGTAAAATAAAGTTCAACCTCTCTTTGATTTCCTGAATGGTTTTGAATCTGATTCTTTGACTTTATAACAAAGCATAACACTTGGCTGTGTTTTGTTTCTGCAAGAAAGTTAACAAAATACTATATATTTTTCAGTAAAATGTGTGAGGGCTGACAGAATTTGCTGTCATGAAAACTATTTTTGGCAACTTCTGTTTATAGCCTTTGAAGTAAGAACTAATAACATACTTTACTTGCAAAACTGCTTCAGTCAAGCCAATTAAAAGCAGATTTCTTACTACATATTTGCTTGTGCATTGTGCACTGATGGAAAATATAATGCTACATGTTTTTATCAATGATTTTAAATTTTTGTATCTTGTCAGCAGCAAGCTAGGAAATTCAGAAGTTAAAGACCAGTTAAAAATCAGCCACTTCAGTAGCAGACATTTTTAACTTTCCAGAAGAAAAGATAACATTGTGTCATTTTTCAAGCTACGTGCGAAGAATAATTTATAATCTTTTGTCAGAGCTCCTAATTGTATATTTTGCTGATGGATGTGAAAGGATGGAAGGAGATTCATTGATATTTCCTCTTTTAAATATCCTCTTGCTCTTAACGTGTGCGCACACTCAAATCCATCTAGTCCCCCAGCTGTGCGAGAAACGTTGCATGAAGAGAATAAAAGATGAGTGTCACTGAGTCTTAAGAACATGTAGCCTATTGAGAATCATATCATGAAGTGGTCATTTGTCTTCGTTAAATCTGTGCTGAAGAAGAGTAGGCAAAACTCTTGCTTTACCCACCTTGACGGTCCCCTTTTTTCAAATGCAATGGGAAGGGTTAGGGAAAGAGCCGCTAATTTTTTTGCATTACCTTTGTTGCAGGAAAGGTCAGGCAGGAGGTGGTAATTTTGTTATTTAAAAACACTATACAAATTTTGAGGATGTCCACCTGACATTGGTAAATTTGAAGGGCTTTGTCATCCTGTGTGAAGAGGTAGCCCAGGTGCCTGCCAGCCTGCGGTGGAGGATGTGGGTTTCTTGGGGCCGGCTACGTGGAGAGGCAGGGGAAGCAGGCAGGGTATGCAAAATGGGCAGCGGCATGGGGCTGCCCGCAGTCGCCCTACGATCCTGCATACATTTTGGACGTGTGACCTCTGCGGTTTGTCCTCTGGTTGTGACATGACAACTCAACGTTTTCAGGCTCTGTGTCAGTGATATTAATGGCCAAAAATGAATTGTCTGGATCAGGGTATAAAAGAAAGTGTAAAGGCTTGGTTTTGAAGCATTTCAAAAGGCCTTTGAACTTCTTATTAATGGTTTGATATGCTTTTTCTTTTCTTTCATATAGGAGGTAGTTGTCTCTCAACAGTCTCATATTAAGTATTTAGTCAGTAGTAACTGTTATATTACAAATAGAATATGCTTATTAAACACCCTCAAACAGCTTTGCCTAAAAATTTAGTGATTTTTTTTTTTTTCCCAGAATATAGGACACTATAGTGCAAAATTTTTATTCGGTATCTAGTCACTTGCCATTTCAGTAGTTTGATATTTGATGGCAGTTTATTCTGGTTACTCTATGCCTGAGTGGTTACTCTTAAGTGTTTTGAAGTGAAAGACTTTAAATGTAGTAAAGAAAAGGCTGCTTTTTGTCCTATCCTATCCCTGGATGTAAATCCCTTAACGATAATAAAAAGTTTTCGAGCATTTGTAGTGGCATTTTCATGTTTTTTTTCACCCTATGCCACGTAACTGATTTCTGTGGACTAGATGCTGATGAAAAAGATTTAATTTCTGAATACTGTTTAAGGTGAAAAGGGAAAAGAAGAGGGTTGAAATATGAAAGCAAGAGGGGGGGAAAAAAGAAAAAGATGGGTTTTGCTTTACCTGAAAGTTGGTATTTGGACAGTTTCATCAGTGGAGGCAATGCAAAGACTGCTGTCTGATCGATTACCTTCTGACAGCAATGTCCAAGTCCCAAGCATTGCAAGAGGGTATTTAGGTGACAGGATTGCAGCCTGTAGCTTGGCTTTCCAGCAATGTTTCCCACTTCCTTTTCAAACTACACTTTTTCTGCTGCATTTCCTGAGAGCGCGGCACAGTCTCTGTTGTCGTACACCTAGTCATATCGTTACCTGAAAATCATGTTAAAACTCGTTTAGTTTAGCAACAAGAATTCTGCAAATGAACAGATGTGACTCCATGTGGGTTTTCCTTTGCAAATGTTATGTTGTGAAGTGAAATAAACTTTTGGAATAATGTTAGGAGTCTTCAGGAAGCTGCAAGGGACAGGGGGACCTTCCTATGCTGACTAAGGACCAAGCACACACAAATGGTCTTCAGGGCATATTTGCTTAGTGTGAACTTCGTTGGGGACTTTAAAAGAGGTTTCATGAGAACTTTAACATCTCTCCTGACTCTTTTTTGCTCTAAAGCTTTATAATGGTGCCCACTCCTCCCTGGTACTCCACGAGAACTCAGGCCTGTGGGTTGTCAGTGTGTTTCCTCTGGTGAAGTGATTATAGGCATTTACACTCTACATTGAATATCTGTTCTTTTTGGCTTTGGTCAGCAAGTTAGGATAGTTCTTTTACAACTTTCTGCAGTGCCAGGCATGGGAACAAGGTGCTCATATATTATAAACTTAAAATGATATAGTATTTTGTGCCAAGGCTTACTTTGCTAGGGCTTGTCCGTTTCTCGTATGAAATTTTTCAACTCTGGCACATGAAAGCCTCCCAGATACTCTAAACACCCTGAATCTCTGCAGAGATGCTAATGAAACAGTAGTTAAGAGATTAAAGGCCTTTGGAGCGTACAAGCTGGATGAAAACCAAGTCAAGAGAGGAACTAAACACTCCCTTTGTGTCCTCATCTAACCCAATTTCTTTTTGGTAGTTGTAAAGGTCTGTGATATTTGGAGTTCATGCACGTGTCACTCCTGATAAGCATGAGAAACCACAACAGTAATTACAAAAGTTCATTCATTGAGAGAACTTTTTTCTCCTCCCCTGTATTCAGTTTAGTAAAGTATATTTTTAACAATCTGTCTAATGTTGATTTCTATGATTCTACATTTTCTCTATTTTAAAAACATTTGAGCAAATCTAGATTAATGCCACCCTTCCAATTTCTTCAAGCTGTATAGGAACATCTAACATCTAGGTATGACCACACCAAGTTAATATATTTTTCAGTATCTCTTGACTTATATATGCGTGGACTAAAGTTGTAGTGGTAGTAATATTCTTTAAAACACAAGATGGCATCTTTTCAAACATGGTATATTTTTCTAGTTGTAGAAAGTCATCCATCTTTGGTTGCAAGCACTAAGATCAGTTGTATCTTAAGTGTCATACTTAAGGGATATTGTCAATGTTTAGAATAGTTGATACAATTTAGGAAAGGGAACTTAAAAATATAAGACGACTGTGTTTGGAAGAAATAGGAAGTATAGGAAGAATTTGTTAAATTATTACTACACCAGCTAACGACCAGCATAATCAGTGTCATTATTTACCACAAGCATAATCTGTAATGATTTTTTTTCTAAACTTATTTATGAAAACTTTAACTGGTGACTCAAAACATTCTTTTACTGCAACTAAAATTGCACATGAAATTTCATGGGTTCCCCACATTCAACATGATAATCCATGCCAATCTTCTCTTTGGGTTTTCAGTCCTTACCTGTGTTGCTGTTCCATTAATTGGAATATAGGAATGTGATAGAAATATAGGGATATGATTGCATATTAATTGTGCTTGCACTTTAGTCATTCTCACTGACAGTACTCTTGTCATTTTTTAGTTGGTGAAAAGGCATCTGAAGTCATTTAACTGTATTTCCTACGTAGTGTTTTCCCAAGGAAAGCACCTCTGTTTATTTTCTTATACAAAGAAGTTCAGAATTAAAATCACATGTAAGGACTGTAAAGACTAAATGTTTAACTTGTCCTGCTTACGGCTTAGGAAGAAATGATGAAAAAATTATTTCCATAAAACTGTGGATAAGGTAGTGTGTATGGTTTCAAACTTGGGTAACTTGTGTTAAAAATAAAATGACAACATATATGTTATGTCACTCATTGTTACCTGATTCTTTTTCAAGATAAGTTATTTATCAGTAGTTTAGAACAAAGGGCTTTGTATTTTGAGAAGCATTATATGCTAATTGCCTATGCAGTTTGTGATGATACTTTGGTAAATAAAAGTAACATCCAGAGTCAATTTGAAATCTAAAACATGTAAGAGACCTAAAAGATACCACCAGGATTTTACTGGTTGTAGACATCTGTGATACATTAAGTGTATTAATTTTCATTAGCGTACATGAAAAGATCAGTGTTACTGACATCTATATGACTTCTTATGTATTCATCATGCATTATGCAATGTTTGTCATTCTTATTGGTTAAAATGGTTGTCAAAATGCAAATGCTTAAAAACCTGTAATGTTAATTAGGTCATGTTATTTGAAATACCCTTGAAGTATTTAATGTTTTAACATGGTATTAGTTTTTGGCTTTTTATATGTTTGGGTTTGGGTTTTTTTTTGTTAAGTGTAGTAGCTCAGAAGTATAACTATCGGACTAATCACTTGAGACTTATTTTGAATCAAAGGTAATGATAGGGACCATAGCAGATCTTGATTGTTTGGTGGGTGGACTCATGCGAACCATCTGGTTTTTAATCTAAATATTCCTGTCTGGCTTTTGGAAATAGAAGGGTGTTGTGAAAACAGTGGCAGGAATGATTCCAAATCTTACATAGTTTCTTTTTATTCTCTCACTGTGTACTTTATGAAATAAAATGTCAAAAGCTGCTTGGTCACTGTTAACAGGGAAAGTTAAGGTCTGTAATCTCACAGAAAATGTGATCAAAGTCAGCGTCCAATTCACATACTGTAGAAGTCTAAAATCCTTTTGTAGTTTCTGCAGCCTAGAGATCTAATCATATCACGGTAACGTTGACCCTACGGTTGGTCAGCTGAGTTGTTGTCTGGATTCTAGGGACTGTAACGGCTGAATATCTTGATTTTCAGAGCATTGAATTCCACATGCATGATAGATACTGATTGAAAAATGAATTGAGGTAAATTAATACTAAAACGAAAGCATCTTTTTTAACAATGAGATAGTCAATGAAATAGTTCACCAGAGGGAAGCAGCGGTGGGTTCTTCATCTGCCTAATCTTTGTGGGCAAATAGGAATAAGTCTTTAAAAGGCATAACTCAAGAAAATGACACCTGCGACGGAGTTGACGTACTTCCATTAGCCTGTGAAGCTTTTCCCTTTACCAGCTAGAGGTGTGCCTGATTTTCAGGAAAGTTTTCTGGTCTTCCTGTCTTATCAGTGTTACCTCAAAAGGGTGAAGGGTGAGTATGAAGGCCACAAATCTATGGTGTGTTTTTTTTAGGTTTCAGAGGAAAGGGTTTGGAACAGTCCCATTTGTCTTTGTACTACTAAGACATTTTGTTTCCAGGATTCTTGTGGAAAGTCTGCGTGTGCCGTGGTCACCAAAAGATTTCCAGTTGGGCTCGTGCAGCCAAGATCTCTTGGGTATTTCCAAGACAAGCTAAGGCACAGTTAAAGTTGATTTGAAAAGAGCACCTTTCCTGTTCCTCGCTCCTGGGGTTATTGGTATCAGAATGGAGAATGCTCGTCTTCAAGCATATCCTTGGGTTTTGTTTGTGGGGATTTTTTGAGTTAAGGATTTTATTCTGATAAATATGGGTACATTTAGTGTAGTAGTTGTTCTCAGAGTCTTCAAAAAGGGCAGATGTGAACCTTATTTTGTCTTCTGAAAAAGTAAATGAATTAATGAACATGGAGCCCTTCCTTTAAATTGGTTCCTCTAGGACAAACTACCACTGAAAAATTTAGGAAGTCCCATCATTTTTTAGCTATTTTTTCTGTTTCAGTACATAGACATTAGTGGTTGATCTGCTATAATCCTACAAGATCTTCACTAGTAATTCTTTGGCAACTTTGCCATTGGTCCTGATAAAGGAGCTGTGGACAGGGATAGTTCTTGTTAGAGTCCGAGGCCAGCCAACTCGTGATCCAAGTTCTCTGCCTGAGGAGTTGCGGTTGTCTTGACGTGTACCCAAAACCTATTTTTGTCTTTAAGTGCATTGGGGAATTTTAAGCAACAATAGTGGGAACCAAGAGTCAGAGCAGGAAAAAGGAGCAGAAATTATATCAACAAGAGGATAGCAATAACCTTGCTACTACCATACAAACTAATGATATCAAACCATGGAAAGGTTTGAGAGTTTCGAGAAAACACTCCTCCATATGGAGACTGCTTTCAGGTACAGGTATTCATATAAATCCATTAGGTGGTTTCAATGTAAGCCTCACCGGGAAGATATTTCTGTGTCATAAAACCACAGCATTTGACAGTATTCTGTCTTTGACAAGCCCATAGAAGAATTCTGTTATTGTCAACGCTGGGTGTAGGAGGTTGTCTGTTTTCTGATAGTGTTAAAGCCTGCATTTTTTGGCAGAGACCTATTTATTTTTATAAGCACCTAATTTCCCTACAAAGCCATTTGAGCTTCCCTTGCTTGGACAGCATCTCAATCACGTTCTTAAAAGAGAAACCCCAACCCCCCTGTTCCCTCCCCACCCAAACAACAGCAGAAGAATTTCGGTTTTCGTTTGGTGCAATGCCTGTCAGTACCAATAGCTCAAATCTTGGCACTGCTTTCTGATAATGTGGGTTCTATAATGCTGCATAATGCACTTTTGATTCATCCTCTCCTTGCTTGAGCTTCTATTTCCTTGGCTGAGTTTAGAGAGAAAGACAGAGAAAGGATGCCATGGTTTGTCTGCAAAACTTACTGTTGGAAATGAGGAGCCGGAGAACTTGTGGAACGGTGTCTTTTTTTCTCTTTTATACTGTAATGTGTGATGTCCATCTACTCTTGCGCCTTCTGATTCCAATTCATTTGAATACTTGCATCCAATTGAAGTTTAAGCAAATAGTTTTCTACAGAAGAGGAGGACCTACTTGTATAACGTGAAAATCTTTCTGCCTCCATAAAATTGACTTTGCGAGCTGCGGTTTACATACACAAGCCATTCACACACATGCAGGAAGTTTTCTTGACTTTTGCTAGCGACAGTAAAGTCAATGAAATTAGAGAATAAATGATTCGTTGTAAATATTTAGTGAACTGTGACTAAGCACCTTTTAATAGAAAGTGTCAGTGTTTTAATTCTAGAGGCTAGACTGTTTATGAATAGTTATATTTTATAAGGTACTTTGTCATGGCTTGCGAGATATTTACAGCAAATCTTTTTTTAGTGATTTTTTTTTTCATTAGGAAAACTCATGAGAATTTCCTGAACATACAAAGCAGGCTCCTGATTGCACAGTATGTCACTGAAAATGACTTTCCCTGCAGTTTGTATTTCCTTCTATCCTGATGAACCGAGGTTTCAAGACTAGTGTTAATTACCATACCTACCTTTGCAGATAATGCCTTTGTGGGAAAGGAGGCGGAGGGGAAGAAAGGAAAAGGTTTGTGTAGTTCTAAAAACATATTTATACTCCCTACATTTCTGTAACTGTCCAGACAGATGCCAGAGCAAGTTCCTACCAGTCAGGATATACAAATCAGTGGGTTTATTTTTATTATAGTTTTTTTTTTAAGGGAAAAAACCCCACCACACCTTATTAATATTATTTTTATTGCTTAATTTTTAAGCATTACCTGCTGCTCCCTGTCAAAGTGATGGAAGAACAGTAACCATTAAACAATGATTAAGCTTCTGGGGAGGAAAACCCTCGTACATGGAAGTGATTTTTCCATCCAGCTTTGTGCAATTTTGTGTTTTACTCTGTCAGCCATTGATGAGCAAATTTAGTCTCCTTAAATCCTTCTTAAGCTGAGGTTTAGGAAGGCCTTCAGTTGCAAAGTCTTGGAAAGTGATTCAGTAAGACTGCTCTACTGAAATCTTACAGACGTCTAAAGCCAATAAGGGATTTGGTGTTTTCTAGGCATCAAGCAAAAGCTCTTGAGAATTGTAAAAAATACCCGTCTCTTATCTGGAGGAGGAGGGAGATGGGAGCCTGAACTCTGCTGCATTTCGGAGGGAGGCAAGCACTCCCCTTAATACATCAAATCCCCATCTCCGGGGACTGTTTTCCTAAGTAAGACTCGCTTGTACATAAGCATTGTTGTTAGACTGGGTAGCAGAAATCAGAAGCTGAATAATTTGTAACTTCTCTAATATTTAGTATATTTTTCCTTAAAGGTAATAAAAAGCATGCTTGCATGGTTTGGGGCTGACCTCTCTCAGCTGTACCTTCACAAGCAGATTGGAGTCAGTGTAGTTTCATGGATAATTAAATAAGAATGAAAATAAAAAAAGTATAAAAAAAGACTTTTCTTTGTTCAGCAAATGTTCCCCATTTAATATTTTTTTCATATAATAATTTTTAAGTTGTCTCCAATTGACTTGATGAGTCTTGATTAGTCAAAGGCAAGATGAAAGTAAGTAAATATGAATTAAGGCAGTGGAGGCTAACTGGGAAATTTATTTGAATCCTAGAAACTTTTCAATGTTTTAAAAAGATAAATGTTAAAATAGCAGAATTCTAGTGGGTCATGGCCACGTGTTTTTCAGAAGACTTTTTCTGCCTTTTAGATTGGCAAGTTAACTCTGCAGACATTTCTACTGTACCTAGTAATCTCTAGATGCATTATAAAGCTAAGATTTAAAAAAAAAAGTATAAGCCTGCAAAAATCAAGGCCAGCAATTTAATATATTTTTAATACCAGTTATAGCTTGTCTCAGTCTTTTTTTGTAAGCTTAATCAGGAAAGCGAATGTGACTTCCTAGGGGTTTTTTTTTTCTTCCTGCTTTTACTTCATAGCAAAAGGCTGAAAACTGTGACTTGTTTGTTTGTTCCTTCATCTTCAGGGATAATAATGAATGTGTCAGCAGAATTTTCTGAGAAAAAAAATATATATTTTTTTTTTCATTTCAGTGTATGGAGAAATAGAGGTGTTAAGACCGTGACTCTTGGGTGGGTTCCCCCCCACCTCTTAAATAAGGAGTTTGTCTTGTGCTGCTGCTCCCATACACAGCTGTAAAGACCACCTCTTCTCCCGCCGCCTGCTGAGTATCACTTCTGTTGCCATCCCTGGTAACCACACTAATTGCTTACATGGAAAAGGAATATTAGGAAAATATTAAGTGAAGCTAAAAATACATTAAATATGATATAGCAGCTGGAAGCAGGGAAAGCCAGCACCTTCCACCAGCCAGATCTCCACGGACCACCAGCAAAGTGCTCCGGGGGCCACTGCAACCGTGCAACCACATAACGTGCTTTGGAACATTTACATCAAATATCACCTCCTGCTTTTTACCTTGACCTCAGAAGACTTCCCCGGCAAATGATAAACAATAAACTTACATAGTGTGCCCGAGAGACTTAGGTTCTAAATAAACTCTGTATGATGCCACACATTTTCAAGGAAGTCGAGCTTACCGTAGACCACACAAATCTCAGCCACGAGCACCATTGCTTGCGTGTTGAGTGATGCCAAGCTGGAGCTCTAAGAAGCGACGACTGTGCCTGGATATAGAAGCACAGTCAGGGTGTTTTAAAAAGAAAAGAAAAAAAAAAAAAAGAATACTTTGGCGTTTTGTGGCTGCCCCCTCTGTGGCACCCGGGGTACCCCGGAGCGCGGCTCTTGCTCTCTCTTCTCCGACTCTGAAACTGGAAGGAAGGAAATGAGAAGTGTTGAATAACTGCAGCACAAAAGGAGACATTAATTACTTTCCTGTAACAGATCATTCTGATACCAAAAATTACATTTGCTTTTGCCTCTCTAGTGTGTGATTCAGTGAAACCGCAGCTTTTCTTGGAGAATTTGGTCTTTCCCTGAGACCAACCATTGCCTCCTTGGCTCCGAAGGAGGAAGAGAAAGGGAAGGATGGGAAGCTGAATACCATTCCCTCGAGCATGGCAATTCCTGACTTTTGTCTGTAAAGATTAATTCTTATTTTGGAAGTTTGGTTCTTTTTAAAAACTGCTGGCCACTGAGCATCTGTTGGTATTGGTTAGGATGCTGCACTTAATTTCTTCAAGAATTTTTTCTTCTGCAGTCATAGAAATGTGCTATAAGTAGTTGGAAGTGTGCATTGGAATGACTTTTGGACTCTGGTATGCTTTTTAAATTTTGTTGAGCTTATCTGTTTTGATGAATATAGGAATTAGGATTTTACCTGATATCATTTCACATTATGTTCTGCAGATACAGATAAGAAAGCAAAGTACAGTATCCATGATAATGATTTCCTTTGTTAACTCATGTACTGAGCATAATGCTGGGTGGACTGTGTATTAAAAAAAAAAAAAATTAAAAAAAAAAATCCCTTTTTAAAAGCTTATATTTGATTACTGGTTTTGCCCCTACTCGAGCAGCCTGAAATTTGTAAACAGAAATTACAATTTCATATTAAGATATTAATTCGGTCCAACTATAATTTTATAGTAAATGATCTCCAAAATGTCAATTATTGAAATCTAAATGCTTGTCAATAAATAGCAAGTCATGCACATTTTGCCTGAATGAGCTCAGCTCATGTTTGTCTATTTTTTTATTGAGAAAGGTCAGAAAATACAATATGTTTTTAAGGATAAATTTAAGGATTTACATTGACCCCTTTTGAACTACCATCAATGAAGTGAAATAATTAACTATGCATTTCTTTCGTGTGGTGTTCTGTTGAGCCCTGCGAAAGTGATACTTGTCGCCCTTTTTTGCCTTTTATTCTTGACTCATAGCTTGTACGTGCTGCACTATAACTTTGGATCCTTCTTTTTAGTGTTCTTACGATTAAACATATTTGGTACTTGTAATTTTGCTTCTTTCCTTTGTAAACTAAATATTTTTCATATTTTTGAAAATTAAATTTTTGAGTGAAGATTTTTAAGCGTTCATGCTTCAACCCTAATTTGCTTATGAGAAAATCTTTCTAAAGTCCAGATATTACATCTTCTCTTTCCTACTTTCCACTGAGCCACTTTTCATTGAAAAAAAAGAAAATTTATTTTGAGAAATTTAAGGGAGCTGTTTCTTATTTCCTTTTGAACATCTCTGAACTCGAAGTGATTATTTAATAACTTTAGTGCACAAGGAGGTCAGTGTAGCCTGTTGCTTCTGTGCACACCCACGTCCCTCATTCTGGGAGAGAGCTGGGTAAAAGAAGAGGGGGCAACTATCTATACTGTCGTTTGGACATATGGGAAAATAGAAGTTTGACCTATAGATTGTGTATACAGGAATATCTTTTGCCAGTATTTTCACCCTTTGGTTTTGGGGTTTTGTTCGTTTGTTTTTTAAATCCCACCTATTTTGTTGACCAATATATTGTGTCAGTAATAAAATGAGAAAAATAACTTGTGTTTTTAATGCGGCATTAATTGTCAAAGTGATGATTTAGTGTCTGTGCTCAGTGTAACTGCTAGAGAGCACATTTTGGACAAAATGAAAAACTGAAGTGTAATTAGTAGACACGGATGTGGTCATCTTCCAAAGTCCTTGCTTTTGTTTTTTTAGCAAGTAGATCAAGACTAGGGTGACTGTAAAACATCAATATTTTATAAAACTCTTCTTTTCTTGTTCCAAAAATTCTGCCAAATTGTACTTAAATGAAGTCTTCTGAGGAAAAAGCCTGTAAGAGTTCTTTACTATAAATACATTTTTGTGATTTTAAGAAGAATGGGGTATTTATAATGGATTGAACCAGAGCTTCTCTGCTCTGTGTTATCTTTATAATGTTTGCCATAAAGTGCTTCCAGGCGACATCTTGACTTCTGTAATTTTTTTCTTCCTTTTCGTTGGTGCCTGGAACAGATTATTGTGGGTTATAACATTTTAAAACATTTAAGTAATCCATTTGAAAGCAGGAAAAAGAGCGCACCATTGATATGAAATTGCACTGACTTTCCAGAAAAGATTTTATCACAGAACGTCCAGTTTCTTACTCTGGGGAGAAGGCTGCATAGTTTGATTTCTGTAATAAAATACATTTTTAAAGCATTGTCTTTTTCACTGAAATTGAGGTATCTTACGGCAGAATTTTACTTTCAGAAAAAATGAGAATATCGTGTGTTCAGTACATTCTGAAGTTAAACCTAAATAAAAACCAACTATTAGAAAGAATTTTTCTATATTTTAATTGTTGTGCATCTTTCCTTCTTAGTGGATATATTTTATCTGTGCCTAGTGGGGAAATAATTTCTATTTCTATTTTTCACTCACCGGTTCAGTGATAACACTGAGTAACTACTGTAACAGTTCAGGGTGGGTTTGATTTTTGGTAATTGGGAGGTTGTGGTGCTTCAGTAGTTGCAGAAAGCATGAGCTGCCATGCCCCAAAGTTGTTAACTGTATTGTAAAGCACAGATTTCTAAGCTATGATCTGTGGGCCACTGATGATCCAAAAGCCAAATGAAGTATTTTACAGCAGTTTTGTTAATATAATATAATAGCTAAAAAAAAAAATAAAAAAAAAAATCTAGAAATACTGCAAACATTAATTTCATAGTTAGGTTTTACAGTGTTCTTGAGAAATGCTGACATTTGTAATGCTCTTTTGGTCTCAAATATTTCCATATTTTTGAGATAGGACATGTTTTTTGACACCTCTTTATATTACTCCCCATTATTACAGTGAGTACTGTAACATCTGACACAACTACTACAAAGATGAATAATGAGAATACAGGCTCTCTACATGCATAGGTGGACTTTTCATATCATTTTGTTTTACTATTAAAATTAAATCTAATTTGCTAATTTACTATTGAAATAAATCTAATTTGCAAAGCCTGATTTGTCAGTAGAGCACTTGTTACCACCCGGCAATGGGAGGCATAAAGGGATAACTGGTGCTTTGCCTGCCACAGGCCAACTGTGGACAAGTTGCTTCCCTTCTCCAGGCATTGACTTCAGGAAGGGTAGTAAAGTGAAAAACTGATGTTAAAACATGTTAACATCTGATAAGGATGTGTGTTATTTGAGAATTGGATATAATTATCATCATGTAACACCCAAAGATCTCATTCAGAATGTTGTGAACTTTTAAAACAATGAAAAATGGTCTTGACGTTTTGGAGAATATAAAAAGAATAATGTTATTTCTCTAAAAATTAGCATAAAGTATTCATCCTCGTTTATATTTTGTATCTTGTGGATTAGTTTAAATTGTCTTGTGGTTTTAATCTAGATTTAAAATAGCTAGGGATTTCCACATTTGGTTAACACTTATAATGTATATATACAGTGAAATGATGTTTTGACTTCCTGCTCTCCTCATCACTTTTTCGCCCTGTCCTCATGAGAGCAGACTGAAAATTCATCTCTCTTGGCTTTGTTAAATTCCATTTGTGTTTGGGTACATTGTTGAGATGAACTTTTTCCTAGAGAAGAAATGACTGATCATAGTCCAGTCTGCATAGTCTAGGAAGACAGTTGTCTCATTTGTTTCCTGAAAAACTGAAACCCTTTGTGAATGAGCGAATGGAACATATTATGTTATACAACTGGAATAAATTATATCTTTATCCTTTGCCAGTCATAAGGATTTGTAAAATTAATTTATGTTTAAGACACTTAACTGTTAGAGTTTGGTGTATTCTGATTAGTATACAATGGTACTGAAAAGGGTTCTTGCCACAGCTTTGTCTTGGGATAAATCTGCTGATTTTCAGCAGTTAGAAAGTGTTTACAATAGTACAAGAGAAAAAAGAAACCCCACATAGATGACGGTGAAGTCTATTGTTTTCATTAATAATCAGGGCTTCTTTTAAAAGCACCTATATAACATAGCTGCCCATATTCTAGCATTTACTTATTTTACAAAATCACACTCATTCTCGGCCAGTAGTGGGTATTGTACTTACAACAGTTTACAAAGAGTAACCAAGTTAGTTCAGTGAAACCATATGTAGAAATATTATTCTGCAGAACTTTTAGCAAAACTTAGAAAATTAGGTTTTGATGGAATTTAGACATATTCACCCTGAAAGATTTGTACCTATAAATAGTTTGTTGGAAGTAGACCTGTATAGCATCTTGCATCAAATTTGACAACATTTTGCATATTGACAGTTCATAAAGTGATAGACCATGGGGGAGGAAAAATATTTTAAAAACAGTTTGCTCAAATGCATTTTCAAAGTTGTGTTTTTATATACATGAATTCATTTTTCATGTCTTAACTGTAGTCATAAAAGTTTAAGTACGAATAATCTTACAACACTTTCTGCTTGAAATCAGACTTTAATTTACATATTTATTCTTCCAGTAACATAATATACAGTATTCTGCTTTGATTTTATGTATGATATTGCTTATAAAGAGAAGTCATGGCAACTGGGGGAAGTTCCTTCCTGAGGAGTAGAAGAAAGCAAATGGCATTTCTGTCTCCAAAAAGGACAAGAAGGAGGATCCGGGGAATGTCAGACCTTGATCCCTGGGCAGGTCATCCTAGAAACCATTTCTGAGCCTGCTGAGGATAAGGTGATTTGGAGTCGTCAGCATGGATTTATGAAGGGGAAATAGTATGTGACCAACCTGATAGCCTTCTGTGATGAAATAACTGGTGCGTTGTATGAGGGAAGAGCAGTGAATGTTGTTTACCTTGACTTTAGCAAGGCTTTTGACACTGTCTCCTGTAACATCCTCGTATACAAGCTGATGAAGTAGCTAAATGGACAGTGGGATGGACTGAAAACTGGCTGAAGGACTGGGTTCAAAGGGTTGATATCAGCAGCATGAAGTCTGGTTACTGGTGGTGTACCCCAGGGCTTGATCGTGGGGTCAATCCTGTATAATGTCTTCCTTACTGACCTGGATGATGGAATACAGTGCACCCACAGCAAGTGTGTTGATGATACAAAACTAGGAGGAGTGGCTGACAGACCAGATGGGTCTGCTGCCCTTCAGAGGGACCTCACCAGGCGGGAGAAATGGGCCGACAGAAACCTCATGAAGTTCCACAAAGGGAAATCCCAACTCGTGCCCCTTGGGAGGAATAACCCCAGCCACCAGAACAGGCTGGAGACCGACCATCAGGAAGGCAGGTTTGCAGAGAAGGCTGGTTCATGGAATAGCAGTGGTATAGTAGTATCTTCTTTTTTTCCCTTTTTTTCCCCTTGTGTCCTGCAAGACAGTAATTTTCCAGGTATGAATATGAATTTTTATTAGGGCAAAAACTGGCTACAAATTTCTTACTGCATATATTGCAGTGTATTTAAAGAAACATTAACAAAAGTTGCCCTTTTTAAAGGGGAAATTTAGGATATTTTTTGGTTCCCACAAGTTATTAAAACATTCAAGATCAGCTTACGAACATGATTCAGAAGGTTCAGGCTTAAACAAAACACTTTATTGAGTCAAGACAGGGTGACCTCCCATGGAGCTGGGAGACTTTAGGCTCAAATTTGTTCCCTGAGGATTTTGTGTTATTCTTGATTTAAGGTGGCGTCACTGAGGACAGGGTTTGTCTTTATGTGAGAAGAATCGGACTTTTCATTTGGCAAGATGTTAGACATTGTTAATCCTGCTGTCTGGCAGACCTTACCATTTAAAAACTCGTGCTGTAAACAAGCTACTTCCTTTTTCAGGTAAACAAAGTTGCTCTTGCAAAGGTCTCGCCTTGTTCAGATCTTACCTCGGTGGAGCAATGAACTTGACTGATGCCTTTGGATGTTGCTTTCCAACATAGTAATTGAGAAATATCTGTAACGAAGACCGTTAAGTAAGCATTAATATGTTTTCAATAAGCTCAAAATAATTATTAATTATGAAGTTTCTTCCTGGTTTTAGAATTTTAGTAATTATAAGCATCAGCGAAGCTTATTTCAGACTCCAAATACAGAGTTCCAACAACCATCTGTCAGTTGCAGGCGACATACCATTTTAAAATGTGATCATATTTCATTTTTGAGTATTTTAAGTCACGTAATCAAGATTTCTTTTTGTGTACTTGTTTAACATCACAAGGTCCCCAGTTCTTGGTTAAGCTTAGTTTTCAGTGTTTCCAGCAGTGAAACTTCTGGTCCTTCTGAGACACTTACAGAGGGGTTTAGCTCTTGTTTTCAGATGTTTTCCTTCTAATTTGCTCTAAATGTTCCTTTTCTAAATTTTATTCCTTTAGTTTTCACTATGTACTTTTGAATAATTAAATGGTATTATGTAATGCTTCTCTTCTTGTTTTTTATGCTTTTCCAATATCTGCAGACATCATCACAGCTTAATTTTATACTGAAGAAAACCCATTTTGTAGCTGACATTTCCGTTTCTTCCTGTGCTTGCCTTTCTCACTGCTATACACATTTTGGAAAAAACCATTTTTCTTAAGTGAAGTTCCCTTTAGTAAAGATTCAATAATTTAGTGGTCAAATTCTTAAAGTTAATATTACAGTATTTAAACAAGTGAATAGGATGTCTTCACTTGCTGAATAAGTAGATGGTAATTTTAGTAACTTCCTAGAGCTTCTTTTAACTTCATAGAAGTAGGAGAGCAGGGAGTTACTGTTGTTCACATCATCAGGGTAGTGAGATACGTTCCTCGGTTATTAGACAAGAAAATGTGACTAATTGTCTAGCAAAGTATAGGTCTAAGAAAGGAAAATGCACGGTCTCCCTTCAGGAGTTAGAGGAGGTATCAGTAACACTTTCAAGCATTATGGAGATGCAGGAATACTACGTGGAGGTAATGGGATGGATGGACAGAAAAGATCTGGTAGAAACAGCAATACTGGAAGAGATTTTGAAGGCAAAACTGATTAACTCAACTTTGTATGCAAAATAACGTAACAACTCTTATCCAGTTACCTGAATACTATATACCCAGTTATCTATCTATCTATCTGTTTCAATACACAAATTGCCTAGTCAGTCCGGCTGTACATGTATGAGCAAGTTCTAGTCTTGTGTCAGCCATGGTTATTTAGATATGTACAGGGTTAGCAGCTGGGACCGTTTTCAGTCAGTGGCGAAGGTGTTCAAAATGCAGAAATTTGACTGGAACTAAGGCATTAAATTTAGTGCCTGAAATACAGGCACTTCTGTGTGCATCCACGTGTCTTCGTCAACTCTAGGAATTTTAGGCTTTTGTATGTATTGTTCTGAGATGTATCTTAGGGAGCTTAATAATGTAAAACTCCACAGTAGTTGATAGAACAAATCAATGTAGTTTGTCATAGACAGGAGGAAATACCCAGATTTGGGCACTGGGGAGTGGTCCCAGGTCCTACAGTTTACACATAATGTATGTAGATGAACATATACCTTATGGTTTCCAAAGCCCTCTGGAGAGGACTGTTTGAAATTGGGAATTGTGAGCACAGTTGCATTCTTCATTAATTGTGGACGTGAGACTAACCATATAGACTAGATACGTTCATTTTAAAAGGCAGCGTGATTCATGGTTGGCTCTTGAGTCTTCATATTAGAGAATGAGGCTATTCTCTTCTCTTCTTGGGTTTTACGGTAGCATGGTTGCACGCTAAAGTGATCAGAGTAACACGGAGTAGCTTGGTGCAGCTGAGAATAGGGGACCTCATTGTTTGTCCTTGCAGCTCTTAAGTTAGCACAAGGAAGAGTGCCATCCTGGAGTAAATTGAACTCTTAAAATATCCAGAGTCTACTTTTTCAGCTGTTCTTTCTGTGAGGATGTAAAAAAAATCTGTATGCTTTGTCTTTATGTAATTTGACACTTAAATTTCTTAGTACTTTTCTGTAATGGGGTTAGTGCAACCTCTTTGTAAGTTTACACCACCCCTATATTAGGGAGAAGCTGTGTTTGCCAATGTCAGTGGAGACTTTGCTTGATTATAGAGCATACAGACTGCACAAACTGAAGTCTGTGATATCACTTAAATCAGCATTTCTGGTTTCCTCTTCGCATTTAGGACAACTCCCCTCTGTGCTGAGAGCAGATTCAGTTAGGACGGTGGTAAATGCTCCCAACGAGTCAAAAGTCGTGGAGAAATGAACCCTCCCATTTGATCCCTTTGACCTGATAGACCAAATGGCTGCTTGGTCTAATTCTCCCAAACACATCTCGGTACATGCAGTCAAGTTTGCCTTGGTCTTGTGCGGAGTGGGTGATCTGCTCGGCGGGGCTGTAACCTGTGCACAGCAATTGGAGTTAAGGAGCCCTGGAGCCCTGATGGTGTAAAGTGCGGGCAGGTTATTTAGAAGTTGCCACACAAGCTATTTAAAACCGCTGTCGGGTGATTACTGATGTACCAAATAGCACAAGACAACCTGAATCTCCAAGAATTGCTTCTTGCAAAATGCTAGTATTTTCTTCCAAGTTTAGCCACTGAAGGTCTTGGCAGAAAAAAATTGGAAAATAACCCTAATTTTTGTAATTTCTGTATTAAAATTGCTGTAGGTTTTGAATGCTTGTTTTTATTGTAACTTCAATGTCATTTTTCTAAACCTTAAAGAAAAAGCTAGCATAGCTACAACTTGCAGTTTGACTTTATCTCTCTCATACTTTCATTAAATTGTGGTAAAGGACTGTGTTCAGTGTGACGTATGAAACCTATGTAAACTTGTTTTCATTAATCCAAGCAGATAAATGTATTAACTATGAACTCTGATTGGAATGAAGATTACCTTTTCTTTTTAAATGGGCTTTGGTGGAAGTTACCTGATGAGCAGATAAACATATAAAATAGCAATATAAATTCCAGTGCTTTTTCAGGTAGCGCTGGTAGAACATGCTGGTTAGTTAACATAACTCAATGCTTTAAATTGTTCCCTTTTTCATTAAACTAAGGCAATAAGCAAGCAAAATAATTTAATTTTTAAATTATTGTCCCTTTAATAACTTCATTGACAATACTAGGAAGGAACAATGTCTACAAAACAACAATCTGTCATGTTATCTCTTTCTGATGTAATGTATCTTAACATAAAATAGAAGTAATTTTGAGACCTCGTTGTTTACTCCTCTTTCCACTGTTGCAATCATCCTTTCACTTTGGGCAATTTCTTCCTCCCGGATTTTGTTCTTCCTTTCCTTTTCCACTCTCTGTACAATGTGTCCTTCTGTGCATGTCTAATCAATTTTCTGGTTTGGCACCAGTCATCTCTTTCCTTTCAGACTCTACTTCTGCCTAATTTGTTCAGCAACAGCCATGGCAAACAAAATAGAGAGGGAAGAGCTAGCTTTAGAGACTTTGAAGAAGGTACTATCCTTATCTTATTTTCTCTGGGATGTCTGTTGCAATAATAGGCTCATTACCATGCTCATCAGAAAGAAACTTGTAGTCTCCCAATTTTCAAAGGGACCAGATCTCCATATTTTTATCTTTGTCTTCATAGTCAGCGACTTATGGCACCAAGCTGAATTACTTCAATATATTGTATTACTGATTTTCCAAAGTTTGTTTTTATTGATTTTTAGTGATTTGCAGTGCATGTCCTTCTGGTGTTTGAATTGCTGAAAGTTTTCTGGATGTTCTTGTACTTAGTACTGTAAAACTGATTTTCTTTGTCACCACCTGGCTGTCAGGTCTCTAATAATTCATATATTTGGGAGGACACTTGCTTATAGTATGGAAACATCTCTGAGAATTAATATGCTGCGTATTCCAAATGTATTCCTGCCCAACAGCTGACAGAAATTTTCTGTGTATTCTTACAATACTGAGGGGACGTGAACCCAGATATTATCCAGTCTAAATATATCTAGTAGTTGATCTGTCCTCTGTGATTTTATGGGATCCTTTCCTGGTTTTAGGTTTGTGACAGTGAATTAGCTGGTTCTGTATGTGATGAGCATTTATATCTCGATCATATTCTGCTTGGTTGGTCAGATAAAAACACAAGGTGGGAATCAGCTTGCTGATACAGACACCCAAGTTCAGATGTCAACAAGTGTGAGTTAAGTCTAGTCTCTAGGTTCCCATTACGTGTTGGCTGAATACCTTCCAAGCTCCTCTGATTTCTTTTGAATCTCCTCAGTATATTTTTGCGTGTGTTTCTCCATATGCAAATACTCGCCTTCACAGACCCACCTAGTCTGAGTCTGATACTTCTCCGAAGTTAGGAATTGCCAAATCCAGTAGCCTCAGGCTCGGTCGTTCAATACTGGAGAGCCTCAATCCTCACGTGCAGGGCCACGTGCACAGGTGGGTCTCTTGAACGAGCCCCAGTCTCCCCAGCAGCTGGCGTGGACTTCCTCATCCCTCCAGTAGCCAACTGGCAGACCCTCTAGTCTCTCCAGTATCCAGCCCAGATTTATGGCCGCTTTGATATGTGGATCGCAAACCTCTTCTACTCGCGGGCTACACTCCCACATACATGGTGTGCACCCACTCAGGTCTCTTCTGTTGCATGGACCCCTGTGACCCACAGTCCCAGTCCAGATGCAGGCAGGAGCAAATAAATAGCTCTGTGTTGAGGACAGGAGAAGTATCTGCTTGCCTTATGTGAGATCTTCAGATGCATAAAAGTGTGGAGATCTTCAGAGATCTTCAGATGCTCCTCAAGTGTGGAGGTCCCACCTCTGCCGCTGCAAATCCTTCATGTAGAAACAGAAAAGGAAAATTGTTACGGATTTCTAGGGGAAAAAAAAAAAAAAGTGTATTTCCCACCAGTCTACCTCACTTCTTTTTTACTTTTCCTAGGCTAGTTTCATCAAATTTATTCAAGGTGGGAAATTCCACGTGAGTTGGGGCGGCTTTGTTATGGTATGAACTCAACAGAAGCTCCAGTAAGGGAAACTATTTATTCTAGCTCAGAGCACTCCCAGCCACCCTGGTTATACTTCCTTTCTGGCCAGGACAGCTTTGCAAGGCTGGGGAGGACGGGAGATCGCAGCGGCGTTCCGTCTCCCCAGTCTACTCTCCTGGTGGTCCGGCCACCTGGAGAGCTCCGCATCGGGGTTTTTGAAGCAAGCCCGTGCTGTGCCTGGCCCCATCCCTTGCACAGGCGTTTCAAACCCCGAGAAATGGAGCAAATAAAGGGCTTTATCTATTTCTGTAGCTGCCCGAGGTTTTGAGGTTCTCGCAAACGTAGGTCCCTGCACCATGAGGAGCTGTCGTACCTTAGCACGTGCCAAGTACATGCGTGTGTGTTGACACGTAGTATGCCGTGATGCTTCATGTAGGCATTCAGTGGCTTGGACATTTACCCTTTTGATGAGCCTGGAAACATCGTTACAGGAACTTACATAAATTAGAAATAGAAGCTAAAAGTAAACAATAAAAGAGCTGCAGCAGTCTTTTCTTTCTCCATGCTACTATTTTAATCTTCCTGTGAAAATCTGGGTAAGTTGATCACCCCCTTGTAAAAATGTTTCCTTAAAACAGAGAAACCTTTGAAATTAGATCTTCTAAGAAGGCTTTGTTATTGTATGACATGTCTAATGGGTAGATGCTTCTATTATCAGGACAGTCTTTCATACCATTTTACTGTTTTGATGCACTGCTAATGTTATTTTTTGATATATTTACTCTTCAATATTTACCTGTGGGGAAACAGCTCTTTTGTATTTTCAACAGAGTTTTTATGTGTTTCATAGGAAGACTTATGTATACTTCTAGTGAATGGAAGGTTCTTTAAAAGACTCTGATGAACCGTTAAAAGTAAAGCACACGTGGAATGAAATTTGTAAGTTATATTAAAGCATCAAGTTCAGTTTCAGTTCCCAGAAGCAAGGGCACCAAATTTTGGTTTTCTTTTGGTTCTTAACCTACATCGTATTCTGTAACTTGGCAAAAATCTGAGCTCCCTGACTCTTAGTTTAGTGTTTATTCTGCTATGGAGAAGTAAAATGGCAAAAGTGAAGAAAAAAAATGGAAGAGTTTATTACTTTAACTGCTTGTGCATTTGTAATTATTACCTCTGGTAGCAGAAAGGGGTAAAAAAAGGTTGTGTTTGGTATCTTAAAGAGTATTATCCTATAAGCATGTTAGAATCAAGAAATATATCAAATGCTGTACAAATACAATTAACAAGTATTGAAGCTTTACATTTATTTCGTGCCTAAAAAATCCCATATCGATTGCAAAGAAAAAGGAAGCAGCTGTGGGTAGGTGTGGTGGTTTTTACTTTTTGCTGAAACCACCATGCCAGTATCTAGTTTTCTGTGTGTGGGAAAGAAGTTGGCAGAAGTTATGTGGGAAAACAACGAAGGCAAACTGAGATAGAAACCACTTTTGAAGGTAGAAAGAGTGTAAGTGAGGGAGGAAGAAAGTAGGTGCATCTGGAACTTGATTTTCTATGTAATCAAGTAGTGCTGTTGATTTTGCATCTCTCTGCTTCAGGTTTCTGCATCAGCTGACACATCCTTTTGCATCAGAATGGAGCAAAAAGATTTGATATCTGTATCCTCTCAGATCAATGGGCTGCATCTTGATTGCATCTCTTCTGCTTCTCGTGCCATTTAGGGAACTGATAGTTACTTGAGAGAGAGACTCGTAAGCGCAGGCAGGGAGGACGTCTCAGCGTAGAGGCAGCATCCTGCCTCGAAAACAGTTTTGTTCTTGCACTTTGTTGTCTTCAGAAAAGAAAATCAAAACCTTTCATTTGTATATGTGGAATGCTGAGTAAAACTGTTAACAAAAGAAATATATGTTCAACATGATAAGCTGGCAACCAGGCATTTACTGCTCTCTTACACACTTGGTTTTGGTTTGCATTTTAAGTCTTAGAAAGAAAGAAAAATTACTTTTAAATACTAAAAGGCCAATAAGTAAGAATGAACAACATGTTATGGTTGTAGTAACTGAATTCTGTTTGGTTTTACATATCTTGTAGAAAAAAACATCAATTTTCCTGTTAATTTACATATGCATCTTACTTTAAAAAAGATAAATACCTAGGTTTTATCCTATATGAGCACTTATTTTGAATCTGTGATGTTTTAAATAATATTTTACATTCCAGTGTAATATGGTAATAAATATCTCTATTTTTATAAGTATTTCCTATACAATATCCAGGTATTCGGAGTTAATAAAATATTTAATAGTATCTGGATTGTTTGCTGTGCTGTGCTTATAGTCCTAGGAAGTATCTGACATTGTAATTGATGTCCATGGGCACTCCTGTTTAAGAGAGAAAAAGTGTGAGTTGTGCTTATTTTAGAGATACTGTACAACACATTATAAAACATGACCATCTCTTTAAGATGCTGATAGTCTTAACAAGAGAGACAAATGATAGGGAACAAACACAGAGTGTAATTTCCTCATGCTATGACTATTACAGTACAGTGGGTTATGCTTAGATGTTGCCTGAGTAATTCTTGTGCTCTTACGCGTATCAAGCTGGAATTTAATATCATTAGAATTTCAAATGTTGTTTGAAGAATACTGGATATAATTTCATTATTAGATAGAGGGAAAAAACCCTACTATATAACTCTTTAGTTGTTTATAGGTAAAATATTGTTTTATTTTATTGCAGGATAGAAGAATGCTTTTGTAAGGAAATAATTGATATATTCAGTCACCTATGAAGATTTGAATCTTGCTTATAAATAAAGTTTCACTATTTTTAAAAGAAACCGTAGTGTTATTTTTGGCCTGTGCTATTTAATTTACAATTAATATATTTTACTGTATAAGTTTTCTTACTTTAAAAACTCAGGTTTGGGAGGAGAGAGAGAATATTTTAGAAATGCCTAGAGGAAATATTTGAAAGCACAGCAAGTTGTCTTTCACTGTAATGATGTAAGACTTGAATAGTGGGGTTTTTTATTTTGATATGCATGTAATGATAAGGTATTTTCAGTGAGCCAAACTTGGGCCCCATCGAGACCAATTTGAGACCAATTAACAGCTTGAAATTTAAAAAATAATTTAGCCAAAAGTCAGATACGGAGGGGCCAAAAACAGAGCAACCAGTAAACCTTTGGAAGGGTTAATGACTTTGATTTCATTAATTCCTTTGCTTTCATGAGACTTCCATTGCTGGATAATTTTATTTCAGAAATATTGTGCCTGTTTTAGGACACTGAAGTACAAATACTGGATAGCAGACCTGAGCTAGTTTGTTCTGATCGAGAGATTCAGCTTTTATGAAAGCTGTGATGTGCAGGTGTCCAAGCAACTGTAGACCACAGCTCTCCACCAGCCTTGCACTACATATAGGTGATGTTAGGAAGTCAGTTGAGCAAATCTCTTGAAGTAATTTATCCATGAATCTGGCTGATTTTTATTCACCGCAGTTCTGGGAAACCAAGGGGTTTTGCTCTCGTAGAGGGAGAGATGTGGATAAATGAGGCAACTGATGAGGCAAGAGGAATATCCCATTTTTCCAGAGCTTTCTTAGCACTTCTTTATCCCATCACAGTCATGTTTCTCTGGTCCTTCGCGCATAAGTACCAAGACAAAATTTTATGTATACTATGATAATATGAGAATGCTTGAGCCAGTTCTTGATCCTGTTCATCATAACATGGAAAAAAAGGTGCCCATCTTTTTTATGTAAGTAAAAGAACTGAGATAAGAGAAGGTGAAGGATTTTGATGTTCTTGAATCCTCTGTTACTTACACAAATGGCTGAGTAAATAGGCAAACCCAGCATTACTTATTTATAGCATCCTTCTTGAATAGCTAGTATGGTTGATACACAAAGACATTATTTCAAAGTTGGATGTGGCACAACAAAATTTGTGAAGGGTTTTGATACATATGTATAAGAAGGAGCCATAGCTAGAATCCTTGAATTCCCCATTTCTGCAATGTGGGACTGAAATGAAAAGGTAGGTTTCAGAAGCAAAGAACAGACGGTAGTCAAGAAATAGCATCTTTTTGTGCCTTATGTGATGAAGGGAAACTGCGTAGAATGAGACCTTTTCCTTTCTTTAGACTGCAGTTCAGCTACCCAGATGAAGGTAGGGCTTAGGGAGGGCTTAAGCTGTCTGGACTCACTGAGCTGGACTGATGAGGAGTGGAGTTTGGTGGCAACCTACGGTCATTTTGGACACTAAAAGACCTTCACTGGGTCTTCAACGGCCTCCCTGAAAGAACGCACCTACCAACAAGTAGTAAATCTGTCAGCCCCACGTGGATCTCTTAGAAGTTTCCCATGAAGTGCCCCTGTACTCTGCCTGGATCTGGAGCTGAAGCCCACCATCCCAATTTCAGATGAATCATTTCACAGGGCTTTTGGCCCATTGAGTGGGAAATCCTGGGGCTCTGCAGTGGGTCAGAGGTGCTACAAACTGAAGGTCTAGCACTCAGATTTCCTGTGGCACCTACACTATCTTTTAATAGGCTGGTGACGGCCACTGCCCATCCCAGATGAAAGGAGCAATCCCAGCTTTAGCTGAACAACCAGCAGTTAAGGCGGGTGTAGAGAGCAACCTCTGGTATTTCTTAGAGAAGATAAAGCTTTGCAAAAAGTCCATCACAATTTCTTATTTTATGATGCCTGTTGGAGTGGCTTGCCTTTTTGTTCGCGGTATTATATGAACACTATCATCTCTTTATGATCTCCTGTCATTTAATCTTGCAGTGTAGACTTTAAGAGCCTCCTATATATTATATATAAAATGTTTACCTTTGATTCATAGTAGTTCCTTCCATATCTTAGCACTAGCATTTAGATTTGGGATAAAATATCTGTTAACATTTTACCTTTTAAAATAGACATTTCGTAATTTTGTAAGCAAAGGGGACTGCAAATACAGAATTACTTCTAGTAGTGCACATACTACAGCTTTGCTTACTCTTTTTTCAAATGTTCCTACAAACTGGATTTTCCTCTGTTTCCTCAATTTTTCATTTTTTCTCGCCATGTGCTTTAATATACATTCTTGCAGCTCTTTTGTTCCTTTAATCGGATTACTTTGGTTTGTATTCCTTGCACCACACTGAGTGGTCCATTTCTGTACATACAAGTGTATTAAGCTTGTTGTTATTATTTGTATTTTTTCTTTTTATTTTTCTGGAGACCACCTACTTTGTTTCTTTTAAACTCATTTTCATAGCCTTGCAATAAACCTCTTTCTTTCAGGTTTTCCTTAGGAGATGCTCGCAGGCCACTCCATGAAACTGCAATACTGGTGGAAGACATCGTCCACACTCAACTGATAAATTTGGTAAGAACATAACTGATAAAATAGTCTTCACTCTAAACCTCCTTGAAACAACATGACATTTTCATGATCAAATGACTAATAACAGATTGTTCTGGTTTTAGAAACTAATAAAACACAGAAACTGAGGGTGATGTTCTGGCCGCAATAATCCGTAGAAGCTACTGTTAGGCTGGCAGATAGAGAGCGTGCACTTTGCTTATGGTTGTATACTGTATTTGTGTGATATCTGCAACCCCACCTAACCTTGGGAATAAAGCTGATGTATTTTCTTGTTAAAAACTTCAAGCTGTTAAAAAACCCCAACTGGTTAGTCATCTGAAGACTTCATTGCTATTTTTTTTGTGTTCTAGTATTTGTGTTAATGCATTATTTGCTTAATATTTAAGTTCTAATATTCTTACTCTTTGATGTTTTGACTTCTGTCAGAAATAATGCAGAAATATTGAATATTTTTCTTTACTGGAAGCCAATGAAAGTGTTGTATAAATGAGGCTGTTTTGAATCTCGTCTGTCAGAAGCAGCTCTAAGTTTGAACCTCTCCATAGTTTTTAATTAAACACCTCTTAAGAAATCAACGGCAGTATTTTATACCATGGCATGAATCTGCCATCTGACATTTTGTACAGAAAGGTATACTCTTATATGTCACCTGTAGCTTGGGAAGCATAGCGAATGTTTTTTTTTCTTATTCTAGTGATTCTTCACATGAAATTACCAGCATGTATGGGTATGGACATTATATGGAGCTATGTATATAAATAATACGAATACATATTATTACTAATATTTACATATGATGAGTCCCTAGATCAGCTAGAGCTTTGAGCTGCAAGTTCCTAGATCTTTTCTCTATAATGAGCCCTTTCAGCAATCAGAAGGGTTTTTAAGTTTCAAGCTAGGTTCTGTTACTACATTAACTAGAATTAAAAACTTTTGCTAAACTGAGAAAATTCAGAATGGGGCAGACGACATATTAGAAATACATATATATGTGTGTGTGTTTATATATAAAATCTATATATTTCTACTTAGAATATTTGTATATTATATATAGAATATATTTTATTAAAATATAATGTAAATAAACCTTCCCCTGCCCACTGTTTGCCTGCAGACAGGTGCTTTCCTTCAGCTTTGCACTTAATCCAGCAACCGTTCAGTGGCTTCCTGGATCGCAGCAAACGAGCTGGGGTCCCTTCCAGCTCCGGGTAGTTTCTTTCTGCTCACACCTCTGAAGCCCAGCGGTGTATCCCTGTCTCTGCAGTCTCCTGGCATTTTTGTGCTGTGGCTTTTTTGCGTATTATGCTCCTCTCGGTCTGTCCTGACCTGTGCCCTGTGGCTCCTGGTTTCCCATGGGTTAATCATGCTGCTCTGAGCATATATTTGTAATTCTTATGCTAGCTCTAACTACTAAAAAAATTACATTTTCTTAACAACTCCCCTAATTTGTGGAAACGGATGGTTGCAGCTTCACTCTTCCTTTAGCAATAGCATGAAGAGTCTGTGCTTTTACATCCCACCGAGGCTTAGCTGAGCTGAGCTTTACGTCAAAATGTGCGTTTTGAGAAATGCAACCTGCAGCCATGTGGTCTTTGCACTTAAATCAAAGCCGGGCACTTACTTGGGGAATGACCATGACCCAGGGTTAACCCTGCGTGGGGTGTAGGGCATGTACGATTTCCTGACAGAAGGAAGAATGGGAACGGAGCGGCAGATAAACAGCTTTTCTAACCTTTCCCCTCCGAGCCTAAGACAGCACTTTATTTCTGAGGAAGTGAAAGTATCTTTAATAGCTCATTGCTTTGACCTCTGACATTCACATGCCGGAACTCTTAAATCAGGAGCTTTTTACATACTCCGGACTTCTGATAGGGATTTTTGTGCATTTGTCATCCTTAATAACTGCGCATCCTTATTGAGCTGTTACTATGTAGTTGTATTAAATTTTCCCTTTAGATGTAGGTGTTCGTGCGGGTATATATCCAGTACTAGCAAAAAGCTATTTTTATAATTGAAGCTGACTGCAGATGTAAATTTATTGCTTACTACCTGGGTTTTGTCATATTACTCATGTTAATGGACTACACAGTTCTCATTATGTAATTTAATGATTTCTTCTCAAAATTAATGTCCATTTTGCCATCCATAATACATGTATGAGGCTAAACTGTAGAAATTACTTTTATGCCTGCAGTAAAGCTGGCACGTTGCATACATCTTTCATAGTAAACATTTGTAAGAAGAGCTTGTACTTGTTGATTAAGTCCAGGTTTGCACTT
The DNA here is from genome assembly GCF_964188355.1 of Buteo buteo. NCBI lineage: Eukaryota > Metazoa > Chordata > Aves > Accipitriformes > Accipitridae > Buteo > Buteo buteo. The sequence continues at coordinate 5,803,318 of NC_134187.1, read as the reverse complement.
CTGAATTAAAAAATAAGTTGCCAGCGTGATTGCCTTTGATTGGTTGACTTTTGATATCTTGCAAGTTTATAGTTCCAGCTTCCTATTTTCAAGGTTGATCTGAACTCTATTAAATCAGGGTCTGGTTTGGACAGATTTATACAGTCGCTGCTTCAAACCACTATATACTTCATGAGGTCCGGCTGCTATAGCAGATGACTGCACTAACAAGTCAAATTCTTGAAAAGCAGACTTTTTAAAGTCTGCATCACATTTTATGATCGATTTTTTGTGTGTGTTTTGTACAATATGCACACTGTTTTACATTAAGTTAAATTCTGCTAAAAGTATATACCAACGTGTAGAAGGAAATGACTGTCTCCAGAGGATGATTCACATCATCCTAAAATTAGTTTCCAAGTTAGATGAGATGAATCTCTTGAGGAATTTATTTCCTCAGCTGTCTAATAAATGGATCCTTTGGCGGCTTGCTGGGGTTTGAATATCTACGAGTTAGGCATAAAATTTGAGCGATAAATTCCATCCAATTTGTGTCAGAATGCTAGCTTGAGCTTGAAAATTTTTTGCATATATTGTGACTATAATAAATGTTTTGTTATTTGCATATCAAGCAATATAAAAACCAAAAAAATCCACACCAGAATGAGAAAGTTCTCTACATTTTTTGTTCAAGTATAATGCATTTGAAGAGCACAATGAATTCAAGTTTTAATTTGAAATCAAATTCGGTGTTGACTGATAGTATTTGTTTAGTAACTGATCTATATGTATTTATAGATGCCTTGATATTACCCCTAAAACTGTATTTATTTACGTGTGCTAAGACTAGAGGTTCCAATCAAGGCTATATTGTTCTTTATGGTTAAGCACAAATAGTAGATGACTGTTACAGGGAAAATTGCACCTACAAAAAAGGTTCAATGGGGAATGGAAAAAGATGTTAATCAGAAGGGAACAAGCCTTTAAATTACTTACCATTTGAAGTGGAACGAGGCCTCTTTTAGTTCGTTCTTTCATCATATCCAATACAATTTGCATGTGCAGCAAGAAGATTTTGAAGCATCGTCTTTTGTAATAATCTATTAGTATCTGTTCAGACCTTTAGAAAAGGAAATCAAAGATCCTGCGTTAGGACAAATCAGTATTATTTAGCACTTTGTCAAGAAAAAGAGGCTGTAATTAAGAGAAATGGAATAGGAATTTTTCTTAGTAATTAAACTACCATTGAGAGGTTTGGCATCAAAATAGCTGGAGTCTTGCACATACGTGGATGTAAAAGCATCTGGAAATTTTTTCATGTAATATTTAAGAAAGAGGAAAAGTCTCTCCTCACCTTGACCATCTCCGTCCAGAATTTCTGTTGTGCTGGGCTGGATCATAGGAAAATGTTGTATTATTAGACTAATATTAAAAACTAAAGATCTCTTAGTATCTTCTCTTGATAGGGCCATAGCTCCATGTTCACGCTTCGGATGTCATGTTCAAAGGCTAATAGACAATAGAATCATGATGTACTACTTAAATCAAAAAGGCTGTTAAGGAGTTACATTCCTTGTGCTGGGTATGTATCAACTGGGCATTTATTATCAGAATGAACTACCAGCAGTTTCCTCTCTAGGCTTGCTGAATATGGTAGTAGTAGTAGTACTGACACCTGCTTTCACAGAATTTGATTATTCAATTTAGCACTAGATCTGAACTTCAGTCCTTTACATTTTGTTTCTGAGATATCAGATGGTTTCTGGGAAGAGATTAGATTTGTTTTTCCAAAGTGAAAGACATTTTAGCGGTAGCACAGAGTTCAGCAAGGGAATATGAAAAATTACACGTATGCATACCAGAAATACTGATGTGCTTATAAACAGCAGAGTCCAAAAGTCCTTCCCTACTGGTAAGTAACCTTACCTGTCCAGGAAAGACTGGCTGCTCAGAGGGGAGGCCACAGCTCATTGCAACAGCCTGGGACTGCCTCCTTTAAATGTTTTCTCCGCTGGAATTCTTCGTAGCCTGTGATAAGTCATTGCGAAGATTGTCATGAATGATAGAATTCATGTTAAAAGTTGTGGTTTACTCCCTGTCGGCTAATGTGTGTCTGCTAGAAGATGGACTCTGATCTCTTCAATTGATGTCGAATGATTCAAGTCAAACCCACTCGGCTGGATTTTTAGAATGCAATAGTGTCAGCTTAAAGGAACTTTGATTGCCCAGCATTGTCTTGTAGATGGTATGTTGGGGTTTTTTTGATCTATTACTTTTGTCTTCCAATGGAAGAATTTAATGTCATACAACTAGTGCTGCTATCTGGTAATTATTAACATTCCACTCTTGCTTCGTTTGTAGGAGCATGATCTGGGTCTCATGTTACATACGTGCATATATGAACACTTTGCATATACACATAGGTAATTTTAAATTTTTCTGGTTTATTACTATTGGAAATTAATTGTCTCTAACACACATAATATAGTTAATTCAGAATCAACTTTCAACCAAAGCACAGAACACAGGTCAGTAGGTGAATAATCTATACTGCAATATGATATGGAATATTTATTTTAAACTGCAGCAGTAATTCATAGGTAGAACACTTATAGCGAGATGCAGAAATTCAGCAGTATGTCAAGTCCTGAGTAAGTCCATAGTAAATCTATCCTGTGGAGTAAATTGCTTCTTATAGTAGGGACTTAAATGAAGATTGGGTAGTCATTTGCCACAACTAGGAAAAGGAATGGTGAAAGCACAGAGACAAGCATAAGCATAGGTTTACTGATATGAAATGCTAAGTATTTAAATCATGATGGGCATGAATTTGTGTTTTGAAAGGGCTGTACTTTTTCTGGATGAATGTGGTGTGCTTTCCTTGCTTCCCAGCTTTATTCCTGCAGCTGTTAATCATTTTATTGCAGTTTAAAAAGAAAGGAGAAGGAGGAGGAAAAACTCACCTTCGCTGGCCCATCCAGAGAAAAAGACAACGGCGATGGGAGAGGGGAGTAGGAAAAATGAGGATTTAAACCGAAACAAGGATAGAGCTTTCTTGGTTCTTTACAGCCTACTCCTTCAGCTTTTTTTAAAACCAAATCACACTCATTATTCATTCACAAACTTGATTAGTCATTTTAATGTGTGTAACCTCTATGCTGTTCTGAAATCATACAGTCCCAGGTTTGTTTACTGCATTTTTGAACTGTTAGACTTGTAACCTTTATATACGTAATTGTAGAATTTCTGACATTCCTTTTAAAAAAGAGAATTGAAACCAGCTCATTCATTAACAGAAATTGCCCACCGATAAAAACAAACCGTGTGAAGCACTGTTCACTCTTGATCCCAAAGTTATGTGCAACTGTCACTTATGCCACCCCAGTAACGGGAGAAGTCCTTGTTTTATGAGTCTGTTTTAAAACAGTAATAAAGTTTCCTGCGCAGGACATTAATTAGAGGGGTTATCAAAATAAGACAAACTAATATAATTTGTGATTGTACAAAATAAAGGAAGTCGAGGGTACCATTGGGACCTAATGAATCACAGGATGGAAACAATCTTCTGGCTAACTAAACATTCAGACTTTGTACTAAGTCATAGGGTGTATATACAACTCAGCAAACCGGAACACACTGTGTGTTTACATGAATGGGATAAAGGAGTTCACAAAAACCATCTGGGAAAAAAATCCTTCGACTATTCATTCTGTTCCTACTGTAGACTAAATTAAACAACACGCGTACATTTGCAGCAAACACGTGGCACACCTGCCCTGGAAGAAATCGAACTGGAAAAATAAGTCTGTAATATAAAAAATTCCCTGGGTACGGGCAGTGTGCATTTGTTAGCATTTCCCATGTGTGATGGAAGAGAACGGACTTTATTTCTAGCACGCAGTTGTTAATTGTTCCCTGTGCGTTTACATCATTTAAATGTGGTCAATATTTAGATTATGTTTCTGCATTGGTAGGAGTAAATTTTTTTTTTCTTTTACTTTTGAATGGAAAGAGCATCTTTGACATTAATTTTTGTGGTCATCGTTCTCAAAATTGATTTTGGATGATTTGTATTGTTTCATTTTTTGAAAGATTTCTGCGTGATTCTAAAAGGAAGGGCTGTTTTTCAAAAAACTTCTTTGTTCAATTTAAAGAGTAGTATAGAGTAGTTTTTGTCATTCTGAGTATATTTTTTTTTTCTATGCAGTGCAAAAATTTGAATAGATTCAACCCATTCATTGCTGTTCTATAGAGGTCAGATGCCATTACTGCTGTACCAAAGGAGCTCAGTGACAGTGTGTCTGTTATTTGCAGGTGAAGATGGCACTGGTTTAGAAAGGCCTACGTCAGACACAAGGCACTGCTTTCTCAATTTCTTGTTAAGAAAAAATATTTTTTTTTCTTTCCTAATAGTTTTTGATTAGCAAACACTTGACTTTAGATTACTTGAACAAATGGACAGCATTTCATCTTCAATATATTACAATATTGTGAAATGTCTTTTAAGGAGGGGTTTTTTTAATTTAAATTGGAAACGATGAAGTCTTTTGTCTGACTCTTGATGAAATCTTGCCTTTTCTTCATTGGTAATTTATAGGAAAAGCAATGTCCTGAGTTTTCTACTCTAACGTTAGCTCCTACTTGTTCACATATTCAGACGTATTTATTCTAAAGCACAGAATCTACTTCAGGAGAGAGTTCAGGAGTCCCAGTTAGGGATTCTGGGCTCTCTCTGTGCTTTCTCTTAAGATGAGAGACTTGATGACTAATTTGGTTAGGTGTTTTCTTTCCAGTGGATCTTTCTGCAGAGTCATCACGTGCTATGAGACAGAGCTGCTGCTTTTTGCCTGGTCAGGCAGAGATGCTGCTCAGCAGCCAGTGGTGATGGACTGCACTGATCTGAAAAGTGGAAAGACTAAGATACTGTTATTAAGAACCCTAAAAAAAAATCAAACAGAAGGAAATGAATAATTATGCCCACATCTTTGTAGCAAGATGTTCAATAGTGAAGAAAAAAATCCAAACCATTGACTAGATTGAATGGAAAAAGTGATGTGATCAATGGTTAAAGATTGTCTTGTAGTGCATATAAAATATAAAAAATGAAGGTAGTGCAGGCAGCTATAATCCCAATATTTCCTGATTTTCTATATCAGTCTTTGGGCCTTTAATAACAGTGACACAGATTTATGTGTGTTGTATATATATGTGTCTATATGTACAGGTCTGTTTTTTCCACCCTTAACACATCAGATTCCTGTTTAGGCTGTTGAGCAAGAATTAAGTATGTATGAAATTTCACAGTTTGGGGCTTTCGAATATATGGCATTCCTAAATACATATTTACTCAATTACTTTGGCTTCTGGGGCTTTTAGGAATAGATTGATAAGCTGATCCCAGCCTGAGTTTGCAAAATGCAAATACATCCTCTATTTAATTTTTAGATATACTGTTAGGAGTTTAGCATATATTAATAGCTATTGAAATCTTGGATGAGCTGAGCTGAGATATTCAGTGTACAGATGCACAGTGTCTAGGGTGTGTTGACTGCTTATATTGATGTCACTTACTATTGTGCTGGAGCCCTACAAAATTGTAGGTGATTAGCTCTTTAGAAAAGAACAAATGAAAAAGTTAAGTTGAAGAGTAGTCATTAGATTTTTATTGCACAATATGATGCACTCTGGTAAATCAATATTTTGTCAATGGTTCTGCTCTCTGGTCTCCTTTATTGATAGTGTTTATGACTGAACTGGCTTTTGCCAAGGGTATTTTTGATGTAGCCTAAAAATGTCTCAAATTATTTAGGTGGACTGAAGTGAAGGAGCAATCTTTCTGTCTGTAAAAAGTCATAATTACATCCCAAGCTTCAGAAGTCAAATGGAAAACTGATATTCAAGGTTCCTTTCTTTCTTTAACTTGCTTGTATGTTGTAAATTGAATATTGTAAGTTTATGAACGTGTGTGTAAAGTCCATATCTGCATGCAGAGAGCCATCTCATCTACTAGTCTGATTCTGGCAGCAATTAGTAAACTAAATGAAAAGAATCTGAAATTTATCAGTGGTATGCAACACATGGATATTTGATTAGAAAGATGGACCTAAAGTTAACTTTCAAACACATCTGAGTATCTTTGAAATGAGCTCCAGAATCCAATAAACAATGGGGGTTTAATTACTATTTTTATCATCTTACTTGCTTTATTTCAATGATTGTCCAAATTTGTTAACTGTCAGTGCCTGGTGGAGGGTAACATTCCTTCTGCTTTTCCTCTGAGATCCTGAGTGGATTGACCTGAACAAACATAAAGGCAAACAAACATATTTTTCTATACCTGAGATAATGATGCCAGATCATCTTTTGTGTCAGGGGACATAAATGGGCACTTCTAGGATGTGACTCTTCATCTCCTAAAGTAGTTATTTAACATTCTGGCCTTACATGTAAAATCTGGACATCTTAAGTGAGGTGAGATGTCTCTCACTATGACTTTCAGCACTAGCTGTATTTTTTTTTATTTCATTTTTCATTGATTCTGTCAAACAGAACTGTAAAATTCTGAAAGACACAAACTGATTTATGGATATCTGTGGTGAAAAAAGAGTAGTGTTAAATTCTGCATGGTCTTTAAGTGTAACTCATAAACCTTAAAGGTCATCTCAGAGTGTTTAACAGAGCAAATTCATTGTAGTTTTTAAATCACTTTATCTGATTTCAAGCAAACCTGATAGTTTCAGAGTAACTTTGTTTAGGAAGATTGGCTTGTTAAAAGTGTTATGTAGTTACAAGGAAATGTGGTCACAGCTGGTTCTGGTTTCTTAGCTAATCCACCTGATTGGAAACAACAGGTTTTTGATATTTTTCCATTTCTTACACTGACACCTAGTGTTCAGAGTTCTTGAGTTTCTAATACTGCACTTTGTTATTAATAGATTACTGTTGATACTGAAGTTCTCCACCCTTGTCAACATCTTCCATTTCTGCTCTTCTTCAAAAGAAAGCAATAACTGAAGGCAAAGGTGTTACCATCATTCAAAACAATATTACTTTGGCAATACAAACAGTACGCCACTACTGCAAAACTTGGCAAAAGCTGTTCTATTTCTTGAAGCGCTGCAAAACTTGTTTTCTTAAAATTTAAGTGCTTTAGTTTTGGCAAATACAACTCTTTTGTGTCTTTAAGTGTCACTGGCCAACAAAAACAGTGATAACAGCAGAAACCCTTAGATCAGTATTTATTTAATTGTGGGAGATGTCAACGCTTTTTATTTCTGTGTTCTTTTATCTTCAAGCCACGAGTTCTACCTGATAGGAGTGTCGATGGCAGCACAGTCCTTGAGAGGACTGAAAATAACTTATACACAAAAACTAGCACAAACAGTCTTTTATCTCAGACTTGCAAATAAATGGAGCAATCCAAGTATGGACTGTAACCCATTCCTGACAAAGATGATAACTGAGAGAGTAAAATTTACTCTCTAACTCTTATACTTGTGATTTTGCTGCATGTTAACTGAAGTTCTTTCATGATTTAAGAGACTATATTAAGAATTTTGTGTGGCTGTATCTATAAGTTTCAATGAATTTTGTATTTTAGTGATGGATTCTATAAAAAAGTGAAAAATATTCAGGCAGAGAAAATGCATATTAAACTTACCCTTGATATGATCATTCTTCCATTTTTCTTTTCATGACTTTTCCTGTGGGTGCACCAAAAAGCTGCCTTTCTGCACCAAGTCATATGTGGTTTTAGTTTCCTATACACTTACAACCTTGCCTTCTCAGCAAACCAGGCGGCAGTGACGGTTTACTGAATACTCGCCTTGGTGATGGTCTCCTCTTGAAGAAGCCCTTGGTTCTTACCCAATTTTCAAACGAGTCAGAATGTGACCATAAACACATTCTCTTCCCATAAAACTTGGTAAACTGTATTAGTGAGATGTCAAAGTTTAATTCTACTGCTTTAGGCTGAAACTTCCCCTCCAGAGATGTATCTTTCCTTCCAGACCCATTGCACAATCTGTAGATTCTTGTGCTATTAAGATAATTGGTGTTTAAAAGAGCAGTGTGGCTGGTCGAAGACTTGTTTGCATGAGGTGATGGAGTTAGTGGCTTGGTCAGAGGAGGGCATAAAGGAAATAAATTTGAGAAAACATGTCAGGAGCTCTGTACCAATTGATAAAGAGGTGATGGTCTCAAAAAAGCATTACAGTCAGTCTGATTCAGCTGAATTATTTTCAACACAGCTATTAACTACAGTGGACTCCATGCAGCAGTTGTATCTGTGATTTACGTAAATATTCCCAAACTCAGATAGCTCTGTTTTCATACACTCTTCCTTTAAATTACAATGTATAATGTATAACCTACCAACTTAGACTGCCCATTTTCTTGTATCTTGGGTAAAGGCATTGAACTTCTCTGTGTGCACATGGCATACTAGATACTATACTACGTTATTGCCTATCTATATTTTATATTCCTGTGAACCAGTCATAATGTGCTTATCAAAGATATAATCAGAGACAATAGAGAGAAATGTTACTTGTAGGATATCATTTATTTGACTTCTTTCAGCCTTCTATTTTCAGGGTGATGTGAATTTGGACCCAGAATGGTGATTTCTGTCTAGTGACTATAGGTGATGCTTTGGGTGACCAGCTCAGATGTAGACATCTATGTTTAGTCAGATAATTCCCACCTAAGAGATAACTCTCCCATGACAAAAGCCTTGAAGCAAAAAAAAAAAAAAAAAAAAAAAAAAGGATAATTAGAACTTCTCTGATGGCAAAAGGAGATGATAACAGTGTCAAAAGCAGCAGGAAAGTCAGAGAAAATAAAGACATAATGGAGGCCCAGATTTCTGGCCAGGAAGAAGCACATAGTGTCCCATATATGAACAGTTTTAAGGGAGGGGATTTATGAAAAGTCAGGTTGGAGCTGGTCCAAGACAGAGTTAGAAGAGGGGAAGTCTGTGCATTAGCTGAAAACTGCATGTTCTATGTCTTTTACAGATGAAGAGAGAGAAAGAAATGGGGAAAGATTTGGAGAGACAGGCTGGATTGAGATATGGTTTCTTTAAAAGAGAGTATAGACTGAGGACATCTGTACACCGTGAGCAGAAGTACCAGAGAGCAAAGAAAAATTGAAAACTAAGTAGGCAGGATATGATGCATTTACTGAGGTGGGTCAGAGTTGGAAAAAAGGCCAGAGATTTATGACAAGAGAAGGTGTTCAGGAACAAAAACTAGGTGCAACTTTGTGGGAATGCATGTATTCTCTCTTGTAGCAGAAAAATTAGGGAGCTGAAAGAGGAACCCAGGTTGCAAATAAGGAATAGGAAGCCTGAGATTCAGCAAAGAGTTGTTTAAAGAAGTGGAATAAAGAAAGATGAAAACAAACGTAGTGGAAGGAGTTTGGAAGAGGATCCCATGAACATCCCTCAAAATGTTCAATAGAAAAAGAATGGGAATAATTGAAATAAGAGGCAGAGGGGTTTGAAAGAGAAACTGGGTGCTGCACTGGAGCTCGCAGAAGGTCTGGTCTGGAGAATGAGTTAGGGAAGTAGCTGTACAGGACATTAAGTGCTGACGACAGGGAGGCCATCAAGAAGTGGCAAATGGAGCGAGAGTCAGCAGACGTGTTGCTCCCAAATTGAATCTCAGATGAGCCAGAGGAGGTAGGTGGATAATGATGAAACAGGTGGAACTTGGCCGTTGGTGTCACTGTGTAGGAGAGCACAGGCCTAAGAAAGGGAGAGACAGATTCTACATTTCAGTGAAGAATTCATGGTAAAATTGAAAGTCTTGCGACAGAGGCTTCTTCTGTGAACATCACCATACACAGGGAAGTCTGAATACATGTATCTTTGCACCATCATATACATGTAAGCATATATGCATATGTATATAGATTAATAATGGGCACTTGTATAGCGATACACAGCCTGATGCTAGTATGTCAGCTTCAATATAGTCACAAGATATTGTTCCTAGCAACCATTCTCACAATACTTGGTAAATAAATTTTTTATAATGTCTAATTTTTTGGTATGTTTGTACATTGTTTGCCATTTTTGTCTTACCTTGTGCCATCATCATTCCAAATTAGGGAAAAAAAATTGGATCACTTTACTGTTGAGAAATTAAAGTACAAAGACAACGAAGTGGATTTTCCCCATGTCATGAAACAAATTAGTGGCAGAGCTGAAAAAAAGTTGACTAGTTGTAGTTGAGAGGGAAGCTGTGCAAACCTATTTCATATTGATGGTGTATGTCTCAGCCAATTGGATTTTTATTTGACAATCCAAAGGTGTAATAACTTTTATTGTAAGAGGAAGAAAAATACATCAAGGCTAATAAATAATGGGGGACCTACTAGGGATATGCATAAATGCGTATCCTGTTCCTATGTATATACAAGGTTAATTGTGTCTCTTTTAATTTTGCAATGTGATTCAACGGGATTGTCAGGTAATCGTCCTATTGAAAGAACAGAAGAGGATAAAATTTCAAATAACTTTGTTAATCTCTTCTGGCTGTTAAAAGAAAAGATTTATTGGTATCAAATTTTATTGCATTCTTAGAATTTAAGGATTGATTGGCTGCTAGTTTAGCTTACTTGTCTCTTCCAGTTAGAAACCCAAACACAACAGAAGAAAGACATCGCATTGAAGCCGACATGCAACAAGTGAGTGAAAGTTCACTTGGCTTTTTCTCTCGGCACCAGGTGCAAAAGTTGGCTAAAAGTGCTGTGGCAGGCAGTTATTTTAAAGCAGTTTCTGGTTTAGTGTTTTATCAAGCCCAGGAGTAAAATATTCTGCAACTACTGCAGTTTCACAAAGCTGCTTTTTAAGGTAGAACTCTGAATTGTTTAACTAATTAAAATGGCCCAGTACAAACATTAATCATACCATAACCGTTAATGGGAGGGTTTGTGGGATTTATGGAGGGCTGTATATGATATTTTAAAAGTGTGTATCATTTCTTTGCTTAATACACAATATGCTTGCATTCTCTGAATATACCAGAGGTTCTTGAAATCTTGAGTATTTATGATTTTCTACATCCTCTCTTATAAGTGCTGGAGGAGGTGTATCCATTTTTGGGGAAAGACAACTCTAACGGTGTCCTGATTAGTGACTTGACTTAATCTGATAGGTTTTTTCTTGAATAGCTGCTCCGTTACAGCTTTATAGTATGCTTTAAAATAATAGTTCTCTAAACTGCAGCTTTCTCAAAGTGGGAAGGTGGTGGCTCAATGATGACATAAGCTCCAGAAGTGTAGAGTTCAAGTGGTTTGCATGTGGGATTGCCAAATAACACGGTTTTGGTTTGTTTTCATTTTATTACACCAATTCTCCTCCCCAGATGTCTTGGATTTCTGTGGTACCCCCCTTGCCTTTGATTCTTGCTCCTTGTAACTAACAATTTTTATTAGTCATCCCGCTAATACTCGGTGTTTTTACTCAGCACCTGTTGTCTTCAAAGCACTTTGCAATAATAACTAGTTAATCCTCACACTAGTCCTGAATTTCACTGTCATTCCTGTTCATATGTGAAAAGTGAGCTTGACGACTTGCCTAAAATTGTGTAATGGTTTTGACACCTGTATTAGGACTTAGTCTGCCTATTCTGCGTCTGCATTACCCAGGCTGATCCTCTGGCCTCTCTGCATGCTGAGTTTGTGGCATGCCAGTTATAAACTGAGCATTTCCTTTTGGTTAATGACACGTTTTTACCCTGATTGCTCTGGAATTTTAATCCTGAACCTTGTAGAAGAACTATGCTGGAAGGAGCCTCAAGAGGTCATCTGAGCCATATCTCTGATCCTGGACTAATTTTGGCCTTTGTTCAGGAAAGCTCTTAAATATATACATATAAGTGTGTGCATGTATAGGTATATATGCATATATATACAACTATTTATTGAATCAAGTCCCATTTTTGGAAGAATTATGGATAACTGCCTAATGAAAGTTTGATGTAAGCTACTACCAATTGCTTTGAAATACTTGCACAGAATATCATGATTGGTATTGCTGTGGGAAGTAGTAGTACTACAGAGAAATTTATACTGGGAAAGGCAATGCTTTGTTGTGACTTCTGGAAATATTGCTTCCTCTTTTTCTTTTCCCTTTTTTTTTTTTTTTTTTTTAATGGACCTGTAGCAAGAAATCTGTCCACTACCTCAAGTAAGGTAGTGATTTTGCTTCTATAATAAACCCTCAGCTAGTTTGACTATTCTTGGCCTGTCCATCTGAAAGCTACAACTTTATGGAAACAGAATGAAATAAAGTGTTCTCTAATATGTCACAAATCATAGTTAAAACTGGAAATCCAGTCTGACACTGTGGTCTTGATTTGTATGATTTGCCTACCCTTTTTTGTTTCTGCAAAGCAGTATATGTATTTGAAGGCTGGAGTTTCAGCCAGGATTTTCAGTCTTAACTGTGAATTTCCTTCCTTTAACAGGTTTAAAGCAAGCCTTTCAGATTGCTTCAGTATAGCTTTTAGGACTTGAATTTCCTTTGTGTTCATTTTGGTCCTTTTCCAATATTTATCTATCCATTTGAAACTCCTTCAAATCTCTGTGTATGGGAGCAGTTACAATAGGAGGTGGTGGCATTTCTATTATATTACTGTTCGAGTTGATTCAAATAAAGCCTGATTTTGAACTCAGTCAAACACTGCAAGCCTAAAATTCAGGCTCTTGCTCAAGTATTACAGGGTTCATGTCCTGCTCAGAGGTCTCTATAATTACTGTGTCTGGCTGGAAAACAAGAATTCCATTTCCTGAAAAATTTAGAGGTTTTGACATTCACTTTTTCATCAGAACAAAACTAAAAGCTTTTTAAAAAAAATGTAAAAACCTACTGAGATGAAGAGGAACCTTATCTAGCCGGTAGTCCAGTGGGTAGGACAACAGCGTTGGAGAGGAAAGACCACTGTTCAAGTCTCTGCTTGCTGGAAGAACGTAAACTTGAAACTGAGTGTCCCATATGCTGAGTGAGTGCCATAATATAAGACTGTTGAATACATCTTTTGATGTCGTTATTTCTCTCTATGATCTTAACCATAGACCTGTGAAATATTGCTCAGTACCTGTATACAAAATTGTTTGTTTCAAGGAATATGATTTTTCCAGTGGAAAAATACTTCATTTCAAGGTACTGACCAGTGCTCATGATTAAGTTATTCATATATTTCACATGTGCATTTAAGAAAAAAAAATACTTAATAGTGATTATTTGCAGTTCAAAAATTCAACTTAATTTTTATAAATCTTTTGCTTCAGCTATAGCTGCAGGGTCTCATAAAAGCTTGACTGCTTCGTGTTTATTCATTTTTAATGGTAATTAATTCATATTAGTGGTGAACATTATTTACAAAAAGTTATTTTAAACCTTTTGCAGCTTTAAATCTGTTACAGTATTATAATATCAAATGCAGCAAAGTGTTGTCGGAATGGATTATATGATTCAACATTAGATATATCTATTTCTATCTAATGTAGTGATGGAATTTTTTTTCTTAACATATGCAATCCTCTGATGTCGCTTATAGATAAAGAATGTTTCTTTGTTTAAGGAGAGCTTTCTTCCCACTCCATTTGTTCTCCATAGTTTCATACTGGGACAGTTTTTGAAAAGGTCATAGAGAAAACTTAATGTGAGCAATTTAAATCTGAAGGGAACAATGAATGTTCTTTTTTAAAAAAAACATAAATCAGTGGACTTGTTGCATCAATACTGTGTTTGCATGTTGGACGTATGTCACAATTCTCTGCTCTCATGATTCTGTTATCATGGGTTGGTGACCTCTGCTAAACAATTACGTCAATCTTCTCCATTAGAATAAAGTCAGTATTGTAAAGTTTATTTTCTTCTATACATCATTATGAAGAAAAGGCACTATGTTTAATTCCAAAAAACAAATATTAGCTTCTTCCAAATTCTTGCTAAACTTCCCATCTATTCTAATATCTCCAAAAATGTCCACAGCAGCTGAATTTCTGAGGCTGTTACTATTCATGTTGCATGTTGTGTTTTTGTGTTATGTGTCTTGTCACTTGCTATCGGTCATCCTGGACTGTGAGCTTTATGTGACAATGTCTTTCTTTTTTACGTGACTGTGTGATGGCCAACATTGCAATCCTGTGACCCACCAGTACGATATAAATAATAAACAACTGAATCAATATATAATAAAAACTAAGAAATAAATGAAAAAGGGACTTACTGTTTAATTTAATATCTTTGAAGATATTAGAATTTCAGATTAAGGACTTATATGACTCTAGGCCCTTGCTGTGATGTTTTGGTATAACTAAGCTGTCTAAGCTACTTAAGTCTCTGTCTTGCAGGACTATGCGCGATTGAAACAGCTGCTCAAAATCATGCTAATGAAAGGTTTACATCTCACCATTATGCATTTTGTATGGATAATATGTATACTTGCGGTCACAAAAACGTATACACACCTGTTTTGGGCAGCAGGAATGGGATATTCCTTGTTCATAGATTTAATTAGTTATTTTGTTCTTATCTGCTAACTACAGCTCCTGCAGACCTTTTTACCCTGTACACACAAAAGATGGGTAAGAGGTATGTCTAGTTGGATTTTCCTGTCAAATCCTTCTTTATCATGTAATTTTGGTTGGGGATTTTTTGTGGGGAGGGGGTGGTTTATGAGCAGTTAGGCCCTTCAGCAGTTAATCTAACAAAGACTTAATGTTATACAGAAGTTATAGATACGGTGCAGTTCTGGAGGGTGGTTAACACAGAGTTTACATTTCATATTCTCAGGGAAATGTAGTGCCGTTACGCTGCTGTATGCAGTGCGTTTCATTAGTGTTGGAGACAGCAGGAGGCTATTTTGTGGAAATGTTTCTGTCACCGTCAGTAGAAACATGCCCGTCTGGTTGAAAAATAGCCTGTGTCTTGCCAGTTCCCTACTTCTAAGCAATTGCAGTAGGAGGATGTTAATCTTAACCTGTCACAACCCATTTCAAATCCAAAATTTTATTAAAATTCCAAATGCTTCAGTAATATAAGTATGGGAGACGCGACTTATGCAAGAGCTGCTACCATTCTCAGATGCAGGAAACATTTTAATTAGTTTTTATTAGTATTTAGTAGCTAGGTGTGCTGGAACTCCCAACCAGGCTCTGTGAAGGGATGCAAAGCCTGTAGGGTAGGCTTGAGTCAATGCAAGAGCACTGGATTGCAGATCTCTTTCTGTCTGTTTTGCTGGCTGTAGACTAGCAATTGCATGCAAATGCATAGATTGAAAATGATCTATAGCGTATTTGTTATAGATATCCATGCCTTTTTGCAGAAACCCTGAACACATCTTACAGCAATGTCAGAACCCTTTCTGGGTAGATCTAGTTGCCTAATGGAAAATGTAGTTTCTTACATCCTTGGTTATTCTTTGAAAATATCTTTGTGTCAGAGGCTTTTCCTGGGAGCCCAGGTTCCTTTTTGTTGGTTTTTTTTTCATTGCAGACCTGGGCTGATGGTTACAATCTGTTTGTTGGATGGGCTGTTGGAAATATATTTGTAATGAGATACTTTATGTCCTGGTTGACAGGAGAGGGTATACATGATTTCATAATGAAGAGAGAAAGATAGGATTCAGGTCTGGATTCAGATACCTAAATTCTATATGCGTGCGTCTATATATCTGCTATAGTTATCTCAGTACCCACTGTAGCCGCTGAAGCAGAGTCAACTCTTCAACTCTGTAAACATCTACTGTCCAGTCACCTGAATAGTCCCCAGGTTCCTTTTACTGTTCAGGAGCAGAGACACCTACATAACATTATACGTACATAATTTGAGGTGTCAATCTCCAGCTGAATTCTACCTCAAAATTCCCATTGCAAACCTCTGAAGTGAAGAATCATAGAATGATTTGAGTTGGAAGGGACCACAAAGATCATCTAGTTCCAACCCCCCTGCCATGGGCAGGGACACCTTCCATCAGACCAGGTTGCTCAAAGCCCCATCCAACCTGGCCTTGAACACTGCCAGGGATGGGGCAGCCACAACTTCTCTGGGCAACCTGTTCCAGTGCCTCACCACCCTCACAGTGAAGAACTTCTTCCTTACATCTCATCTAAATCTACCCTCTTTCAGTTTCAAGCCATTTTCCCTCATCCTATCACTACATGCCCTTGTAAAAAGTCCCTCACCAGCTTTCTTGTCGGCCCCCTTTAGGTACTGGAAGGCTGCTATAAGTTCTTCCTGGAGCCTTCTCTTCTCCAGGCTGAACAACCCCAACTCTCTCAGCCTGTCCTCACAGGGGAGGTGCTCCAGCCCTCTGATCATCTTCACGGCCTCCTCTGGACTTGCTCCAACAGGTCCATGTCCTTCCTAGGCTGGGGGGCCCCAGAGCTGAACACAGAACTCCAGGTGAAGAAGCATATGTTGAATTATGACTTCTTTCATTCTTGGGCATCTTCATATTTTATATCCATTGCTGCTGTCATTAGTGAGCAAAGCCTTCTTTTAGCCCTGTGATGTTGATGTTTACATTGGTATTCCTTGATGTTTACAAATAGGTGACAGAATTCAATGGTACTTAGTAGTGGTAGGAAGAAAAGCAGCATCTCTACTGTTTTGGGGCCAGATCTCTTCTTCCTAGCTATGGTGCCTTTCAGACTGAGTTAATGGGACACGCAGGTAGACCTGCGTTCCTGAGATAGTTGTTTACGCTCACCTTATTGTCAATGAGACAGAAATCTCCTCTCATCTTAAAGTAAATATCTATCATTTATTCCGTAAAAGTGTGTATTTTTCACACTTTTATTCACATGAACATAGGAAATCAGGTATTTTAGAGAATGAGTGATGATGAGTCATAGCCATTAAGTTAAACCTGGGGATTTCACTGTTTTCTCTGTAATTACTGCTCTAATTACAGCCTTGTTCCTGTGTTTTCAGGTAACCAGCCATAAAATGACATACATAAGCAGTTGTAGCACTATTAACGTTGAGCTACCCTGTCTTAACCAAACCCCCTCAGCACTCGTGTGCGGGGTCATTCTCCCTCTTACTCTCCTTCAGATCCAGCGCGTATCAAATCCTCGTGGGCACGTCTTGTCTCAGGACAGGGGCACAGATCTCCCTTCCACAGCCTCGCTTATGGCTCCTGGCTCGAGCACTACCCGGAGGGCTGAGAGAGTCCCATTTGGATCTCTGTTGGCTGGAGGAAAGAATTAAGCTCATCGCTTTGGTGATGGCTCTGATCTCCAGGTGATAATCCATAAGGGACTCACTTTAGGGAGCGTCTTTGCCACCAGATGTATTTTTTAATTGAGGTGACCCTGACTTTTGCGTTTTGTGCAGAACTCAGCACTCCCGATGTTTATTGAGGATATCTAGAGGATTAAATCCTCCCAGGGAGAGAGTTGTTAGGTGACAGGCCAGACCCTGAACACTTCAGTCCCACTAAAATGATGACACTGTGGGACAGGGTTTTAGGTGAGCTCAGGGTTGTCGGTGGACATCCCTGGCAAAAATACGGGTGCTTAAATTCCCTCCTTGTTCTACTTGAGGAACAAGGAGACGTTTATGGATATGGGCTGTGTCCTTACACCGGACAGATTATAGTCTCTGGCTGAGTTGTCTCTGGAGCAGTTAAAGGAAGATTATTTTTTTTTCCCTTCCTTTGCTCAAGTCATCAGAGCAAAGGACTACAGGGTGCATTTCTGCAAGACTCACTGGAGTTGTCTGGGCATTTGGGGGCTTTTCCCTTCTAAGTAGGTAATACTTGAATGAGATATTGAGATAATGATGTTCAGCAAATGGATCTAGTGGTCTAACACATAAGGAATGTTTTTGCCACTTTATTACGATGCCTTAGCTGGTTACCTCTTCTCTGAACCGGTGTTACTATTTAGTCACGACCGAATAATGAATTTAAGCAGCTTGGTGTTTTATTCCTCCCTGCCAACCGGCATCCAGGCAAGGAAAGCTCATTTCTTGTTGCCAAGAAAGATGTACTTGCTTCACTCATTGCAACAGCGTCTTCCTGATGAAATTGGTGTAGATGGAGAAAATGCAGTGTGGGATAGGACTGCAGGAATAACCCAGAGATCTAACAGCTGGAAAGTTGTACAATTTAACCAAAAAGAAGGAGTTAATCATTAAGATGATATCACTACTGTATTTAGTATTTGCTAGAGCCGAGCAGTCAACATAAAGCTGTCTGGATTCAAGACATTTTTATGCTGTATGTTTTGGGAGTTTTCCACAAAACGTACTGTAGGCAAGCTGGAAAAGATGTGTCGTGCCACTGAATACGAAATGACATTAGAAATTTTTTGCCAAGGTGCTTTTTCTTCACAGCATATTCCTTATGTTATTCCTTATTCCTTATGTTATTAAGCATGATGTTCAGGGAAAACATCCCATCTGGATAGCATTACCTGTAGGATGTGCAGCTTGTATGTATCTTCTGGAGGTTAGCGTCTAATGTTAAACAAAGGAAGCTGATTAAAAACATCTGTAAAACATTTTCATAGTTCAGATTTTATACAGTGGGTATTGAATTACCTTGCACATGACTGCATGTCTGAACTAAAAATAATAAGGTAAATCTTTTCCTTTTATTAAAATTAGTATAATATTAATTTTATGGTTAAACTACATTTAATTGTTTCCCTACTTGGCACTAGAATTTAATGCTGCTGACATCACTATGTATTTTACATGCCACTGAGAAATAATTGTTCATTTATTGATGCAGTATGCTACAATAAGCACATTTTAGGTGCAGTCAAAATATAAACATTAGATTGAAATACAATTTCTGATGTAAAAGTGTGGCATTTATTAAATGCTAAAGGAGAGACTTGCCAGCTAAATGTGTAATGTTTCTGACCGTTAAATATATTGCGTGAAATAGTTATATAGAATATATAAAATGATTGTAGTACTGCCCACTTAGGTATTATGTTGATTTATGAATTCAGTCAGAGTCCCTAGTAAATACCAAAATTGCTGATTCTAGGTCAGTATTTATTAGGTTGGTAAATTTTATGGAGAGGAAGGATTTGTGCATCCCAGAACTGACAGAGAAAGGTGTTATTTATGTAGTTAGAGTGAGAATGCAATTGTAATTTCACAGCTGAGCTGAAAAAGGTTATATACTTTCTTCATATTCTAAATTACTTTCTAAAATAGCTTATAAAACCACGTGTACTACAATAGTAAATATTATTTAAAGATCTAAGAGGCTGATGCTCAAGATTTACTGTTCAGTATCATAAGCAGAAACTTCTTACCTTTTCAAGATTACGTGCAACATACTGATTCAGATGCACGTATCAAAACAGAGAGAGGCAAACATTATTCTCTGGGAAAATATTTTGAAATTCAGCAAGTGTTTTGAAAATTTTTATCATTGTTTATTGTAAGTGTTCTAAGATTGTGAAAATGAAGTGTTGCTCATAAATACCACGCAGACTGAATGGCCAAGGGCAGTTCTCATCTCTAACATGCAGACTTCTACCCAAAGCAGTTTCATCCAGTTTGAGTACTTGGTTTTATTATGTTTTTACCAAAGTTCATAAAAACTGCAAGTGGAACAAACAATACGGTATGTATATACAGTTATTTTTATTCAAGGAGACTGGATCAGCACAAAACTATTTTTTGATGCAACATAATGTGAACAGTCTCCATTTCATCAATTAGTGGCCTTATCCGTACTGAGAAGTGTCTGGTATCTTATCTGTGTGCTGAAAAGGCAATGAGGTGTTTTATCATTTGAAAAAATAAAAAAGACATGTTGTACCATGCTAGTGCGATTTATAGAGTTTATCTTACTATCCTGCTTGGGAATTTGTGTTTCAGCACCGATAATATAGCTCATTTAAATGACTGAGAACAAATAATGCTCTTTTTTAACCATATCTTAAGACAAAATGTCTTATGAGCGTTTCTGTTGTTCACTGAGAGCTTAATATTTTTGCCTATGTTTTTGTGTGAAGTGTTTGGAGTTGACTGATCTCATATCCCGAGAGAAGTGAGGCTGCTGCAGCTGCACGTCCCCCAGTCCGGCCAGTACCAAGGCTGAGCGTGGATTCCCACTACTCATATGCACGTGCATGTTGGCACACTCACACTCCATATATATAATTATACACACGACTAGCCAGAAAGATCAACGCAGTCAGAAGACACAAAATTCCTGCGAACACAAACAGCACTCTTGGCCTCGTCGTGTTCCCCTCTTTGGCTGATTGGGATGGAAGGGTGTTAGTGGAAGAGATATAAATACACATACATACGTGTACACGTACATACACATATATCTTTATATACACATGTATAAACACTATAGATCCCTCCAGCAGCTTGGCTTACATGGTCCCATAATTTTGGAGGATTACTTGAAGCACTAACAGGAATGTAAGCAGATAATTATTGTAAAAAATACGATTGGCAAAGTTGTGATCAGATAGTTACTGCATCTTAGGACCGAAATTGTCCCAGATTCCTGTCCCGTGAAGGTTTAGAAGCAAGGATTTTGGGGCTAGGCGGGGAAAAGCAATTTTCAGTAGGTTTGGAACTACATCAATTCACCAACTGTGTGTCTCTGCTGTGTAAATGATATTCCCCCATCACATGCTGAACTGGATGATTACTTCAATGGGTGGTTTTATAGCCAAAACCAGCAGCCTGGGGCTCCTGTGTCTTTATCACAGACTGTACTACATGAAGTGCAAAGCTGCAAAGTTTACTTGACAGTTTGAAGCCGGAGTAATTTACTTGACCGAGACCTTAATGTAACTCTTTACAGTACATCATCATCATTTGAACAGAAGGGATGTGCTTTAAAGCAGGGATCGGTGGTGTTTGCCAGACGGGGCTCCAAACTAAATGCTAGATGAAGAATTGCTGTTACTGAGTTTGCTTACTTTGTAATTGCAAGTGCATTGGGGATACTGGATGAACTGTTTAAGAATGTTGGAACACCTGCGTATGGCACAGCACCTTTATTTTAACAACCCTATAGGTGCTCACACAGCAAATTATCACCCCAATGAATTCCCTTCATTTTGAATTGAGTCTTTGCCAAACAAAAGACTTAGCTGATAGAAAGCTGGCTGAGGCACAATTGCTTTTGGATTATAACCCTGAATTTAACAGCATGGGTCAATGGATGCTTTTTTTTTTTTTTTTTTTTAAAGATGCCGTCGTTACAAACCTGTTAAAGCTGAATTAATTTAAGCACAAATTTTGTTTATCAGCTCTTTTAGAACTGGACTGGAAGATGTCCGTGACGATTTGAAAATGACTGTGCTCATTGTCACACTGAAAAGAATATTAAAATATTAATGTCTTGTTTATGTACGTGACTTTCATATAATGCTTGGCCTGTGAGGGGTTGCCTTATTTCTTTAGTCACAGGGCATTTTTATCTGTTTGTTCCTGGACTGTATGCCAGCTATATCACAGATAAATTGGACTGAATAGTCTAGAATCATTGCTCAATGTGTTTTTCAAAGAAAGCATGACTTGTAAATCAAAACTGCTAATTAAAATGAATAATGCTTTTAATTAAAAATAAAATCTGTGCAGGCCCCAACAGGGTAAAGATATTACACATATGCCATGCTTCATCACCACTGTAAGTTAGTTTTTTGTACCTTTTTTTTTTTCTGTTATGAACTTTCCCATTATGTTCTCCCTCCTTCCCATTATCCCTGTTGGTTATTTCTGGTTTCATTGATAATCTGATCTCTCAAGGTGCTTGACTGAGTGTTGGCTGATGAAAAGACATTGTGTTTTGTCTCAAAATGCTGCATGAAAAGATAAAATTCTCAGATTTTAAATTCTTAAGGTAGGGGTTTATTGCTTTATTTGTTCTTGGAAGATACGTATCTTAGTAACAATTGAATTCTTGTAAAAAAGCCACCAACAAAACTGTTTGAGGGAGGGTGGAGACAACTTGCCTGCCTATTGAAGTGCATCTTTCGTCATCAGAACAATAGCTGGTTCTTTTCCCTTGTCAACTGACCATCTTTTTTCCTTCCATTTAATTAGCTGAGATCTTGAACAATTCTGTCCTTGGCCTTCTGCTGCCTGTTCTGATAATCCCTGAGGATACTCAGGATAGGATGATGAATCACAAGACAAGACGTTCTGATTTTTTGTTCCTCTGCTGATGGGACCGTGCTGTGTCTCGTATGTATGGAGATAAAACCGATTCCTTGAGTTTTACACCGGGCTTTATTTATTGATTGTGCAAGTGCACGCAAATTATCCAGCGCCTCTGAGCTGCATTTCTCTGTCTGTAGAGAGGAATATTTCTTTGTCTGTAAAGCCATAAATAGAATTTATGTAAGTGCTATCACTAAGCATCCATATAGGAGGAGACAGCTAATAGGTCTCTCCCACCAGTCTTTTGGTATATGCCACTCAGATGGCTGCTCAGGGCGACAGAAGGGGAAGCATTGAGAACGTAAGAAAAAAACTCATTCCCTTTTCATTTCATATGCCCAGTGCTACATACAGCTGGTAGGGCGAGCTTTTAGGAGAAGAAATTGTAGGGGAAATTCTGTTCTACTTCCAGCCCTCTGGCTGCTGCGGATGGAAACTTTGTAGATTTTGCTTCTGAATTCCAAACAATTATCCACTGGCATGTGCAAATGCGTTTTTTTTTTCATAAGGCCAATCAACCACATCTGGTGGCTGATTTTTCTCAGGTATTGCAAAACCCTTTTTATGAGGGCAACATTTTATTCAGCAGAATAAAGAGGTTTATAATTCTTTAAAAATGAATGCATAAGTTTTTAATGTTTACCAAAAATATTTTTTTTTTTCCTTAAACGGTGCCTGTAAAGTAGTGAGCTATTTCTGCTGCACTTTATCTCAAGTGTTTTAAAGGTGTCAAAATTACAGAAAGCACATCAGGCCTGTTCTTAACTGCAGACACCCTTAATTTTACATCCTGTAAATTTAACAGCTGATAGATAATCCTATCTGGGCCGTCAATTCAATGATTCATCATTCACATCTCTGCGACTAGAGGTGGTAAAGCTATTGAGGTTATAAAATTGAAGGTGGCAATAATTTCTAGGAACCCAAGGAAGGTTTTGAGAACTTTCCAACTCATGTTGGTAAAATGAGAGATTCAGGACATGTGTATCTATGCACTTCATTTATTTTTGAGTACCAGATTTGCTGAGTGTACATTTGATGACTCTTGGTGGGAAAAGATGATGCAGAAAAAGCATCAGATGTGACTGAACGTATGTACCTTGGGTATATATGGCATTGCATTAGCAGCAAAACCCTAGTTCTTCATTTCTTCTAGGCCTGTCTAATGAACCTCATCAGACAAAATATTGCATTACCTGTAGTATCTGCATTGTCATGAACAGGTATTTTTGACTAAACAGACTATAGGCAAATTAGTTCTTTTCTGTGAATAACCTAAGAGAAATTAATTCATCTGTGTTTCCACTGGAACTTAGTGATTATCAGGCCTAAAGCTCATGGTACAAGGTATCCAGAACAATAATTATTATAAGGCTTGAAAAGAGACTTGTTCTGTATTTGAATGAGACTAAAATATCTTGAAGTTTTCTTTGAAATACGGAAGAGAACCTCCTCTTCACCAGGGTTCAGTGGTGTGCATAGTTGCCTGGTGTACACAGGAGGTTGATACTCAAGTTTCTGCCCAATTCAGGCAAGGGAATTGAACTCCAGCTTTCTCTCTCCTAGATGAGATCCATAAAAGCCTGATTCCCCTTTGTTCATTTTTTCCCTGTGTTAGCCATTGCACTTTTTGTGAAGAATCAAATGTCTGTTGGCCAAGTAGAGTGACAGGGACCATGTTCTTATCCCACTAGAGTTTGGTAGTTCATGTATGATGTGCTTTAAAAAAAGAAAAGGTTTGCTTCCCAATAAAATAAAATAAGGAAGTCTTGATACAAAGAGGAGTCCTTCAAAGAGAGAGTGAGAAAGATTGCCCATGCTTCATAGCTGGGTTTTGGCATTCAGTAGTGATGGTTGGTCTCAGTCTTTAGTATGTGTATTTCCTCTGAAAGTTTTGGAGAATCAATATTGTTAAAACAAAATGCATTTTGTCAGAAAATTGGTAGCAAATTCCACTTATGCTTCATTTGGCCTTTCTGGCTTCATTTCCCCTATTCATTATACCCTACACTTAGTTGCTAATATGCTCCAGTTTGGCAGTTGTGCACTCTTATGGAAAAGCTCTTGGGTTTTGCAATTTTCCAGAATATCATGAGCCCAACTGTAAACAGATACTGCTATGATGTATACACTTAAGTGTATAAGCCTTGCATTTTGCTTTATGTGCCTTTTTATTCACGTGCACCAGAGAGAGATCTCTTTGTATTTAATTCTGAATTGAAGATGGTTGAGAAGAGAATTGGTCACGCTAAAGCATTAGGAAAATGTCTAGTCCTCCTGAATGGATTAAGAGATGGAGGTACCTGCACGATTAAAAGAGTTAGGCATTACTTTACTAAGAAATAGTGCTACTTCTCTGATAGAACCCACTTTTATGTGTGCATCTCTATGACTGGTCTTTTAAAGCTCAAAATCCAATGAATGGTGTGAGAGCTTTTCCGATTTTCTTGCCTTATTCTTTCCAGCAGTGGGCAAAAGTGGTATATGTCATTTTTCAGAGTGCCATATTTCACACTTCAGTTTAATTTGGCTGATAATGATTTGTTAAGCAAATGTAAGTATGTAGAGCACATGCTGGGTCTCACACATAAAGTGTTCAGTCACTTCAGCAGTTCCTTTAAAATCCCACTCCTGCCTTATAAAAGCTGCAGGTGCAAAACAGTTTGCCTCTGTACTAGCTCAAACAGAAGATAAAGGTAATATGGAACTTTATATTCAGTATAACTCTCTGGCAAGTATAACGTTGTAAGAAGGGGACTGGGTTGGTAGTTTCCATCAGAAATACATGTTCTAATGAATGGGCTTACTCTTACCGCGTGAACTGTTAAAGAGAAAGGACAACTGGTCGTGACGTGCACCAAGCCTGTGACAACTAGGAAGCATTAGAAGTGGAAAATACGGCTCTTCTTCTTGCATTTGCAGGGAAGAGCTGTGCTTGAGACTCTTTTGATCTCTGGTCCCAAAACTGTGAAGTGATTCTTCTCACAAGGGTTACATCATTTCTAAAGCTTATTTTAAAGTGGAGGGGTTTTTTTCCACCTAAGGAGAAATGCCATATTCTTCTGATCTTTTTCTCCCTCCACTATGTAATTCAATGTATCTTTCAACAGAATTTTCTTACTTTCTTTGGGCGTCCCACAAATTTCTGTTCTTATCCCATTTCCTTTTCATCAGTGGGCTCTCTAGCCTCATCTGCTTTCAAGGATTCAATATCAGCTTAACACTGGTGTTTTGAATATTTCTCTCTCCACTCTCGACTTGTCTGGACTGCATTTTGGCATGTTTCCCTAGAAGTACTTTTTTTATCCACTGAAATTCAGTAAGGACAAAACCAAGCTCCTTATCTTTTCTCCCTTACTCTCTGAGAGTTGATTAACACCGTGGTGTTCCCTGAGACATGGGGCCTTCTGCCTGTTTTTTCTCTGTATCTTCATTCTGGGCCATACCTTAATCTTGCCACATTTTCAACACAATATTTTAGATAGTTAATCTTCGTGTCCATATTGCCAAAACTATCATCTGCTTCCATGTTCGATATGATAGGAGTCATTCCTCTTTATATTTTTAGAGTAGCATTTGACCATTTTATAGTTCAAGGAGAATATTAGCATCATGAGCAAAATCATACTTGCTGCTTTCAGCTCAAAAGTATCTAACATTTACTATGCATCTATTTTCTAGCCTGTTAAAACAGTAAAACAGGAGGAAGTGAAATTTTAGAAAAACCCTTTTTAAATTGGATTAATTACTTAGCTTGCTTATTTCTAACTTAATTGAACATTTTTTTAAGTTTTTTTCTGATGATTTTTCATTGAAGATTTACTTTTTTCAAAAACCATATTATTTGAGTACATAAAAAACGCATAAGCCTTTTGAAGTAAGAAATTTATTTTCATCTTGGCTAACTTGAAAATGACCAAGTGTATTTTTCTCACACAGTCAAACCAAAACATTTTCTTAACTGAAATTGGGCGTAGAACATGGCAAAAGAAAAGCTAATTACAGAAAAACGAGAATAAGTGAGAATGGGATTTATAGTGAAATTTGCTTTCAAAAACTTACCAGTACCTTTTGAAAGGTAAAGAGGTTTAGAATATTAAAAAAAAATATGTAAACATGAAAGGACATTCAAATTAAGCTGTCATACGAATCGAGTCACACATAGCTGTGTTTTTTTGTATTTTATCCAAAGAGCAGGAGTATGGAATGATTTTGAATAGAGAACATGTTTTACTAGCCATCATTGGTGCTACTGGAAGAGATGTGTGGAGGAAATAGTAGAAAATTTAAAGAATACTGTAAAACACAGGTGACCTTTTAAAAATGAATATCTGTGTTTTGTGGAAACTGTGCTAGAAACTCGAAGAGCAAGACGTGAGATGCAAACACAGTCCTATTTCCCACACTTCCTTGCCCATGACTTCAACCTTGGCTTAGGCTCGAGTGCTAATTAGCGCTATGTTCATCTTTTCCTGAGCACAGGATACCGCTGATGTCAACTTGCAGCAAACTATGCACAGGTTATTTTGTGAAGTGGATGGCAGCTAAAGATCAGGGGCTTATTTAATTTAGTACTTTAGATCATGTTCAAATTGTGGTCCCAGCAGTGGAAGGGAAACGTGCGACTCGGTTTTCCCTTAATCTTACTCATTATTGAAATGGCTACTGATATGGGAGGTGGGAAGACAGATAAGAAAGAAAAAAGGATAGATAAAAATAGTTAGAAAGGGGAGTGCTCTGATTACCTATTCCCCCATCAAAATGAACACTGTTTAGATTATTTTCCTTGACAGATAAACTGTGGCAGATTATTACTCTGGTTTAGAAGGATGGAGAGAATGGCAAACTTGAAATTAAAACTTAATTATAAAATAGCTGTTCCAACATACCACTGGCTACACCACTATTACAAAAAGTGAACTTGCACTAGAGCACAACCTATCCCAAATAACACCTACATAAAATAATGATGCAGAAAATAAATATGAAATAGAAGACCAGGACAGAAAATCATTTTGGTGTTTAGCTCTGCTGAAACCAAGGGGATTCACTTTCTGCTAGGTATGTGTGAGTTCAAGGGCATTGCTGGATTGCAGGAAACTCTTTCTGATGTAACTATAAAGCCTGAAAATGAAAGTAATATTTATAGGCTTACTTTAATACTTGGCATTTTTACACTGGCAGTAGGAGCAAAAGGAAATTCTGAGAATGAATACATTTAATTTCTAGGACTCATGTATGCATAACTGTACTGAAGCCAGAAATGCCATTGTATGCACTGAGTGGATAATGCACACTATTAGTAGAAGCTGCTGATTAATATTTAGATAAGGAATTTGTCACTTTACATCTAAGATAATATTACTAGTAAGATCAGATCCACTGCTTTAGTCTGTAGTTGATAGAATACACCACTATTTCTACTTAATTAAAAACCCCTTTCATTATAAGAAGCTATTAGCAAAAGTACATTGAACTTTTAAAGATACAAATCCACTGAAATTAAGCTAGATTGTCAAACGAGGGGCTATTTCATTTTAGGTCTGGATATAATGTATGTCAAAAGAATTTCCTGTTATTGCTACAACACTCAACTTTGTGTTTGGGCCAAATGGCATCCATCAAAAAATCATTTAGCCTTGCTTTGATTTTGTTGAATATAGTCTTCAAGAGAATAAATGCAGATTCACCAAACAACTTGATTTACATCTTAAACCAGTGTCACGATGGATGATGCATTTCCCGGAGACACAGGACATGTGAATTCTGTTGGTGATTCTCTCTTTGTTCGCATGGACTGTGCAAGCCTGAATTTCTACAACTGGATGAAGGTTAAAGAAATGGGAAGCACACAGATGCATGTTTCTATGCATTGTGAGATAGCTGTGGGAAATCAGCATATCAAATTATCTTTTTATATCTAGTTTCTGACATTAAATGTCATTTAGCAAAACATTCAAGGCTAATCAACTGACCATACATTAGGATTCAGTAAACATATCAGTAGGACAACAAACGGTGGACATCGCAGAGTGCTTTAAAGAATTGTTTGCACAGAGCGCTGTAATACTGATTAGGTTGAAGATGATTGGAGGGAGATATATGAAATACGGTATGTTTCTGAAGACAAGTAGCAGAGAAAAGTTTTAAGTATTCTCCAGTGGGTCATACTCAGGACGGGGTCAGGTACCGAAATGATGACCCAGAATCAATAAAAGGTGAAATGACCTTAGATGAATTAATTTTTATTTCTGTGTCTCAGGTATTAAATTAGAAAAATGGGGATAATTTTACTGAGTTTCCTTGTAAAGTACTCTGAGACTATTAGAAAAGGGCAGTATAGCATATGCATTTTGTGGTGTTGTCTGTTTATTTACAGCCTGAAATTTGTCCTGGCGTGGGGGACCTCAGTCTCAGTTCCATCGTCCTTACCACCAGTTTCACTGCAAGTGTCTGTAAAAAGCAGAAACACTATGGTGCTGCCTTCTCATGAGGCAAATGTCTTCTTTCATTCATTAGCTGATGTATTACAGTTTATTACATCTGTAAGGTATAAAGGGAAGCATATCTAAAGAGAATCTAAAAAACCCAACAGCCTTAAGTTTATTAACAATAGTAACTCTGGACTATAAATCACTGTTTACATGAATCCATTAAAAAAGGCCTTGATTCTGGAGCTATTCTGTAAAAACTTGTGTTAGGTCTTTAGGATTTAGCTTATAGGGTTTTAAGAAGGCAAATCTTAACTAGAAGAAGTTATAAAGTTAACTGTGAGGTATGAGCTCAACCACTCTGCATTTTATTATTAGTTGCAGTATGTGGCAAAGTACACAGAGCAGAGATACTCACATCTGTAATGAATAACTGGTTTTTTCTAAATGAAGCTCAAACACATATTAGCACAGCCTATTTATCTGAATGAACCAAGGCTGCAAATAATTAAGGAATCTACTCTGGGAATACTTACACCATCATAGAAGCTGATTTTCCTTCAAGTTGTATCAAAGGAAACCCCAATAACCTTGCTCAACTCATTTTACACACAACTGCCATTCATCAGGCTAGATAACTTGCTGCAAATGAACCCGTTATTTTTACGTATTTATTCATCCTTCCTGAAGTAGTCTGCAAATTTCATCTTGTCCTTTGTCTTGTTCAGTGCACGGTGGGACTGCTGGTGTGAAGGAGCAGACCTTATTTCTTTTATTCCTTATTAGCAGTGCTGTTACAGGCTTTTCCTCGTGATTTTGATAGGTGTTGGGGAGCTGGCTACAGCTGACTGAGCTGACAGTCGTAGCAGCAACTCAAAGACGTGGTGAGGTTTGTCTTGCCTCCACCTGTGTTCCCTGTCTTTTGCAGAGTCCTCAGGACTGGCTTTCTGTACTTTGTTGACACGCTATTTTTGAGAAGAATTTTAATTTCAGTGCAGCAGTAGGTAGGGGAGCCTGTTCCAAATGGATGGGAGGGTGACTGTGGCGCTTGGAACCTGTACAAACAGAAGTAAACCATTTCCTTCACTCAAAAACTCTGTAAGAATATACAAAATGCAGAGGGGAAGAAAACGGTGAAACCCCTGGAGACATCAAGTCCAACCCACTCAAAGGAGGACTGTCACCAGTACTAGATCTAGTCAGCCATGGCTTTGTCCAGCTCAGGCTTTGGAAGCTCCACGGAGGAATTTTTCAGAGCCTCTCCTGCTGAACTGCTACAGGGCTGCTCTATCCGCCTCTGAGAAGGGTTTTCCTAACATCCTACTCGATCCTTCCAAATTGCAATTTCTGGCTGTCGCCCCTCATTATATCATCTGACACTACCGAGAAGAATTTGGATCCGTCGTCTTTCTAATTGCTCTTCAAGTATTTGTAGGCAGCAGCCTATAATTATTTGATCCCTTTAGCTTCACATAACGTAGCTGATTTATTTGAATATTAATGCCAGCAGACATTCAGTTATGTTTATAGTTCATTCACATCTAAGATATCCAGTGCTGATGGCTGGATTGCATTAAAATCTTTGATTTTTACTTCCATTCAGTACATTAGAAATAATTTCTTTCCATATACCTCTTCCATGAGGTACATTTTCTCCCGTGCTCAAAATCTCAGCTCTTCTCAATGCTCAGGGAAGATTATTCTCCTGTTTTGGAACCATGTTTGGATTTTCCATGTCTATTTCATCCTGCACAGATTATCTTCCTTCATACTTCTTTATGTCTGAAGCCTCCTTTGCTTTGCTTCTTAATTTGACTTGGAAAGCTAATTAAGCTTTACTTTTGGCAGTTCTTTATTCCTATACTTCTTTACCTCTTAATGGTATGGCTTTACTGCGTGCTGCAGATCCTATTCCTCCTCAGAAAGCCACTGATTGAAAAGTGATTTCTTATGAATGTAAGGATTTACTTTTATAGGATTCCTGGTCCAGGTTCTAAACTGCAAACTAGTGACTGTGTTGACATTGTTTATGCTACTGTCTCTTAGCTTTATATTAAAATGACTGATAGTATTTGTAAAGCTTTATGGAGTTTTGCAGGTTTTTAGTTTAAATGTTTAGTTGGTT
The DNA here is from genome assembly GCF_964188355.1 of Buteo buteo. Classification (NCBI taxonomy): domain Eukaryota; kingdom Metazoa; phylum Chordata; class Aves; order Accipitriformes; family Accipitridae; genus Buteo; species Buteo buteo. Next base: position 5,772,603 of record NC_134187.1, on the reverse strand, counting down.
TTTGGTTTAAATGTCACTGAGAATTATGATTATATATGATATGAGGCTGGCCCACTTACTCTAAATTAGATTGGGCACAGTTTTTATGGTTTGCGTGTCTGCTAAATCACCTCTGCATTTCACAGCTTTAGGCGCTGGAAAATATTTATAGTTTTTGCTTAGGAGTGCATACAAGTTTAGATACAAAAAACTCTTAAGTTAAAGCTCAGAAGAGGTTTGGTCGTTTGTTTTTTCTTTTATATCTCTGTGTTATTTTGCAGATGTTTCCTATTGCATTAGAGAAGAATCATTAGCAGTAGAGAAGTGGGGTTAATTGGTTGGTGAGGGAGGCAAAGAGAGGATTTTTTTTCTCCTGGTCTTGTCTTCGCCCATGTGCAGTGAGTTGCTCTGTGCCTCCTCTTACCTATTTGTAAAATGGCTGTAGAACAGATATCACTGTCATATGAACAAAAATCTAAAAGTCACATAGGTAACCTAGCTTTTCCAAAATAAAGATACCAACATTAAAAGCAACCCAAAAAGGGAGTGATTTGTATTAATGAAGAATGTTTCATTCATTCTTAGTAATCTTATCCCTTACTTTCTTGACTTGCTAAATCCCTTCAATAATCAGTGTTCCTTCTTGAAACTTACCCAACCTTGCAACTTTTCTTCATCCACCTTGCATTTCACTTTGAATCAGTCCTCCCTCTTGTCTTTTAGAAAAGCATCATCCACTCTGTCATTCTGAGAACAGAGATTTCTGTCTATTTTCATCATACCTTTATTGATTTTACTCACACTTGTTTTCACTCTTTTTGGTAAACTTACTTATCAGTTTGTGACTGATATTTGAGTTCACTTCCTTATAAATACATCACAAAAATGGAAGTGTTCTATTGTTTTTGAGGAATGAAGGTACTTTTCCATTTGTGTTTTGATGCTTTTTTGTTGTGTGTTTGGGGTGGTTTTTTGTTGGAAATTCATCAGTTGCACTTTAGCAATTGCACTTTAGCCTTAGATAGTCTTCCCCCTATTTCCATAAACACTGCAGAGAATACCTCTAATAATTAAAGAAATATGTACCCTTTTGCTGACCCTTTAGACTGCATGCTTGTGTGCTTGTGGAGAAATATCAAGGTCTATTCTTGAAGAAATCTGTGCTACCGTTTTTTAGGAGCTGAACCATCTGAATCCTGGTGATTGCAGATGCCAATCTGCAGCATGGTTTTCCTGAAGAAAATCAAGTTTTTTCTTTTTATCTTTGCTTTTTTGCCCTGAGCCCCTCCTTTCGAAGATTTTGGTGATGTTTCAGTGTCTCTTAAAATCAAACGTGTAGTGCTAACGCTTTCCTTTGTGGCTCCCAAAGGACAAAGAAAAATGCTGGAAACTCTGGTTTTCCTCCTCCCCACTGGCATCATTGACATTATCTTCTTCTGACTCCGCTGGTACCAGTAATGGATATCCTGGCTTTGTGCTCAGCCTTAGTAACTTAACACATGAGCAGTTTTAGTGGAGCTGCATTTAATTAGAAGATTGTACAGTTGAATTCCCAAAGCAGAGATCTCCTCGGGGCACGGGAAATTATTTGTCCTCTCCTAATGGATGTATATAGGTCCATGGCTTGGGCCTGTTGCCCATTTCCAGAGATTTTTGCAAAAGACCAAGTACTTCTGTCCCTTGACATGAATCTCGTTTCCACTATTTTTTCAGACTTCTTGCTCGTTCAATTGATAGTTTACTGGATTGACTCTCGACTGACTGTCTGCCAAAGCCTTTCTGGTTCATAACCGTTTTGAGAATGTGCAAGTTTTAATTGTGAAACATTGATAGGTAAAATATTTAAAAATTCACTGAATTTGACCAAACGTCCCCATAGACAATTGAAGTCTGACTGTAGCCAATAACTTGAGTTTCAAGAGGAGAATTAGAAATACGCCATGTATGATGAGATTCCTGGCATATTTTCTTGGTTTCCTACACATTCAGCAGGTGAAGTCTGGGTTCTCTAGATACATTAGGGACAAATAGCCTCCTAACATTTTCCATTGAAGATCAGACCTCTTTAAAAAAAATGCAAGAATCACGGAGTTCTGTGAGACACTACATGGCTGAAAGGTTTTGTTTTATTTATTTATTATTTATTTTTATTTTTCATAGACTGTGTTAGAAGTTTAGAAGTAGACTGTGGACCAAATTGCTAGTAGTACACCATGAAAATCTTCGATCTAGGAAATTTCTGCAAACAGCTTTTTCTATCTTGTTTCCTTTATCCCTGTCAAAACCTCTCTGCATCTTTCCTCAGTAAACTTCATGGCTTATACTCACCCCCTTCATGTCATCCATCCTGCAGTCTTGAGAGGTCAGTCCAGTCTCTGATGAGCCTAGGGAATCGGTCTCTGTTGCCTCCAGGATAGCTTTTTCAAAGAAATGCTTTCTCCCATACTGCCCTTAGGCTTAGGAGTAGCTTTCCTGAACAACTTCAAAGATATTTTCCATTGTTCTTCAAATTATCTGTGAAATGCCCTCATATTTTAGTGTATTCTAGTTTTGAGAAAAGATAGTATTTCCATGAAAGGTTATTTCAGAGCATCTCCACACAAGTCAAAGTGAATTTAATTGCATGAAAGATGACAGCATTTGCACGTTCGTATCCCAGTTGTGGACTCTATACCAGTTGCCAAGTTATCTATTCCAACATTTTAGAATTCAGCCTATCTTTTCATTATAGTTTAAAGCCCTCCCATTTTTTTATGCCAAGAACATACTTAAGAAATAAAATGCTTTAACTTTTCCAACAGTTGCAGTCAATTTGAAGGATCTAGTAAACATTACTGAAGCACAGCTAAGGGAAATCCCCTATGGCTAATAAAATTTTGGTAGTAATAGCAGATAAATTTTGAAGTTTTCATAATAGATTATCTAAACATCTCCAATGCAAAGCATAAACAAAGCAGGCCCAGAAGCTATTGTATAGTTTTTAAAGTATCTTCAGATTCTAGAGAGAATCTGAATAAATGTAACAATTGTTAAATTATTGATGTTCTGGCAGAAATGCTGCTAATTTTTTTCACTATTGTTGCCGATATTTCTGTTAAGAATTTCAGAGTACATTTTATGGTTTTTTTAATGTTAGTGACATCTTCCTACCTCCCAGTAGTTTGATTTTAACCATTTGCATAGTTTCAGTCCATTAAAACTGTCTTTTAGCAAGAGGAAGTGTAGTAATTTATCCTTACAGGGATGTTGTGACTCAAACACTCCCTTCTCTTCCTCTTGCTCAATCCAATGTAATTAAATAATAGATTTCATTTCATAACTTTGCAGTAGCAATAAAGAGGAAATTATGTTCAGAAGGCATGTTTATTTTTTTTCCCCAGCCTTTTCATGGTTTAAAAGTGATTCTTTCTCTTTGTGCTAAAGTAATGTGAAACAGCCTTTTCAAACTTATGTCCTTGGGAAATGAATGTTAATTAAAGAATGAACATGAAATAAGACTTAGGAAATCAGTGCCGTTTTTCAGACACAAATATCTGTTGTTCAGATTTTACATTTATGCTCCTTCATGTTGCTTTCCTTTCTCTGAGCAAGAGCTCCCTCCTGTTTTCTTTCATCTTCCCAAGAGAAAATCTGTCATGTTCATGCTATCATCTGTACAATTTACCTTGCATTTTTTGAAGCTCTGAGAATCAGAATTGATATAAATAAGAAAGAAAACACAGGAAACCAACACATATATACAAAAATTTGGAATTCCTTTCCTATTATTTTTACATGAAAGTGGGCCTACCTTGGACCGGGACTATTGTTTTCATAGATTTCCATCTATTTTTATCTTTATCTTGGATTAGAAGATTTGTGGAAGAAAGGTGATGTAGCTTCAGGATTTTGAAGCCATTTTGAAATAAACTGGAGAGAGATTTCTTGATAGAAGAGAAAAATTTCATAGAATTTCCTATTTTATTACACAGTCTGATTATACCTTGTCCCCATTGACATATTTTTCTCTACAATTAAATATTACAGAACAGACTGAGACAGTCTCTAGCGTCATAATGTATACTCCACGCATATATTGTGGTTGAAAAAAACATTAGAATCAAATATTTTTCACTTCTTTTTTTTCTATTATTGTTTTCTTTTTCTATTGATAATTTGGGTATGTCTTGCAAGTTGACACCTGCCTGTCAAAATTCTGCAGGCAGTATAATTTACCTTAAGCCCAGACATCCATATGGCCTGTCTGCTGTCCAAAACCATTTGAACCAGTAGTCATTTACACATATTGTGTGCCTCACTGTTTAATCTGAGCGATCCTGTAGCATTTAGTTGTAGTCACCATGCAAACTGAGAGGGCCCCACTTGGTCGACGTGCATTTGAGCAGATGAGGTAAAATCTTTTAAGTTGCAAAGTCTTCCATCACTAGCATAGTATTTCCAAGTATGAACATAATGGCATATGTCTTCAGGGCTCTGAATAATTGTAGAGCTTTCTAATGGAAGATGTTGCCATTTTGTATTTTTGATTGAACCTGAATCCTTTTTTTCTCTTTCTGTCTCCTAGTCTGAATTTTCAAAGCAATGTCTTGCTTATGTCCTTTGCGGGATTTAATTTTTTGAAGTATGTATTTGTCCTCTATTTTGAGGTGTTTGAAGAAAATTTTTTTATGACTTTGGGATCAGTTCAGTCAGAGGATCAAGGTCCTGTCTTCTCTATATTCGCTGCACTGATGGTTGCCTGCTCTTCGTAGTAATACTTGCTTTGCAGTTCTTTCATTAGCCTGGGGCTTGCTCTAAAAGCAGTTTATCTCTGTGCTTGTAATAGGTAAATATATGTCTTATTTTCCCTGTGACAAACAGTGAAGCCTGATTCCAATTTGCTGTCATATGGGAAGGAAGAGTATTTATTTAGTGTTCTGGTGAAACTAATATAAGACAGTGATTGTTTTCCTATGTGAGCAATGTAAGGATGCATGATTTAAACAAATGTTACTCTCTACAGCAATGGGAGAAAGAAACCTGTTTATATTAGATGGTCTCTCAATCAACAGAGAACAGGTTTTTTTCTGCTTGCATCATTGGAAACTGCGTAACAATAATCCTGAATGGTGGTTTCTTCTGGGATTTGAAACCAAAGGACAGGAAGCTGTGGTATAATGTAAACCTCTGCTGGTTTGCATGCCATAGTAATACTGGAGAAAGAAAAGAAATAGAAATAATCGATGGAGAGGACCTGAGTCTGAGTTAATAGACTAAATATTTGAAAATAATATTATCTTCACTACTTAAGAAAGGTAAATTCTAATTGCTTTTTGTTGTTTTACTAAAGGAAAAGTGAATGCATTTATTGCTGAAAAGATTGCACATTCTTATTTTTTCAAAGTAACATTTAGTACTAAAAAAGCATTCAAAGATGTAACTTAGATGGAAGTAATAGCTATAGCTGAGATTCTCAACTTGGAATTACTATAGCGATACTGCTGTAAAAGTGAAACAGCTCATTGTGAAAGTTTGAGTCCAAATGTAGTTAGTTCTATTATAATTTGGACTAGGTGACCTTTAAATGTCCCTTCCAACCCAAACTATTGTATGATTCTGTGATAATTTCCTCCAAAACATCAGGATTTATTCAGTTTAGATACAGGGAAATTTGCTGCCAGTGATTTACAGGGGGATGGCAGCATTTACTTCAGTGTCTAGAATATCCTGACAATCCTAGAACACGGACAGTCAGTAGAGGACCTCTGCACTCATCTTCTTCAGAAATACAGAGATGCGTTTGCAGAGGTTGGAGTGCTTTTAGCCATGAGAATTTTTCAGTTTCGTATTGGCTAATGAATCTTTCATATCTACAAAGTTCACACTTCACAAAGCTTTTTTTCACGGTCTCTTGCTCGTTCTGAAGAACACTACTCTATCATTTCCCCTTGAATGATATTTTTCAAGCTTATTTTTTCTCCCTTGTATAATAATAACTAGAGTAGAAGTTTCCAAGTTTGTTTTCTTGCTTGCCGTTATCATCACCAGCAGTGGGAGAGAGCATCAGCAGCGGCCATCTCCAGTGCTACACCAAATCTTGAATTAACATCTATGTAGCCACTGAATAATTTGACCATATTAAAACTGAATTCAATGAGTCTGAATACTTTTCTGCACTTAGAGACTTTATGGTTTTAATGTTGTTGGTATAATTTCACTTTGGTCAGTATTGCCTGCTATAAATGTCAGGTGTGCAATAGGGTTTCTTCTGTTTCATGGAGAGTAGAAGAATTACAGGTATAAAATGTTAGCCCAAAAAGTTGATTTTGGAATTAGAATTGAAAGAAGGAAAAATCAGAAAAAGTCATGCCTGAAGCTTAAGTTGAAATGTAGTTACTGTTCACAAACACATTAAATTCTTTTCCCTGCATGACAGAGGATGCAACAACAAGCTCTAATTTAAGAAGCTGAGCTTAAATTATTTATAAAGAAGATATTTTTAAAAAAATACTTTGATTTACAGCTCATCTTTTGCAAAATAGCAGTATTAATTTCATATTTACTTGGAATTTTTTTTTCCTGATTTAATCTCTTTAATATAATTTTAAAAAATCATGCCATTTCCAATTGATGCCAATCTTCACTTTCAGTAGCAGAGCCTGGGCTATTTGGCTTTAAGAATAAGGTATCATTTTTCTAAAAATTGTGCCTGTTTATATTTTAAACAAGAATGGTTCAGAGTATCAACAAATGTAGGGGTCAGCTATGATTATGCCTGCTAAAAATAAAAAATATAGAACAGAAGGATTCAGCTTCCCTTAATCCCAGTTTGTGGTGGGATTGCTGCTCTACTGCCTGCTGAACTGCAGGAGTTACTACACCATGCCCATTGAGCTGAACAAACATGCACAATCCCTTGTGGAAGTTGAATTATTCCACACATGAGAAAAGGTTTTCACCTCTTTTTTCCCCTCCCTTCTCCTATGGAGCAACACCTAAGTCTTTTAGACATTGCTAAAGAATGGAGTAGTGAGACCCATATGTCTTCATCAGCAACCTGGATGGGTGACACAGGTGATAATACTAAATTGGGGGATGGCTGACAAATGGCAGAGCTTCATTCCAGTGGGAGCTTGATAAACCTGAGGATCAGATAGACATAAATCTGGTAGGTGTCCACAACTGTGGCACGATAAGCCCACGTATCACTGTGTTTTGGGAATCTGCTGCTCTGGGATGTGTTGTGGCGTACAGTCTGAAGATGCCCTGGGTGGCCAAATACAGTCTGACATCTTCTGATGTTGTATTTATACATTTCCTTGGAAAGAAATGGTATATGCTTTAACTTAGAATTGTTTAGTCATGTTCGCTTTTATGACATTGGTCAGTAGAACACCTTCCTCTTCCAGCTGCAGTTTTTTTCCAAAGGTGTGTTTTCCTGTTAGCCCATTCCATTACACTAGCTGAGTCCATGTAGTTTTCTAAAGGCTGTGTACATTTTTCGGATTTTTTTTCTTTCTTTTGTGTGTTTAGAAGGATCTTGTTTGTAACATGAAGAATATTAGCTCAAGCGAGCTGCAGGGTGTTCTGCTCTTGGTGTTTTCTCTTCCTAAAAGTATTTACCTTCCTTTATTGCATTTCTTCTATTTGGATTATATTGTGTTGCTAAAAAACAAAAATAAAAACCAAAAGAAGGCTGCAACCTTTTCTGTAATCAGAAGTATGTGGATTGCCAGTAGAATGAAGAGAGATGATGATGTCCAGAATTCTATTAAATGTTCAATTTAAACAAATGGGAATAATAACAAGATGTCTTTGCATCATCATACTAATCTGTAGGGGTGTTTGATCACAGTGGTATGGTTAAAAACACGCAGGCTGAGATGGAGGACTGTGCTGGAGTTCGTAGGACTGGCTTTCACACAATTTCAGTGTGAAGGCAGCTGAGGAAAGGGCTGTTTTCTCCTTTGTTCGAACAGTCTGACTTCTGAAATTTAGATCAACTGCTTTGATGTCAGAGCCATCGTTCTGTATTGGACCTGTAGACGTACTCTTTTTGCTTTCAAAGAGAAAGGGTCCTTGTGTAACCTGCTTATTGCTGGACATGCTTTGGCAATAATTCTTCTCCAGCTACTAGTAACTGGCTGCAGACTCTCTGGATCCAGATCCAGCTGGTCGGGCTGGCTGAGCTGTGGAAACCAAAACCCATTGCCACCTGCTAGAAGGCAAGACGAAGCAGTCGGTCTTGCTTCAGAAACTAAGAGTAAATTTTTTTTTGGAGAAACAAATATAACAAGTTAGGTACTTGAAAACAAGTTTTCAGTAAATGCCAGGGACAGTGGGTTATGAACTGATGTTTTCTTATTCTCATGATCTTGATCGACTGAGCTTCACTGTATGTCTAAGCTAGAAAGTGCTCCTCTAAAGCCTCAGAATGGGACGCAGAGCTTTATCTTCTCAAGGTCACACATAATCACCTCGTGTTACATTAAACGGTCTTCAGTAAAAAATACTTAGATTCAAAACCGGATACCTAATAACAAGAAAATGAATTGTCTTTTAATCTGCAGATGAAAGTTTCAGGTTTTAGAGAGCTTGTGATGATTTAGTCATGCTGTTTAACCCTTGTGCGGTCATCCTAAATCATTACCTATTAGAGTACTCTAATGGACTCCATAATGTAATTATCCTCCCAGGATGTGCTAACTGTGTAAAGCACGTTCCTATGCTGACGAGTGGAAACAAATTCTGTATTTTTCCCGTGTCTGTTAGGATTAGAAGTTCAGGTGTCAGCAGTAGTAGTATGTGAGATATTATATGGAAAGATTTAAGTGAAAACCAAAGTTTAATTGCTTTCAGAAAAGTATTGGGATGCTCTGTTTAGAAGACATTTATGGCACTATATCTAAATTCAGAATATTCTATTGGTATTTTTATAGTTGAACACTTTTGTTCTAGAAAAGATGAAAAAATAGGACATTTTTATGCATATATAATAACAAAACAACCCTCCTGCCTCAGAAAAAAATTCGGCCAGGTGAACTATGATCTAATTTTCCTCTATAATAAAAACAAAATCATAGCTCCTGAAGCATTATTCTTGGCTGCCAGCAGTTTCAAAGCATGCAGACATTACCATTTTGACTCTGTCCTGCCGTTTAACTGGAAGGATTATGTCACAACATAGTATGTTTGTTTTCCAGCTTTTTGTCTGTTTGTCCGTCAAGACGTTTTTGTAGAAGAAGTATCGGTGATTGTTGACTTTGGAGGTAGTGGAAGAAAAAATAATTATGAAAAAAAAAAAAAAAGCAGACAGTACCATTGAAGTAACTGTGCTCCTGTCATAGGAGAATGAATACTCCTTTCAACAAATCTATAATTTGCAGAAGTTGCAAAAAGAAAATAGCCGTAAGGTGACTGTTAACATACTTCAGTTCATCCTGCCAAGAAAGTTAACTTCATAAAGTCATTAAACCAGTGATTACATTTTAAAATATTATTCCCCAGCCATTTCTTCTTAGACTTTAAAATATAGTTACTGTATATACTACCTTCTTTGTAATGTGAAAAATTGTAAAATACACTTATTTTTCATAAACTCCTAATTATTAACAGAGCTATTTGCGCTCCTATAGTTAAAGTCATTTCAACACTTCCGTTATTTAAACTTCACTTTTAGGGGTTCATAATTTGGCTGTAATAAAAAATACGTTCAGACTCAGAGGTCTCAAATATTGTTTGCTAGCATTAGGAAATTTAGCCTGTTTTTCTTTAAGAAGCTAAGTAATTTGGATTGTTTGCTGTTTTGCAGTATAATCCAAAATATTTTGTAATGTGGACTAAATAATTTCAATAATTAAAAAAATTAGGAAAAGCCAGTGAGTACGTTGGAACTGCTGCTGCCCCAAATTCTGTGGCCGACACTGAATATAGCTGAGGCTCAGGGAAAGGAGATGGTGGGAAATTCTTGCCACATCTCCACTGTTGCTATATAATAACCTCATATATGAAAAGCTATTGCAGCATTTATATCACACCTATCATCTGGAGTCATAGGCAGTAGACGCACTGCTTACAGAGTAAGAACCCCCAGTACTTCCATTGCAGCGAAAGGAGAAAGACCTCCTGACTTCAAGGTTGCATAGCTGAAAATTGCTTTTCTGGAATGATAAATGCTCGGGTGCTCGGAGATGGATCGTTTCTTTGGTACGGCTTCCTGAAATCCCCCTTCATCATGTAACGCAGCCACGGTAATGACTCAACAAGGCCTTCAGCTCCGGAAATTAAGGAATCGGGGCTTATTGCATATTAATGGCAACTCTGGGACAGTCAAATAAGACAGTTTGTTATAATACTAATTATAGCAAAGCACTCATGTTGTGGTTTGAATGAGTCAATTATGTGTGTGTTAAAACTATAAATACATCCTCCCCCCAACCTAGGCTGTGTGGTACGTAATTTTTTTTTAATTGCTTGGATACATATTTACCTGAGCATATCCTGGTTTCCCAGGTAAATATGTGTACCAATGCAGAACTCATTATGGTCTGTTTGGATAAATAATCCATATTTTATAACTGTACAGGAAGTAATTATTTTCGTATTTTGCTTTCTTTAAGCCAAAGAAATTAAATGCCGTGTGTTCATTCCTTAAAATAAAATAGATGCAAAAGTCAAGGCAATACGAGAATAAAGTTTTCATTGTTTTGGTAGAAACTGAGAATATTATTCCAGATTTTGATCTTGTGTTTAGCCCAGAATAACTCCATTAAAGTAAACAGTGTTATTCAGGATTTACTTAGATGCAAATGGGACGTGAATTTGGCCCCCTTGCCTTACTCTCCCTTACTTCATTGGGAGGTTCCTGTAAGCAGCTGGCACACAATCTTTGCTTTAAATGACATTGTCACATGTTTATCATTTGGAAAAATAAGGTATTTCAGCTACATGCAGAAATTAACATATCTGAATTTTATGGTAAGAAAATTAATGTCTTCTAGAATCATAGAATGGGGTGGGTCGGAAGGGACCTTAAAGATTACAGTTACGGTCCTGTAGGCGTTAGGGAACCAGAGCATACTTGCACGACGGATATTTCTGCCATTGTTTTATATGATATTTGGAAAAGCAGTGTTGTGTTACCACCGTGCTAAGGTCAGGTTTTGTAACACTTTTAAGCTTAGTGGGGCCAAAGTCAGCCTTGGCATAAATCCACTAACTGCAGTAGATTTACACCAGAGATGAATATTGGCTCGTTCTTGGTAAATTTATTTTTATCCAGCTCTTTATATTTTATGTTAGAAATATAAGTAGCTTGCGTGCCCTCAAACTAATCAGAATAAGAAACAGTTTTGCTTATGCCAAAAAATAGAACTATCGTTTTTCACATTCTTACATTTTTCAAGTAAGATTATATTACTGTGACTTCTGAATTCCTGAAATCTCTCTGGTCTCTGTGACTGCAAGGCCAAGAGAGGGTTTCAAGGGGAAAATCTGAAACTCTTCGTGCAGTATGTTTTGTGTTGTGCATACGAGATACAGTTAACGTTTTATATGCATGTGATTAGTGTGGAAAAAAATTAATGCAGTCCAGTATTATGATTTATGGACTGAATCTTTTGCCCAGTGAACACTTGCCAAAATGAAAATCTTTCCCCCCCCCTCCTCCTTTGGATATTAGAAACAGCTACTGTTTTTGTTGATCTTTTTAACTTCTGAATAGGCCTATTTCAAGTCATAGCAGCATGGGAGCTCAGATTAATAATATACTTATTCAGCCAGTGATACTGAGTGAAACCATTGCTAGTGTGAGTATGAAGGATAGGATTTCTTTAAATTATTTTCAGGTGCATTAATGCATTTCTGAAAGAAGAATATAGAGATATTTGAAAATAAATTAAATTTCTGTTTATCGATTGTTACAGGTGCGTATGAGTTTTAATATCAAGAATTTTTTAAGGCGTCTCTCCTTTTGATAAGTTCTGTACTGTGCGCACTGTCAGTCCATCCATCAGATGGTCAACAAGGATAACAGCAAAGAGATTATGATTAAATCTTGCCTTTTGAACAATATTTTTGAATTTAGAAGAAAAGGCATCTTCCATGCTGTGAAGCATCCTTTCTATCCCACCTACTCTACAGCTTCATCTTAAGCCAGAACCAAAGGCTAGCGAGGTGAAAGGAGCAAATCCCACAGAATTCTCGTCTGCATTTGAGGTAGACCTCCTTAGCCCAGTAGTTTGATAAGCATCAGCTTGATAAGGATCAGCTTGTACTGGTTTTGATATGATCTCTTTGTGTATAAATTAGCCCAGTTTCCTGCACCTACCGAAGGTGAATCCAAGGCTGATGTGCTTAGTCCCTTACAAAGAGATTTTTTTCTTTACAGCACAGTTTGAGGAGTTTGGGGCCTTTAGAGGCACTGTCCCGATGGAGGCGAGGACAGATCTTTGCTTCACGCTCCTTTGGCCACCTCTTATCAATTTTTTGCCATTCATTGCTCAATCCCATCTTTACCTCTATCATGTCTGAATGGCCTGGCCGGCTCAATTAAGGTTTTTCCAATTACCTTATTTATAGAGTCAGTGTTTCTTATCAATTTATTTTCTTTCTCTCAAATGAAATAAGAGTATGCCTAAAAAAGTTCTTCATGTGAGTCTGGTTTGTACTAATGATAAGTCAAGTAGGCGTAGAGTTTCTTTCAAAAAATACTTAGGTAAGCTGTTTAAAATTAATATTTGTTGTTCTAAAAAATTGTGAGAGGGATCAGCCGCCCTTCCACAGTTGCAGATAAAGTGCTATGGCAAGAATTTGGCATTTTTACATTGCCTGAGAGAATTATATGTTCATTTTCTGGGCTAATGTGGTGCAAGAAAAGAAAAAAAAAAAGGGGGATGTAGTGCTTTTTAAAAGCAATCCCTTTAAACATAAACAAAAAAGCTTTTGCTTGAGATTTGTCAAAAGTCTTTCAGTCTTTTCATAAAATTGTTATTCACTTCTTGGCTAACAAGAGCCGAGTGACACCTTTGAGAGTCCCAGCTTGTGTTTTAGTGCATAGCTTGTATTTTGCTATGCGCTACCATGCAAAATATTATCTGAACTTATTTAAAACAAACCCTAGTGAATAAATTTTTTAACACAGAAACAGCCGTCCTAATTTATTCATTGATTTTAGTTGCAGCAAGCAGCTGAAGTTTCTCAGCTGAGAGGAGCTCGAGTCATCTCTGCTGAAGATCTCCTGTTCTTAATGCGCAAAGATAAGGTATCGTAATGAGACAAAAATTTCTTACTTTACATAGTAAGCTGCTTACCGTGTTGTAAAGTGCTTGTTTATGCTATGTGAAAGGAGACCATCATCACGAAAAGCTTTATTTAAAAGTATAGCTGCTCTGCAATTGTATCGTGTTGGACACGGTACAATATTTACATAACATTTTAATTAATTCTCATTTTTTCCTGTAACTTCAATTATCAGTAGATTTTTTTCACTAAGCTTTAGGTTGGGTAATATGCCTTAGACCTTAAACCAATTTGTTAATAAAGGTGTAAATATTGATATTTATAACTCTTTTATTAAAAATCAGTCATTCTAATTTCCTCATAGTTATGCAGGGTGTAGATGTGACATTTTACAGTGTCACCATTACATTTTTATCATCTAGGATGTCATTAAATCCTGACTTGATTTTACTTTATAATATATTTCCTGTACTGTATGTCACTAAAATTTCTCTGGATAGTAAGGAGAGCAGGTCAATAATTTAAAAAAAAAAAATTTCCATGCAAAGATTGAGTTCATTTTCTTTCTTCAAATTTCAAAATTATTAAAAAATTATTGTCAACTGTTTTAATCAACATTATTTATTCTTCGTCTCCTTTTCTTCCTTTGTTCCCCCCTTTCTCTCCTCCTTTTCTCTCCCCTTTGTTTTTCTTTCCTCATTTGATAGTTAAAACCTAGTGACCAAAACAATATCAAAATTTAAAAAACACTAAAACATGAAAACTAATTGCAGTTTCTTTATTGGATATGATCGTAAGGCTATACTGAAAACATTGGTTAATATGGATGTCAAAGTTCATGGTAATATGCATTTGTAGGTTTCAATTTCCAAACTAAGCAAAGATTTTGGAGTGCCCTAAAAGAAACCTGATTTCTGAATTTCTGCTTTCTGAAAGTCAAACCCATACCTGTCTCACAGTTGGCAAGCATCGTACCAAGGAGCTCAAATAAATAATTTTAAATGTGGAATTGGTACTGACCTTGATGTACTTTCTATGTATGGATTTTCAGCAGAATCAAAAATTATGAACATTATAAAAATCATATTTACTGAGTAATGTATTACTCATTCTTATGTTTGTGTCTTACAAAGTTAGTCTAAATAAAAAATAACTGTATAATACTAATTAATATAAATGTATTTTTTCTCTTAGAAGAAGCTTAGAAGGCTACTTAAATACATGTTTTTTCGAGACTACAAATCTAAAATTGTCAAAGGAATAGAAGAAGATGACCTCCTTGAAGGTAGAGAAAAAATTACTTAATATGGGGGAAGCTCGGTATTTTTGTAAATGTGCTGAACAGCTCAATGCAAGGTATTAATGTCTTCCTTAATATTTAAAGACACAAAAATATTGTCTTCAAGTAATTTGGTTTAAAATCTCTGCTTTTCCATCTGAAGTACTTCTAAAGTAAGTATTTGCATCTACCGTTCAGATGGTAAGTATCACTGCTTAATGTCAGAACTCTGTTGAAGTAAGAAACTGGTGCTGATTAAAGGGCTAATTGATTTCAGCATGTGTAATTTAAATGCGGCAGCTACCGTGTGCAATTGAATGGACGTTTGTTAAATTATTATCAAAGGGTTTTGACATGTTTTACAAAAAAAATCCCATAATCTGAAGTCGTTGAATACTAATATATGTCCTGGGTTTGTTTTCAGTGTGGTTTAACATTTTATATTTTGAATCTGTAATTTAAAGAATGGGAAACACTTTTGTTTCCCCATTCTGTGAGGATTTTATAACAGATTTTATAACCAATGCATTTAAAGGAAAAGCTCTTCAAATTAAAAAATATATTAATTTATGCCATATAATTTGCTGGTATAAAGTTTTGTTGATTTATATTAACAGAAGAATTAGCATTTCCTTTGTAAAAAGTTAAGTTGAAACTTATCACAGCAAATCTAAACCTTGCCGTATTTTTATAACATCTAGCAATGTCCATACGCAACTTTTGTATTTAACTTATTTCCTTTCTCAGAGCTTTTTATTTTTATTTTTTTCCCCTTACAATTAATTCCTTGTGTTTGGTTCCTCTGAGCATCCACACTGATGTTAGGTAAACATTGTACTTCTTGCATTGACTTAGTCAATCTGTGGATAAATTTTTGTCAACTCATTTGAGATTTAATTTGCCTGTGGCATTTTCTTTTCACCACACGTGAAAGTATATTGTTTCATGCAAGCAATCTGGCAGTGTAGTTTCCTACCTGACAGCTTTAGGTTTTTTAATACTGAAGTCAGTGTCACTATTTAAAACAAATAAACAATTTTCATAAGCCATTTAGATGCTCATGAAATGCTTCCTAAACACAGTTCATCTGGGATTAAAGATTGCATTTTCTGGCATGCTTTGGTAATTGAAGCCATTAATTCTGTTTTGTGTAGCTAATGTCTTTATTACTGCTATTCTGTTTAGAACAACAGAGATCACCTTGCCAGGGTTCTCCAGGTTTTACTGGAGAGCAGTGCCGTAGAGCTGCATCTTAGTGCTTGTGTTATGGTTTGCTTTAGGCAGTAGGTAACGAGGATGTTCTACGCGCTTTTGGGAAAGAGCATTTCTTCTACATATTCTGTTCTGTGAGTGAGGGGTTTTGTACATCCAAAGAAGGGTGGTTTCTTCTACAGCTCTGTCCACTGTGGATCCTTCAGTGAGAAATAATGATATATGAGCAGTCGACTAGGTTTCTCTAGATTCCTAGTAACCACTAGGTTGTACTAGAAAATGCTAAAGGTGATTTTTTCCTACGGTGCTGCTGCAGCATAGCAGTGACATCACCTCGGTCAGGTAGCACAACTTGTGTATGGGGAGGACAGTAAGAACAGGACTTTTCTGCACAGTGCATCTGATTCTAAAACACGTCCCTTCTAGGGACATTGGTTGGTGTTTGGAGAAGCCAAATAACTTAAGTTTGTTGTTCTTTGCTTACCTTTGTGAAGACAAATTCAACAGTAATAACACGAACAAACGGCAGAAGCTTGCTCAGGACTTTCTCAACTCCATTGACCAGACTGGAGAGCTCTTAGCCATGTTTGAAGATGATGAGATTGATGATGTCAAGCAAGAGCGAATGGAGGTAATTCTTTTCTTTTACGGATACCCAGCTCTAGCAGAGAAAACTGTGAAGTATTTCATACACCATGCTAGTCCGATGCCTTTTTTGTGCTGCATATATCATTGTTACATGTTTCTATCCTTTTGCCCAGTTGGTCTAAAGGAACCCTATTTCCATATTTTTCCTATTCACTCAAATGTTTCCTGATATCTAAGCATGCATGTTGAGAAGGAAGATTACAAACGGGTAGTTATGGATCTTTCTGTCTGCCAGGTATTTGCATTTCCTTCCTGTAGAAAGCAGATTGTATTTATAAACATTTCACATGCATTTTTCACAATCTTTTTTTTTTCTTTTTCATTATTCCTCTCATTAGAAAATCGTTTCAATAGCATTTGAGGAGTCTTTTTATATAACACAGCTTACAGATAAAATACTCTGTGCAAACATGCTTCAGTATATGCTCTTCTCTCCATCCTGCATTCAAGTCCTGTTTTCTGATCTATGTACATATGAAAAATTACGTCTACATTACAGAATGCAGTAACATATCACTCTGAAAAAGCTAGCCTGGGATCAAGAAGCAGTGTAGCCGTGTTGGCATGGAAGACTTGTGGAGCGATAGTTTTGATACCAACTGGTTTTGATACCAGTTTTACTTGGTTTTACTGAGATTTAGCTGTACTGGCACAAGATACTACATCATAGCAAGTACTTCTTGTAGATCTTATCAACCCCATGGCCTCTCTATCAGTAGAGCATCTTCTTGAATGTCATTTACTCTGAAGTATTTATAAGATCCAAAGGCTGTATCTGTACTAAACTAGGCCAGGGCCAGTTCTCTGGCCTGAAGGCAGGTGACGTGGCCTGGCTTGGGCCCCTATAGCTAAATTTTTGGTAAGTGGACAGGGCTACCCTGTCTTTTCAGTAGCCCTGTCTGTAGCAAATCTGGAGAACAGTCCATGGCCCCTGTTCACGCTCAGTTCCTCCTCACGTCTTGTGTGGGCAACTGGATGTCAAGGGCAAAATGGTGCCAGGAGCACACTCACAATTCCACACTAGTGTTTGGGCCAATTTCCATCCTTTTTAGTCAGTAGTGTAGTGTATGTGGCTGTTTGAAACTTGCTATTTTTAGAGTGCTTTTTCTACCCTTTCAGTGGTAGAAGCTGGTTACTTTGGTCTGATTTTTTTTTCTATGCTGAAGTGGCTGATGCATTCAGTAATATTTGTGTATTTAATATTTGACTACTAGGGCCTCATTTCACGGTCAGGATTTCATGGAAAATTCTAAGAAATAACCTGATTTTTATCCTACCCTAGTTGTAAGTCTCATTTTTTCTTCTTAATGGAGCCTCTTTTCAGAACTGGCACTTTCCCAGCCCTGTTTCCCCTTCCTTATTCCCATTACAATTACTCAAAATCCAGTCAAGGATCCCGTCTCTCTAAGAATTTGGCTAGGAACAAGTCCGATTTCTCCCCAGCTGAGAATCAGTGTCATAGAACAGTTGTTTTGGAACTGATAGTTTCTTTTCTTTTCTTTCTTATTTATTTATGCAAAATGTTATGTTTTGCATAAAGACGGGCAAATCCTTTGAGCTTGTACGCACAAAAATACATAACATTACTGTTCTGAATGAATGGGTTATGTGCTTGACTTTACATTATCTTCTGTCATTCCAGTATAATATTTTTTTCCGTCTAAAAAACTACAGAAGTTGCTAGAAGTATGAAGTTCCCTGTCCTAGGCAAGGACAAATTTGACTCTATGTTTGTCTGTCAAGGAATGTGTTCCTGTAATCAAATATTTATCTTTCATCTGACTACATGTTTTGTTTTTTCTCACTAGACTATAATTTATGAACTGTAGTGTGTGTGTATGTGCATAAAGTAATTCTTCTCTCTATTGCTCTACTTTGTTACATTTTGTGAACTCTTGATCTGTTTCCATGTTAAAAAAAAAAAGACAAAAATCAAGATCTACGTATTTTAGAATAGATCCATGAATTACATACAGGTATGAAGCCAGTACTATGTATTTTCTTTCTTACTAGTTTTTAAAACTAATGACAAAACATGAAAGATTGCTTGAGACATGCTGTTCAAAATGTTTAACATATTTTTGGCTTTGTTTTGTTTGGGATTTTGTTGTCACTTTGAGGTGGGTGGAAAGGAATCAAAGATAGTAGGAAATATGATCCATTCCTAAAGGAAGAGTTGTTAGTGGATGGGCTAATCTCATGTATCACATTTTCTTTGTGCAGTAGATTGTTTAATCCATGCTAAGTTTTGGAGGAAATCCAATAGACACTTTAAAAATTCTAACAGAGTTCTTTAAGGAATTAGTGTACTTAAATCATGAGCTGTGATCTAAAGGCAGTGTTCCTTTTAGGTATCAATTACCTCAGAAATGTGTGGTTATCTTGGTTTGGACAACTGTAAATGATTTCAGTTCCACTTTGCCTTGGGCCAAAATCATGCTAAGTTGTCCAGAGCAGATGATAAACATATATTTCTGATGTCATTATGGGCTAAACAGGATATGATTGTTTAGCAGTATGGTTTCAGTTATGATACAAAAAGCAAATATTGTTTATACTCATTTCTTTTAAAACATTTTGTAAAATTAGAGCTAAAACTTCATGAGATTGCTTGCTGTTGTGAGGTCTATTCTGTATTTGTACCATGGAGGAGTAAGCAAAGCTCCAAGCCACTTTCAGACATTACTAAAGGAGAACAAACAATTCTACAGTTTTGACTGAAAAACACCCACTAATGCTGCCATTAAAAAGAAAGGACATTCTTCTAGGGTTGTATATAGAACTTATTGGTGTATTCTGTGGTTTTAATTTGAAACAAAGGAACTATCTCTGAAACAGTAATAATAGCAATGTGCAAAAGAAAGTGGAATACTCTTAAAATACAGAACAAAATTAAGAACAAAATTCACAGTACTTTGTCATAATACGTGATTATGTTGTCAATACATTGTGATCATAACTTATTATAAAAACTTCAATAATAGCAATAAATAGTGGCAAACCAGTCAATTGTAGTGGCAGAATCAAACCAAAATAAAAACTGGAGTAGCACTTCTGCCTCACTTCATTACATTTGGTGTTTTGCCCTTCTAAGACAGCAGCAAAACACCAGTGAAACACTGCTCCTCAGAGTAAGAACAGTTATAGATGTAATAAACTATTCTGGTTCATAGATGGAATTGAACTGTGCACGTGAAGGAGAGCTATCCTTATCGTAGAAGTTGTCTTCATAGCAGGTGACACTCTCTTGAGAATAAAATCTGACGGTGATCTCCCTAACACCGCTTTTTTATTGTACAGGTTAGGCTCTGGAATAACCAGAGCTGGTGGCACTCAGGAATTCAATTTCCCTCCTATTCCCTGTTCTATGACAGGATCTATAAGAAATAAAACCTTTGCAAGTGGATTGCAATTTGGCTTTCCTCTGTCTCTTAAAAATCTTTTAGAGGGGAGAGTTGGGATTTCTGTGGGATATGACTGAATCGGTGTGGGGAGAAGTTGCATGCGCATTTAAAATCTTGGCACTTTTCCTTATTTTGCAGTTTGGATAGAGGTGCAGTTTTGGGTGTTTGTGTCCTTATGTTGCTACTCTGAAACTCTCAGGTCACCGGCCCATAGTAAAACTAGCTGCAGGTTTGGTTGTGATTTTGTGAATAGTAATGGCAATTCTGCTAAATTTTTCTATATCAGAACCACTATCAAATTCTTCTTGTCTTTTTATTAAGATCGAGTACAGCTGTGTTAAAACGTCACTGCAAAGCTGACTTCTGTCTCATTCTGTAAATACCCGTTTTTTATCATTTGATTTATAGTTCCACCTCCCCTACCAGGAAAAAGTCTTCCCATCAGAAATCTGAACTGACATACAAAGGAACGCATAGAGCATCACACTGTGAATACTCTGTTTCACTGTTGTTCCCCTGGGATTAAGAGAAACACCATTCATCCGTCACTCCGACTGCTAGTTTAGGGATATATTTCCAACACTCGGGTGTTATATGGCAATAATTCAGTTGCAGTAGCTACCATAATGCTTTCATAGTACATTGCAAGTTTGAATAAACAGTGGAGGGAAGATAGCTTCCCTAGAAGAATACACTACTTTGAAAGCAGGCTAGGTGCCAGCAAAAGGTTAAAACTAAGTTACATCCCTACAGAAGGGGATCGGCAGAAGCTTGTGGTTCTTTAAGGTGCATTGTCCTATGAATCACATTCGGTATTTAAAAACTCCAGGTACTTATTGTTGTTCTAGGAAGTTCATTGGGGATGTGGTTTTTCCTCTACTGTTCATTAATATGCTTCTGTACCAAGGTCACAGAAACGCAATGGGCCCTGTGCAAAATACAGTAGATTGCAATAAAGTGTAGGTGTGTTTGGAATATACCCTTTGTTCACATTTAATTTTGTCTGTGTTCAGATACAATGAATTTGTGTCCGTGAAACACACCTAAACACTCCCAGATGCACCTCGGGATACAAGGAATCATGTTCTGCAAGTTCACTCGGTTTCAATCATAGCAGTAAGATATACTTGGTATATCGTAGTAAACTAGACCGTGACCAAGAAGATTGCCTCCGACTGGAATATGATCATCAACTTTTGAGTGGTCACGCTTTGACCTGAGCCAGGTAGCGTTGTCCCAAACAATTCCCGGGCACAGTTTGGGATTCAGTCTGGGCCAGGAGCATTCTCCATGGCACGGTTTGGATGTGGCTGCTCTTTTTGGGAGGCTCAGAGGGCAGGAGCACGGACACAGGTTGCTCCAGCCCTCGGAGCTAGGGCATGGACCTGGCATCTTTTAGTTGAGACAGCTAAAATTCAGTGAGATAATTCAGAAAAAAACCTACGAGCTCTTCTGTTAAGGGAGGATCCGAAAGATGGTGTTGAAGTACTCAAATTCATTGTGCTAATGCAGAAAAGATGTACAAAGAAAATAAGCAGGAAATGATTTAGAAAGAGCTCTGAGACCTTTTAGTACTACCGTGCTCATTTCACTGGTGAAAATTATGCCAGTCTAAGTGCTCTGTGGGGTCATTACTCTTTAGGGAGTATCTGTTCATGCAGGGTGTATCAATAACAAACTGGAATTTGATTTAAAGCCCATATGGAAAGCTTAGTGCTATAGTACAGACAACACATACTTAATAGAAACTGCATGCCAGAAGACAAACTAAGAAAGTTTTATGTTACTAAACATCAGGGCATTGTTTCTTGGAGCACATCTTTTTGGCTATATAATTTTTATGATAAACTTATTTTTCTTCAGAAAGAATTATTTTCAACTTTCTTAGCAATTTCAGATTCTTGTTGACAGAATCTATATTTCGGGACAGAATCTTTGCATTTAGTTGAGCAGTGACTTCTGTTATCCCACAATATTGTGCCCAAACCTAATAATTTATTAATTTTTAGAATCACAGTTTATAAGTACTAGCCCTTCTTTGATTTTAACAGATTTGATTTTAGCGGAAAGAATGCATCTTGGGGTAAGATTCGACTACAGATGAAAATGTTTACATTTGGTTTGGGTTTTTGCATGTGAGCTGAGTGTCTCATCTCCCACTTTAATTACTGGAGAACCAGGCAGTATAAATAGTGGAGTTTAGAAAGCTATTCAGCTGATCAAATGTTTGTGTCTTCGTTACAGTGAGCTACACAGCTCTGTAGGCTCCTCTGGATGTATTTATCTTGCAGGGAATTTCTCTGTGTTGTCAGTGACCATTCTGCTTCTATCCCGGCCATATGTGGGGAGTGGAGGCTGAAAGATGAAGATAAAAAGTATTAGAAGTGGAAAAGGCTTGAGTTTTGGGGAACTAGTAAAGGAATGGAGTATACATGCCTACAAGTACGTATGGTTGCTCGGGTTCACTTGGGAATAGGAGTGTAATCCCTGTTGCATTTTTGTTCTGTCTTTAAAAAATACTCTCACAGATCTATCATCTGTCACAGATCTATCTGTTCATCACAGATCTATCTATTCATTTATCTTGTGCTGGTCCCCGTATAGAATTGCAGCTTTCTAATATTATATCATTTACACCAGCAACTCAAGTTATAGCCTTAAATTTTAAGACGTTAAGTTTTGGAAAAACAGGGGGTAGAAAATAAGGTTTCTTAATTCTTTACTCAACATTGTCAAATTTGGGCAAAGGGATCCCAGTGATGGGACACAGCAGGACAAGCCATACCATTAAATACCTTATGATATATTCTTCTATGGACTAAATAATTGCAGCCCTAAGTGTACACCAGTATCATCCTCACCTGTGTGTCCAGGCCAAATGAGAGGAGGTTGTCTTGAATTTGAAAAGGGACTTATAATGGCTAAGTAACGTACTCAAATACAGAAAAGTTCCTGCCCAAGGACAGTAGATTCCTGGGACAGTGATGAATAAACCCCAGGAGCTCCATTTCCCACTCAGTTAAGCTGCTTTGAGAGCTCGGTGCATTGCTACCACAATTTGGGCTGAATTTTACTTAACAGTACCTGCCTAAAAGTTTAAACATCCCAGTAACTTAGGCCACCTTCTGTACTCAGAAATGAGCAACAATCCATGGGCAAGTTAATTTCTTAGATGAAAGAGAAAAATGCTTTTTTTTGCCCCTTTTTTTTTTCCCCCCCAAAAAACGTTTAAGTCACATTTGCATGTAATTCATCAGATGTTAGGAAAAGTACTTCTGGTGCCTCCGGGGTCATTCTTTTGGGAGACTGAAGTTCTGTGTATGCAGTGGGACCTCGATGATATGAAAAAAAGAGTGTAATGATGATCTCTAATAGACTATAAGGTCAACACCAGCTCCCTATACACCGTCTACTTCTTTTGATGTACATACACGCAAAGATTAAAAAGATCGTAGATGGAACATCAATCAAGAAAAAAACCCTTTATTCTCTAGGCAGTGGTTTTTTTCGATATAGCAAAACATACCTTACTGAAGTTAGGAATGCAAATATAGAAGGAAGTAATTTCACTGCATCAGTCCAGTGTTTCCAGATGAGTGCAAACACAGCACAACTAGTAGCGTCTCAACTGTAAATTAGCTGTCTAGGCATCAAGGTGTTTGTAACCATTATTCGGTATAAAAATAAGCCTGCCTGGTATTAATGGTTTCTCTGATTACACATTGCTTGGGAATGTTTGGGATACTGGGAAAACACTAGTTCTCTTGGGTAATGGTTGAATTGGTTAAAAGTAAACAGAAAATAAACAGAAACAGTTTTTCATTATTATCTATATGTCTGTAAATATTGTGTCATTCTCATCGGAATGGGAAAAATCTATCAAGTGGAAAAAACTTCTTGTTGTAGCCAGTAATATCAACAGACTTCTTACGCCACTACAAATCCGAGATTATTAGGGTTTTCTCATTTTGGGGTTGATTGCTATGGTTACATAAAGCATGCTATTTGTTTGGGTCTTCAGTCCTGGTAAAATATTGTTGGTTTTAGAGCATTTTAGTGAACGTTGCTCATACTGCAAATTTAGGTGGTTTTGCTGGGAGGACCAGGTGTTATTTGCTTTTCTGTCTTTTAGTTCTTTGAGTATTTTTTTGCCACTGTTTACTTTCTCTGAGGAAGAGGAAGATTCTGGGCTGTCATATTTTGTATTTTTGATGCCCACATGACTGTGTTTCAACTTAACTTTTGGAAGGAAACTTTATATATTATTTATATCTATAATTAAATGTAGACACACATACATATAAACAGTATTTCCACGGAGCATTTGATTAGGAGCCAAATATAAGACTAAAGAAACATTCTCCTTCTAAGTGTATTTTAATAGCATGTTTATTTGTGATCCTGTGTTTAACATGTTTGTTGCTTAGATATACTAGTCACCACATATTGGTACTCACAACACGGTTATTGTTTATGAAAACTTTGGAGAACTGGGAACAAGGAATGAATCTGACGTGTCACAAAAGTCCCATTGGTAGTAGGTTATTGTAATGCTGTCATACTTTAAAGTAATTAAACCAGTGCTGATAATGATTTCTATTTCTGAAGTCATGTGGAGATGGAATAAGGCAAATCTTTTCTGCAAGACAGGATGTAAGTCAGATGCTTTGGGGGGGTGGAAAATTACTTTTTCAGGTCTTTGAACCTTTAGGTAGCAAATTACTAATCTTTTAAGCTCCATTAGCCTAATAATCAAGTCCTTTCTGAATGAAGAAAAAATGGCAACAGTTTATTTCTTAAAGTGTTAACCAGGCCTGTACTAAGAACAGTTTTAACATCTCAAGCTTTCCTGAAACAATTAGTCACTTGCATAAAACCATTTTCGAGACTGTTTTGCACAGGATTCACAAAACTCAAAAGTCCACGGAGTTGTAACATGAATGAAAATTATGTAAAAATTTCAAATACAGTATTACTCTATGACATTCCCACTTCTCACTGGTTGCAAGGAAGAGATACTCTGACACTGTTGTGAAGAGTGAGACTGAAGCCTCAGCACAGAAACCCTGTATTTTTGGCAGAAAGCTTGACAACCACCCACCTCTCTTGCTCCCACCTGCAAAACTCCATGGTGCCGGAGCACCTTGGGTCATCGGCCACCGTTGACTAAGCTTCAGTGTGCGCTCCTGAATTTCTCTTTCCTTCCATTGAAGGATTCATATCACAAAAAGCTTTCTGCGGAAGAAAATAAGTTCTTCTAACAAATGAAGACAATAGAGGAAGGTTGCCCGTGGCATGGAATATAAGGGGGGTTCATGGTGGTGTTCTCTTTCAACTACTGCAGAAGAGAGAGGGCTCTGTGATTTAACAAGCAAGGTCCTGGATTTAACAGATAGGTGAGAGCATTCACAAACCAGTATTAAGGAAAGAATTCTTTCCTGCTTCATCCATAAGAGGCTGATACATGCCTCTCAACCAGTGCCAACTTAATTTATTTGAAGGTTCGTTTACCTGCTATTTGTAGACATGACAAGTGTAGCAGAGAAGCCTATTTTTTCCTCTCCTTACTCCATATATTCACTAAGGGAATAACAGTGCCTTTTGCTGTATTAGACTCCAGCCAGGGACCAAAACCAAGTTTTAATCAGGCTCGTGGGTCAGCCCTGCAAATACCTTCTACAGAATTACTGAGAATCCCTTTCTTTTAAATTGGCATTTACCCTCTGATAGCAGAGTGAACAAGCTGTGTGTCATCATAGCCTCTCCATCCACAGTTTGTAGCATACAGACAATATAGAGGAGCACTGAAAGTCATTTTCAGGCTGCACTCCAGCTAAATATAACCCAAATGAGCTCAGATCTATTGAATTGCACAACTTAATGGGGAAAAAAAAAAAAATCTATTGAAGGCTATTGAATGCAAAGACGTTGCATTTGGTTAGGGAAGTGCTTGAGCCACACATCACCGGGTGCTGTACGACTGTTCAGGAAAATAATTACTATAAGCTTGTCTTGTAGTTACACTATTCCCTAAGCCTTCACAGCAAGCTACTGTTGAAGCCTGGGCTAAATGGAGATTTGTTCTGTACCTCCTTACATATATTTGATCTTTGCTTTTCTCCTCTTGTTCTTGGTTTGGGGTTTTGTTTTTCTTTTTTCCTTCTGACCACAGGATTAGCCAGCACTAATGCAGTTTTTCTCCTCAGAAGTAAAGAGGTCATTTTGCTAGCTTCTGGGTTATATTGCCCATGGTATTTGATTGAATTCAGATAGGATTTTGTGTACATTTGTCACAAGCGCTTAAGCAAAAAATCAAAAATCACTTGATTCACTCAATAGTCACTATCTATGTATCATCACCTTCCTTTGAGTAAGTTCCAGTCTAAAAGCTAGCACGTCACAAGATTTGATTACAAATTACCCAGTCGTTAAGTACAGGTGTTGTCATTTTTAGTTCCCATTTGCAAAGCCACCAGGGGCCGAGCCTTCCCACCTATATTCACATTAGAGTTCAGATGTCATTAGGAAAGCCAAATGATCTGTTGCTAAGGTGAAGGTCATTAAGACAATCTAATGGTAAATACATTGCTTCCTATTGAATTGAGAAGTATATTAGAAATACCAGCATTTTTGGTTTCAAAGCTCGTTCTGATAGGACTACACTTGTAACCTGACACTTAGACTGTCCCTAAAATAAGATCCTATGGCAGATTTTTAGAGGAGATATTGTTTCTGTACTGAGAGTAAGAATAAGAACACAAGTACAGTGAAGAATACAAAGTATGCATGTTAATGTGATTTTACTTTTATCAGCTTTCCATGTAAGTTAACATGCAAGGAATTCAAGTGAGCATAGGACATCTCTTAACCAGGGTAGTTGCTTCCCCTTGTACTGCGTTTTCTTGAAGCATTTCTTTCTCTTTATGCATTAAACTCAGACATGATTAGCTGTTGAATCTTATAAACTAAATAAAAGCAGTGATTCATAGCATGGCACTTGTGAGACCACATCTGGAATCTGTGTCCAATTTTGTGCTCCCAAGTACAAGAAGGACTTTGACGTACTGAAGCGACTCTGGCAGAGGGTCACCAAGAAGTTTCGGGGGCTGGAGCACCTGACTTATAACGAAAGGCTGGGAGACTAGAGCTTGTTCAGCCTGAGAAAGAGGAGGCTAAATGCAAATTTTATTGCTGTCTACAACTGACTAATGGCAGGATACAGGGGAGATGGAGCCAGACCCTGCTTGAATGTGCATGGTGAAGGACAGGATTTGGACTGATATGTAATAGGAAGAAAAAAAATTCTGATCGAGGATTGAAACTGGTTGGCCAGAGACGTTGAGGAAGTCTCCAACTTTGGAGATATTCCAAACTTGACTGGTCAAGGTCCTGAGCCACTTGATCTAACTGAACCTCTTTTGAGCAGAGTCAAACTAGAGATCTCTGGAAAGGTCCCAAACTTTTTCTGGTGTAAAATATTCTACCATTCTATGATTCTGCAATGAAGTTTCCTGTTTCAGATATTAAAATGGCAGGTGGGGTAGAAATAGAAGAGCTTTTATAAAACACACAGATGATAAACCATCTCAAATTTCTAAAAACTGTTTAAAAATCTAGGTAGCGTATAATTGGACTTTCCAGCTTCTGCACTTTCTGTAATCTGTAACTGTTGGTATTTCCTGGAATAGACGTTTTATGTATACAAGGAACAGGGTTTTCTGTCTTTCATTTTGTCTCAGTCGTTGTGGTTTATTTTATCTATAACGTTGCTTGCTGTATTCTTCCGTAAGAATATGATCTGGCTGCTGTGCAAAATTGCACTCGGTGATAGCTTCACACATGTGTTGCAGCTATGGAATCAGGAGCAGTAAGATTTAAGCATCTTAAGTGTCTGTTGAAATGGTAAAGTAATATAATTAAGTTCTACATGTTGCAAAATGGGAGATGCATCCTTACCCAATCCACTAGAAAACGGACCTACAACATTACTGACAGAATGGGTAATGAGCTGGCATCGTTTATTAACTCTACACAAGGTAGCATGGTTCCATTTGTATGTTTTGCCCCTCAAGCTTTAAATTTTGTCTCCTGTCTTTTCTTCCATTTTGCTCTACCATCTTTGATTAAAATTGAGGATACCTAGACAGTTACACACTTTAATTAAATAAATCAGAGAAGGTTTTTTAATTGGATACTCAGGAAAAACAGTAACAGTTCTCATTTTCAGATAGCTACCTTACATGAAGTCCTCATGGAGTGAACATGCAGAGTTTAATCTTACAGATATTCTTGAGGTCAGCATTTGATTCTTTTAATAATCTGGGGTTCACATTTAGCTAACTTTGACGTGGCAAAAATTAGGCATTGCTGCCACTTTGGCTTGACAAAGTACATCCACAGCTAGACCTAAATTTTCAAGGAAGACAAGACCATAATACTAGTAATCACTAGAAAAAATACTGATTTTGTGTAAAGAATACATTTTAGAAATCAATTTATGTGAATTCAGGAAGGTCTTTATCAAGTGGGGGGCCACAGGCTTATTTTTGAGAAAAAAAAAAAATTCATGTCAGTTGAATGTGTGGTTTTATGACTTAAGATGTAACTCATTTCACTTCTGTATGCAGGTAGTGGCATAATGGTATTTGTAAGACGTACACTATACTTTTGGTGTTCTAAAAGATTTATTTAAAAGCAATGGCAAGAAAGCAATGTAAAGTGGTAATATAAAAAGTACATTAGGATGCATATATTTTATTCTCAAATAACTCTTAAACATTTTTTCCAGACTATTCTTTCGAGTGGCACATGTAAGGGGCAAAGATATGGACTCCTTGGTAGCAGTGTTAAGAGCTGTTGAAACTTTGCCTCTGGAACTTCGGAAGCAATCATTAAATTTGGTTTTCCATTTGATCAAACGAAAGAAGGACGGGTAGTCTCTGTCAGAGGGCTGGATTTTATTTCCCAAGGCTAACAGCCATTTCCAGGACTTTGTCAGACCTACTAAGAATTTTTTCTACCATTGTCAGATGGTATTATTTAAAACCAGTTCATCCACTTGTGTGGGATTCATATCCTATATCATACAGTGACTCTGACAAGAAGATGCTTTTACTAGGAGTGTTATTCAAAGCACAGTTGATTTTCTCAGGCTGCAGACATCTGCAGAAAAAGCTTGTAGAACATACAGCATCTGGTATCGAGTCGTAGCTCCTTACACAGACCATATCAAACAGCTTAGAAATGGAACACATACTCTACATCCGCTTGGAAATAATTTTTTTTATGTTTATTGTAGATGTATTAGCTGTCAGCTCATATCATCAGCTAATTATTTTATATCTGAAAATTGTAATAGCATCCTCAGATGTACTAAACTCAGGCAGATTTCCAGCTACTAATCACACCCTTCTTAAAATGGGAGTTAACTCTTGATGTACCCCAAGGCTGGAGATCTGATTTCTAGTTCCAGTATTTAAAGAAATGTATTAGTGAGATGACTGCTGTGTCTGCTCACCTTGTTACCTTGAATCATATTTTAAAGAGACAAAAATGCTGAAGAGACATTGGCATCTTTTAGAAATGCTAGATCTGACTCTAAAAATGTCAGAAAAATTCAGAAACCCTGAAGAAGCTAAGCAGCCAGCACTGAAGAGTAAATTTTCTCCAACAGGATATATGATGGCATGAGAATCTACAGCACCTTCTAACAGCGCAGTCAAGTAATTGATGCCAAATTGTGGTTGTTAGTGTAGCTACACTATAAGCACCTTTAATACTAAAAAGACTTCAACCTTCAAAGCTGTGCTTCAAAATGTTGTTTTTAAAGGTATTGTTCTTTGCATCCCAATTACGTTAAATTGTTAAGTATAATATTTTGAACTGAAGACATTTTTCCTTTATTCTGTGAGTAGGGTGATGTGATTTTTTTAAATTTTTCTTTTTTTCATAGATCTTTGATTCACCTTGCCAGCCCTCCACCTTCCCCAAAACCCCTAACCCTTCCATGTCAGTCAGTCTGAATCTCCAAGAAAATCTAAATAAAATGAGAGAAATCCTTAGAAATGTGAACAGGTTTTGACATTGCCAAAATTAAATCATTTTCATTTTCAGGTTAAATTTACAAAGCTGTCAGTGCCTAGCAATAAGAATATCAACCTGAGCTATGGCGTATATTCAATATCTTTATAACTGATTTTGAACAGGAATTAGAGCCAGGGCTTCCTTTTCAGGAGATCATCCTGGTAGTAGGATTCTGGGATATCTCTTGCTAAGCTCTTGAATTCAAAGCTTTCTACTTTTTCAAATCATTTGACCAACTGTAGAATAAAAGTAGGATTAAAAAAAAAAAAGAAAAAAAAATAATTCTTTCTATATTTAAAAATGTTACCTGTTTTCCTCTTTTGGAAGTGACTGAAAATTTTGCATGTTGAATTGAACAGTGCTAAGATCTTCAGAAGGTCTTGTTTTCATTGCAAGCAGTTTTAAGAATGTGTGCAGGAAATAGTCTCTTGTTAAATTTATTTCTATAATAGGCTGGATGAATGAATACTATGTTCAAAAGTTGTTATTAATGCATCATAACAATTTGTGTATCAGGCACTGCAAATTAAGAAGATTGAAAGTCAAATTCCCCAAACTAGCCTTTTTGTTAATGTCTTACAGTCTGAATACTCTTTATATCACTTTTAATTGCTGATTTGAAATAAACAGTGGCTTCTTTCTTATGATGGGACTCAGAGGAGCTGTGCTGATTTAGAAGAACCAAAAATGCAAGCAGTTATTTTTTAATAGTTCATAATTAAATTTACAAATCAGGTTACATTTAAATGAATTCTTTTCAAGTGATTTTAAAATAAAGCATTTCTACAATGTACAATTACAATGAAGACTGGTGGTGTTGCTTTGAATTATTATGGTATTATTATGGCAATTTAGGAATGTTCCAAAATATTTTCTAATTACGCATATGTCTCAAATGACAAAATTAAGCAAAGCTTTTTCTTAAAAGAAATGTTTTAAAATACTCTTAGTCATTCAGAATATTGTACCTCAAACTTCATAATCATTTGTAATTCTGATACACTGGTAAATTTGATTTTTGTGGGTGCATGTGGCTAATATTAATTTAGATT
Organism: Buteo buteo; assembly: GCF_964188355.1. Taxonomy (NCBI): domain Eukaryota; kingdom Metazoa; phylum Chordata; class Aves; order Accipitriformes; family Accipitridae; genus Buteo; species Buteo buteo. Next base: position 5,741,728 of record NC_134187.1, on the reverse strand, counting down.
TATACTCAAAAAGGAAAGTCCAATATCTGCATATTTAGACAGTGCATCAGAATACTTTCAGAAGTAAAACTAGTGTTCAGTATCCATCTCAATTTATGTAGTGCTACATTATTAAATATAGTTGAGAGTTTCAGAGATCATTGACATACAGCATTGAGATACTTTCTGAGTGATATAAAAGTCTGCCTTCACTGAATTATGTTGTTGGAAACTAAAGGAGTTTTAAAATAATTGCACACATGTAATATCGAACAGTAGAAGAGTGCTGTAGGATTTAGCTAAGATAGTGTTAATATTAGCTCATTATATCAATATTTGTAAGATTCAGATTCTCAAGGGTTGTTTCTTTGGAAAGCTGCATATATTCATTATCAGTTTGAACTATCAGTATAAGAACTGCCTTTGTCTTGGAAATATAAATAAAGACTTGTCAGTAGAAGATGAAGACTCTTCACCACTTTACAAGTGAAGGGAGTGTGTAACAAAGGCTGTAGAAGTCTGAAATTTCAGCCGAACATATTACTTTCATGGCATGTTCTACACTAAAAAACTTAAAAATATTTCACAAAAAATGTTTCTTCTAATTTGTTGTTTTAAATTCTATATTACTAAAGCAAATATTTAAATATTATATTAGCTTTTCTGCATACTTGACATGAATATAATTCTACCTTCCTGCCAAGTATGTCAAAGCCCAAATTCACTTTCATTTGCCAGGGTAAATGTTTATTTTGTTTTCCCACATAATGTGCTCTTTAAAGTGTCACCAGGATACCAAATCTGATTGCTTTTTAATAGACACACGGTGGGGTTTTTTTGCTTTCCTTAGGAAACAGGATAAACTATCAGTAAAGCTCATGGTAATGAATCTATATACAGTAGATGCTCTTTGCTTTCCATCCCCTCATGTCAGGATAGAGAAAAAAAAAACAAAAAACAAGAAAATCCCATCAAAACTATTGTAATGGTACCTCAATTTTATAAATGCATGAAGGGTCTATAGTAGTAATGGGCGCTGGGGGGCAATCAGTGCTGCAGAGCAAGAGACCAGGATACGTAGGACCTGTTTCTTCTGTTAAAGGTAAACTACGATGACTCGACAAGGCTCCCCAAAACAACTTTGTTTTGCCATGAAATGGCTGAGTTTATTTAAGATATGATTCATTGGAAAGAGTCTATTAAGAAACTGTGGTTTCACTAGTACAGAACGTCTGCATTTCAGATACTAGAAGCTGCCAGCATATGCTTGCGTAGTTTTTCACAAGTCAGTAAGTTTCACTTGGACTTTCAGCCTTGAAAGTCTCAAAGTATTCCTCCGATCTTAACCAAACTAACAAAATCTGGCAAATTTTGTTCACAAATTAAAATTTTGAATTTTCTGCTTTTAAATGCTATATCATTAACGTTTCATCTGAAAGGTTCAGTTCTACTTATGCAAAATGAAATGTAACTGGTTTAAGTATTACTGTGAAAGTTTTACACAATTCAAAAATACGTTTTTTGAGATTTCCCCTTTTTTTTCTGGAGAAGGGAATGGGAATGTTCTCTTATTAGAGAACTCCTATAGTGGCTTTGGATGGTGGTGATTGTTTTGAATTAATGACGGCATATGTTTCTTTGGTTTTATGTAAATGCTTAATAATTTTGTGGTATATTTATCAATAGGCATAGTGTAAGGGACTAACTAAATAAATTGTTCAAAATTAGCTGTTGGTCCAAATTAACTTAATTCCAAATGCTAAATCATTTTGTTAAATCCCAGAATCTTCATCTTTTCCTTTTCCTCTCTAACATTAGAAAGAGAAAAGAGAAAGTAGAGGAGAAAAGTATTTGCCAATTAAACAAACTGCCTTTAGGAAAATAATCTTTTTATGATTCTATTTCTCTTGCATACAGTGGAGATAATGCTCCCAAGGCTACTATGAAGCTAAATTTGCTCATATTTAAAGAAATTAAGAAACAATAATGAATAGCAGCATGGAAAATTTTGTATAGTTAAATCAAGTGTCAAATATTCACACTGGGCCAAATTCTGTTCTCAGTGTCATGAATGAAGTCCCAGTAAAAAAAAAAATATCCTAATGCTTTTGTTCAAAGCCTTTCAATTCAGACAGTGATTTTTAGGGTCTCCTCACTCTTCATACCTGGGCACATTGTGCAGTTTTGATTTTGTTTTTCACTCCCCCAGCCTGTGCAAGCTGGGTATCCACGGCTAGCGCGCATCATGGCATCACCACGCACAAACTTTGCACTGGTTTAGTATCAGTGCAGGTAACCCCATAAGTTTTGCAACAATTGTGAAATGACCCTTAAAACGTGTTTAATTCAGCCTTTGTTTGCACTCAGTCATGCTCAGATGGCAAATTAATAGCAGAACGCAGGTAGGAGCTTTGAATATTGAAGTTCTGTTCTTTTTCTGAGTGGGAAGCCTGGGCTATTCAAGAGGCAGTAGGCAGCCAAATTCAGCCTGGGAGGCTGAGACACACATCTCTCTTATCAATTATTTTGATCTTAAAGAGAAAAGTACTCTGTCTTTATAAAAACACATGCAGATTATATGTAATGCATGCTGGTCACTGTTTTTCTGAGGGAAGCATTTCCTTTTTAACTCAATGTGTGACTCACTTTTTCTCTGAATTTCATGTTGTGATTTTTATCTGGAGTTCCATGTCTTGCAATTATCAAATTAGAAAGGCTTTTCCAAAAGAATAAAAAACTAACCACAGAATTAGACTCAGTGGCGTAAATGCCACAAGTTGAATGTGAAATGTCTATATGCACACTTCTTGTGTTAAGGAAGCAAGAATACATTTTGGAATACCAGTCTGCATTGTTGTTCTTTGATTATAGTGAACAGAAAAAGTTTTCTAACAGAAGTTAATTCAAGTAACTGCGCTCTATTGTCACATGCCAAGGAGAGCACATCTACATACAGGTAGTACCATGTATTTTAATTTTAATTAATTCTAATTAATTAATTTTAACACTTTCCTTATAGATATTCATGAATACACTTCTTACACAAATTCATCATAAGAGTTGCCAGATTGAGATTTGTCGTGAAAAATGGCTAGGTTAAATTGTTTTACTCATTTTTGTATTTAGTAATTTAGGTGAATTAATGAATTAGTGGCCTTCCTTTCAAAAACCAGATCAGCATCTTGTGCTGGGTGCATCCTGTAGTTTATAATCTCCCAGTTTGCATTCACAAAGCGTCTGTATGGCTGAAGGGTGAAGTTCTCAGCTGGCAACCAGACATCTATTTCTATCAGTCGTCTCCGTTCCTGTGTCTACAGGGAGAAGGGCACGTCCAGAAGTGACACATTCTCTTTCCACACCTGCAATAGGTGTGATCAGCTGGTAGAAGTGCCTCTCTTTTCCCATCGATTATCAAGGGTGACTAGATTACACTAAAAGACCCAACGTTGTATGAGGTGAGTCCTAGCCCAAGAGGCAATGCTGGAATACCTTTATGAAAGAACCCAGCCAGCGCAGCAGCAGCTGGAGTTCTCTCTAGAGCCATACTGGCCTCTTTTCATTCCAAAATATCTTTATAGAGAGAGTTTAAATTGGATCTCTAACCTGCATGTGGGAGCATATAGAGAAAAGGCTCTTTCAGGCTCTGTGTCCCATTTTGAGAGCCCATTTTTCTCCTTTCCTTTGACAAGAGGGTGACAACCATCTATACTAGGTGCAGCCTTAAGTTAGGACAGATGTTTGTACGGTGAGATCCTACAGCTATTGAAGTTGATGGGGCTTTACTGGGGACACTGTAGAACGGGGATTTCATCGATAAGTTGTAAGACCAAATTCAAACTTATGAAATGGATTGCTATAATGCACACCAAATTCCTTGTGCATATAGCAAAAATTTTGTGTCTTGAATTCCTTATTTGTGCATGTACGTTCTGCCATTATTTTGGAAGTCAGGCTTTTTTTTAAAAAATAATTTTTCAAGAAGCAATGTAACTGAAAAAAACATTTTTTAATTAAAAAACCTTTTTCATTCCACTCTGATTGAAAGAGCATCACTGGCCAAGGGTGCCTGCATGGATATGCCTATAGCATTGCCGTACTTGTGAATCTCCTGTGCAGAATGGTAATTTCTTGTGCAGGATGGTGATATCCCAAAGAATGGCAGATATTCTGAGAATTGGCTGGTCTACTGGGAATGAATATAAGACAAGTCTGTTTTATTAAGGGTAAGGGAAAAGATGGAATTATAATATTTACAAATAAGATAACAGGAGTAAAATGAATATGTATTGTTCATATAGTCTGAAACTTATTCAAGTTTCTTCTAGTCAAAATTTTCCTTAATCTTCTTATGTGCCTCCTTTTAACTGTGGAGCTCCAGAGGATTATTCAGGAGGGCATTTCACAATGTCTGTCAGCAGGCCTGATGCACAAGGAATTACAGAGATATGCCCTACAGGTTAATCAATTTTATCACAGGTATTGCTACTAGTATGTACCTTGGGTTCACTTTGCTTTCCTTTCTTTTCAACACAAAGAGTGTAAGAACAGTGCTCTTGAGGAATTCCTCCTTCTTTGTTTCTCATTTAACATTACCAAAGCTCTCAAATCTGTTTTTAGAAGCTTATATCAATGCTGGCTATTAACAGGACAACGTTTTGCAATGCAAATTTTTTAAATTAGGTTTGTTCTCTTACTTGCATTTACCAGTCAAAGCCGGTGAGAGAGAGGGCTGCTCGCTAGCTGTTCCCAGACTTACCTACTGTTCAGTTTAACTAGCTTTACTGGATGTATTGCTTAACAAGCCGTGGCTGTATATATAACAATTGGGAAAATATTATGAGGGTGAGAGGTACTTGAGGATTTTTTGAGATGACACATAATATAATAACAACAAGAAATTTGCATAGAATCCAATATAAATATTAAGTAAATACACATTTCTAAGCTATCTGTCCTTTTACTTATCCATCTATCCGTATCTCTAGTCATAAAGCTAAAAGAAATATTTTTAAAATTTCTCTCGGCTTACAATATTTTCCTTTTGCTAGCAAGTAAGCCTCTGTAATTATTGTATTATCCTTCAATAGAGTGCAATGGCTGATTTTGACTGCAAATAAGAGAAAAAATGTAAAACTCATTGTGCAAAAGGGACTGTTCTGCTGTTCATATCTCCCAGACAATGAGTAATGCCTATTTTGATGACTGAAAGCTTTACTTGTGAGATGCTAGAGCTGTTTATATTAACCTCATCTATGAATCGATACAGAGTCGGGATAAGTGTTAAGAAGAATGCTATCCAGAAGAGATGAAGGTATCCTAATATTAACATGGTATGTAAAGTTTTTGATGTACAGCCAGATGGAAAGCACAGAAAGGTGTTAGCGTGGCCTCAACCAGAAAAGTGAGGGAAGATCAGTCATCTTAATTTATTAATAAATCCCACATAACTTTTAAAGTTTGGTAGCATAGTTTATCCAAAATTATTTTATGTTTTTTGGAAAGCACTGGTAGAAGATAGCCATAAATTTAACACATAGTTTTACAAAATTCATGATGATACTTATTACAGCAGAAAAAAATATTTTCCTGTAGAAATCAAAGGTATTCCATGAAATGGAAATGTTTTGTTTGCAGGTTCCAGCTCCACATTTCAGACTAGCAGTAATAAATTTAGACAAGGAATTTGGATATGATATGGAGCTGGTTCAAATAAATACAGTATGTGTAGATTTTGCATATGTTCGAGGGCAAAGTATTACGGGGGCAGTGAGTCCCTATCAGGAGGTCAGTTTTATTTATTCCTTAAGCAATGAGATCATGACTGCTGGGAATTAATCCATTCATTTTGTTATTGTCTGTGCAATTTCATTTGCTTTCTTTCTTCAGAATTCCCTTGAAATTTTTACATAATCTTTAATATTCTTTCCAGCTCTTTCCCCCCCGCTTATCTGCACGCACTTTGTTAGATTACGTTTTACATGCTTTGAGGAAGATGAATGGAATTAACACACACCCAGGGTACAAAGCCGCCTTTGTATATAGTTGCATTGCTTTGAGATCAGAGCAGGAACCAAATCTACTGAGTCATTCTTTAGTCTTGGCTCTTGCTTAGCCCTAAAATGGAAGTTGCTCTATTGGTGATGGTGTTCTTCACTCATCGCCGCAGGATTCATCTTGCTTTTCTGAGGATGTCTGTACTGTGGACATGTAGACCTAAGCCAGTATCCCTAGGGCTCCATTGCAGATGTCCACAGTTGATGAACTTCAGAAAAATTCATAGATGTGATTCATCTGACGTATTTTAAACATCTAGTTTAGAATGAAGTTGCTCTCTAAAAGTGCCTAGTATCTTTTTTACTATAGAGGGACTTTAGGTGACTGCTTAGGATACTACAGATGTCTAAGTTGTTCATGTGAATCCCACCTTTTGGCTCTGGACAGAAAATCACCAATTTTCTATAAATGAAAAATCATAATTAAAAAAAAAACAACAGTATTTTAATTAATATTTGTCATCTTCCACAGCTTCCTTTCATATCAAATACAGTTGTAGATCCTTAACATCTGTGTAACAGTTAAGATTTTTAAGGTTCTTAAGGTCTTAAACTCTGTTTATTGGGGGGAATGGTGTTAATAATATTGTAGAGAAAAAAGCAAAACTATTTTTATTATTTATAACTCCGAAAATACACTAAAATTGGGATCACCTTGGTCTGCCAGAAAAAGACCTCATGTTTTCTTCTAATATTGGGAATTTTGTACTAAACATATGAGCACTCAAACCCAGTATTACATCAAAGGCCTCAAGTTTGCTATGCAGACTTGTTCAGATTAATGGTTACTGCAGAATGTATGGTATGTTCTATAAGAGGTGGGTAAAAATGATAAAAATTCCCTGTATGTCTGTACTTTATAGCCAAATCAAGTATTACATTACAAAAGCTATTGATCTTTCCCCAAGTGGCATTTTTATTTTCTGTATAAAACTCTGAGTAAGCTTAATCTTTGAAAATGCTTACTCTTAAAACCCTTTTTTTCTTTGCTTACCAATTCAAGTGATTCTCAGAAGAGTAAGTACATTTTTCCTTTATGTAAAAAAATATCTTCAGATAGTGATAATCCGTAGATAATTTTGAGGTACAGAAGACTAAAAATGTGTTTTCAGCATGTTTTGTAAATGCTTCAATATTGAGCTACCTTGTGCTTTATTTCTCAAATGTTTGGGTTTTTTTTAATCCGAGGTAGGTTTTGACCTACAACCCTAGAGCTATCAGGTACAGCATACAGTGCTCTGTTATTCTCTAGTCTAAATAAAAAAAAATTACTTAGCATACTCTTTTAGTAATATCAGCCATTGCAGGGCAACTTTGTTTTTTCCCTAGGGTAGTCACCTAGCTCCTTTGAAGCGTGATAGGTATAAAATGATGAGGTCTTTAGCAAAGGAAATCGGGAAATCACGCCACAATATGAATATGCAAGCAGTTTGGGAAGCCAGCATCTTCATCATTAACATTGTTGCCAAACACAGAGGTGTCCAGCCATGCTGCATAGGTTTTTCAAATGTTCCAGCTTAGCAGCTACTCGGCACATTTCCTTCAAATACGAAATAGTTGGTAAGCAAGTTAACATTTGGCCTCCTGCCTTCCCCCCACACAAAGAGCTTTATATGTCAAGTGTGAAAGCTTTAAAATGGAATCAAAATAAGATTATTTTTCATCCTGGATGGTAGGTGACAACATGCAACTCTTTACCTTTTCTTTCCTTTCCCTTTTTAGTCTTCCTTTGTAGTTCTTCATGCTGAAAGAAAGATGTAATGCAACACATTTTTGGAAGACGAAGCATACGTTTACTGTGCCAGGTCCTATCTACTGCATCCTTCAGCATGTTCCAAGGAAAGCATGCAAAGTATTTTAACTCTGCTGTACACCACATAACTCAGCTTCTTAACTGCTTAGAGTGACTAGTACTGCTATAGAGAGAGTAAAAACTATATATTTTTAATTCTTTTGATAAACCAGTGGGGTACTGTCATTGATGTCATTTATTGTATCTGGTTTCAAGCTGAGATTGCTTCAAGGTGGCATGTCATTAGGGGTTTCAGTGTTTCTTCAGGTAGGAAAGATTCCCAGCAAACTTGCTTTCATATTGATGGAAGAGGACTTCAGTCCTGTTGGAGTGACTTGCAACTCCTTCCAAGAACAGAATTTGGAAAATTTCACTCGTATAAAATTGAAGTAGTTTCTTAGTTAAAACATCCTGTATCATTTCTTGTTTTCAAGACAAAAATAGTTGAAAAAATAAAGACTGTGAAATAGAGCAAGTGGGTATTCTGTAGACTTAAAGAAAGCATTACTTACAGGTCATAGCATTTTCACAAACTTTCTGTGACTTCCCCAACATTGAACGACATTTCCTTTAAACTCTTCTGGCCTGGACTAACACTGTGTTCACAGTAATGTGCTCACTCTTCCTTCTCCCTTTTTATCCCATTTTATTGATTCATTTTGAGTTTCTAAAATATACTTTAGAAATATAGAGATAAGGGAACATAAAATATTTCCAAAGCAGGGATGATGCAAGAGAAAATAATTGCTGTTTATAATCTTGAGAAGTGAAGAGGAAAGATGATCTGCTGTTGTCTTCTGCTTTGGTGTTTCTTTAAAGATGATATACCTATGCTATCCATCTCTTTATTTCTCCTACATTTGCTGGTTATTTATAGACTATTCTAAAACTGGTAGGTCTTATGGAATGGCTATCCTTATCCCTTGAACTGTGAGTTCCCATGCTGTGATGTGGGGTTTTTTTGTTAAAGTGTATTGGGAAGAAAATATAGTCCAGTTATTTATGATAAAAGCTATTTTATTTGATGGTGGTTTAGAGCATCACTCTAGAATCCTTCTTTAAGAAAGACTCCTTTTAGAGAGGAGAACTGAAGGGAGAAAACAACTTTATTTCACAGATATGTAGGTAATTTTACTACATTAAAAATATTCATACAGAGAAAAAATACGTGTAAGTATTCATTTAGTATATAAGAACAAAATTAAGTACCGTGTTTAGACAACTACTGTAGACAATTTGTAGAGGGAAATGAAGTCCCTATTGGAAAAATCCCTCAGCAACAGCTTTCTTTTAATAAACCTTTGATTAGTATTATTTTGTTTCACTTACTATAAAAAACTTTCAATGTTTTGATAGTGAACATACTGTGAGGCATATTGACTAGCCTTTGACAGCATGCATTTTCAGTTTCATAGTCTATTTGCTGAGAGTTGCCATTGCTAAATCATTTAATTTAACATAACTGCTCTTGGGATTAATCTGTTCTTGCAGTTTCCATATTATGATGTTAGCATTTCATATAACTTTGCTTTCCTATGCCTGCCTTGTTGTTGCAAAGGAGTTTGAATCCCTGGGACTGCTGGATGTGAAGGGTAATAGCCAATGGCTTGACATATCAGTGGCAACAGGTAAAAACTGAATATCCAGGGGATTGATACTGGGGCCCATATTGTTCAATATTTTCATCAGCAACATAGACATAGATGTGGGCAAAGATACAAAATGCAAATTCTGCAAATCTGTTGATGATAGTAAATGAAGAGTGGCTGGCACACCGATTGATGGAGCTTCAGTCCAGACAGGTCTTGAAAACCTTGAGAGCTGAACCACCAGAAACTTCACTGAGTTTCTGCACCCGGGACAGGGTGACCACATGCATCAGTACAGGCTGGATGCCAACTGTCTGGGTAGCAACCCTTCTGGGAAGAACCTGGGGGACTGGTAATGAACATCAAGTTGAACCTGAGTCAACAGTTTGGTCTCATCATATTAAAGCAAGACTCACAGTTTTGCAGAAATGTGGCTGGCAGACTGAAGGAAGTTGTCATGCCCTTCTACTTGGTGCTGTTGAGCCAAATCTGGAACACTACATCCAGGTTTGGGTCCTTCAGTTCCACGGAAATGCTGAGAAACTGGAAAGGTTTAGCTGAAAGGTACTGAGAGCTGAGGGCCCTGGAGCACGTGACCTCTCAGAAGAGACTGAGAGAGATTACTTGATTTTATCTAACCTGAAGAAGAGGAGGCTAAAAGGTGGTTAGATAGCAGCCTACAACTGCTGAACGACATTAACAAAAATGTTGGGGCCAAACTTTTCTTAGTATTGCTGGTAGGATAAAGAAGGTCATCAACCACAAATGCTTGGCAGGTTCAAGTAGGACATTAGAAACCTTTTTGACTAGTGCAACACTGGGGCAGGTTACCCAGAGGAGACATAAAATCTCTGTCCTTGGAGGTTTTCAAGACTTAGCTAGAGAAAGCCATAGCTGAATTCATCTGGTGTTGGCAATAGTCCTCTTTTAAGATGGAGGTTGGGCTAGAGAACTCAAGAGGAAGGGTTGTTGGAGGGGGATCTCAAGCAACAGTTCTGCAAGCCTGCACACTTCCATGTGTAAAATTTCAAGAAAATTTTGTTATATTTAGAGAAGCGCAGTCTATTTGTTTACCCACCTAAAGTTAAATTATTTCAGTATTACCTGGGTGTGCCCAACTAGTAATTTCTGACTGGGAAACAAAGACACAAATGATTGCAGAATGTAAACTATATTGCATAAAAAGTTAGCTTTTTTAATTATCTGAAGAAGTTATTTCTTAATATGTGAAAAAATTAAACCCAAATTAGATGCCTTTCTAAAACATACAGTGAAACAACACAGGAAATTCTAGGACTGCCATTCCTAGAATGTACGGTGTGAGAAGTGTCCTGTGCTATGCAGAAGTTCAGATGATCCTGGTGGTACCTTCTGTCTTCAAAAGTATGACTGAATTAATTCAGAGGCAAAACAGATCTCTGGTATGATTATGCTAGGTGAGGATTGAAGTTATGGCATTTATTGTGGCAATTGTTTTTAAGGGATACAAAATCAGTCTAGACTTAATGTCTTGATGGAATAGATTGACTGAAAATTTTTACTTATCTGAAATGGCAGCTCTACCAAATGTAGTCAAGGTGCCAGCAACACGCATGGGAGAAGAACTGAAAAATGCTTAAGTAGAACATTTTCTATCCTGGTGATTAAAAGTCAAAATACAGTAGAAACGATTGACTGGGTAGAGAAGAAATGAAAGAAGGAATATTCAGGTATGCTCCTGGACAGCTGGTGGTTCAGTTCACAACTAAATTGAACAAGTTGTCTGTCAACAAGATCTCATAATTGATGGAGGACTGTCATAGAAGAGTGACATAAAAGGCAGAGAATAGAGGAAGAAACTGTATTTGAAGTACTGATTTCTTTCCTCTTCTTTTTTTTTTTTTTTTTTTTATTTGAGCAACTGCTAAGACCAAATGCTGGTTGTATAGCCTGTCTCCAAATACTCTTATCAACAGCCCTTTTGTTTTCCATTAAATCTGATTAAAGAACTCTGCAATTTTGGTTTCACTAGGTGTAGAAGTGCTTGAGGAGTCACAGCAAAATTTATGTGTGTGTGCGTGTGTGTTTTCTTTCTTTGTTTTTGTCTTTAATGTGGACACACCTGTACTTTACCACCTTTGTGCATGATTTCTTGAGCTGTATGGACTCAATACAGAAGTAAAGCCTCGGTGCCATCAGCCACTCCTGATACTGCTTTGTATCCTTAGTTATAGTTCTGTTCTTACCAGGTGTAATGATTTATTCATCGAGTTATTGTTTGGAAGATAGTTATATTCCTTTCCTTGATGTTTAAGACAATCTGCTTTCTTTGTTTGAGAGACTGGAGTAAACTGTCTGCTTCTGAAGAGGATAATTGTTCTCTTTAATCTAACTACCGCTTCCTGCCTCCAATACTTGAAGGATTTAATCTCTTCTAGAGATCAGATCCCTACCTGGTGAAAATCACCCCTGCACTGTTGAAGTAAATAGAACTCAAACACGTGCTCAAACCTAACCGTGAACTTCAGTGCTGCTTCAGCCATGATTCAATTGTGACATAGTATATATGTGGAGGAAAGGGTGTGCATAATATTTATAGTTTCATACTTTGATTTTTTTGAGATAGAATCTTTTGGTTTACACTGGACTCTGTGCGAAATACATTCTTAAATCCAGCTGTGAACATTTTAAGGGTTTTTTCCTGAATGAGCTCTAATTCAGTCTAATTTCCTTTCTTCTTCTGTAGGTGTTCAGGAGTATAAAAAAATCAAGCATAGATTAACAGTGAAAAAAAAAAATGAAGCAGACACATTTACCACTTAATTATTACAGTATATTAAATGTTTGTGTGGGAAGGGGCACTTCATGCACCACTCTGCCTGGTACCTCCTCAATGTGATGGAATTTATTCTTTTCACTGCTGCTTGTGCTCCCATTTTAAAAGCATAAAGGTTCAGTTCTGCTCAGTGCAGAACACATTGGCCTCGGTCCAGGAGACCGTTTTACTTGTCTGGTCATCTGTAAACATGCAGGCAGACTGCTCACGTGCTTCAGTTTAAATGTGCACCTCATCAGGGCAAGAGTGCTCATCACCTTTCCTAACTCAGCCCTCATCGCTGTCGTAGGTGAGCGGTATGCAAGCAGATCTGTAAAATAAGAATTGACACGCTCCTCTGGGAAATTTAACTCATGAGACTAATAGCCAATCCGTGGTTTATATTCTGCATCTTAACTTGTTCAATGCATGTTTAATTTGGGAGGGTTACTTCAAGGTTATGGCAGGGGTGCTTTGCTGCTATAATTTCGGTTGTGGAATGCAGTTCTTGTTGGAATCAGGTACATCATGTACTTCTACTCTTTTGTCAGAGAGCAGAAAGACAAACACGAATGATGGACTCCGTCCAGTATGCAGAATTTTGTGAAAGTCGGCAATTGAGTTTTTGTAAGTATTATAACGGCTGAACTGTATTAAGATGTTCGATTATTATTTCATGTAATAGAGAACACAGCAGAACCTCATGTTTTTTGAAAGCACTTTTGTTTCATCCGCAATAACAAAACTTTAAATTCTTTGTCTGCATAACTCCTGGGAACAGTTAATTTAGCATAGTTTCAGGTTGTCAAGGAGAGTATTTTTTTTGAATATTTACCAGGCTTTATATATGCTCAAATACTGTGCTGGTGGGGACGACTGCAAAGATAGAACTGGTAAAGAGTTAATGGTTTAAAACAACCATGCTTGCCTGAAGTCTGTCGTGGTGGTGTTCTAGTCAGCATATTAGTAAAGTTTCATGGTTGCAGGTTTTTCGGAATGCATCTAAAATTAGAGAAGAGCAGCAAGTTTTGCTTTTATTTCCCTATCCGCAGAGACACAAAGAACTTACTAAAGTCTTTTCTATTTTAAGCTGTAAGCTCCTGCTGTGGAATTTATTCAACATTAGCCAAATTCATCAGTATACGCCATTCCAACACTAATAACATGATGACAGAATTAGGGCTTTACTAGCACTGAAAACCAACTTACTAGAAGTACTTGTGGGCCACAACTATAATGAGCTGTAAATTAATGGGCTTGATCATGTAGCAAAACATCATTACAGAAGCGGTTAAGTGATGACTAAGGTTTTAGGTCAAATGTCAGAGAAAGTGAGGTGAAGGAGCCAGTAAAAATCATGACAAAACAGCACATGATCCTACAAGACAGACTTGAACACAATGGTGTCTTTAAATGAGAGACCTTATCTTGTTCTTCCTTTTAAATTCGAAGAAAGAGTGATTCATTTATGGCAAATAAATGACACATTTGAAATACTGTTCAGTATCAGCAAATGTAGGAAAACATGTTTTGTAAGCATTTCTTTTCCTAATTCAATATGTTTTGTAAGCTGAGTTATAATTTGGCATCACACATCTGTGAGCCATTAGCTAAATGATACTTCAGATTAGGGTGACTTCAGGAAATGAGAGGTTTGTGATAAAGTCATTTTTTAAATCCAAAAATTATCATCTGGAGACAGAACAAATAGAAATCTTAAATTTGTGAAATAAAGTGGAATGTTGCTGACCAGGGGATTGTGATCTATAAAAATAATCTCAGTGGTATTTTCACAGTGTTTTCAAATGACCATGTCTATGCAGTTCTTTTTCACTGGCATTTAATGTCATTAAAGTATAAGAGAATTACAGTGCTTAGAAATTAGTAGCAAGAGAGACTCATGCACAAATTCAACTGCATGATATGAACTCAACTAGATAGAATATACTAAAGGCCATGCAGAACATTTGTTCAAAACTAATGCAAAGGCTATTTTTTTTACTTATTTTCTTATATTTTAGTAAAAATTGAATGTATTGCTATGTTTAAAGTAGTAAACCTTTTTACCATTGTATAAAGCCATGATAACTGTCACAAGAGAATAAACCTGGAAGGGACTTCAAGAAGCCTGTTCTAACAATATATATTAATAATTACAGCTCCACACATTCCTGTGCACTTCTAAAGCCAGGCAAAAGAAAAGATCCATCAAAGGATCAAGTACTACAGGATTACAAATTTAAATTCTAGGGAACATTTTGTGGTCCTGCTGTCAGCTTCACACTTCTCTTGCTTGTTCTTTTGTTTGTTTTTTCTTCAGTGACCCAATGTAGCCTTCTCCTTCTCTTTCCCTCCTAAAAATATAACCATTATTTACACCTGTTTTCTGTTTAACACCTGACTTGTCTTTAGCTTTTTAGTCCTCTTTGAAGACTCTCTTTGAAAGAGCTATTTCAAATGATTCTCCCACTTTGTATTTACTTAATTTTGGTTGTCCTGTCTTCACAAACAGCCCTCATTAAGACCTCTATGTTACTAGCTCCTTTCTGTCCAAGTTTCCACAGCTTTCTGTGATCAGCTTGTCCACCACTGACCTATCTCTTTTACAATAATATATTCAAAATCAGGTTTGTCCCATCTACAGTCCTCTGAGGTAGACCCTTCCTTGTTGTGAAATCTCACATATGATTGATTAACTGTGTGTTTTTCTCTTTACTGCATGCTGCTTATGGGTCTCCAAAATGTTGTGTATGAAATAACAGTCTTTCCCCACTACTTCCATTTTGATAATTCCTTCCTTGGCCAATCAAACCACATTCACACTCCTTGTTTCACATTTTCTACAACGGGAAAAAATGCCTTATTTTGGCCTACCTGTTGTTAACTTTTCCTTTTCCCCTTATGATTTTAACTGGCAGCAAAGAAAGCATCCAAGTTCCGTGACTGGTTGGACTGTAGCAGTATGGAAATAAAGCCAAATGCAGTTGCAATGGAGATTTTGGCCTATTTAGCATATGAGACCGTGGCACAGGTAAGGGAGTATACTGATTGAACTCTAGTTAAACAAGATGAATTAATTACTGGTGGATGTACTTCAGCCTCAGGTGACTGTGTTGTGTGCCCCTTCAAAAGCATGCAGGCACTACTTCAGCTAACCAAGCTAACTGGATTCCTGTCTGTCTTTCAATTTACTGTATGACGGACATGTACTACACCATATAGGTAGTAGAAATGTTTTGTAATGGTTACAGAGGAGAGCGGAGTCCAGCACGAACTTTATTCAAGTCCAGACTGAAACCACATACTTCGCTATGTGACCTTTGGCAGTGTGCTGTGGCTCATTCAACCCCATTGCACAACTGGATTAAAAAGCAGGATTTCCTGGAAAACAAAACATGACCTTAGTGCCAAGCCGAGCCCTCTTGGGTAGATAAATTACTCCATATATTTACAGGAGTGGAAAAGAAAGATTCCTTAGGCTGAAATATCTCTGAACAATTTTGTTTTCAACTGAGAAACACTAAGAATAATCTGCCCTAACCCACAACTCCTCTCTCTCTTCATTGTTACGATGGCATTTGTAGTAAGTACCATGTCACTAAACCTACCTGTTTATCGGCTCTTTTTGCCCCTCCAGTTGGTGGACTTGGCCCTTTTGGTTAAGCAGGACATGGCTCCCAAAGCTGGCGACCCATTCAGTCATGCCATATCTGCCACCTTCATACAGTATCACAACTCTGCTGAGGTAAATCTTGCTTTTTCACATATTAATGCATTTTATGGTTTTTTACATGTATTTGGTAGTTTGTTGCTTTCAAAGTAGATGTTATTGAATGTGGTGTTGATACAGGCTTCCGTTACGGAGTTTATGAACATTGAAGTTATGGATTTAGATGGAAAGACATTAAATTATAGCTCCAAATGTTAAATTCTTAGCAGCATCTTTATATTTAAATGTAAATCCTCTTTTCTTGGGTGGAAATTTCTTCTCTCTGTATTGAAGGCTCTCTCTATCGCAGATTTGGAGATTAAAGCTGTCAACAGTAGCAAGTGCAATAAGTGCTGTATCGCATGCGTTGCTGTGATACAGATATTATAGTAACCTCTAGAAAGAGCAGACTGAATTCTGTATTACATGTCTTCTGACAGTAAATCTAAGAAGGCAATAATTATCTTTTTTCTAATTTGATTATATAATGGCTGTTTGACATCTTGCTTTTATAGCCACATCTCTTTGGGCAATCTACAAGTGTGAAGACCAGCCTTGACTCTCCTGAAAACACACCACCTCCTACACCCACACCCCCAGCATCAGCAGGACAGCAACATCTTGGGAAAACCCCATCAGGAGCCCTGGGGAATGGTGGAATTGGACAGGACTCTACCAAATCCAAACAAAGGAAAAGAAAAAAGGTATTTGGTGCACGAGGCTGAAAAAAAAAAAAAGAAAAAGAAACCAAAACATCTTCAGGAAATAACATGTCTCATTTTAAATACCAATTTTAACCTATATCACCTGTTAACTACCAATGTTATTGTAGGGCCAAATGTGTGATTTGGTGTTTTTTCTATCAGAACTAGGCTAAAGCTTCTCAGTAATGCCTGCAAACTGAATTTTGTTGAGGTAACAACTGCTGCTTCTAAGATGAGCTGCTCCTCTACAGCCACAGCGGTAGATACCACCCCAAATAATCATCCCCTTCTCTGACAGTAGCAGCTAGCATAGGTTTTGAGGTTCAGAGCATAAGCAAAGTAGGCAAAGAGGCGGTTGTGATTTTTCTGCTCCCAGCAGCCTTAGGCGACTGCCTTCTTCGTCTATAACAACTTTGCCTGACCTGCTTTATTTTTATGCCAGTTGGTTGCAATCAATCTAAATATTTGTTTACTTTGCATAAAATCTGGCTGTCTTGTATTCAGAGTGTGAAATGTAAATATTAGAATTCCTGTCTTCTGTTGTAGAGCCTTGGTATTCTATCTGAGAGGAATATATATACCTTAAAACCACAAGGGAAATAGATTTGATTAAATAAACTGGCTAGGAAGCACTGTGTTAGTCACTTAGGGCCTTTTTGAAAAAATGTGATGGCCATACTCATTTTGCTGCAGAGCAATGGAGTGACTTGTAATTTTCTCATGTGTGTTATTATTCTCCTAAACCACTCATTTTTTCTAGAGTTAAACCAGTGATTTTTACAATGACAGGTAGAAAAAGATGTATTTTCTCCTTCTAGTGTCATCAGTGCTGTAGACACTCCTGATACGTTCAACTTTCTCTCTGCCCTTATTATACCCTGTTTAGAAAGCCTTTAGTGAATCCTAAAAACCTCTCTGAAGACTTTTGCTTTTTTGTCTTCCTTTTTTATATTATGTTTGATTATGTTTTGCTTCTGTGGCTGATTTCCATTATAATTCCTAGGAACAAGAATTTAGCTGGAGATGTAGTTTTTGATACTTTATATTTCACTAGCGCTGTGAGTTTATTTTAAATTCTTAGTGTTTGACTTAATGCCTTTTAAAATAACTATATTCTAAAAAGTGCACAGTTTTAATGAAATGTTCCCATGACTTATCCAATTTGGTTAGGTATATACTGGATATAACTGAGGCATTGAGACAAATGAGTTAACTTGGTGAAGAATGTTATTCTTAGTCCATGAAGGCCCAGTCCAGCAGAAAATATTTGAGTTTCATGTTCCCTTTATGAACGTCAATCAGCAAGGGAAGAATCTGCCATCGTATTATGAATAATTCTGTGTGTACACAGGCTCCAGTGGACTCGGCACTCTTAAAAATAACGCATTTTGTAAAAAATATCCCAAGTTTGAAAGCATTAGTATATATTGTAAATGTATGAGGGGACTGTGTATGTGTGTACATTAAACTTCAGTGTATAATTCAAGTTTTTGTCATTGTTAGTGCATTCACTAATCCATTTTCATGAATTTATTACCAAGCAGCCATCATTCTGATAAGTTGTCTGAATCCTGGCAAGCAGCCGTTGTCTATATAGAGCCTAAACCAACATTTCTCCTAGGAAGGAGAAGAGAGTAACTTTTTCTTTTAAAATCCTGGAGAATTTTTGTAAAATCAATGGCCCAGTAGCAGTGAATTCATATTTTTCCTATTTAGGGTCCTTAATCCAAAAAGTCCTTTGAAATTTGAAAACATTCCAGTTTGAGGTAATTAAAATATTTTTGCATCACTCTAACACCATTATGTCACATGTTTCATCTTCAAATTTCAATCTGATATTACTCAATGGTGATTTTGGTGTCAAATTGCGTTCCACTTTGGGTACTTGTTCAATATTTTCCCCACCCCTTGACATCATAATGAGAGCCTGAAATGTTTTAAAAATACTTTCTGTGGTTATTGCAGTATGACTTATATGACCCTTTCATTTGAGTTTGAACATTTTCTGCTCTTTTCAATTGCAACATACAGCAGCACTAGGTGAAAGATTTAAGAGGACAAATATGGTGTTCTTTGGGTCTCTTAAGCAAAGTTCATGTAAAAGTCCTCTTTGATTTGTTAATAGCTTTTTTTCTCTAATGTAGTGTGTGGCAGCAATGATGTGTATCCTCAGGAAAAAAAATTGGTCCATTTTATAAAGGTTTATTTTCATACTTTATGCACTGTAGGTCTGTTGTGTGTTTTTGATTTAGTAACAATTTATGTGTTTTTCTGTTGCAGAGCACTGCAGCCTGTGGTGTAGAGGCTCAAAGCGATGCCATCCAGCCCAGCCACATCAGAGAGGCCATTCGACGCTATGGCCACAAGATTGGCCCCCTTTCCCCATTCACAGTACGTAATAACAGAGTTATAAAAAGTTATATTTATAATCTTAAAGAACTTTGATTTTCAAGTGGTCAAATGAAGAAGCTTTGGAATTGTTTAGAGCAATTTGTGGTGACTGTAATTTTCTTTATAAAAGTGGCATAATTCTCTTGGGAAATAAAACTTAGTAATTTCTGTCTCTTTTTGGAAAGACAAAAAAGTTTTTTTTTTCTTTTAAATATTATTTTCTTTCAATTACAAATTATGCTTTTTTGTTAGTGCTTGAATTTTCTGTTTTTGCAAAGTTTAGGTTTACAGTTATTTTAAATTATATGTATTCCAATATGGTGAGGAGCACTTTATATTCTAAAATTAGTTGTGTGTCAGATACTGCTCCTATTGGAAGTTGAACTCTCAAGTGACACATTTATGGTTGGAGAAAGAAGAGAATGGTTTCTTTAGACAACTTTGAACCTCCACTAAAATGTAATAGAACTGAGCTTGTGGTA
Organism: Buteo buteo; assembly: GCF_964188355.1. NCBI lineage: Eukaryota > Metazoa > Chordata > Aves > Accipitriformes > Accipitridae > Buteo > Buteo buteo. The sequence goes on along the minus strand of NC_134187.1, from coordinate 5,722,235 downwards.
AAACACTGATGGGTTGTGAGGTTTTGCCATCGTTTTTTCTATGCAAATTGCAAATCCATTGTTCAGAGCAGCCAAACGAATGCTTTATTTAATTTTCTCAGCTGATAAAAATGTGAAAGTAGTCCGTCTCCAGTGTCATAAATTGGGGTCATTTTCTTCTGATCTGCTGTTCTATGTGGCCTTGCTTACCTCAGGAAAGTACATTTACATTTAGGAAAGAATGAATGTCAAAGAAATCATTACAGGAAAAAAACAAAACAAAACAAAGCAAAAAACAGCACACTAGATCTGAGCTCCTAAAAATCAGGAAGAAATTAGCCATTTTTGGAGGGAATTTAGGAAAGAAAAATGATTCTGAACTTGGAGGAAATTCATCTACATAAAAATTATACAGAAGTATATGAAGACCATATATTTATGGTCTTTACATAATTTATGGTCTTTACATAATTTTACTTCTCTCTCTTGCCAGTCACAAATGCTAAATTAATATCATGTAAAGTGTAAGATAGAATTTCTAGTCCAAAATAGAGAAGTGTCTTTAGCAGAAGTTTGCTAAGAGATGTAGCTAAGAACATGGCAATAGCTTCTGAAAGCAGAGAATATATTTAATTTTATTATGTAAAGAGCTCACATAAACAATTACAGAGAGGTAAGTCTTCCTTCCCTGTCCCTCACTGAAAGTGATTTGGTTAATTATTAACCAAAGTTTGAAATTTCTCTGCAACCACAAGATATAATAAAATACTTGGGTTTGGGTTGGGGTTTTTTATGTCCTGCAATCTTGTGAACTTCCCAAAGAGCACAACTAACTGAACAGTTTAATTTGTTGACATTACCTACTGTCAATGTGGTTGATGAGATGAGCAGATCTTGTTCCCTCTAAACAAGCCAAGAACCCTACCTTTTCATATTGCCAGACTCTCACACTGTTGTATTAAAAATATTATCTTTAGGCATTTTGAAGAGTACTGCGGCAACACTTCTTTTGAATGACTTCTGCTTTCTTCTATTGGCACTGCCTTCACAATAGTTTCTTTGTGTATCTGCATGACCTCCTAGACAAGATGACAGAACTAGGAGGAAAGGTGGCTTTACTCAGTGTGCTTCTTGTGCTTCTTGTGATTCTGTAGCAACACGTTAAAAACTGCAGAGAGAAATATTGAATGGGTATAATGGGTATCTGTCATTATGTTCAGTGAAGTCATGCTTTTGGTCGTTTCCACCCTTAAAACTAACCTAAAGGTCATGTAGAGAAGTTAGGAATATACATTTGCACACCGTCTCTTCCATTTCTCTTAATCCTGTTGATCATTATTCCACATCAGATCTGATTTTGTAATCACTAGGTGCCCTGACAGAGTCTGCTGTAGGTGAGGAGGAAGGATTTTTCTGCATGCCCAGATGTTGTACACTGTTTTCTGATGGTAGTTTACCGTTCGTGTTAGCAGTCCTACTACAGAAGCAAGGAAAAGAATGAAGAAACAACCGTTTTTGTGAGCTATATATATGTTCGGTTCATCCCTAAAATGGATAGATTAGACTGAACTTCAAGTAAAAGATGTAGTTCTACATTCTTACTATAGTAACGAGAAGAAAGTGTAACTCTGCACTTTGTGCAGAGGAATAATAGGCAAAATAAGTTATTCACAGTATTCAACAACAGTTTTTTGAAAACAAGAGCATGTTACTGCTCCTGAGCGCTGACCATTGAGAAAGGATTGGGGAAAGAAAAAGGAATAACTTTAAATGCTTTCCTGTCTTCCAAAGTAATAGTACATGAGCTTCAGCACAGTACAGTTATTGGGGTTTAATAAATTATTTTAATTTTGTAGGCCTATGCTGTTCTGAAGTTTTCTTGGATATGTGACTATTGAGCAGTAAGGAGGATTTACAGAAGAATTTTACCCTTGCTGTAAATTAGTGAGAAAAAATGGACAGCTCTGGACTCTTTTTCATTTTAAATAATTTCCATCTCATTCCAGCCATTCATACAAGGCAGAGAGCAAACATTTTCTTTTTCGTTTGGGAGATTATTTTTAATTTAGCAAGAGTTGGGTTTTGGCTTTCTGCTATGCTGCCTAGTGTGAGGCATTCAGTAGTCTCCCCGAAATTCGCTATGTATCATTTTTAATGTTTATAATTAACAGCATCGGGTTTTGAAAGACTTTATCGTCTGTACAAATGGATTGAGTTTAAATCAGCAGTATATCTGGAGAAATGAATAAAAATCTGGACCTGCAAAGTATCTGATAATATTTCCCCATTTAAAATTGCAAGACGTTATAAAATCCATGTTCTCTGTATGAAAAATCCCATGCAGATGATTGCATTTTAAACCAAAACCAGACAGGAATATTCTAACTGCCCTTCATATTAAAATGCAGAACTTTTTTTTTTCTCCCTGCGTTATATTTTTTTGTCTTCTTTTTTTTCTCACCTTCTTATAGTTTCTCACCTCTAGTGAGCCAGGACTTCTCAGTTCTTAGACTAAAGCTAATTTCTGCACTGTCTGGAAACTCACCCTCAGTAGTGGCAAGACCCACACATAATTGCAGAGACAGATGAAGGTATAGGTATTTGAGTAGATTGCCAGCTGGGAAACCATCCCTGTTTTCTCCAGATTCAACATCACACTCCAAAAATGTGAAACCCCGCTACTTTCCTTCTCCGTTGGGTTACAGGAAGGGATCTGCCTTGCTTTAAGACTTGATTAACATGTTTTTCAGTGATAACTCATTCATATTTGGCCCAGGTACTTTCCCATGGACACTTTAAGCTAACTCCCTAGAAAGGTCTCTGTGTTTGAGTCGCTTGCCATGGAGATTGATGTATGAGGCCTTGATTCTGCTCAACTGAATAAAATTTACTTGTTTCCTTGGCACAGTTCACAAGAGGATCTGAACTGATAGGAGAGTCCTCTTCTGGTCTTGTGTTTATCCTACCAGTAAACAGCCGTCACTGTGGTGTGGGTTGTTTGGCTTTTCCTCAGACAGGTTTTCCATTCCTCAGGGTGGTTGAGAGCAGAACAACCAGGTACACCAGATCAGAGGACCATGAGAACCTTTCACATCTAGGTATTGGCTCTAATCTTCTCTTGGTAGTAAAGTGGTGTCTTCATCAAGAAACTTCCATGTATCGGGGACTGACTTTGGGATGGGTGCATTCAATATGAGGTTTACCCGTAGGTTCTTCCCTGAGCACCATCAGTCGTGGTCTCATATTGAAGCTTGATGTTGGAGGAGACAGAGTGAGTGGACCTTATAGGTTGGTTCCATACCAGGAATTTCCAAAGTCAACCTTTCCATTTTAGATGTAAACAAGAAAGCAGTAGTTCATATCTGGGATCCCTCTCGGTTATGTTTCTCTGGTGAAAATGTCTGATGTAGATCTTGCCTTATGTTCCAGCTCCTCACATGGGATTCAGGACAACAAGTTATCTCAGTTTTTCATATGCCGTCTCACAGCTTGGGCACCAGGTTGTTCTCAGAGTTAGGGTTCTCATCGCTTAGCTCCATTTCTTACACACTACTGCTCCAAAGGATTAAAAGAAGTGAGTTTAGTTTTTTCTACTCATTTGACTAACCTTTTTCATTCCTCAAGTCTGTATTCTTAATAAGATGAAAGACTTTCCATGAGTAATGTTGGGGTGCAGTTGGTGGCTGTCTTTCCGTATCACCCATCCTTGTGTAGGATAACACGACTGTTACATTTCTTTCTTCTAGTTAGCAAACTCATCCCCTAGCAGTTTTGGTTCAAATACTAACTTTCTGAATACAGCAGGCTCTTGACAACAGCCAGTCTGTTGGTTATTACATTGATCCATAAAAATATCCCTTCTAGTGGCTTCAAAGAGATCAGGGAAGGTTTTAGATCTTTCTGATACAGTTTTTCCCTCAGACACCGTAGAAAATAGCTCAGACTTCTGTCTAATGTTATATCAAGGTTTTGCACTACCTAGAAAATAAACATAGCCTATGTCAAATAGTTCTTGTTACTGAGGTCTAAAGAAATGGCCATACTTGGTTATGTAAAAATCTGCTGTAGGACTGTTAATATATCTCCTCCATGTTTGATTAGACACATGCCACCAGATCTCTACGTCATTGAAGTATATTTGTTGTGGAAGTCTTTTTTAATATAGATTGCAGGGGGCTCCTCAGTGCTCCGTCTACATTTTTACCAAATTAAGACACAGTGGTCATTGTTAACTGCATGACAACTCAAAGGTGTGCTTGTATGTCTGGATAGAGAACTGTGTCATTGGAGTCACGCGCTATGTGAATATGCATGGAAGTAAGCCCTTGAAGAAGGAGAGGTTAATTTTCTGTCATTGATTTGCATATATTTTGTTGTATATGTTCTCATCTGCCCATCTTTTCTCAGTTTTTTCAGACTCCCAGGGGGTGAGAAACAAAGCGCTTTTGTGACAGTTTAGCCAATGCAAAAAAATAACCAATTATGGCTAATCCACTTGACTGGGAGTTGTAATGGCCTCTCAGTACTTCAGGAAGGAGCTCTTCCTGAATACACCATCAGTCATTTTGTACTCAACATCTAGTGTTTAACTGGATATGAAACTAAGATTACATTTACTGCGTTAGTGTCCTGGTATGCTTTGCTTCCTTGTGTGAGTAGGTTTCCCAGAAGAATCGATGTACGTTTACTAAATGCATTCATAGTGGGCCAGTGACTGTTTAGGCCAGAACCAGTTATGTCACTATCTGAGAATTAATGTAAATTGTTCTAAGTGAATAAATAAATATTTCAAGACTGTTAGGTAACTATTAGTTTTGTTAGATGAATGTTTTTTACAGAAATAGAGATACTGAGCATTTTCAAGCATTAAACCATTTATAGAGGTGAAGAGCACTAGTAACAATAATAATTGCCATGACACTTGGATTTTTCCTAACACATTTGTTATGGACATCTCAAACTGCAGACTTTTTGCTGTAACATCCATTGAAGCGTTCTCTTGATATTAATGGAGTAATATCTGACATGCCGTGTTTGGCAATTTTCTCTGAAAGAATTGCAATGTATTGTATCTTAGGTCTGTGACACCAGAGTGAGGCACAAAGGAAAGGAAAGAGCAGAAACAAAGCAAAATTTCTTTGAATATTCATCCCAGGGTGCTTACTGACTGGGAGAAACCCTTGCCATACAGAATTCCTCATAGAACCTGCGGCTCATGGACTTGCATGCCAGCTGGCGGGTCATGTTGACTGATTCTGGTAGTGAGGAATCCAAAGCACACTATGGGATAATGGATGTTCTCTGACTTCAGGCTTCTGCATATATAAAAAGGAATGTGGGGATTCCACAGTTTCTAGGTTCTCCACCCTGAAGTGTAGGATATTAATTGTAGAATCATAGAAAGGTTTGGGTTGGTAGGGACTTTAAAGATCATCTAGTCCAACTTTTCTGCCATGGGTAGGAACATCCTCCACTAGACCAGGTTGCTGAAAGCCCCATCCAACCTGGCCTTGAACACTGCCAGGGATGGGGCAGCCACAGCCTCTCTGGGCAACCTGTTCCAGTCTCTCACCATCCTCATCCTGATAGAACTGCCAGCTTCATTCTTTCAGCTTTGAGAAAGAGTTGACCTAGGTTGACCTGCATTCAAATGTTCAAAATGATTTTGCATTCCGCTGCAGTTTGAAGCATACATGCTAGAACCCTGCTATTGCAGAGTTGTACTGATGTGATTCATGTTTTACTTTTGGTTTCACTGAATCTTGCTGGTTTTGACTGGTTGAACCTTGATGGAACTGAGATGAATCTCATCAGGTTTAGTTGTGAGATGCAAACACACTTTCTTTGCAAAATGACTAGATTTCTGAAGGAAATCATGCAGAGAACTTCTATTTTGTAGAACACTTCAAAATACTAGTGTTAGTTCTAAAATGGAAAACCTGAGTGTAAATACAAGTTGGTTTTTTTGCTACTGAATAGCTCAGTCCCATACGTAGAATTTAGATTTTATTTCTGCTTAAAAAGCAAATATAGGAGAATATTTTATAAAAAAATACATATTCTTTTGGGACTATTTTCTTAAGATGGTTAATATGTATTTGTAAAGCATGAACAGTGATATTTTCTGAGGTCTTTCCCTTTTGTGCTGTTTCATCATGATTGTCCCTCTCTTCCATCTGATTTGGTGATAAGTGTTCCTAATGAGCCAGCTTTGGAAGAAGAGTTAAGCTGTGTAATTTATTCTTTAGCAGCATTTGATGGATGTTGGTTTGGACAAAAAGAGCACTTTGAAAGTTTTGTAATCATATGGTAAATGAGAACTAACATTAAACTAGTGAAAATGATCCGTTTGCATTTATTTTGACCTTAATAGCTATGTCAAAATGGCTAACATAATTAGAGCATTTAGGTTTTGTCTCCAAGTGCAAGCCACAATGGAAAGCAGCAAGTGTACTCTAGGTTATTCTACATTGTATTATGTCTAAGGTAGTCTAGACATATATTTTATCCATATTTTCTCTACAAACAGTATTGGGTGGTACTCAGTATTGCCTATTTTAAGGCATGGTCCAGACTTTCAAGGAGCAGAGAAATAAATAATTAATCTAAAAAATAGTGCCATATAATTTTGCAAGACAGGAATGGGAAATATGTAACTCTTCATCATGTGGGATGATGCAGTTCCATGTGCTGAACCTGAATCTATTTCTCTGTGCATTTAAGTTAAGGAAGTGAGACATTTTATGTGTAGTAATTCATTGCAGACTAAATCTTGCTTCCTTGGTCAAGGAAAATGTGAAATTTCTCTACATAGGATTAACAGACTTTTTATATTGAGACATGAATTTTTATTTGGATGTAAAATTAGTATATATGAATATTCAAATGCTTTTATGTAACATCTATTTGTAATTGTACTCTTCTACGCACGTTTTTTCTTATTATTCACTTAGTTAATGAGTAGAATCATCCTGAATGCCCAGTCATTAAACATCAGCTCAGTCTATCCCAGGATTTCAAGTACAATGATGTTGGTATTACAACCCTTTACATGGAGACTATAACCACAGGATTAGATCATTTCATGGTTCATTCAGACGAGTGGTCTAACTATTAGACACATTGAAGTATGACCTAGAATGAAGAGAGTAAGAGGATTACTTCTTTTACTTGTACAGAATGTATTGGAGTTCAACGGGAAGTCAGTGGAAAGTCATTTAGAGAAAGAGCAAATTGCCATATCTTGTAGCATGGCCTGGGTACATCCCTCTTTCTTCAAGAAACTTTGGTTCTGGACTCTTACTTACTTTACAACATGGCAGCATCATTGATTTCAGTAAGATTCAGGATTAAAGAGGATCAAAATCAATACCAAACCAAATTATAACAAGCTCAATCTTGCTATAGACTGGCCAAAAAAGTAAAATAATAATAATATGTTAGATTTAGATTAATCTAAAAAGCTCATCTCTGTGAAGTGCATAGTGAAATGATCTGCAATCTTGACTGGGTCTGTAGGTATAATCCTAATATTCATCCAAATATTATTCTAAATAATAATATTTAATATGCCAGGGTGTTCACAAAAATATCAGATGCATATTTCTTACCAGGAATACAAGTATAATGTCTCTAGAGAAATTATTTTATTTGAATTGTTTGTATTTCTAAGAGTTAGAGTAACAAACAATAAATAATTCTTCAAAACATTTATTCTGTGATCAATATATAGTGATTACCTGGAACCTTGGTACAAACAGTTTTAAGTAGTACATGAAGAGTTTGTCGGTAGTACTTGTGACCATGAGAGAACAACTCTAGTAAAAAGTACAGCTAGCATCCTCTACTCTGAAATTAAAATGAAGTGGTCAGCTACAACAGTGGAAGACCACAGGCAAAAAGAATAAGAAAATGTTTCCTAAACAAATTCTTTGTCCCCTTTAGTTTATGCCAGTTCTGAAATGAAATGTTTTAGATGTTTAGTGTAAGAGAAACTGAGTTTATAAATGTAAGTTGTAATCCTGCACAGACCCGCGGAAGACAGTGGCCGTTATTCAGCAGCGTATGCGTGTGTAAATGGAGCATATTGAATGAACAGAGGGTATAACCAGCTTTTTTGGGGGTATTTACTTTTTGGAGAGAATGCTCCTTCAGGCTTCAGGTCATTTCAGTATGAAAAGACTTGCTAGTCTAAACCTTCTCTTGTTAAAAATTTCAGTCCCATAAAATTTCCTAAGCATCATAAAACAATGAATATTTACAAAACCATGTTTATGATACTCCTTGTGACATTCCCTGCACGAAGAACATGTAACACCAGAGTATGGTGTTTGGCAGAGACTTGGATTATTTGGACCTTATACAGCCCTGCCTGTACTCTTATAGGTTCTTAAATAATAAATGCAAGTATTCCGTGTAGACTTCAATACGTTACATGTACATGTAAATTATAGTTTCACAATCAAGTTATACATGTAGTCAAGACCTTTCACTTTTGATGTTTTAAAAGTGCTTGTTATTGATCCTGATTGAGCTCAGCTCTTATGCAAATGCTTAAATCCATTTCTGTTGCAAAAAGTACTGAAGTTTGTCACAAAACTTTAGAAATTCCAGTTTAATAAAGATGATAATTGACTCTACCGATTTCCCTTAGAAACAAAATTTGTGGAATAGTAGCTGAAGACCTGGCAAAGCCGAGGTTGTGAGAGACTAAAACAGCAGATTCAGGGTGTGGAAAGAAGAGAGGGAAACTTTGAAAATGTAAAGGATAGTGTGGCAGTATGATATTTGTGGAGATAAACAGAACAGAACACTTTGAAAAGCAAGTTTGTTTTAGGTGCCTTAAACTTGAAGAAAAATTCAGCTTCACTTCTGGTCTGCAACTTAGTCTTCTTACTGAAAGAAATTTCTTTCTGCATATTTCAGACCAAAATAGCAGTGAGAAGTAGTTCTGGAATACAATCTTCAATAATTGCTTCAATATACACAATGTGGATACTTTACTTCTAAATTTTTCTAAAGCACTTGAATAATAAAAAATTTTGAACGCTGTTTCCGAAAGAAATTAGGTACATAGAAACCAAATAAAAAATCTCTGATATTTAAGGTCCTGTATGTTATATACTGCCCCTATTGATATTCAAAATCAATTGATACTGATTTTGAAGAAGTCAGGATTTCATTCTCAATCGGTTTTCAAAAATGAAATGTATATATTTATGTCAAACATCATTTGCAAACTTTTCCTTCAGTTATACATTCAGTTTCTGGTCTAGAAAAAGTCAAATTGACATTTTTATTGTTTCTTCTCATTTTGAAAGGAAGAAGCAGCATTTTATTTCATTAAACAGTTATATACTTATGATGTCTTTGTCTATACTTCAAGCTATTGTCTGTAGTTATTTGTTATTCTACAGTGTTACCACTGCATTTGAAAAATATGAGTTCTTATTCTATAAAACCAGTAGGAAGTCAAATCTCAGTTTGGAAATCTTGTTCCCTTCTCTCCCAACCCCCAACCCAAGGTTCCTCCTTTCAGATTTATGAAAGAAAACATTTCTTTCTGTAAAAGGTTTTTGTATGCCAGCATCTGGAAGTGTTTATTTCAGTGGCGTGTAATCTATCTGTGGATTTAGTTAGCACCAGACCCCCTTTTGTGTACTCCTGACTTAAAATTTTTATAAATGATCTTGTTGAATTTGTGCCAGTGTGCACATGGTTTGGCTGATTGCTGCATATATCCTTTACCTGCCAGTCACCTTTGATTTATATTCCTTCCCCTCTGCTTTTGCCTTCCAAAAATGGTGCCACTGAACTGTCCTCTAAATCATCTTATTGGATAAATTACTCCAAGATGAGATGGTACAGTTTTGGCCGACTCCTCGACAGAAGGCATTCCTATAATCCATCCTTGCCCGCTCTGTGTAGAACCATTCAAAAAAGAGAATGAACAGGGGAAATCAGGCTCCCTCTTCGGTCTGAGCACTATTTCTTCCAGTGCTATTCAAAAATGCAAAGTCAGACATTTGATTTATATGGCTCTTAATACCATCTGAAGACTGTTTGAGAATCTCTCTCATACCCTCTCCTGAACTGAACTTCTTCATTATATGAGTTTAATCCCAAGTATATGGTTATACGGTTTTCTCCCAGAAAGATTAATTTGTGAAAGAATAGCGTATTTAAGAATATTTTAAAGCATTTCACTTGGAATAGATTGTACAATATACATGACAGTTCTTTCCATGATAAAAATCTCTATTGGTTTCCTTAAACTAAACAGCTAATACTCCTTCAGAATAACAACAGTTCTGTAAGCTTTACTTAATGACATTACTAATTTGGAGAGTTTTATGAAGTTTCCTGGAGAAAAGCAGGTGGCTTGGCAGTAATTTAAAAGGTTCACAATTTGTGGTAGCGGTTTCAGGGGGTTTCATGTTTCTAAAGAGGGAGACCAAGCTGCATATTACTTAAGAGTGTCTGACACAATGATGTATCATTTTGGACTAAGTTTCCAGAAGTTCGTTGGTCATTAAATGTGCTGCTTGACTTTATATTGCAGTTTCCCAGCTGTCCCTACTGGGGGTAATCTTAACGCTCAAACAGAATTTATTAATGAAGGCATAAGCTTACAGCACTGATGAAGCAGTAAGTTGCCCAGATGATTTTATTAAACAGGAACATAGATTTTTCGATAAGACAAAAATGTCATTTAAGTAGATTTGAAAAGAACTGGCTCATTTTCTGCAGAGCACTGGGAAAGTATTTACAAACGGTCTGGATAGTATTTGATATCCTGTGGGGACATTTAAAATTCTTGGATTGCACATACATCAGTGTCTTACTACACAACACAGTACATGAATTGTTGCAAGCAGCACGGACGGCTTTCAGGCAGTATAGATGTGGTTCTGTTGAGGTAGGAGATACTGGCATGAAATGACTCTGCTAATGGAGTTTGCACAACCACGTGGAGGGTTGCTACTCCATTGTGTCGCTGCCTCTTCAAGCACGTTACGCTGGAAGTCCTAAACGAAACATGTGCCTCTTGCTAAACGCAGCAGCTCGCAGTGTAAGGTTTTATTACTTTTCATATCTGATTTAGCAAATAAATGTACTAGCTCTGTCAGTGAGAAGATAATAAGTGTGCTACGAAGTTTGCAATTGACCGAATCTCTCGTATAAAACAAAGCAACTCCTAATCTCATAAGCCTTATGTAATTATTTTTTTCTAACTGTATGGCCAGATTCAAATACATACTAGACACATTTTACACACAGTTGTACTGATGTAAAAGGATCTGAGGGTAAGAATACATTACTTTTTAAATGAAGTGTCTGTTCTTATATGCCTCCTGAGAGGCTTAAAAGACATTTAGTATAAATGAGAATCTGACTTCTGGTACTTTGCTCAAGGCAATCTAACATGTAATACGTAAGTATGTATTTCAGTATAATAAATAATATTATTCAAATATAATTCTACAGCAGATACTAGGGAAAAAAGGTAACTTAATTAAGTGTTCCAAGATATTACACAAAGAGAATATATATAAACATGCCCATCTACAATAATTTACGTTATTTTTTGTAACGACACTGACATCATGTCCATGCAGCATGTACATTCTGGTACAAAGGTTAATAAATAGAAACTTGATAATTGAATAATCTTAGGACCAAAATTGAAGAATCTTAAGAACAAAGTGGCTTTTTCTTACTTGTCGTTACACAGAATAATAGTACAGCTCCCTGCAGGTTTCGTGTTTTTGTGAGTCTGTTAGATTTTGGACAATATGTAATTATACCATTATATAACACAAGATGAGTTGTAGCTGTATTCTGTTCAATTCTTTCAGGTTTCCCTTGAAAATGAGCATTCATTCATATTTTCCCCCCCTGAAAGATTTAAAAGTGCTTTATGAACTAAAACTGCTCGTATTTGTCAGTCCAGCTATAGCAGGGGACTGAGCCAGCTCAGATGTGAGCTGCAGCAGCTGTGTAAGTCTGGAGCAGCGCTGCACGGCTTTGTAGCACAGGATGTGAGCTGTCTAGATGAAACATTATGAGAACTTTAGAATCATGTAATAGAACTGTTTGAGTTGGACTTAATCTACGGTTGAAGAAAATTGCGTGGAACTTAAACTTCTCGCGAACAGGATCTCCATTTTAGATGTTATTTCTACCACTAGTGCTTGACAGACTTGTCCTATTGTGTTGAGCTTGGATAGAGGATGTTTCTGGCATCGCTGACTTGTCACTTTGCAAATAAAGAATGTAAAATCTCTAGACTAACAGGGTAAACCTGGAAAGGAACAAATGATAATCTGGGAACACTAAGACCAAGTGGAAATATTTTTTATAACTCTTATTACCTGTTATTTTCCGTCCTAGTTGCCTACTCTTTTGTTCATGAAGTCCTATAATAATACTCAGACTTGAGCACCTGTTGAGTTAGGCATTGCACACAGGAGAAGACAAATTTCCGAAGTTTAAACAGGGACTTTGTGGTTTGTTTCTCTCTATTTATCATGCCCCACACAGTGAGGTGTCAGTTTTCATTTAAATCTTTGATACTGCTAACAGCAAAAAACGTTGTTTAGCGACCAGTGGTACAAATGATGCTTGATTTCTTCTGGTCTGTGTCCTCTCTCCTCCCCCGTGGCAATGATGCTCATTTTCCCCTCATCCCTCTGATATGCCTCCAGGCAGCAGAAGGCAACACTGCTATATGGTTGCTAGAAAATCTCTTTAACACATTAAGTTCTCCTTTTCTTCAAACTAGACCCATTTCAGGGAGCCTGACTGTGCACTTGGTAGTGTTTGCGAATATTTCTCGAGCAGAATCAAACGAAAACACCAGGCTCGAGGCAACAGAGCACATTTCATGAATTTCAGTTTGGGGTTTCTGTGTTTCTTCCCTTCCTTGAGGTTTTGCACTATTCCAGCTTTCTGACTTTAACTTCAAGGTCGTGTAAGCCTCAATTCAGCAAAGCAATCATCTGCTTAATTTTTAAACTATACCTTCAGTCTGACAAAAGCGCATGCTAAATCGAGGCTTTCAGTATTATTAGTAATATATGTTTTGATTCATCTGTTATTTCAACATTCCTTTTTTTAAAATGCATTGCACATAGGAGAAAAAGATGGAGGAGGATGCTTGTAGGAATAAAGGATTTTCAGAGATGTAAACAGATATGCAGAGAAATATACATTTATAGTTTATATTTATATCTATATTTAAACATATATCAGTAAACAAAACTTAGAAAATAATTTTTGCCATGTGAAAAGCTTTAACTGTTTTTTATTTGTGCATAAAGTGATTCTTCCTGGCATCTTGGTTTCTCTGGACATTTAATTTATGGTAGTTCTTTTGTCAGTGATGGTGACCTTAAAGGCACCAGTAGTAGGTTTGATGAAGAAGACAAGATCCTGGCATTTCTGCTGCTGGGATGAAAGGTAGAATGTTTCAAAAATGTATTTAGTGGAGCAAGAGAATAGTTTAAGCAAGAGGTGGACTGAAATATGAGATTCAGTTATTTTTGTTGTGTTCCATTTCTGAAAATAAGAATGGACGCTGCTCAGCTGAGTAAGTGCAAATTATGCATCTGTGTGTACTGTAAAGGTAGGTGCCAGAATAAGAGAAGATAGCTAAGGGTCCTTAAAAAGTACTAGCAATAAACATAAAATGTGATGAAATTAAGATCAGATCCATTTTCTGGCCTTGTAATATTTGCCTCACTGGAAAGTTTTGGAAGATACTCAAAGGATTTAAACTTAAATACGATGCAACACTGGGTCAATATTGTGGTGTTAGCAGAACTAGAGAAAAATCCTGAAATGAAGGGAAATTCTTGAAAGGAGTATCAGACTCTAGAAATTGAAAAAAAGTTAATCAGGTACCAGTCATGTTTTTAGTGCTGTGTAGTACTTTACTTGTATCCGTGACTGCGATGTCCAGTTTATGATTCAGCTTCAGCCAGGGCTTTCAAGTACATCCCTTGTATCTGCTGTTCCACAGTGACAAAATTTCACAGTCAGGATGGGTTTTTTTGCTTTTAAACCAAGAACTTCTTACTCCTATTTATATCACCCTGGATAATTCAGTTGCCTTCTCGGTGATTTAGTTCTCTAGTTAGTTATTGGTAGAAGATACACCCTTTCCTCCATGTTACTTAGTTACAGGAGAGAGAATATAAAGAGGGATTATTCCATGGTGAGACATTGGTTTGTGTCTTTATGTTAGTTTTATGTTAGTTATGTTAGTATTTATGTTAGTTAATATGCATGTGGATAAAAATATGATGTTTTGGTCTTTCATAAAGATCCTGAGCTGTTCTGCAAAGCCCTGAGAACATGTGTCAAATTAGGTGGTCTCCTTCAGGCTTCAATCGCTGAATGTCTCTGGAACCTGGAATATACCTGAGTGGTTAAAAACCATCCTGTTCTGGTTTACCAATTTGGAATGAATTCCACAGCTAAGAGCTCTGCCTAAGAATTATATGCCTCTAATTTCACATAATTTAAATGGCAATAATGCTAGGAGAATAAAAATAAGAAATAATAAGAATAAATAATAAGAATAAAAATAAGAAAAAATTCACACAATAAATGTTTGCACAAGGTTGCTAGCACTGGCAGGTTAGATAGGTGGGGAAGAGGCTGGTATCCAGCCTGGAGAAATTGTACTAATGCAACATTTCAGGCTGTGTACTGGCACAGGTCGGTCTTTAAATGTGGTGATGTGCTGACAGGATTGTCACTTTTGATGGTAAAGAATTGAGACAACAGGAGAAAAAATAAGACTCTCTAGGGATCTACATGTGTTAGTTTTACTGCAGAAGGTGATAAAACTGCTGGAAGCAAGCAGTCTCCATGCAGAATTATTGCAATACAAATGGCCTGGAAGTGAGACATACTAATTTCACTAGGTTAATTTTGTCGGTGGTGAAGGGTTTGGGTATTTTTTTTGCTTGCAAGAAGGAGGACAAATTATTAATATTTACTGTCAAGAAGACTGTAGTTCTAATTGGTGTTTAGATATGATACTTAAATTACCATCAGAAGATATAGTGTCGATTCGGAGTGTAGATTAGGTGCTTCTGAGAAAAAGCATACAGCTATTTCTGCATCTGTTAACAAGGAAGTTTGAACAATCTCACCATTGTGCATGGAGGGTTTTTTTAAAAAAAGAAGCATATGGTACAGAAGAAAGGTATATACTTGTTACCACTTTAGGAAGCTTGGGTTTTAATAGCTTACTAGGTAGATGAGGTTCATCTTTGTCTGTAATTTAGTATGGTAATACTTAGGTGATAAAAAGAGATAACTAGGTACAAAAGAGAGAAACTGCATGGCTCAACAAATTGATACAAAGCTATTAATCATGGCTCTTTAGAACATGTTGAAAGCCATTCATGTGATCAAGGAATATTTTGAGACATAATTTTATAACTAGTTCTAAGTTATCAGAAGTGACTAGACATTTTGAATGCTTAGCCTGAAATATGTAAAAGAGAACTGTTTTTATTGTGTTTTTTTAAAGGTACATGATGGCATTTCCTGAAAGCAGGCTTTTTCTGGAGTCTCAACTTCCATAACAGATGTAAATTGCCATTTAACTGTAAAAAAGGGGGAAAAAACCTTATTACTAAGGCTTTTCAATGTAAGAACATTAGTCAAGATCCAGGATTCCTCTGTATTTGTATATTATTTGTAATACACAAATGCAGAACAGAAGTTAATGATGGCTCAATAGCTTTTGCAATATGTATAGAAGATAAATGGCAAGATTTGATAAGATAAACAGGAGAGTAAAGGGGAGATGGTGTTGTTTAGCTTGTGAGGAAGTGGTGTCAGTATATAAATTTTCCAATTAGTATGAGATTTTTTTCTGTAGGAGTCATAGCACAGAAGGGTTTTGAGTGATAGTGGGTGACGAAGTTAGTCTGCTGTTTGCTTGTTCCTACCAAAAAGATGATGCAGAAGATGTGCTGGCTTGAACATTTGGTGCGTGCACAGCAAAAAGTGGCAAATGCACTGATCCAGATTGGAATCTGGCATTTGATGGTGGATGTTCTGCTCCACAGGAGGAGGATAAGTCACGTAGGAAAATGAAAAGTAGCTTCTGATGCATGTGGCTGAGAGGAAGATTTAAAGTGGTGGGCAGGAGAAATGAACTTGGCAGGAGCCTTATGACTTGGTACAAACAAGAAAATGTTGGGTTTTTTCAAAGCTAGATTCATAAGTGTTCCTGTAACCTCCTCAGTGAGAAGATCAGAATCTGGACAAAGGGTAAGGAAGGCAGTTACGTGCCACTGGGATAGTTATCTGGAAAGAAAAGGATAAAATATAGCTGCAGTCCAAGCGTGAACATAGAGACCGTACAGTATCAGAGACGACACCATGTCATACACCTTGATGGTGGTGGTGGTGGTCACAAGGTTCTTGATGAACAGAGATGGAGAATTTGGAATAGGCAGGAGATGAGGAATTCCAGTTTATCCACATTCAGCCTCAGCTGGCAGCTTGACATGAGAGCTCTCAGAGGGACATGAAAAGCTAACTAGCCCTGAGTTACTCAGCCAAGAATCTTTATCGGCGTAAGAAACACTTACTGCCATGTCTGTGAGCAAAGGTTACAATGTGTAGTATTATTTGCTTCCCCTAATTTATTACACACTTCCCAATTCATCAAAGCACAATTTCCTTTAGGTTGCTGAAGCAACCCCTTATATTTCTTATTTTTTCATGGAAAGAGTTCATTCCCAACTTCATAAACTTTATTTTTAAGAAATTGTGGGTTCAAGTTTTCTAATAATGTCTTTTTCCAAAAATGTAATATTTCACTTTAAACTGATGTGGCAGTATTCATTTGCCTGCAGTCAGCAGCAACCTTTTGGCTTTAGTACTTACTGACATATACCCCACGAATAGCACTGGATATTGGGAAGTTCTGACTTTCACCATTATAACTGAGACTGACATTGTAATATCAAGTCAGAGAAACTTTTCCCAGAGGGACAAACCCAGGCTATTGAGGTTTCGATATCCTCATTTGTGCAGTTATTTAACAGTATGCCAGGAAGCCTTGCACATGCAAACACCATCATGTATTTTTAAGCCATGTATCAACTGAATTCAACACATTCCCTCCATTTCATGCTGTGAATATATGATACTGGTAGGGTAGCCTCAGTATCATTATAGATACTTGGAATTGAAGCAGACATACAGAATAATATTCTGTCTTAGGACCTTTGGACACCTTGTCAGGGTGCAGAAGAAATCTGGAGTCAAGTGCAGTATAACATAGAGGCAATAAGGCTTTGCTGGTTGGTCTGAGAAGTCCTTGATGCTGCTGTATTTTATAGTATAGATACAAGCAGAGTGGCTGGAGCTCTGCATTCATAGTGAGTATTGCAAGTTTGGAAGATTTACATTGCAGACTCTTAAACTTTCCAGTTCTCCAAACGTAGTTTATTTAGGGTCTAGTTTCCTTGTCAAATATTTTTGGAAAAAAGTTAATTGGGGATTGTAAAGTAATGAAGAGGACAAGTTAGTGATGGAGAGTTACTGAGTTGCCATTTGATAAATGAAGTTTAAGCAAACTATTTTCATTCCAGAAGAGCCAGATGTTAAGTATTTCATCTGTGAATTAAGAAAATGGGCGAGGTTTACAGGCTCTGGGGCTGTATCTTGCAAAGTAGTGGTTTTGAAAGAGTGTCCTGGAGTCTTGGGGAATCAGTTGAATGTGATGGGGCCAATACAGCGCTGTAGCTGAAGGGATTGATGCAGTCCTTGGGCAGGCAGGCAGTGGAATAGGAAATAGAAGACTTTTCTGCTGTACCGGGCAAGCACAGTTAAAATATTATTCCAGTTTGGGTGTTCATGTTTTTGCAAAAACCTCAACAATTGGAGAGGGCTCAAAGATCTAGGAGAAATTGTGAAAGACTAGAAAATCCCAACATGGAGATACACACAATGCTTTACCTGTGGAGTTTATGAAACTGAAGAAAGTGTTGTGTAGTCAGTCTTTAAGAAGAAAAATCTCATGGTTTAGGGTTTTTCAGTCCTAGCATTCAAAGTTACAAAGATATTCAGGGTGGGATTGCTCTGGCTAGATACAAACACCTGTATCTGAGCACAATGACTAGGTTTCCTTTATAGTCAGTTGAGAGGAATAAGCATTTCTGGGCTGTAATTTCTCTCTTCCTAAGGTAGATGTTTAAGAGGGGTCAAATGAACCATGCTGTGGAAATGCCTTTTTCTGTACCTTTACAGGATAATGTATGTAGATATTGACATTGCAGAGCTCTAGATTAGGTGAGAGGAGTCCTTCTCCTAGTATGCAGCTTGAGATTTCAGCTAGACAAATTCAAACTAGAAATAAGGCATATATATTTTTAACAACATAACTAAGTGCTGAAATAACTTAACCGATGATTGTGACAGATTGTCCATGACTGGAAATTTTAAAATCAAGATGAGATGTTTCTGTAAAAGCTACGCTCAAGTGCAGCCACAGCTATTGGATCTGTAGAGCCAATTCAAGAACATTGTGTGGGTTGTGTTATGCAGCAAAGTTAGATTAGATGGTCCTTTGTATCCCTAAGTGCTATGAATCATACTTTGCTGGTGCTTTGGTAAAATGTAAATGTGAAAATCCACTTTGAATGCAGGTCAGCAGCTTATCTAATAGGAATTTCTGATGTTCAGGTGCATAGTTTCAGAGGAAATAATTTGCAAAATTTGTAGTAATTTGCCTTTCTAAATATAGCAATTTCACTTCAGAGTTACAATTTTCAATACCTTTTCATTAGTTTTTTGTTACACAACATAGTCTGATCTTTTCTCTAAAAAAATAAGCATCACAACTATGTAATATAAGTTTTTGGGAAGAACCTATTGATTATGAAATTGTGACATTTGTTTTTAGAAATAAAATTTTGATAATTCATTCCTAGAACAGATAGATTAGGAAAAAATCAGCATTGCTCTTAAAAGTCAATGGAATAACGCTTTTTTCAAATCCTCAGAAAATTTGGGTCATAATTCCTATTTGTGGTATCTCTATACGTTCTTATAAATATTCATATTACTCTTATATTGTGAATGAAATGGCCTAAATACACCACCTTAATTAGAGTAGTGGAAATAACAAGTTATTTCTATTCTTTGAATGTCTTTGGCAAATTTCCATTGTGTCAACATAATTAAGATATATTAATATTAATCTGGTACGTACTGTAACTTTACATAGTGGAAAAATAAAATAAAATGGACCATGAGAACATTTTTCAATATCAGTTTCAATTTTAATACTTTATATTGTTGTGAAAAGTTATAAAAATGTGTTATTATTTTATTACCCCATTAAGAAAACAACGCAGCAACAGATGCTTGTTACCCTGATTTTCTCAGTCTGTTTATGGGGATGTTTTATCAAAATGGGTCTTTTAAAAGTTATAAAGATGTAATACTCTCCTAAATTAGGTCATAAATGCCTAATGTGGAAAACTAATACATTTTATTATTTTTCAAGTATGGTTTTATGTATATTAAAATATGCAGCTGTTAGGAAGTCTGGAGTGTGTATAACAGAAACATATTGCATTACAAGATGTTAGTGTCTCTCTCTGAGTATGTACATTCTTTATGCATATACCCACACAAGTTTTTGGCATGTAGAAGAGACTACATTAACATTTTGGCTCAGTATTATTTTCTAATATCATGGATTATTTTTTTATGAATAGATGTAAATGCTAAATGTACTGAGCGCATACATGTATTTTTACTCTGCATTTGCCAAAATCTTCTCTTACACAGGTTGAGCATATAGATCTCAAATGTGTATATAAACAACATTAAATTCCATCACATCAGCAATTGTATGCTGCACTTCTGAAAAACGGTAGATGCTCCCGCACCAGGAGAGGTAACAAGACGATCTCTTAGTTTCAACCTTGTTCTGTCTCCCGTGCTAACCAGCTGGGAGGGATTTGTGGTGGAGGAGAAGGGATTCAAACGCCTGCTCCTTGCAGGTAGCATGGTGACCGTGACTGCTTTAGGAAATGGTACAACCAGAAGAATTTTCAAATTTCCGCATAATTTGAGGTGGATAGACCAGTTGCCAAGGATGTACTTACTGAACCTCAACCTTCTTGTCTCCATTGATGGAAGCCTTTAACGGTCACAAAACAGTGTGTAAAGTATACGCCAAATGTTGTGGCAACGATGGGAGCGTACCAAATTAACAGGGGCCTGTTTCTCACACCCCCCCACACACACTCCCTTACTAATTTATGGGTAGGGGAAAATCTATGGATAGTATCATTTTATTATAGAAGGGAAACAGGATTACATAGTTTTGTGACATTTTATTCTAATTATTGCAGCATTGTTTGGCCACTTATACTACTTTAATTAAAAAAAAACCACAACCAGAGCATTTTTGCTTTCTCATGTTCAGGCCCTCATGCTTGTGAAGAGCTGATAAATATACATAAAACCATCTTACCATCCTTCAGATACTTCCTTCAAAACAGTCCTTTTTTCACAACGCTTACAAAAACTATGTCAGTAATTAGGTAGTCAGTGTGCTGATATCAGTCACACTGGTGTACATTTCTTTCTTGGCATTTCCTTTTTTTTTTTTTTCTGTGTGTACCTTTTGCCCTTACATGAAGATTGTTAACATCTCAGGAAGAAGTTTTATTTTGTTTAATATTCCTCTTGTACTTTAGACAGTAGGGTCATGGGCTGTGAGTATGGACTCAGCACTGCAGCATTAAAATAAATAACTATAAATCTCATAAAGCAGCAATTTAAATGAAGATAAATTAGTAATAGATACTTTTCCTATAAACAATGTGAAAACTCAACCTTGAACCAGGAGAACCAAGTTAATCTCTAATACTTGTAACGTCATCTTTGGTGTGTCTTACCAAGATCAAAATAAATTACCAAAAATCGTGATCCTGACATGAAGGAAAACTCTTTCTTCTTCCTAGGTCTGGTCTCGTTGTGTATGATTTCCTACAATACTGAGTATGTGGAATCATTGCAGACCTCTGTCCACACACACTTGCCTTTATCCTCACTTTTAAGCTTTCTGTTTGCAAGAAGTGCTGAACTGTGGAACCAGATTTCCTCCATATTCAGAGGAATTTTCCATTTGATGCACTGCAGGCTTGGCTCTGCTTATGAAACCCTTCTTTCTTCAAATCCTTGAGCAGTTGGGTTTAAGTTTTAGTTTGGGTGACATATGAGTCATGCTGCTTCGCCCACTTCTGCGTCTGAAGTTTCCACAAGCTCAGAGATATCTGGCCCAGGGATTTGGTTTTGGCCTAATTCTCATGCTGGTGATTTTCCATCTTCTTTTGTCTTATATATATTTTCTGTGAGGATTAGAAAGTTTGCTACCTTTTCTTATTGCCCGGCAAATATTGATCTTGTTGTGTTGTGGCTGTGTTTACGTTGATAGATAGTATGTTAGAAAAATCTGCAGCATGGTGCCCTCTCTTCTACATGTCCCACTCACTTATGCCTGGTTGTTTTCACTTATATCTGATTGGTGTGGCACGATACGGTCCTCAGGGTGGCTTATATTCAGGTTTTCAACCTGGGCTGGACTCTGTTGTCACGTGGGGTCTTTCCACAGGGAAGCGTCTGAAAAAGGAGCTTTGGAGAAAAGAGCCTGGGGGTGCTGGGGGACACCAAGCTGACCATGTCCCAGCAACGTGCCCTCGTGGTAAAGGCGGCCAACAGCACCCTGGGCTGGATTAGGCATGGTGTTGGCAGCAGATCGAGGGAGGTGATCCTTCCCCTCTGCTCAGCCCTGGTCAGAACCATCTGGATTGCTAGGTCCACCGCTGGGCCTCCCAGTACAAGAGAGACGTGGACGTACTGGAGCAAGGCCAGCGAAGGGCCGCTGAGGTGATTAGGGGACTGGAACATCTCTCGTATGAGGAGAGCTGGGACAGTTCAGCCAGGAGAAGAGAAGCCTCAGGGGGACTTCATCAAGATGTATAAATACTTGATTAAGGGGGAGTGAAGAAGACGGAGCTAGACTTTTTTCAGTGGTTCCTTGTGAAAGGACAAGAGTCATTGGGCACAAATTGAAATACAGGAGATTGCACTTAAAAAGAAAAAAGCTTTTTCACTGTGAGGGTGATCAAATGTGGCAACAGGCTGCCCAGAGAGGCTCTGGAGTCTCCATCCTTGGAGATACTCCAAACCCAAGTGGGCACATCCCTGAGCGACCTGCTCTGGGTGACCCTGCTTTGAGCAGGGGATTGGACTGGACAGTCTCTAGAGGTGCCTTCCAGCCTCAATGAGTCTGTGAATTGCAGTGTTGTTGAGAACATGTTTAGGGATTGTGTAAATTCAACTTTTCTGTCTTACCATTCTCTGGATTCAAGACCTACGTTCAAAAGGCTTTGTAGATGTACCCGTTACAGTTAAAATCATGCTGTAACACATTTGCCTCCCTTCTAACCGTGTTAGGAATTGCACATGAAGCCTGCATGCCATACAGTTTTAATTAACTTAATTGATCACAGTAGCTGTGCTGCCAACCACCAAAGTGTTGATAGGACTCTACCGGAAGCTCAGCTAGTCTGTCATCATCTGGTCCCAAAATGTGGTTAAGATGATCCTCCCCTTTCAGAACTGTAGGTTTTTATGAAGTCTGAAATTCAAGCCAATGTGCAAAATGCTAAATTTGCTGTCGCTTTCTACTTTTCAAGCATTGCAAATAGGTGACCTACTGGAGTGTCCTGGATGTAATTCACATTAATGAAGTAGATTCTATAGAGGCAGCATAAAATATACCATGGTTTCATTAACAGGGATCCATGGTCAACAAAGAGTTTAGTCAGTCCTTCTGCCAGGAGTTTGTGCTTCAGAAAAAGTTGGTCAGAGGTAAGCTTTTACAAAACTAAACACTTGAGACGTGTTTTTCTGAGTGAATTTCATAAAAGGTGGTTGTTCCTGGTGGCTAGATATGCCTGTTGCTTCACTACAACCTGATAGCGTATTTTATGGCCTGCTCCTTGTTGAGGCATATTTCTTAATTTAGCACTGAGTCAAAGTGTTCATAACAAAGTGGAGCAAGACCTCGTAAACAGTTGTTTCATGGCTTCAAGGTTATTTTTTGAGATATCTTTTCTGGATTGAATATTTCAGAACCAATTTGGTTATCTGCTTGTCGCTTCTTTCTAAACCAAACTAAAAGGCGTTAACACTCAGTCGTACACTTTTCTAGGCCCAGGCTTCATTAATAGAATATACCTTCTTTATCTGCCTTCCCCAGAAGAGTGGGAGGAATAATAATAATAATGATGCAAGTTTCTATCTGAAAGTCATTTTCCTCTGCTATGCAGCCAGTTTAATTTGGGGTCTCTACACGCCACTAGGACTGTCAGAGGAGAATACTGAAAATGGCATTTTCTGAACGATAAGGTGCATTGCTTATCCTGAGGAGGCACGACAGCTCATCTGGAAACACATCCTCCAACTGCGCGGTGCTGAGTGTGCTAAACTGGACCAGGCTGCAGGGCCACCCACGTGCTCTTGCTCGACAGGGACCCAGATGGCTGCAGCTGTACCAGTTGGCTCGTGTTATAGGAGGGTACTGGTGCGGCTAATTTAAGTGTAACATACGTTTTAAAAAACAACAATATTTGGGGGTAGCTAAGTGTTGCAGGATGCCCTTGCAGAGGATGCAATTCAACTTGAATATACTATTGTGTGGTCTAAGCAAGCCACAAGGACGGTTCTCTGCGTTCTCATTATACCCTCAGACTTTACAAATGTAATGTTTCTGTTATCCTGCCCAGGAATGAAAGGTGTGTGCTTTTCTGAACTGTTCACTTTCCAGTTCATAAGGTGTGTAAATTCAAAGCAGTTATACTTTGGGAACTTAATTTCTCCTCTTTGTAAAAAGAGATCTGTGCGCTCTTGTTTTCATGCTGAGAACTCCTATCTTTAAGGTGCAGTAAGTTGGGAGCGTTGCTTGTTTGGCAAGTCACTCTTTAAGAATATTGCCTACTGAACTTTGCAGTCACTGAAAAAAAGGAACTGCAGTTTCAGGAGTTTCAGTTAACAGTCTGATTTGTTGACAACTGGCTTGATATTTAAAGGAAGCCAGCAATAATTTATCATTTGATGAAAATGTTCATGATTAGCCAGTCTTTTTTTCAGAAAGCTCAACTTTATATGGCTAACATGGTTAAAGTAACATATATAATCAAATAAATGGTGCGGTTTCATATGGTTAAACTAAAGAAGTTCAGATTTGCCAAAACAATAAGATCAGAATTCATCTTGCCAAATGCAGGCGTATAGGAGAAGGCATTTTCAGAGGTGCATATCCTTCTAAACAGCATATTTCTCAGCACTGACTATAAATGGAGGTGGAGGTGACTAGCTCAGATTGAGAGATGTCCATGGTCTAAAAGGAAAAAAGTTTATTGGCATGAATGCACCTTAAATAAGCAGAAAAGATTTTGGGATGTCTTTTAATTCATACAGAAGGTGATGTTAGACAGCACTGTAATGACTTAATGACAGGATTGTTAGATACAGTACAAATTATGTTTGTTTTATTAAGCCTAAAATAATAATAATTCATGCCATTTTTGTATTCAGGATATTATTTTCAGATTTTTGTTGCATATCTCAGTACCTGTCATCTTAAAGTGGTTTTGGTATCCACTATGCCTCTGAATTTCCCTACCAGTTTTATAATCACATTTCATTAATAATGTAAATATATTTTCTTTCTGTTCTCAGTGAATAAAATATACAAATACAGATTAAAAAACAGAGGGTAAGAGAAGAGCTGAAACTTACTATACTAAAAATATTCTCAGATTTATTAAAAAAGTAAAATAAACAATAGATTTTTTTTCTCTCAGTTGCAGCTATGAGAGATCTCACTTATAACAGTAATTAGTAAAAATATTTTAAGATAGAATTTGTTTTTTCTGTTGGGTTTTTCCATCTCACATTAATAGTAAGTATTTGAAAACTCTACATAAATAGAACATTTTTTGTTTCTAAGTATATTGTATGAATTTTTAAAGTTTTTTAAAAGTTATTTAACAGCAGAAGAAGTTCTATGCAATGGTATTACATCCTATCCCTTTAAACAAGTTGTGTGTCAGGAATTAGATAGAAAAAGAACTGCATTTTAAATGTATGCTTAATAGGAATCAGATTCAGTGTTATGAATAGACAGATATTTACTTGCAAAGTAAATATCCAAATATAGAAGAACGTGGCACCCAGAAGTTTAAAGTAATTGATGGGTTTGAAAATTCATGATACTGTTGGAGATCTCTGTCATTTTTTGTCATGTTTGTTAAAGTCACACCGCAAGGCTCTTAATTGGAACTTGAAACCTCATTGAGCTAAGCAGTGTATGAATGTATGAAAGTCTTGTTTTAGATGTGTGAAGTGGATTAAAATGAGAAATATTTAGTTGGAGCTGCCAAGGACAATGATGGAGAGGCAGGATCAGACAGAAGAGATGAGAGAGCAGTCCAAAGGCAGATGTCAGCTCTATCGGTGCACTTGTCGTTAGCTCAAGCCAGCACAGAAATTACCTAAAAATAACATAGAAGATAAACAGAAGAAGGCTGAATTACTGTAGGCCCCAGAGAAAAGGACTGAAGAAGTAGGTCTCCTAAAGGGAGATCCTAAAGGGATGACGAGAAGTGGAAGGTGAGTGAGGAGAGGATAAAGTCATGACTGCTAAGGGAAGCTGTGGTTTTCAGAATATACAGCTGACCGTATCCAAAGCAGCTAAATAAACCAGGACAAGCAGGCTACAAGTGTACCTATTAGTGTTGATCATGAAGCCACCTTTATGTGTCTTGGTGAAGGTGATTGAGAGTTGTAGAGGCAGCAGCTGTTAAACTGAAAGAAATTTCTGACAGAATTGAACGGTTAGGTTCGCTGCTAATGGGCTGTACTGATGTGAGTAAGGCTTCCTAAATACACAGCTATAACTGTTCTTATTTATATGCATAATATAAATATCACATTGTATAATAGCTGTAAGACAATCCCAAGCATTTCCGGGGGATTATTGCACATCTCGGGTAGTTTAAGTCATCCGGCCTTTTGGCTTCAGGCCTTAGAACACTACCAGAGACATGTTATAATCGTCCAGAAATGCACTGCCTGTTGCAAATTACAGCTTAAACCAAAATATTCAGTACATTACACATATACCCCAAATATACAATTTAACCAGGTAATGTGATGTGCATGTTTTAAAAAAAAAAATAAATCTAAATATAGAGAATTTCAATATGCTGAAGAGAGAATTTACCTACGCATCCAGAACAGCTCCAGAAGGTCCTTGCTAGTTTGCAATGTCATTTGCATCTGCGTTTAATGATCTCACTATCGTCATCTTTGACCTTTCTCTCTTTTCCCTTCTTTTTGGCTTTGGTTATTTGGGATCTGGATAGTTGGATCCCTGAAGTGCCCCATATGCTTTGAGACACTCAAATACGGGATGTAATTATACCAATGTAAAGAATGTCACAAATAGCTTTCAAGACTGAACAGAGAAAATGGAAGGAAGAATAAATAATGACTAAAAATCTAGCACAATCACTATGATGTTTCTCTAAGTTACGCTTCCCAGGAAGAGGTCTTCCTATAACAGAGCTATATCTGATCTAAGTGTTCATGTAAATACCTGTATTAAACTGTCTCAGTGGTAGGATTAAATGTCCTTATTTCTTTTTCCTGTCATCTTTTACATGAGAGATGAAATAGGAGATCCCTGTTTACCTTCTCTCTACCTTTTTCGGCTATTCATCCACTCTAACCTCTGCCATCCTGGGCTGTTCTCTCTCTCATCCTGATGAACAGATTTCTCAGCTTAATGTTTTTATTGATCCTGTCTTTATCGGCCCTATGGTAGTTTGCTCTGAATCAAGCAAAGCACTCCCTGCTAGATAGGGTTAAGGAGTTGCCGGCAGCCAGACACACCTTATGTTCTTTCTTTTTCCCCAACCACCTTGTTTTGTCAGATAAAATTGCAAGCAAAAAGCAAATTACAATGTTTTCCGATATTAACTGTAATATTATGTCTTCTTCCTTGTAGGCAGTTTAGCTCGAGCTGGCAGGCTGCCCATTCTAATGCGCAAGGCCACTGCTTTTCTGGGAGGCTGTGTCAGATAAAGCAGTTAGCTTTTCTGAAAGTGAAGGCTATTTTTCCCCCCCTCATTAGTGGAACAAGACCTTATCAGCATGTAAACACAGCCTGCGTGGCAACACAAAGATACCTGTTTTGCCTCATATTTGACTTCCTCAACAAAGCATATTGTTCATGTGGATATTAAAATAATAGCTTTTAAGTTAGAAAGTATGCTCGCTTGCACTGCAATTATTAACTACTCAATTAGGACACTTTTCCAGCTATCTGGGCTGAGGTTTTCAGAGGAGCCGAGGGAGTTGACTGCATAAAGCTATGTCTGTACCGGGAGATTAACTGTGTCTGTGCTCTCTGACACTGAGGCTAACAAGCATGGAATGGCCCGTGTCCATATTATTCAATTTTCTTATCCCCCAAAATAGGGTGGCCGTCTCCAAACCGCCTCCTGAGAATGGTTTCTGGCCCCCGCATACCTCTGAGCTGTGTCCCAGCGTTGGGGAATGGTAGTTGCCCTGTGCCAAAAGCATTCCTGGGGCTAGTCGAGCAATTTAAGTGTAAAGGGGTTTTTTGAGAGTCCAGGACTATTCCCTGAGACTGTTTTAACTTGAGGTCAATTCTTAGTGTCGTTGGCTGCTGTAAAGCTGAAGTCTTAAACCCTGGCCCTCCGAGCAGCCGCATGCGCAATCGTCGTGGTGTTACCACATGCTGTTTGATCTACAAAAAAAGGTGCCTTCCACTCAGTGACTTTATGCGGTCAATTGTGTTTTTTAAATAAGTCATCCTTAACTATTAAAGTAGAGAAAATGCAGTCATCTTTAAGAACTGCACGACTCTGTCATGTTAGATCCCCTTCAACAGCATTCAGTATCTGATGCATCTTTCTATATGATGCTTATTAATAATAGTAATAAGAAGAAGAATAGGATAGTCTCTCATTCTGTAGGCTTCAGCTTTATATAAGGTTGCCCTGTCTTACTGCACGCTGCAGATACCGCTACTGCTTCGCTCAGGGTTGTGTGAACTACAGATATTGATGATGATGTTGTCAACTCGCTGTTGCCAAGTAAAATACAAAGAAATATTATTTTTTCCCCCATTTTGTTTACCTGTAAGAATATCTTTTATCTTCTTTAATGCCATTGGGAGGGTTGATCTCAAACCATGCTTTGAGATCCTCTGATCGAACACTGTGTACTGTAACTGCTATTCTTGTGTACATCAGTGTGGTCTCCGTATTTGCCGTACGTTCCTGATGGTCAGAGACCTGCTCCGAAGCTTTTGGTGGTTTGTGATTCAGGCACTGGATATCTATTGTGTAGCCTGGTAATGTTTTCACACAATCCTTCTGTGTTCTGTATAATGAAGTCATAGCACTTGCTGTGTGACATCAAAGCCTGTTGAATGAGCGTAATCTAACAAACAATGATCACATTGTGTGTGTAAGCAGGGAAAAGAGAAGGCAAGTTATAAAGCAGAACCTTTTTTATTTACACAGCAATGTTTTAATAACCAGCAGATTTTGGGAAAATGGCTGGAAAAACAGTAAAAAGATAAATGTACTTATGTTTCAATGTTGTGATTTTTTTTTTTTTTAACTAGTACAAAAGTTCATTTCTATGTATTAAAAAAAAAAATACCCTTGAATTTCAGGCAGGATCCTGAGAGAGCGATTGGCATTCCCAATCAATGCTTGCCGGGATATTTTCTTTTTTTTTTTTTTTTTTTCTCCCAATCCTTCTATGGTACTATTAATGCTAACCTCCTTAGCTGCACACTTGGAACAGCCCAGTGCGATAGCTTTACTACAAAGGGCTTCTGTGTATTGCAGGAGTCAGGATATAGCACTCTTCTGACAGAAAATGCCCTGTAATGAAGGTGAAGCGTAGACATTATTTATTCCAAATACAGGATCTTTCCATCTGCAAGTTTATAGAGGCTGAGAAATTGTTGAATTTGGAGATTTGCAAATACAAATTACAAGCTCGACTCTGAAAATATTCCCTCCTGGAAAACAAGTCCTATTCCCTCTTGTGAGCATTATCCTTATGCAGCATTAGATCGGTCCAGAAGGTATTTCGAAGGTGGACAGCTTTGCTCATAAAGACACGGCACCACCCTCTCCTGGAACGAAGCAACTAAAACGTTTTGATCCCGCGCTGGGGTACCTGGAGAGAACAGACTGTCACTTGTGTTGAATTACGTGGAATATTTTTTGTGTCTCTTCACCAGGTCCACTTTTTAGGCTGCAGCAGGTTAAAGTTAGAGCTGTGCAAACTTTGAGAAGCCTAAATCCAAATTAAGGCTGGCTCGCTTCCAGAAATGGCTGGAGCTGGCAAATTTAAATCATTTTCAAGTTGGAGCTGTTTTTTTCTGGGTTTTATGTCATCACTTATGAGTTAAAACTGAGGAAAAACCTGGTTGTAACCGATTTAACCTCTTTTTGCCTCTTGCCTTGGTCTAGAGTCTTTTTTCCATATGTGTGACTTGTTTGTTGAGAACTAACCACTGATGGGATTATACAGTGTGTCGAGTCTCTGGAATTGCCCATGTAATAAAGCACAGGATTTTAAAGCTTTTATTTTAAACCTTTATAGAGCATCAATTGCTGAAGTATCTAGAAGAAAGTGATTCTTGAAACATTTTCTATAAAATAAATCATTTTTCCACTTTAATTTTTTATGCAATTCAGACATTAAATGACAATTTTAAAATTGACTGGTGTTGCCGACACATCGGGAGGTGTCATGCTTCTGGCTTAAGATCAGCAATAAATTAAAAGTTTCTTAGCACTTATGTTTTCCGAATTATTCCTGTGGTAGCGGGATAATTTATATGCATAACGAGTTTACAGGTGAAATCACTCTGAAGCCCCAAACCAGTGCCTAACTTTATGCATGTGGACAGTTATTATGCGTGTGGATAGTTGTTATGAACTATCTGAGAGGCTCTGGAGAAGGGGGCCATGATCATATCATGGGAATCTGAGGAAACAGTTCACTTCAGTAAAATACAGGTGCCTGGTTAGGACCTGACCTTTGGAAGAGCTGTCCAAACATTTACTCACTCTCACAACGCCCTCATGAAGTAGAGGATAAATATTATCTCAATTTTATGGAACAAGAAGGTGAGCACCAAGAGAGTCTGGATTAAAACTCAGGAATTTGTGGCATGCAGTTGCTTGCTTAATCCATTAGACCATGGTGTTTGGTTTGTCAATAGTCCCGTGCTTTATAAACTAGACAAAACCTTTAAAATACCAATTAGTTTAGATAGGCAGGAGTTGAGTTCTCTGCGCATAACACAGAGATGAAGCCATTCCACATCATCATCGTAGCCAAACTTGGTGATTTTTTTCCATATTTGTCTTAAAGGGAGGATTGCTCTTGAAGGTGGTAGTGTATCAAACAAACCCCTTCTTCTGGAGGAAGGGGAGCTTGAAAAAAGGGATGGTATTTCTATGTTACATGAAGTAGATCATCACTTCAGCCTTAATTTACCTACCAAAGCACATCGTTAGGGAAGCAATGCTGTACATGTAGTTATCTTGGTGAATGGTTCTATCGTGTTTGCATACAATGAGTTTACATTTGTTTTATGCAGAATAGAATTTATAAAGCGTTTCTATCATTTATGGCAAGTCCTTGTGATGCTTTCTGACACCCATCAGTTGAAACAAGGCTGAGAAGCACTGTAGAAATGACAAAGGCCACCACCATCATCTCTTCCAAACTGCAGTGGAACTGAAATGATACAGGACAAGAGGGCAAATGTTGAGAATTGAAAAAATAGAAAAACAGAGCAGCATGAAATGTCAAACCACATTTTTAAGGCACTTTTTACTATATTTCCATAAATGCATGAGGGAATTATGTTGCAAATACTTGAAACTGTTTATTTTCATTTTTGGCTTGATTTTCTAGCATTGAAAAAACCATGTCTAATGATCTTGAGCATTCTTAAAGAAAAAAATTATATTTTACATAATGGCTTGCATGTGTGAGTTCCCTCTGGCAGGAGCACTATAATTAGCCTGTCGTCTCTCAGAGAAGAGACTATCTGTCTTAAAGATGCAACAGCGAGTCTTGGCTGCTAGAGCTAGGAGCAGAACATTGTGATTTTGTTAAAAGATAAACATTATCCCCTTTCACTTATTCATCTTTCTCCTCTTCCTGCTCCTTTGGCTCAAAGCTAGCCTGGAGAAGCAAAGGACAGCTGAGTACAAACAGTTTTCTTCCTTCCTCATTCAGCAAGCCATGGCGAAAGATCTTGGCTTCTTGACATCAATAACTTTGCTTCGACTCAACTTGGAACTGTTTGGGCGGCCTTTCAAAAATAAAAAGGTACAATAAAAGGGGACTGAACTTCCTGTTTTACTCGTAAAGTAGCAGATTCAGCTAAGGCACGCTTTCCTTTGGGATTGTCCATATACTGCCTGGGAGAGCCATAGAATCATAGAATCGTTTAGGTTGGAAGTGACCTTTAAGATCATCAAGTCCAACTGTAAACCTAACACTGCCAAGGCCACCACTACACCATGTCTCTGAGGACCTCATCTACAGCTCCTTCAAACACCTCCAGGGATGGTGACTCCGCCACTTCCCTGGGCAGCCTGTTCCAGTGCTTGACAACCCTTTCAGTGAAGAAATTTTTCCTAATATCCAATCTAAACCTCCCTGGCGCAACTTGGGGCCACCTCCTCTTGTCCTGCCACTTGTCACTTGGGAGAAGGGACCGACCCCCACCTGGCTACAACCTCCTTTCAGGTAGCTGTAGAGAGCGATCAGGTCTCTTCTCAGCCTCCTTTTCTTCAGGCTGAACAACCCCAGGTCCCTCAGCCATTCCTCATCAGACTTGAGCTCTAGACCCTTCACCAGCGAGTCGAGGATGTGGAATATTATTCCTTTGCACAACTTTATTGTAGCTATTAAAAGACAATCAACCAGAATAGGGTGGTGGCAGACAGTGTTGTGTGTTTCAGTCTTTTGCGGTCTTGTTACTAAAGGAGAGTAATTTTGGTAGAAAGGCTTTGCTGCTTTTGGGTAGCCATGCGTGTCCTTGATCAGAGGAGGGGGAAGGAGAGAAGGAAAACTCAAAACCACCACAGAGTCAGAAAAATGTAACTGGTTTGAGCTGGCATAGCAGCACTGGTGTGTGTTAACTCTTGGTATTATCATGCCTGAGGTTTCGTTTCCAGCATCGACAAAGAAAGCTGTAATACAGGAGATGATCACATATGGCATCTTTCCAGCCCCAACTGGTTACATTAGCAGGGACTGGGTAAGAAGGTGAGGTTTCCAGTGGGGACAGGAGTGTATTGAATTTCGTTTTGAAGATTGTCATGTACGTGTGCCACTCCATCAGAGAACGTGCTGATATGCTGGTGAAAGCTAACTACAGTGGCAAGGATGTTTCTCCACGGATAATGATATATGGACCAGGTCCCTTGAACGTACCCGTTGTCAAATTCTTTGACTTGTGCCATGTCCATCTGTTCTTGAGCTTGCTTTGTGATCCTTCCACTGTTGCTGTCCTTCTGCCCCTCTTCTCTCCCATATTGTGTAATTTGTCTGAACAGTATAATTTTCTTTTCTTACTCCTTATAACCTTCTCCTCTCCACCCCTCTGCTTTCCTGATAGTTTCCTTTGCCAAATAGTCAGAGATTTTCTCAATTCTGAGTTCCTATGTAAGCTGTAATTTTATTCTATTATGAGTGAGCACTGCTACTGCAGGCCTGGAACTGATTACTGTTTGCAGATATCCAGCATCACCAGCCAAAGAGTCAAAGACCAAAGAAACTTCTTGGAACCTTACAAGGTTTTCAAAATCACCTTGTTATCCCTTTCAGATTCCCCCTTTTGCTGGGAATTTCTTTTTTCTTTCAGTTGTATCCAGAATTCAAAGACCAAGTTTATCTTTTGAAGAGTTCTTATAGATATCGGTTACCTTCCCAATCAGTCCATAACCTAAAATCTCATTTTAAATTAGCACCTATTTCCAGTCTTGGACATCCCAAAAAGACATTTATTATATCAGCATGAACTCTGTCTGCTCTTTTCTGCAGTGTATTTCAGACTTCTGGATTGACAGACCTTTGCTGGGAGGCTAAGAGCAAAGCTTTTGTGTGTTTTATGTTGGTGCTTGGCCCTGGTTGGAACAAATATTTTCATTGTTTTTGTAATATTTCAGCACTTTAGTTCTTCATCCCAGAAAGGAGAAATCACAAAACTAATAGAAATAAAAAATAAATCAATCCCTTGGAAGGTTGAAAAAATTAGAGGCAAAAAGAGGAGTTTGGGGGTTTTTTTATGAAAACACTAAAGAGAGGTTTGTGCTCTTCTGAAAGCGCATGCTGAAATTTCTAGTGACTGTTTTTCCCTTTATAAAAGTTATACACTGCTATTGTGTTCTGAAAAGGTGGAATAATTAGGAATTGTGATATAGAAGAGGTCATACTGGCCAATCTGATAGCTCTTCTGCCTTTCAACTCCTGGAAATGAATACTTACAGGAAATATGACTTGAAAGATGGAGAAAACCGTGGTGAACTAAGACTGAAATAGGTCTTTCTTCTGCTGTGTCAGTCACTTCCCTAAAGACCTCTCTAATAAATCTTGGTTTGCCATGATCACCCATGCATTGACCTTTATACTCTCCAGGAAGTTTCCTCAACAAAAATAAAAAATATTTTGAAGTCACCATTGATCTAGCCATCTTCTTGCTGCTCTTTGCTCATTTCTTGGTAGTTTCTGTCTCACGCAGAAACACTTATTTCTGAGAATGGCACTGGTGGTCTGGCAGCCACAAAAAACAACTTTCGTAAGTGGTCTTGTATGGAATTGTATGTCTCATGTTAAGTCTCCTTTAGCATAAAATGCTTAATTGACCTGTATCTCTTGACTGGGTAAATGATGCAAGTTCTGAAGATCTATTCCTATTCTTCTTCCTTTGGACAGTAGATTGAAGGTCATTGACAGGAAACAAAGAATTAAACCAACTATCCTAGTTGTCTCTGAAGTTTTGTGGAAAAGCCATTTATGAATCTTGAATTCTGTTATTTATTAGGTCAGATTTGTTGCCCTTTTTCTGTGTCAGTGTCTGCCCTTATCTTTTTCTGTCAGTTCTCCTAGAAGCCCTTTGTTTCCAAGTTGGTCTTTTCAGGATGAGCCAGGTGAGTTAGTCTACAATTTTTGTTATTTCCTAAACATAGGGATACCACTGAAAAAAGGAATTCTATTGGCTGTATTACCTTCTGATCACTGCCATTGTTCTTCAGATTAAGGATTAATACCCAGCTATTGTTCAACTAAATTAATTCCTCCAATTACTCTTCTCCTGAAATGATTTGCTAAATCTTGATTTTCTATTCTCTGCTGCTGCTGGCACGAGGTTCTTCAAAGTCAGGGGGAATTCGGCTGTGACTGCTTTGCAAGTAGTACAAATAGGAGCAGATGTGTAGAAGACAAATGGTTGGTGCTGACCCGACATGCACACAAGGAGCATTTCGGTGGGGTTTACTTTCACTCTAGCACTAGGTCTAGTTGACTGAATGCCTGTTAGTGGTTGGAGTGTATCTTTTGATTTGGTTTTATCCAAAAGGAGTCCAGTTAGTGTGCTCTGAAATCATGCCACAGCGCAAACCGATGCGCAGTAAGTGGGGATGAATGGGAGATTTATTTCAAAACCGCACCCCTGATCCAAACTAAAATGCTTCCATGGATGTATCCTTTTGTACCTGACTCAGACATCTCAGTAAATCCAGTAATGGGCTTATCTGGATCACCTGGTGCTTAAATAATCCTGTGCATGTGGCCAAAAGGCTTCTTAATGTCACAACTGGACATGTTCTTTTCACATTAATATTACCATTATTGTGGAGACAGTCATAATTGCTGTTCTTGTAACTTGTATTTATGTAGAAAAGTAATACCAGAGAAATTCAAGTTAGAAATAAGGCACAAGGAAATTAACAGTGGAACAAACTACCAAGTGAAGGTCTGCATTGTCTAGTTCTTGATGACTCCAAATAGAGGTCAAATGAATTTCTGGAAAATATGCTTTTGTTAAACTGGTTACTGGCCCAAAATAGGGGCAACTGGCTGAAATTCTGTGGTCTGTGGTACACAGGAGGTCAGACTAGATGATCTAATTTTCCCTTCTGGCTTTAAACTGTATGAATATGAGCAATTCCCCTGATTACAGGACACTTCTGGCCATTGAAAACTGCAGCATCAAGCTGTCAGTTACTGGTAGAGAACATCTGCTATTCTGCTGTCAAGAAATTAATTTTAGGATATGACATTGTTGTATCATGGTTTATGATGCAAAGAACTTTATGTAAGCAAGGAAAAAAAAAACAAACCACCTCCTATAGCATGATTTAGATTAGGGCAACTGTGTATTGTAAACTTAGCCTTTGGTATTGCTTATCACAATTCAGATTCAAACTCAGAGCTGAAATAGGACTTTGTTTTAGAGTTTCAGTGCCAGGAAGGTTAACGGGTTATTGACAGCTTTAGGAATGAAATGTCAGGGAGGAAATTAGAGCAAACATGTATCATGAGCCAGCACACAGCATGGCTGGTTTTAATAGACACGGCAGATCTTCTGTAGTAACGCCTCCATTAATAGTGCAGTTATCACTGTTTCCAGATGGCATGATCGTAAACACACAGAGCTTTTGCAGGGACCTATAATTTATCCTTGATCCCTTCCTCCTCTGGATTCACCCAGGAGGAAGGCAAGTGGTACCACAGCCCACCCCAACTGTTTTTGGGTTTTTTTGCCAGGAAGCGTGGGGTGGGGGCAGGATTACATCTGGGGTTCTGTGGAGCCCACCAACAGACTGCTCCGAGTCTTTCCTGAACGAGAACATCCACTGCCCTTCTTAGCCACCTCCTTCTCACTTCACTGTTTCACTTGTACTGGGCTGGTCCATGCCCCGTATGGGGAGGTAGGTTGCAGCTCCTCTGCACCCATTTTAGACCCTCAATCTGACTCTTCATTTTTTCTTTTTTTTCTTTAAATCAACATTTTAGTAACTAAGTAGGCATCTGTTCTCAATGAGTTTTACTCAACTGCTGCAAAAGCATCATTACAGATAACAACTTGGAAAATTAAGAAATGGGAGATGTTTTTAACTGTATTCTTGACAAAGCATATTCCTTGAAAAATTGATAAACAGCTCTAGTCTTCACAGTGAGTATGGGTTTGAACACATTTGGGAAGTAGCAAAAAGAGGGGTGTCTCCTAAAGAAGAAAACTGCAGCAAAAATATGTTTTTCTCTTCCTGTCTACTGATATAAAGGTGCAGCACTGTGAAAAAGCAAGTCTCAAAATATGCTGAAATGATACAATGTTTTTTTCAGAAGTTGCAGATCTTACTGTTTCTAGGAAGTAGGAGATACAGATGGCAATTTTTAAAAATTTCCTCATTGTAAATGCATTAAGAAATTTTATGCTTCTCAGTTTAGATCTCTGGGTTACCTAAGCAAGTGTATATGTCAAAAGAGGTATCTACTTTTGGCTTTTAATTGTACAAAAGGGAACAACATGCATTACCAGTGTATTTCTTTTCCCTGTCTATCTTGCACATTTTGGAGGAAGGAGTGGGAAAAGAAGGAAGGATCCAGCTTCTACTAGGCTCTGTTTGGTTTTGAACTGTTCGGGTATTTCAAAAGCCAACTCTGGCGCCTTAAATCTTGCTTTCATCAAGAAGACGGTTATTCAAAATAGTTAGCTGAATTTTGGTTAGTATAGCCGCAGGTCTCTTCATATCTCACTTTGTGCTATTTGTAAGTAAACACACATGATTTATAGGATATTTTATTTCAGTTATTTTGACTTTGCCTTTCACCTCTTTGACCTAGAAAATCTAGAGTACTTTAATAACCAGTGTCCTTGTTAGAAACTTATTATGTGGCTCTTTTTGGAAAGGCAAGTTGAATATGTGGCATAGTGTAAGGAATTTTGATGTAAATTGTTTAGAGACGCTGTTGCTTGACAAACCTTTTCTGAACAGGCCACATGGTAACTGAGAAATTGGAAGTCTTGGGCTGGACTGGATAATGGACAATAGATGCTTTCACTTCTGTTGCCAGTTCACATCCAATCTGTCAAAGATTGAAAATTGTTCCCTTTCCATACTGGGCAAGTGGCCTGTGAGTAATTAGTTGGTTGACTCTGCCTGGTGCCTGATTACAATTTGCCCACAAGACAAAAACACCACCCTATTTGGCACCCTGGCCGGTTGCTTCAAAAGCCAAAGCTGAATCAGCAGCCGTCTTCGCTATTCTCTTGCAGATCGGGACCAAGATATTTTATTTTGCAGTGTGGACATGCTTATATTTTGTTGTCCCCGGTTTTGTAGTCTGTGACACCTGTCATAAGTACTACATGGAACATAGCAAAAAAGGGTCATTTCCTTGGGGATGGATGAATTTCATCCCCCTACAGAGGCCCAGGATCAGTTGTTCACCCCATCAACAGCTCCCCTTGAGGAATAAATATCAGCCCCAAACACACTCTGCTCCACAATATCTCTGGATTTGCTAAGAGCTGTGTGAGACTTAGTCATGCATTTTCAGTTGACTCATGCCCAGCTAAAGACAAAGGGAGAAAATATTACAGCAATTAAGTGACACCAACTTATCAAGAAAAAATAGAAGCTTACTAGAAGTGACAGCTTGTGAGTTCATCCAGTCTCAGAGCAGGGCAAACCTAGGGGCCACCATTTCTGGGACAGAAACCCCAGCCTTTCACAAGGGGAATATTTCCAGAAAGGTGAAGTGGTTTTGAGCAATTTCTTCAATGGACTAGGCACAAGCATGCTTCTCTTTGACATGAAGGTGATGTATGCCCCCCCCCCCCTTTTTTTTTTTCTTCTCCCTCTTGCTTTGTTTTCCTTAAGCAAACTGAATAATTACAGCCAAAAGAAAGAAAACTGCATGCTTCATTTATATTTAATATCCAAGATTGAACTTAAGCTTGTGGGAAGTATGAAATCTCCCTCAAGCTTTTAAGGGCTCTGTGCCCCGGGTGCCAATTGCTGACTACTCCAATTTGGCATTTATGATCCTCCTGCTCCTATACACAAACACTGAATTTCTCTTGCATGGCCGGTGCCCCCTTTGGTATTGCCAAAACTCTTCTGTCCTACAACTACCATAAGCAGTAGACCCAGTTTTCTATAGTTTCTGCAATGACTGCTAATACAGTTGTAGAGCCAAAAGCTGGTTGGGAGAAAAGTTTTGGATGGAAATATATCAAGACAGAGAAACCCTTCACTTCTTTACAGAGGAGATGATGGCAGTAAGAGACAAGGACCTGCAGAAATAAGGTTGGAAAGAAAAACAGCAGAGAGAGAGAGAGGTGCTGGGCAAAAGTGAGAGTGATAACTTACAGAAGGGTGGGAGAGTGGGCTGGGAAGCAAGGGGCAGCTGAACTGAGGGGCAAAGACAGAGATAAACAGAAGGAAAGATTTAATTAAGGTTAGAGAGAATAGAGGTGGTAATAAAGAATTAAAAAAAATGCTGTCATGAGGAGTAGAAAAAGGTGAACAGGAAAATTTGATGAAAGAAGAAAATGAAAAGCTTTCAGGTTATTGGGGAATTTCTTGTAGATTCTAAGAAATGAGTCAATGGTGGTGCACATTTTAGAAAACTGAGAAGGAAATAAGAATGAAAAAGCAGAAAAGAAAGAAGGAATGTTTAAGTGGATATTATTTAAGGTTTATTTCTGAGCCTACTTAAAGTTTTAGCCACATAGTTTCTGGTGAAATGACCAGAAGTGAAATAGCTAAGATCACTAGTTGGCTTTCAAAATCTCAACATTAGAGTTTATTTTGTAGAAATGTTAGAGATTATATTACTATTATGCAATCATATATAATAACTAATGGCAAAACATACAAACTATGATCTATATATATTACAAATATTGGCCAGCATGAAGAAGAATAATGGTCCAGTTACAAATTAAATATAGACTAACATAGATGGTTCCATGCCTTGTCTAAAACCAGAAGCGTAGGGAAATAGGCAAAAAGGATTTTATTTTTTTTTTTAATACAAATTCCGTGTTTGTTTGGGTTCTTTTTTATTCTGAAGTTTACTGCTTTTGAGATAAGATAATTATGTGTTTTGGGAAAGGAGTGGTTGAGATGAGGAAATGCCTCCGTTACAAATTGAACTTTTAGAAAGTCACACCTGCATTCAAGACTCAAGTGTTAGAATAGCTCTGGCATCCAAGAAAATACTGGGATTTCTGAAAGGAGAAAACATCCTGAGTACACCTAGGGTGATGGACTCTTTTGAACCAGACTGTAAGCATGACAAAATGGTGATTGGAGCTCTAAGATCTTTTGAAGACGTGATTCCCATTACAGGTGCTGAACATTTGGAAATACAACTCTGCTCTCTTAAAAGCCCATCTGTGCTTCTAAGTCCATTTTAATTATAGCTGTTACTATCTATTGATAGGAGCAACACAAAATATGGGGCAACAGATCAATTCTTCACCCAAAAGCTATCTGTTACAAAGGCATGCCTGTGACCCTGTGTATATGACTATGTACCAATGTCTAAAAAACAGGTCTTAGCCCCACTGAGGTGCCTCAGATTCTTCTCCCTCTAAAATCGTGATCTTATGTGAGAGAGAATTTTCCTTCCCACCCATAAGGATTTGAGGGAGAAGGTGTTGAACCCACCAGCTGATGCAGCATGATAATCTGCAGTAATCCCTTACTAATTTAATCTGGTTTTTCCATTTCATCATCTTAGCATCTGAAGCCTAGTCTGGCTTCTCTTGACCACTCACCCCAGAGTAAATGGGAGGCTGAAGAGTCAAAATCCTCACCGTAAATGGGCTACAATGGTGCGTACTCCTGCCCTGTACAATGAAAATCAGCTTGTTCTTTTACAGTACGTGCTGATGGAGGCTTCTGTGCAGTATCATTTACAGCCGTGTTGTCTTTGTAGATGCCTTCTACGATGTGAGAACACTGATGAGTGGAGGGGGAAGGGGCCAACCTTCCACTTACCATA
Source organism: Buteo buteo (assembly GCF_964188355.1). NCBI lineage: Eukaryota > Metazoa > Chordata > Aves > Accipitriformes > Accipitridae > Buteo > Buteo buteo. The sequence goes on along the minus strand of NC_134187.1, from coordinate 5,682,032 downwards.
TGGAAAACATCTGTAACGGGCAACATAGCTCTTTCTAAAGAAATGTGTTACTGCTTCGTAGTTTCTTCAAAGTGTTACATAGACAAAAGGTATCATCAGCTTGAATTTTTACCAGGATTGACTGTCCCAGCCTCTAGAGCCGTTTACCGTAATACCAAAGTATTCTTTTAAACGAGACAGGCAGTAATGTTTTACACTGTCTCACACAAAAAGAATGTAACATCAACTGGAAAAGTATAGAGTAGTCAAAGTCCTCCGAAAATAAAACAAAAGAAACAATATCATGCCCTTTTATTGTGGCCCCTTAACTCTAGTCCTCTGAGAACAGCGCTGATTGATGTTGGTGATGCAACCTAAAAATTAATGTCAATTACCCAAAACAAAATGCACATGAGCAATGTTAAGGGTCTGAGTTCAGTCCACAAAAGCCAGGAAATTCAGAGCTACTGGAGAGCCGAAAACCTGGATTTGACATTCCCATCTTACCAGCAGCCATTCTGCTGGAGGGAAGAGGAGAAACAAAGAAAAAGGGAGTTACGCTAGTACAATAAATAATGTGACTGAGACAAGATGCTGTCTCTTTGCTGAAGTCTGGATCCACTGGGTCCCATTAGCTTTAAGACCAGGAACTGCAATGTGTTCTAGGTTTGGGGCTCAGTAATTCCCCTACCACCTTTCTGCTTTTTTTTAATATAAACTCTTTATTGCTTTAGTAACAATAACGTTTAACGAGACCTAACTAACTCTTCATTTACAGTAATTATTTACTGTTCTTGTATTTCCAGCCATCGGAAGTGGGGGTGTTGCTGTCAGCATGATGAGCGCATGTTATGTATTTGATGCAATAATTGCGCATCCGAACGGGATCGACCCCACACTCTTTGATAAATGAACATGCAGTAATCGAGCTGTTCTGGTGTCAGCATGCACACAAATCAAAATGTTCTAACATCAAAGAAGTACTTATGAAAAAACTTTCATACAGGATTTAAATATTCCTCAACATTATTAAAAAAATATGGGCTGCGATATCATGAAAAGCCCTTGATGGAGTTACAAGCGGGTAATCCATCTCCCTATTCGTAAGCCTATATTTAATGACTGAACAATGGCAATTGGCCAGAAGAATCTCATGGCCTGGCCAGTTTGTTTTCAGACAAGTATCAATTTCATAGATATGCATATAAATGTACGTCTTCTGTAGAGCGGGGTACAAAAGAAAAAGATGAGATGTGATACAGAAGAAGAGAGAGTTTGATGTGATGGGTCAGACCACCGAGATATTATTAGTCTGAACTAGCATTTCAAAATAAGTTGCATTTAAGTAAAGTGTGCCGTAGTAAGTAATGTGTATAAGTGCGTCTGTGGAGAGGGAGTACAGCATGAAAGTTCAGAGTCTGCCTAGTTACTTCATTTTCTTCGCAAAGTAAATATTATTGCCCCGTCCACAGACGAATCAACCAGAAATGACCAAAAGGAATTTTTAGCCAATTCTAGGAAGGACATTTTGGAATTCTGCTATTCTCAGCAGCCATCCGGTGTCTCTGGGATGGCCCGTTTTGCCAAGACGTCAGGCAGGTAAGGAATAGGCAGACAGAAAGACATTTGGAAAGATTATAGATAACTTGAGCCACACGCTAGAGAGACTAGAAGTTCATCGTGCCTTGTGAACCAGCTTTTCCAACATATGAATGTGGATATAATGTCATTTAAAAAGTATAAAGTAAAAAAAAAGCCTGGCCTTCCTTGGGATCCCAGGTTTCTTAGTACATCCTTGCAGCTCATAACTTGCCAGAAGCTCTTTGACGGTGCAGCAAGGGCTCTTTTCTGGACAGGCTGCCTTCCGCGGGAGCCTGCAAGGCTTTGATCAGTCTTCGCATGCCGGTCAACGTGCCGTTAGTGCTCGTTAGACCCCTGTCTAAATAGGTGAAGGAGTCTGTCTGTCCTGCAGGTAGCCGCTGTTAGGAACTGCTGGGGAGAGACCCAGGTCCTGGGGCAGCAGGACCAGTCCCTGCAGCACGAGTGGTGAAGAGGAGGAGAGCGCCCGCTTCACGTGTCCCCACTTGCTCGTTTACAGATGAAGCCACCCACAGTCGAGCTCTTCGTACGCTCAGCATGTTTCAGCATCGAGATCCTAATTGTAGGCTGTCAGGGGATAGTAGTGACAGGGCCACTGCCACACAGACCAAGTCAGGGTACCTGGTATTGTTCACAGATGACCAGATCATTCCTATCATCGATTTTTTTCCTTCTCTTATTCGCTTTGCACATACTGAAGAAATCTGTGCTTCATACTCCTTTCTTTTCCACATCCTCATGCTTAGATCTGGCTTGAATGGGATAAATGTGTCATTACTTTGACATGGCTGGCCAATACTAAATGGGTTGTTACTTAAGGGAGGAGCATCTTTCTGTGATTATCACCAATTACAAGTAAAGTGTTAACTGTTCAAAGGAATTAACTGCTCTGCTTTATATTTTTTACAGGCACATTGCATTCTTTGCATAAGGAGTAGGACGTCCTGCGTATAATTAAAGAATAACTTTTAATTGCCTAAATTATAAATACTTCCCGTCATCAAAAATCAAATAACTGTATCAATATATGCCTGGATTAAAGTTCAAATTGGGGATGGAGCTTTCTTTTGAAGGATAAGGGCATTTGGCTTTCATACCTAACGGACCATTTTTTAAGTTTGGATTTGATCCTGGTCTTCAGACGTTCAGGAAGGACCAGAAAATGTGTTTTGATTCGGGGCTATTTCTAATATAAATTCCATAAAAGCTGGTAGTGCATAATAATTTATTCTGCTGCTAAAGTATTGTTTTAACTGGTTAAACTACCTCAGCACTTGGATTTTTTCTCCAGCGTGTTGCAGAAATACACATGAAAGATCGATGGGATGCCATTCTGCAGCCTAATCCTAGGTAATTTATTCAGTTTTACCTGAGACAAAGGTCCAAATATATGTTCTTCTGTTTTTAATCAGTCCAACTACAATTGATTCAACTTTTGCCTGAATAAGGAGTGAGTAGAAACTGAGCAAGAGCCTCAAGATTTGGCTCTTATTCATTAACCTCAGGGCAGACTTCATTTTGTATGATTTTTAAGCTATTAAAATGTTGGTTGGCTTCCATTTGAGCTCAAATTCCTAATATCACCAAATAATTATGTGTAGATGATGAAATGAAAAAACAGGCATGTAGTCTCCAAACGCGCATTTCAGTCTGGGTGGCTGAAATGGCTCATAACATTCAATGCATGAAAATGGGGTGGATTGAATAAATTAGCAGAATCACAAAAGGAAACCACTATAGGAAATAGTTTTACACGTGTAATCACTGAAATACTCTAGTGAATGTGTCAATCTGTACTAAATAAATATATTTGTTTATAGACATGCTCTGTATTAGCTTCCACTCTTTCACAGCACTTTGCCAAACAAAATCCCACTAGAAGTAGGATGTTCGCACCCGAGCAGGAGTTTCTTGGATAAATATTTTTTCTATATTGAGACCAAAACCACTTCTACAAATTTCAGACTTTGATTGAAATAGTATATTTCTTTTGCCTTTTTTTTTTTTGCCTTTTTTTTTTTTTTTCCCCTTCCCATCTCCTCCACTGGCAACCACTGATGCATTACCTTAATTCCTCTTACCTCCCACCGCTCCGGTGAGCAGGCACCCGGCTGCAGACAGAGTGCATCAGTCAGTCAGGAGCACGGCAAGAAGTGGCCGCACCCGAATGCCGCCACCAGCAAAGGGCCTGGGAGCCTGAGAAAATTTCTCTGTTTACAGTCTGACTCGCTCTCTGCCCTGCCTTGTTGGTTGGGTTCGCATTTCCCCGGTGAAACGCTCCATTGAATCAAAGGGAGAATAGGGATGCTGTGCCCTCTGCAGAGAGCATTCACAGGATGTTTTCAGGGGGTGGGGGAAGAGAAGTATGTTGCAAAATGTCATTAGATGCTCCTTTTCATTACAGTTTCAGCAGTTTTAGGAAAAGAATGTAGGTGAACTGTCTTGTTTTGCCCCAATAATTTAATTTATTTCAAAGTAATACCCGCTCCTCCTATCCAATAACTGCCGATTTCAGCATCCGTTTCTGTACATCTGGTATTTTAGCCATTATAATGGAAGATACAATGTAATGAAAATAATAATTATGGAATAGCATACAGTGTTTTCAAAACGCCGTGTATTAGCTCTGTAATCAAGCAATCCTCAAAAAAGGTTTTTACTGAGTGATAGTATTTCTGTTTCAAAGGCAGGGGAAATCGAAACACAGAGACATTAAGTGGTTTGTCTGAGGCCACACAGCAAGTAAGTGTCAGAGCTGGGAGCTGAGCCCAGCCCTGGCTCCTGCCCTTGTACTCAGACGACTGTACCACACCATATTCTTTCCAAATAAATTTGCTAAAAATCATATGCTGAGCTCGTGAGCAGTAGTGACATGGAGGGGCAATTTAACCTCTTCTGTCACTTCCTACAGAAAACAAAACCCTGAGCCTCTGCAGCAGTAGAAGGAAAATTTAAAAAGTCAAGAAATGCCATCCTTGGAGAGAGGGAGCCATCCAGGTTATGTCATGCTGAATTGCTCTCAGGCTGAGGAATGTTTTATTATGAGTGGTATATTTTCACATGGGAGTGCTGTGACTGTGCCGTGCCCTGAGTCATAAACCAGAGGTTTCAGTATCTAACCATACCTGAACTCTTTTCTTTGTACGTCTCAAGGCTTCTAGCTGCAACTTCATTCTCAGACATAATAAAGTTGCCCACATATGTTATTGCTGCTGTACAGCTAAAGCAGCAAGTTGAGACACATCGGAAGAGGAGAGACGTTGGCCTCTGAGCAACTCAAAGCGTTTTGACCAGTTTGACGTAAGGTGGTAAAATTATTAGTGAACTAATCGCGATGGAGATCAGGAATACTCGGGAACCACTGCATTTCCATTGCGGTGGGGGGGATTAAGCTTTCCCGGTTATGTTGGGGTCCGGCAGGTCGTATCCATCGAGGTCCAGTACCCCGTGGAGACCTGCCATGTGCTTTGCCAGTAGCACGGCATGGGCAGACAGTTACGGGCCGTTGGACCCACGGCAATAATAACTTGCTGGATTTTGGCTTGCTCCCTCAGACCAGGGAAGGGTGGTGATGGAGCCCAGCTACAGGTTTTTGCAGCCCGGGGGAAGGAATTCCTCCCTCTGACTGTGAACGGAGAGCAGCCTCTGGTTGAAGTGGGGCTCAGAAGAGGAATTTCTATGTGTGCAAAGCAGCGTCGCCTTTTCTCTGACAATTAAAAAGGGTTTCTTGCTCTCAGACAAATAAAGCCTATTAAAGCTGGTGGCAGTGATGGGAAGAACTTTGTGAAAATATGTTTGTTTTGCAAAGCTGGCTGCCAAGTATTGTTTTATAGTTCCATTTTTTTCCTTCTTTCTCCACTGTTTACAGTACCCTCTGAGAAACTTAAAATGATCTCTCCCTACCAATTTTGTTCTTTTTTTCTTTTGGCAGACATTGGTACCCCACTCCCACACCCCAGTTCTTGCTGCAACAGAAGCCATGATCCTTTTGCCTTGTTTTTCTTTCTTATAATACCAGCCCAGCCCTGAGAACAGCGTTTGCTAGTTAACTGCAGCATTGCAAATTTGGCCAAATGAGCTGAAGGACAGCCATACAAGCCCTACATTTTGTTCTCCTTCCACTGGTTGGTATTGCATGAGGTGTCTGAAAAATACATTTGGTCCTTGTTTTTCAGAGATCCTATGTTTCCATCAGCCTTGGGAATGTCGTTATTCCCAGTAGCAGAGAGCAACAATAAAAGAGCTGGGTAGCTGAGATCTAGACTATGTTCTTTAACAGACTTGGATGATATATCTTGGATATATCTTGTTCCTGGACGCAGCAACACAGTTTTATGTGATTATTGAAAAGGTTTACGCCGCTGGCAGATAAAAGGTAAACCAAAGCCCAGAACTGACTTCGCTGGAAAGCATTTTGTTACAAGCTGTTGAAGGGTGGTTTACTGAAGCAGTGCTTTTATCAGTGCGTGATGTTCGTGGTCGCCTACGTGAAGTGTGCTGGTGATCTGGGCCCCCCCTTTCCCGGAGGGCAGGTACTCACGGTGGGGAACCCGCTGCTGTCGCCGGTGTCTCACTGGACGGTGCAAGACTCAGGGAACAGACCTGAGGAGGAATAAAGTTGTTTTGTTGGCATTTCTTACACCTAACGGCCATTTCTCGGGGGCTCGCTTAAGCACAAATGTGGTTGTGCTTCCAGAGGGACCATTACTGTAAGGATAAATGGATGCTGTAGCTTTCAGCACAGCGGTCTGGCCCCATCGTAAATGAAATCCATGAGATTTCGTGAATACAGCAGGGCAGATCATCCAGAGCGTCGCACAAGTTCGTAATCTACTAAACCTGGGTGTTCACAGATATATATTTGGGATTTGTTATTCATTATTGACCATGTACTAGATATTATACACATAAAACGTTCCCTCACCCTCTGAGTAATATCAGACATCTGTGCTTTGGCTACTGATTAAAGATGGGTTTGTAGAATTAGAGCCTTCGGTGCTATTGTTTTAAATTGGAGAGAGAATTATCCGTTATATTTCTTTTGCAACATGTATGCACTTTTAATAAGAAGAGTTTATGTCCACACAAATTTATTTAAACCTAAACAGAAGCAACTAATTCTAAACAACATATGGATTTTCTTTTTTAAACAATGTTGCTTATATTTTGCCTCCTAAACTAATTATTATTTTAATCTCTAAATAAGCTGACACTTCTTTGCATGTGGTTTGTCTATGCAGGCTGGGAAAAATTAGAGGAGTAACCTTTTAATCACAGGGGTTCTAATGTAGATTTTTTTTATGTACAAAGAGCTATGAATCCGTCCAGGAAGACTTGTTTGATATTATGGCGGGCTAATGAAATTTCAAAGTTAACATTCCCCAAATAAAATGGAAAGAAGACACAGGGAGAAAAGGAGCAGATTTAAAATTAGAGAATCTTTGTGGTTTATGGGTTCCAGGTTATTTGGAATGGAATGAAAGTTAATGCTACATCCTTTTTTCCATCCTGCCAGCCAGTGTCTGATCCAAGAATGTCTCTTATTTAAAGGGCAGGGCTCCCTCCACTGTTCTTAAATAAAGGCTTTCACTGTCTGAGATCCAATCCTCCCTGATTTTCACAGTAACATTGTAAGACTGCATGAAGAGAATTACTTAATGAAAAGAAGTTTTGCATATGATTCCCCTATCATAAGCCTGTTCAAGTCATATGGTTCGATTTACATTTATGCAAATATAAGAGAATACAGTAAAATTACCAAAGGAGGAAAGGACCGTGGCATGTCACAAACAAGATGTGCCTATTTGTATTTATGTTTGCTAATGAAGTTCAGCCAGGACTTGCTCTTTGATTTGGATGTCTCTGTCTGCCATTCCACTTTATGCATTGTAATTAAACCACTTGCCCACACACATACAAGAGGACACCAAGAAAGGGAGACTTGAAGTTTTAAAAATGCTGTTCTGTAACTTGCTTATACAGGACCTATAATTCAGGATTTATCATCTTTAAGTGATACAACAGACCTGTGGTATGACATTGTGCCTTAGCTTTAGTGTAAGCAGAACTGCAGACTTAAACCAGTGGAGGATTTGGCCCAATAAACTTTAGTGTCTGGGATGCCCACTGGAGGTGTTTTACCCTAGACTTTCCAAATTTTATCCCCAAAAAGAATTAAACATCAGCCCACTCAAAAATCACAGCTGTTTCTTTTCCTCGCCAAAGTTATTCTTTCTCATCATGCTACAGCTGTGAAATTATGCACTGGTGTAAATTGTTACCTGGGAACCGTTTCTAGCTAAGGTGCCTGTTCAGAAGTCTTAGTTTCTAACTTGATATGTCACTTAATTGAGGAGTACTCACATCTTCAGGTTTGGCTGGGACTTGTTTCTGTAAATCACAGCTTCGCTATATTTTGTGTTAATAAACACGTGATTATCTGCCCCTAAATTGGTCGTATGAACTCTTCAGTAGACTGTTTCATTTCATGTGACCTACTGTACTGTGAGGACAGGAGTTTTGCTGCCCTCTTCATGGAATGGTTCTTGGTGGTCCTTCATAATACACTACTTCAGGCCACCACTACAGGAGAGACATGAAACCAAAAAAGAGGGTAGAAAATGGATGATTTTTCATGAAATTTGAGGAGTTACTTGAGCATGGCCTCTTGTTCCAGGTTGCCTTTTTAAGCTGTTAGTTTTCCCTTCTTTCACCAAACTAAAGGCAAAGCTTGGTCTTGCTTTTAGGTGACTGACAGCAGTGAGGACTGCTCATCTTTTCTGCTTCATTGTACCTCCTTTCAGACTGCTGGAGAAAAAACCTGTCTTCATTTGTTAAATAATGATAGCATTCCCAGAGAAGATCTTTAGATCAGAATCCAATGTGCTTTGATAACTTGAAGGAGCACCATTTTGAAGGTAGGGTTCCTATACTATAGACAAATAGAGGATGCCTGAGATGCCGTGAGAAGGTTCTTCACCTGGTGCCTAGAGGGGCTGGGGTCAGGACTGGAAAGTAGAGGACTAAGCAGCAACATCAGCATGGCTCTCCCCTAAATGGGAGCAAGAGTGGACTGGGCAAGGTGAAGGTCGTGTTTCTGCTTTCACTTTGGTCCAGCCTGCTTAACCTCTGGTTGTGGGTAGCAGCAACCTGTCCCTTCACCTTTAACGAGGTCAGAGAAAGGGATGCAAAATCTTGTCGTATAATAGCAAGGAGCAAGAAGAGTTTCTGTGAGGGCTAGATTGGCCAAATAAGGTTATATCAACTTTTCAGAGCCTGGAATCCTTTCTGGGAAGGTGAACTGCGGAATTTGTGCCAAGCTAGGTGATTTCCCCTCTCTAAAAGGTGGTCCCTTGGCCACCTGTGCACAGAGCAGTTACAGTAACAGCCCGACAGACCTTCAGCCATGGCAAAAAGTCAGGCCACAGCAGGAAAAATCAAAGCACAGGCTGGTAGACAGTAAATTTTGAGAGACAGCACACAAAAATATTTGGATGCAGTAGCCACTTTTCCAGAAAGGGCTCCAGGAGGGACCGTGGGCTTATGTTATCTCCTGACATTGGGCTATAGCAAGATGTATCCAGCAAAATGGATGCAGCTATGGCTTGCCATTTTAATCCCACATCAAGAGTCTGCATCATCCTCTCTCTGTAATTCTGAGCCAAATAATCGTATTTTTTTTAAAAAAAATAGATACTGCCAAAGTGGCATAAAGCACCCAAAAGTGTCATCCAAACCGTTTACATTATATCAAACCACATTAAATGACTGCCACATACGTACAAACTCTCTCTTGCAAGGGCACATACACATGCAAGTTTTACAAAAAACATCTTGTTCTTTCTCTTCACAATTCTTGGCATGTAAAGATATGTCTTTTAGTATCACAAATTCAGCTGTATGTATCTTAAAGATATATGGTGTAACTCAGAACTATGGGATCACTGTAAAATAGTTCTGCTATGCATAAAAGCATTTCAGAGGTTAACCTTTGTTATCTTGTAATGTATCAAAATACGAACGAAGTGTTATCTTGGTATGGAATGGGATGAATCAAACTCCCTCCTCTGAAATACTGATTTTCAAAACAGTTACCTTTAAGCTGAGGTTGAAGGTAAAGATTGTTTCTGGGTAAAACGCTTCAATTTATGGCTAAATTCTGTAATAAAATATGCATGTATCAGAATCACTTTCTCTGGCTAGGGAAGGAAAAATGTGTTGTTTTCATTATTGCTGAACTTCAAAATGGCTTAAGGAATTTTGTTGGTCCTTTCCAAAGAAATTGAACTTCAGGCAGAGATTAAAGTAGAGGAAATTTCAGCCCAAGGGCAAATGTTTCAGAAAGTTTAAAGAATGTGAAACAGGGAGTTAAGTAGGAAATAGTTTTCAATCCTAACTATAGCCACACTAGTTATAATATATTGCTAAATATAGACTGGTGGGTGTGTCCAACTTTCTGAAGGTGTTATCCTCCCTCCTCTGAAACTTGCTTCTAAAATGACCTTTTCAGGGATATAACTAACCGTATAATATTGCCCATGTTGGAAAATGTTAAACTTCATTATTTCCCAGGTGAGCCCAGCCAAGCCCAACTTTGCTTTGCAACCAAAATTCCTTTCGCAAAATTCAACCTTTTATCTTTCATGTGGATCCAACTCTATATTCGGGTTCGTTTATCTTCAAGCAAACTGCACAATAGCCCTGAATATTTTGTTTATGTGTTAAAGGTTGTCACTTGGGTTATAAAGCTCTGTAAAAATATCGGGGTCAAGCAGCTAAAAACATTACTTTTGCATCGACTTCAAAATGCCAGCCATAATGGTTTGGGCAAGCTGCAGATCCAAACTCCCTTGGACTTGATGCTTGTGGTTGTGGGAATATATTGGATCCTTTCAAAATTATTGGCTAGTCTGTTTTTGTGCATTTCATGTTTGGGTATAGAGTCTTTGGATTTATTTTTCATTTTGTTTGTGGTGATACTGTCATGTCTGATGACTGGCTATATATCCCAGAGCTAATATTCTGCTCTGTGACTTTAATGCCATATGCTGCTAGATCTTTATATTGAAGTATGGTGTTAATGTAAAGGATGCTGTAATGAACATCTTGTACATATTTCCTTTTGCATATTCAGTGTCTGTAAATGTCTCTCTGAATACATGCTTGCTGTTTTTGAAACCATTTCCTTACAGTTCAGTATAAATACTATTTATAGACAAAGTTGTTTGAGGTTATCCTTTGCTCTTAATGATACTCCTCTAATTCTAGTTTAGGAGAGGAGAAATTGATCTCGCTGAAATTAATTCGGAAATTGGTAGAGCCACTAAAAATGGGAGTTATATATGGCACTTCCTAAGTGCTTGAACTTAAGAGGTACAAAATAAATCTGACGAAGCACTAACTGTAATGAAAGAGATGACTATATTTTCATTTTCAAAACTGAATGACTGCTGAAGGTGAACCAAATAAAGCAAAAGTATTTAAACTCCTTTCCTCTTTGAAGATATCATTAATATCACAAAAAAAACCCAAACCCCAAGCAATACATTTTTAAACTGAGAATATCCCCTTAAGATATAGGGTTTCCAGTGTGCCTGGCGTAAAAAGGCATAGTTTCCTATATTGATTCAGAAGAGATGTTAAAAATGCATGAAAGGTATTTTAGTGAGACAGTGTCACAGGATCTTTTAAAATTGTTTTCTCAAATGCTCTTTAACCCTTGTGCTTCTTTACCATTGGAAACACTTGATCCCAGGTTACAATATACGGGATATCAAATTATTTTGTACTGACCAGAGGGCCTTTAAGATTAATTTGGTTTTGGCGGGTGGGGATTATACCAGTGTCTGTTTATTTGGCTTCAGACTCAGACTATAACTAAGGTTTGGAAAACTGTAATTATTCAGTAATTTTTAGACTATTAAGGTAGGTTAGAAATGATTCTTGAACATAGTGAATAGAGAACACGTGCTTATAAAGGACAAACAGATTCAGCATAATAGTGTGTTTTTGGCCTCATCTATTTTGCAGGCAATTAACAAAATAGGATGTTACATTTTTGCATATCTCTTGCTCTCCTGAAATAGAGCCACTAACCACTTGTTAACCACACTGATTTTTTAATAGACAAAGTGGTCGCTTATAGCTTCCCCACCAGAAATGTTCAGATTAAGCACACTATTAGATTGCAGCCAGAATAGTCTACAAAACAGGAAGAAAGCCTTGCCTTTCTCTCTGCCTTCTTCCCTTGTTTAAGTTAACGTGATAATTCATTACAGATTTTCTCTTTCTTTGACAGAGTGCCTACCGCAGGAACGGGATGACTTTTCTCGCCTGCTAATATGGATGTGGCTGCAGCAACAGGAAAGACAGTGTTATATTAAGGTGATTTTCTTTTCCCCTCCGTGGAAGGAAAAAAAAATACAAGCTCCGATGTCTCCGTGTACCAGTGAGTGGGCTGGTTTGTTGTGACTATCTGCTGGCTGACTCTGTCTCTTTTTCCAGCCCCCTCAATCGTTATTCTTGTTTACTAGCTGGAACATTTAGCTAATTAATGGCAGGATGTTTGGGATAGCGTGTAGGTGGACAAGAATACAGATCAGACAATGCTGAAGTTTGCAGGGGACTTGCTGCTGTCAGCCTCTTTCTGAAAAAGGATGTCATTTTTATTTAAGTGTTTGGAAGTCTGTATGTTCTCCTAGAGATGTTTTTTTGTAAAGCAGGATGGGGCAGAAAGAGGCCAGAGATAGACTGAGTTATATAGGTTATATAAAGGTTCAATAGGTTTTCCTTGTGATTTTTTCAAAAAGAAAAACTGTTTTCCACTATTTTCCACTGATTTCTCTCAGCTAATTTTGAAGTGTTCAGACAGCGTAAGCCGGTTTAACCCAGTGAGCGGCTTCTTGATGAGAGTAATAGCGAGTTCAGATCCAAAGATACTCAGAAAAAAGTTCAGGTAAACTGTACTTTACCAGTTAGAGGCTTGTCTTTCTGCAGACCCAAGGATAGACTAAGTGGTCAGTCCCAAGTTCTCCCTATTTACATCTCCTAAGGCTCAAGCCATCACTCTCTGAAATCAAGGAAAGCCTTTGCAGTGATTTGGCACTGGATTGGGCCCCTATTTAGAAAAATACATCCTGAAGTATTGAAATAACTGTGTCTGTCCCAGTGGTTCTAGGCAAAGGCTTAACATTATGTACTTGCTCAGCGTTTGCTGCAGGAAGCAGATGTTGTCTCTGTTGTTGACAAAGGCAGCGTTACTGTTGGATTTGGTTAAAGAAGAAACAGGCTCTTTTTTGCCTTTTTTATATTTTAGTTCACGTTGTTTGTTTTCAGCTTTATTTTTTAAATCTCAGTCCCTCCCTCTATGCTTCTTCCCGTCCCCTGCTCCTCCAGCCTTTGCTGGCCTCACAAACACATTCATTTCTTCCCATAAAAACTGTACAAATATAGAGCTAACCACGATGATGCTTGACCAGAGGAAAGGGCTCGTGCTTCAGCCCGTCGTCAGGATCTGCAGGCATGTACTGCTGGTGTCCCTGTGGTACCCCTCTGGCCCCGGGGTCTGCTTCAGCCGCTCTTAGCCGAGGCTTGAAATCTAACTTAAACCTCAAATTAAGACAGAGCACTCAAGGGATCGAGAGGAGATCAGCAAAATATTACTTTTCTCCAGTGCAGCCGTCCTCCTCTTTTGTGCTTAGTATGTGAGGTCTTAATTTTTACTCCCACTGTATGCTCTTGTGGTCATTTGTAAGTGGTTTTGTTGCCCTGCTTTCCTGGACCTGCTTGCAAAAACTTTTGGAAAAAAATATATATTTTAAATAAACAGAAAAATGTCTCTTCTCTTCGCAACCAAAATATCGTGAAAGTGAACTTTGTACGTCAAATATTACTGCTGTTCATAAATAGCCTTTTTCTTTCACCTGCTTACGCTTCTGTTTTCTGGAATTAATCTGTGTGTAAAGGACTAAAAGTAATGTGTACAATGCAGTGTATTAAACGAGGGGGGAAAGTTTTCTGATGTTCCATCTGTGCTTCTTGAAATATATGATTAAACTTTTCTTTTTATCATCACTCTTATTTTTGTTGGCGTCCTTAATCATGGAAAATTATATGCTTGCTGTAAACATCCAGACTTTTTAAAAGGATACCAGCATTTATTGTATTTGGTTTCGATCTGCAGGGATACAGACAGAAGAAACCGTTTCAGGCACTGGGTACTGGAATCAAAATTCCTTCCGTAGCTGTATCTCTCCCAGATTTTACATTTTAAAATATGCATAAGCAGGAAAAATACTGGCACTTATTTTTTACTGGTCTACTTAAAGTCCCAGAGAATGAAGACTCAACATACATTTCTCTCAGAAATATGACAGATCATGTTTTTGTTGGTCTGCTGTATGTTTGTCTATCTTGAACAGTCTGACAGGCAATTATTTATAAAATCTGGGTTTGCCCAGTAAACCCATATAATAACCTTTCACTTCTCTACACAAGTCAGTGAGCTGAATTTAGAGTAAAACAAGGTAGGTTATGTCTCCCTATCTTGGACTAACCCAGTTTATTCTTATTTTGGGAAGTAATCGCTTTTTTTCTCATCTTCGGAGTTTTCTTTAACTCTGTTTAAAGCAAAAACGAGACCCCTAGGACTCGTGGTGCATACGGAGTGTGTCTTAGCACCACTTTACGTGCTGCAGAAGCAGAGATGTATGTTTAAGCTGGGACTGCACTTAAAATTATCTTAAACTTTTTTCTTTATTATATGTATAAAAATCAGTTTGAGGTTCAATTAACGGCTGCGTACGAATAGCTTTGTGCTTGTGTAATTTCAGCTTGCAAATCATTTTGATACTTAGCAAGGATTTATAGTAACTGAATCAGGTTATGCCGATTATTTAACACGTCATTAGTCACCTGAAGAAGGGAAACAGAACCGATTTCAGTGGAATAAGACTGCATAGCATTTAAAGGAGTATGAGATTTTCTCACAGTTCGATATCTGCCTTGCTGTGTGGTTATATTACCGAGGTTTTTTTGGTTTCCTTAGTCCAGCCATCCACAAAACAGGGATAATAATTCAACTTGAAAATTGTCAGAGGTGAGACAGGCACAACGCAGATTTCTAATTGCGCTTCATCTCATTTCCTGACCTGTCCTTCCTCGGGCTTTCTTCCGAGAAAATAAAGCCCTTTAAAAGGCTCTTGCCTTCATCTGGAAATCGGGAGAAGCTGACAGTGCTCCATATTTCTCCGGAGACACTCAGGACCTTGCAGAATTTGGCCCCCCTGGGTTTTCAGAGTACACTTCTCTTTGTCAAGTGAAGATCTCACTGGGGGGAAAAAAAAAAAAAAGGGTTTTCTGGCACTTCTTGAATTTAGATGAACCTTAGCGTTGTATTAACGTTCTGCCATCAGCCGTGTGTAGATCTCATAAAATGTTTTATAGCTTCCTGTCTAGCTCATACAGAATGTTTCATAGTACATAAACACTTCTACTAATAATTTAAGAATAAATAGATAGTGACATTAGTCACAAGTCTAACCTCTAGTTGAAACTTACACAGTTATAGGGGTTTTTTTTTTTGCCTAAGTGAATCATCTTGTCCGAGGTTAGGCTTTTTATACCTCTACTATATATCTACACTGAGCGGCGGTGCAGCTAGGGAAACGTGGTGGTGGCATGCATTAAATCCAGGGCTTTATTCGGAGGGCACAGAGCCAGCGCAAAGCAACGGAGCCATCCCTGAAGGAATTGAATGTAAATTTGATGGTTTAAATCAGGCCAGATGCCTTAAAAAATTATTTTGAAAGCTGTATCTTTAATGTAGCTCTTAACATTTTTTTTTTTTTTTCTGCTTAAGATAATGATGTTGCCTTTACAAAATAATAAGAAAAAATAGCTCTCATCCATTGTGGGGAGACAAAAATCAGATAGTTTGACTTCTATAAATCACGGAAATGTTGGCAACTGAAACAAACTTTTAGAAGGCAGTTGACTGCAAATTTGAAGGAAACCTTCATATTTTACTGTTAAAAGCCTTTTAACTGTCTAGAGAGCACTCTGAGACACTACATTAATAGCCATTCTTCAGTAATCAAGCTCCATACATACTATTTCTCCTAAACAAAATAGATTAGTAGTGGAAGAGAGCTGGAAAGTTAAATAAGAACAATCAAGAACTAAAATTATAATAGTACAGTTTCATTTTACATTTTATAGCTCTCTTCTATATTTGTGATTGATAAGTCATCTTAATTCCTATCAGACAGAAATATTGGCACAAGACTCTTATACCAATATCTGTGTATTTCTGGACTAGTCTTCATCCAGATGCTTTGCAGATTTTCTTACTGACTTTTGTGAAGATGTGATGTGTCAATCTTTGGTACTTGTATGACTTTGATTACTGCAGTATCTGAGTGCCTCACAGTCTTCCATGTATTTATGCCTGCAGCACCGCTTTGAAATAATAATGGGTTGTTATCTCCATTTCTTCTGAGGCATGGAAGGGCTAAATGACTGGCCCTGTGTTGGGAGACCTGGGATGCTTCAGAAAACCTGAATTTCCCAAATCCATACTGATGCTCTCAGCTCTGAGTCATCTTCCTTCTGCAGTGAAAATGATAGGTGTATCCGAAAACACATAACCCAGCCCCCCAGGTTAGGAGAGAAAGTGGCAAAAGCAGTATCCAACTGGATCTACGAGAGGAATTTGGGGAAGAAGAATGCAATCCCTCAATTTGGATCCAATCCAGGACTCAAAGCTTTAAAACCTTCTGGCTGAAATGTGCCACAGCCACTTAATGACCTCGTGCAGAAACATAAATGTTACATTTCCACCAAAACACAGACTGTGGGACACTTTCCCTCCTCCGCACTCTGCTGGATTTCTGCATCAGAAATCACCACGAGGGACGTACTCATTTAAAAAAATCCTACTTTGGCAGTGCCAGAGTTTTCGTGCCTTGATCTCCTCCCAACCTGCCTTTGCATAGGGCACCAGAGCTGCAAGAAATAATAGGAGAAACACGATTATGAAATGTAAATGCCCTCTTTTAAATGGGGCAGCAGCTGCAATGGGTGTTCACAAAGATAAAGTAAAAATTTAACTTTTAATAAATGAACTGGGTCTGAATCTGATGAAGTGCAGCTGAAGTGTGGTGGCTGATTTTCAGCCTATAACTAGACCTGGAAGAAGAGAAGGTGTAAGATACCTGAAGCCATAGCGGGATTCAGATAGTCAAGAGTCAATAACGCAAGTTGGCTCAAACCAGTTCTGTTTAGCTCTCATTTCCATAAGTATTTAATTAATCTGCAAAATAAAATAAAAAAAAACAACAAACAACAACAACCAAAGAAACTATTGCATTTCTTGTACTGACATGATTTCTTCAGATCTGCAAATGAAATGGCAGCAGCTGTGTGTCAAGCTTAGGTGAAAACAGATCTGAAACATCGCTGCAGAAGGAGAAAGGCGGCTTTTATAGGAGCAAGGCTCCAGCCGAGCTTCTCTCCCCGAGCTCCCTTGCTCAAATCATTGTGTATCTGCTGATACCAGTGCTGAAACCTGCTGCGCTTGCACAAACTTTGTTGTAGCTTCGAGTAAATTATTTCAGTAAATTAGATGTGATCTGTCTAATGTTCTCCATGTCACCTTGCCCTTATTTCACTGTTAAAAGAATTTATATTCCTCTGTTTTGGAATGTTATCAACATTCTGCTAGTCCTAAATTTTCACTGTTCTGCAGACTTGGGTGTAGACAGAACACAAATAAATTGAAGCAATTATTAAGGGGTGCTTTTAGCACCTGGGAAAGGGTGTCTTTGAAAGTCAGTTTCTCCATGGAAGGTGCTGCTCTTACCCATCTTCTCTGGGATGGTGGCAAAATTGATGCATGGCTTCTGTAGGGCTTGAACTTGTACAACAAGCAATTGAGGTCAACCTTGAGGTCTCCCTCAAACTCATATGCATCCCACTTGTCTCCTCACTGTGCAAATCGGACACAAGCCCAAGAGGAAAAAACATGACAGATTCTTCCACTGGAAGATCAAGAACTGCGACACTGAATATTCCAAGGTAAGACAAAATAAAATAACCTTGGTCTGACTGGACTCACCTACATGTCACTTGAGAAAATTTTTTTTTTTTCCTATTTGACAGTTACTTCATGATTATTTCCACACTTGGGTGATCAGAACTTTGTCCTCATATGTTTGGCAGTGAAATAGTTAAGAATAGTTATTTCTCATGTGCGGTCAGGTTTCAGAGTCAATACAGTGGTAAACAGCTCTCTGCCTTTCTGCAGCTGTTGTTTTTTGACTAGTGGGTTAAGAACCTTTCACGTTTTAAGGGCAAATATATTTTGGAGCAGTGTCTGAGTTGTTACTTTTATTCACGGTACCCAAATAGGTACAGCCAACTAAGCTAGTCCACATTGCTCTGCTGATGAATATTGTCCTTGTAATAAAATCATCCAAGAAATGGCCAAAGCTCCATCCACACATGGGTTAACGGGAGCAGCATGAAGATTATTCCACCAGGACTTTAAATATCTGTTAGTCTCTATGCTCAAAACCCTGTTAAACCTCTTTGGACAGGTGTCTGTGAAGTAGAGGACTATATCCTCGTGTCTGTGAATAGGGCTTATGTAGGAAATTAATGTTGCCTTGGGCTCAAATGTACGCTACTGTCAAACTAAATGAGAAGAAGGAAAGGCTATGGACTGTGAGAGGCGGTGTGGCCGTGCTTGCAGGTTCCAGTCTTCCCAGTGTTATGGCAGTGTAGATAAAATTTGGGAGAAGCAGCCAAACTTTTGAATTTTTGGCCAAAGTCCAAACCTTCCCGGTTTTTGCCACGGCTAGTTTTTATATGTGTTTTTTATGGTGTTGAAGCTGGGCTTGTAGATGATGCTGGGTTCATTTTTATTTTGTTGAGGCTTGTTTTATTTGCACTTTGGTATGTATTTGTGGTGCACGGTCTGAAGGGATTTTGCATCTTAGTTGGTTTCTTTGGTGGTCCTAAAGGCAGGGCAAAATTAATACAGCACTTAAAGAGCCTGTTATTAAAACTTTATTCAGAGGTGAGCAGGAGGAGCATAGAAAATGCATTTATTTGTATGCGTATATATTAAATAAATATGAAAATATATATTCATATTTTTTCAGGAAGACTGAATTCCAAAAAGCAGCTCTGCTTTTCCAAATCCAAAAGCAAACTTGACCCTGTTTTGATACCTCCCTCTCTCTGCAATGAAATGAGTTTATCTTTGTAAAGATAAAGATTTTTACTTTGTGGAATTGATTTGATTGTAACCTTTGGTTTCTTTGCTGTCTGTATTATTCATTTTTGTCTTGCACAAAGTTTTATGTCACACTGTGGATCTTTAAGAGCTTGTGAAGCCTCATGAAGTTTTAGAAAAATAATCTCTGACCTCCTGTATGAAAAAGGCATTTTTGAATCTGCAAGGTGGGAGGGGGTGGTGGTGTTGGTTTGTTGTGGGATTTTTTTAAGTCAAACAGAATATTGTTTGAGAGGGAGAGATCTCAAAGGTCTGGATATAAGTCCCCAGTTTATGCACTGAGGGCAACAGCAGGTATTTTTATAGTGCTTGACTGTTGAAGGGAGTTGTCAGAGCTGGACACTGCAGAGATACCTCATTGCTCCCTTAAATTGTGTCTGAAATTTCCTTGTATTTTATAATACATGAGTTGTGCTCTTGGCTGCCATTTCCTTCCTTCAGACTCCCAAAGGTAAGTGGATTGTGCCCTCTGGGGGCTCTGTACTGCTTTAACTTAGATTTAAGGGTGGTGGATTTTTTCTTTTCTTTCTCTCTTTCCTTCTTTCTTTCTTTGTTTCTTTCTCTCTCTCTCTTTCTCTGTTTCTCTCTCTTTAGTGTAAAATATCACATTGATTTTTCCCCCCTCCTGGTGTCTTATGAAGGAAGAAATTTATGGCCTTTTTACGTCAGGAAGTCTAGCTTTTCCTGACGTTTTATTGCTTTGAATATTTGAAACATTTCAATCCCAGACAATAAATATTACATGATTATTGTTTTCATATGGATAGGCTATTTCCCCCTGTTTTTCCTATCCAACTTTTTACTAGCAAGTGACACCCAAAAATTTATGGATACTAAAAACATTACTATTCAACTTTGCTGGGAAGGTCAGAGATAGTCCCTCAATTTGCATGCAATATAGAGGGGAAAAAAGTTAAAATCATCTCATATGTTTTGAATCCTGTATTGATGCAAACTTACATCAGAAGAGAAGGTATCATTTTCTTCTTTCAAAAAAGTGCTCATATTATAGGTCAAGCCTCGTTTCCACTGAATTAAATGATAGCCCTTGACATTTAGGCGGGGAGAGCAGTGAACCCCAACAGAGCATTTCCCAGCTCAGCAACTGGTAACCTGCAGGTGCAGAGCTTAGGAGTTTACTTGAAGTTGGTGCGATGGGTTATACCCTTTCGTAACTCAAAGTGTGGGTTTTCTGCTCTCACAGGTCAGTATCTTGCTGCTCTCTTGGTAGAAAAAATTCCTTGTCAAGTGGGAACCGTCAAATCCAGCCTGAGGTTACACTTTTTAACGCTGTCTGTTTGGGCGAACACCGGTTCTGTAGTACCAGCCGTGGCGACCAAGTCTATCTTCCAGTCCCAGATTTGATTTGACATCCAGCAGATAAAGCAATATGTGAAATCTCTGGTCAAATAGCTAAGGTTATAAGAAGAGAGTCACAGGTTCTGCTCAGAAGCACTAGATTGTCTCATATTTTTATATTGACAGTTTTTCATGCAGGACCCTGCTGCCCGTGCTCCATTAACCGTCATATTATCAATGACTTCATATTGGTCTTGATTGCAGAACTGGGTCCTGGATAACCAATAAATCTCCCTCTTTCTGTCAGTTCCTGACTGAATGTTTCATCCAAATTCAGTGCCTGTCTGTATAACTATGAAGAGAGTAATCCTAATGTGTTTCAGGAGGAGGCAAGCTGTCAAGTTGTGGAGACAGTAAACGTACATCTAGGTCTTTGGAAGTTTATCGTCAGAGATGCATCAGACCACTCTCGGGCTGGATAAAGGTTTGGTACGGGGATAAGAAAAAAGACAAAAACCTGTCAAAGTTCAACTGCAGCAATGTCTGTGAGCTGGTTCTGTCCTTGCCTTGTGCAGACAAAGGGAACCAGTCTAAATCCCTTCAGAAACAAACACTCGTAAGTACTTGTTTAAAGTCTTTTTTAAGTGTTGTTGTGTCTTCACCCTCTCTCCTGTCTCGTCCTCTTTTGGCAATGTTGAAAATAACATTCAGTTCTGTGCTGCCTTTGTCTGTCCTTTCCCATGTGGTAAACATGGACTTTTCCCTCCCTGTTTCCTACAGACCTTCAGCCAACTCAGCTTTTCCTGTTTATTTCCTTGTCATAGGCATCATTGGTGATATCACTCCAAGTCTAGAAATAAGGGTTTTCCTGCTTTTCCCAGCTACTTGCAGCTCCGTTTGGTATTATATTGATTTTGCATCATATCATATTTGGCACATCTACTGACTGATTTATTTATTTTTTAAGGAAAGCAGATGCTTTTTCTCCCCCTCCACCAACACATGCTGAAGGTGAAGGCACTGAAGTGGCTTTCCAGAGACCTGGGCTCCCATCCAGACCTCTCAGTGCCTCAATTCATTATAGCTGTATCATGGGGATGAATTTGTGGACCCAGTCTTTTTAAAATAGTAATTATAATAATGGTAATGAGAAGCTTTAGGCCCCAAAATTCAAATGGAAAGGTGACAGTATGGAAGCTGCAATATCTCTGTGACTGAAAAACTGACCACCACAGCTTTGCAAAACCTATTTTCTTCTTCTTGCACAGACGGAGATGAATGCAGTAGAGCAGCTGCTTCATCAAGTGCTGTGTTTGTTTCTTCTGATTTGGAACCCCCAAATATTTTAGTGCCTCAGGAAGACACTTAGTCCTTATAAAGGCAGTTACTGGCTCAGAGTTCCCTCTGTGGTTTGGACACAATTCTTGTATTCTACACAATAGAAAGCAAAAAATTAAAGTGTGATCTCATGGAAATGCTCCATAGTTATCAAAACAGGCTTTGATTTTATCTCTCCAAATCTGTGATTTGTTGCTGAACAATACAGGTACCACACATAAAGTAGTATTTGAGTTTTCTTGGCTGATGATATTTGTAAATCTACAACAACCTCCTCAGGAAAGCACCAGCTTCATGGCTGAAATCAGAATTTCAAGTTTTCATTTAAGAAAGGAAGGTGCTGCTTTCAGAGCATCGCTTGGACCTGTGCGTAACCAATTTACTGAAGTCTGCCTGACACCATTGGCAGCTTGGAAGAATACCTCTGAGAGGAAGAAAGTAATCTGGTTTTTTTTCAGTGAGGTATTAGCAAACGCCTACTTCTCCTTGAACCCTACTCAGGAGTACCCTTACATTGCAGGTGTAAGTATATGCTGTCTTGCCACCATCGCTGCATTTGCAAGGACCAGGAGCAGCATCTGTCACCCATCTGACATGAAGCTGGCTTGATAGTTGGCGTAATGAGAGCACACCCTTAAAGGAAGACTGTAAATAGGAATGTTTTCCTGAATTGAAGTCTACATAATCAGGAAAGAAGGAAAAAAGAAAAGCCCATGGACATCTAGGGAGGAAAATAAGTTAATGGTCTGTTGTGTGACACTGAAGGTAATCAGCTGCGCTGTTGGATAGTAGTGATCTACAACCATCCGTGAGTCTTGCTAGGTAGAGCTAATACCCTTACCCTTGGGTCCCTCACCATTTTATTGCCGCTCTGTAACAGGATGTGCAACTGCTATGCATTAATACGTTATTACAGATTGGCTAGTGTAAACTCCAGGTGTTGAGAACATGATTTATTCTATTAGTATAAAAAGGTGTTTTCTATGGCCATATTAAAAATTATACTAACTGTTGGGCTTGCCACTGCGCTGTGTGTGGCACATGCCAATTTAAACCTGTCATTTCCTCTAATTTAAGGGTATGTCCTCAGAAGATCATTAATTTGAGGTGGAGTTGGGGATCGTAGTGCAGCTGTGGCCTATTAACCCCCACCTGGCCATTAATCCCTGCAAAGCACCTTCCCCAAAGATGTCTGCTACTACCATATAGTCACTGAAGGAGAGCCCAAAGAAATTACATTTTTTCTGTGTATTTTATATTTAAATCTATTTTACATTGCATTTTTAATTTAGAGTGAATTGTAGCTATTATGTGGTGTATGAACCCAGTAACTGATAGGGCTGTATTTTGTAGTGAATTCACTATTTATTGGACGGCACAACTCTAAAGAGCTATATAAGAGCCCACAATGTTTCCTCTATGTTCCCCTGGGCTTATCCCAAAGCAGCGCATATTCCTGCAGACACCAGCCCTGAGCACCGCTGGGACGAGCAGGCATGGGCTCATGTTCCTCCTAACTGGGATCCCCTCTGCCAGCGCAAGATTCAGGAGTCCTGGTCGCACATTAGACTGTGCAGCTGGAGATTCAGTCTCTGGGGCTTATATGTTTTGTGGGTGGGTGTGAAGGCAGTGGGGCAATTTCAGTCTGTCCCAAATGTCTCCTAAAACCCCAAGGTTACCCATGGAACGCCCTTGCTGAGAGCCCCCAAACCATCTCTGTGCTGCCTCCGCTCCACATGTGTCTTTGGGAGGATTTTACCATTTTACTTTCCCATTCTCGAATGCTCTTAACTCTGCTGGGCTTTACGCTCAGCCCCAGTAAGCCAAAGACCCAGCTTACTTTCCTAATGCAGCCCAGCAAATGTCAAAATCATTCTTTTTGGGAAATCCACGTCAGCTCATCTGCCAAATGCTGAAAGCGGAGGGGCTGGGTCGGGAACGTCCATCAGCCACAGGGTGAGCTGCAATATCTGACATCATGCTACTTGGTTTTCCAGTTCTTCGTGCTTTGTGTCCGCGCAGCTGAGATACACGTGCTTGTTCCACACCTGGTTTGAGATGGCCTTGGGGAAAGCACAGAGAAAAGACACGGGTCTGCACAGGACCCAGCCTTGTGCACTTGGATTAACTGCTCCTTTTCTCCCATCTGCCCTTTCAGCAGCATTGCACAACCACAGCATCTCCTAGAAAAGCCCCAGTCTTGCCTCCCATAAAATCAGCTCATATTTTTTAGGCGTCCTGAGAGTAGATTGTCTCTGTATGCTGCACTGAACTACCAGCAGCCTATACCCAAGTGATGCCGATGCACGAAGCCTGGCCAGAAGCACATCAAGCTTCAGGACATCATTCAAACACACACAGAAAGCCTATAGCAGAGTTGCTTATCTTAATCAGGGTCCTTTATACTTGTTTTTCCGGGCAAAAATTTATCCACCCTGTGTTTAAAGACCCCCAAGGATGGAGATTTCATAGTCTTGAATCTATTGATGTTCTTGATCCCCATAAATTTTTTTCCTATCTGGTTTGAATTTTTCTTTGCAGCAATGTAAAGATATTTCTTATCCTACCAGTGAGGATAGATTGTACCAGTGCACTTTGTAACAGCCTCTTCTGTACCCAAAGGCACTTATATCCCACCAAGACTCTCTCTTTTGGCTAATAAATGTAACTCGATCAATCTGTCCTCCCAGGTTGTGTTTTCTGGATTTCCAGCACCGCTTTCTGTTTTGACAATGAGCCATTGATAACTGCTCTCTGGGTGCATATACCTACAGCCTTGTCCCCACTCTCTAGCAGTTTTATCTAGACCCATGTTTCCCTCACCTGATTAGGAAAGTGAGTATGAGACACTGTCAGAAGCCTGCAAGCGCCAGTGATGAATCTATTGCTTTTTCCTTCACCGTAAGGCTTGTTACCTGTCACAGAGATCCCACAACAAGAGCTCAAATGGCCACCAAAAGTCAAGATTTGCATATTCAAAAGCAGACAAAGGATTAGTTAAAAGCAGGGATTATTCAACCTATTGGTGAACTGGGCAACAGAAGGGTTGAGGTGCCAGCATCCAGGTGAGGGGCACGCTGACCTGCAGCCAAACAGGCATCGCAAGCAAGAGGTGGACCGCATCTCTCCAAATCCCCGTGCTCTCACCCTGTAGTGCCTTCACACCGATACCCATGGCCCTGTGACAGGGCAGTGAATGCAACATCTGCTCTTCTCATTTACAGTGCAAACGACCTGTTGTCATCACGCTGATAATCAAGTATTTTCTCCTGGCTTGGGTCGGAAGGTGAACTGAAGTGAGTATCTGTTACAGGGAAGTTAAATTCATTTCTAGTGATTATCTCAGGGCTCTTTTAATTTTATTTGGGCTTTCCAGCTTTGAGCATGTTGTTACTGCATGCACTGAGAGAGCCAGAGCACTCTCATCCATGTGGTCCTACTACTGATCTGGATAAAAGAGCTTCATCAGTTTAATTTCCAGGTTTTAATTTCCTGCATCCTCCTCCTTGCAAGACCATGAAATAAAAGGAGCTTCATCCCTCGGAGCGTGCATGGGAATGGGACTCAAGATACCTGGACTTCATTTCTAGCTCTCTCTCTAACCTCGTTAGTGTTAACCGTCACCCTTGCACGCCTCAGTGACCCCGTCTGAAAAAATAATAACAACTTGCTCGGTTCATCCCTACCTCTCAAGGCAGCTTTCAAAAGAAGAAGAAATCATCATCCTGATTTTACAGATGGAGAAACTGAGGCCCAGCGATGGGAAATGACTACCGTTAGCCTCCCACAAGGTACCATGCCCTCAGCCTCGTGGCTCCACGCTCAGGGGCTTGTCCACCGGACCAGACAAGCGCTGGAGTGGAAATAAATATTCCTCCTGATGACTGTGGTCTCTGTGGTCGGGGCTGAGGGTCGAAATGTTCACACAAGGCCTGCACGCAGAAACCACAGAATCCCCCACAGCTCCACTGCACTTTATTAAAAGTCACTGCTTCTGTGAAAAATGGGTTTTATAAGAGTTAGGTGCCTTAATTATAAAGTCATGTGCGTTTGAATGACTTCTTCCCTGCTAACCGTTTGTGACAGCCTACAAATGTGAAAAGTATTACCAAGCCTATTTTTAACATGGCTATGGAGAGGCTGTAGTTGTGGAAAACCAAATCCTATAGGATCCTAATGAGAAAGACCAGTGATTCTTTAAATATGGTTAGCGTTGTCTGAGTTTAGCAACGATGCCAATGCTATCCGAAAGATGGGAGATGCAGGAGTCTTGTGGTAGCAATTGTGTGTTAAATAAGGAGTAGGAGCAAGTGATGTACAGGGCTCAATTTTTCCCTTGGAAGTGGCTGAACGGTATGGAGGTATGAGTGTATGGAGATCAAAAAGTCATTTCAGAGGGGTGCTGAAATCTGAGGTAGGATCATTATTCCAAAGGACTGGGTGATGTCTAGAAGAGAGATGCCTTCAGATCATTTATTCCCCTACCTTCCAATTCATCCAAACACTACAAGCAATTCCTTTGCTCCTAAGTGGATCGGTAGTGGGAGAGATGTGAAGATTGTGAACCAAAGAAAGGCAACATCCTGCTTCACTGGGGTTTTTTCCTACTTAGGAAAAATAGGTGAATTTTGGTACCAAGAATATTTCTTGTATGACCCTGCAATGAAACCTTTTTTACTGCTTACAGATCGGTGTATTTGTATTGCTGTGAAGAATAGCAATGCATTCATAGAGGTCAAAAGAAAGGTATTTGTGCAACATTTCTTCGTCTCTCATTTTTTTAGTTGTAAGAAACTTTATAAAAGCTCCAGACTAAAAGCACTTGTTATTTAAAATTCTTTAAAGATAAATATTGAATCTGATGGTCATGAGACCCTTCACACCATAGTAGAAAAAATAAGTGGTTTGTTTTCAAGCCTTTTTCATTTCTTTACTTGGGTAGCATGCATGTGCATCTGAAAAGAACTTTTTCTCTTTGTAACGCAGGCTGAGGCTGAAGCACATCTTGAAATAGCTGTTGGTACCAAGCTGTCAAGGCACTACCTGCAATCAGATGGAGCAAAACTAAAAGGTTAGAACTTCATCTTACATATTAAATCTTGGATAACTGTCAGTGGGACCCTCTGTCTTTCAGCTACATTTTTGCATTGCATTCATGTATGTCTTTCATAATGCCAATGGCAAATTTATCAGAACATCTACTAGCCTGCAATAAGTCCCAGGGGCTCCACAGCTAAAATTGCAAAGGAGCTTTTCATTCCTTTGCCAAGTCCACACATGTAGGCATGGCATACATAGGCTTATCCAGTGATATTTATTTAAAAAAAAAAATCAATTAAAAAATATTGAAGCTTCTTGGAAAAGTCAAAATTGAAGTTAAAAATAATGATAAATAATGATATGGTAACAGACTGTAAATGTACATTGGGGGATATAAAACACTCACGCTGCAGCTATAAATCTAGGGAGAGCAAGTGACCTAATGAGTGCAAATTTGTGCCTAATCTATCCTGCTTGTACTGCTTGTAGGCTTTGAACTTGCAATCCGCAGTGCTAAAAAGGATCATTGCTACTCTTTAAGCTAAAAGAGTTGTTTCGATGCTAGATCTTTCCTAGTTTGTGGACAAGCCACTGAGCACATCTGCACCTTCCTAGATACTCTCTAAATAGTGACAATTCAGAATATTCCTGTCACTGGCAAGACAAGCCCTGCCCCAGCTCAAGTGCTGGTCCTTTGCTGGTCCTATGTTGGAGCAGAAAACAGGGGGTATTTAAACCTCTCTGACTTTTTGTTTCCACCTATACATTTTGCTTGACGAAAACATGGACCAATTTTCTCATTGGCGTATTGAAATGTACTTATTTTGTGATTAAACCAAGCCCATAGTCATGAGGATCTGGCATGTTAAGGCCTAGGATTGAAGAAGGGTTAATTTTTACTGTTTTCTTTCATTACAAATGTTGAGCCCAGATTTTCACTGTAATCACACTTGTCTGAATCATGACTTTGAGTCAAGAGTTTGTCTGACATCTTTGTCATGCAAATCTGCACTCCATCTGGAGACCTAAGGGCTCAGGGAGATTGAATACTTAAGGGGATTTAATTGGAAATTATAGGGAAATTTGGAAAAGGAGATGGGAGATCATAAGGGTTTTTCTGATACATGACTTCCCTGGTCATGTATCTTTGTAAATTTTGTTTTTGTTTTTTTTTTGCAACCTAATAGAAACTCCTTTTCAGCCTAAACTGTGGTTAAGACAGAAAAAAACTGCACTGTAAAGGTGAAGCACTGGCCATAATAGATGTTGGCTGACTTAGAAACTGAGCCTGTGATTATAAGGTTGTGTTTACCACTGAGGGAATCAAATTCAAGCTGGTTGTGGCTCTTCACTGGAGGTGTCACTCTCTAGAGTGACTCTTAAATTTGAGAACCTGACCTGGAAATCTTAAATCTGGCTCCTTCCTCCCTGCCACAGGCTATGAAGCTCCAGCAAGGAGACACAACTGCCTTTCTCACAGCATTCCCTACATTCAAACACAGCACAGGAGAAACTTATGGTTGAGAAAAAAGATGTAAAAAAAATAATTTGGCAAGATAATTAATTGTGCGTTGCAGAGAATGTGTCTGGTTGCAGAAACCAGCGAGAGTTTGGCAGCTGCAGCATGGTTATTTACACTTCTTTACCAATTTGCCTGCCACAATCTGCATCTCTTATGGGCATAAGAATTAAATGCCTTCAGTGCGTCCCCAGTTTATCTTTTGACCAACTAAGGTAATAATAACACGCTGAGATTTTTTTGTCAGAGGAGGACAGCCGGTCAATCTGCGTTGATCTGCAGTCCCACATTTTTTACGAGAAGTACTGTCATGGGGCACAGCTCTAGATAAATACGAGAGAAAGGAGCTCACAGTCCTACACAAGCAAGTTAAGTGAAAAGCAGAAGAGGAATGGGAGATAAATGGGCTGGTTTGAGGCAGGCAGGACACGGATACCAGGATGAGACGGGCACGGAGTCGTGTTTCCTCACTTGTTGAGTTCTGTGCTGTTGTGTCTTCAATGATGTAATACTTCCTGTGGCTTTCTCCAAAAATATTTTCATAAGCTTTGTGTGATGTGCACTCTGCACACTGCCTAATACTTTGATCCCGTGAGGGTTTGGAGCGTTAGTGGTTTTAATCACTTCTAGCTGGATTAATTTCCTCAGATTCATATCATACAAAATCAGCTATTATTGGTTTATTCCTTATTACATCTATGATGGCTACACATTCTTACCTACCTAAAAAAATATCAGAGGAGTTTATTTTATTAGCTTTAGCTAATGGTTGTATACTGATCCCTGAGTAAGATGATATTACTGCAAATGTAGAGGGTTTTGTGCTGAGCGAGTTCATGTGCACCTGTGTTTTCCCAAGAAATCTTGGGAAGTTTGGTTGTCCCACATTGCTCAGGTTTGGTCACATCATGAGCTTTCTAATTTTTGGCTACTTCTGGTTTCTTACTCCAGCCAAAATGAGGCTACAGGTGAACTTTTAGTGTGGAGTTGATCCCACCCAGCATTCACACCTCGGCTCCTTGTCACAGACTCCCCTTTCCAGCCAGCGGAGAGAAATAGATGGTTTTAAGGAGTGATCAGTGTGACTATTTTAATTGTCTGCTTTAATAGTAGATGAATTGCACCCTAAAGACACCTGTTTCTTTGAACTGAGTACAAAAGGAGAGTAAATGTAGTTGTCAACATTGCAGCTGTCTGCACTTGATCAGATGAATGCTGCCCTTCAAGCCGGTTTTAAACTTATTTATGATGGGATGCATCTGACGTATGATGAATGTCTGTGTAACCTGGATGTCTAGAATCTCTTCATAGAGCAAAAAACCAGACTTTTTTTTAGGGTGGAATCTATCCCACATAATGGCAAATATCTGAAATGACTTCATTGAACAGCTATTGACTACAGGTGGGAGCCCAGAATGACTAAAATTTAATTCTGCAGTTGATATATACACCTATAAAGTCACATGAGACTAAATCCATCCCCAAAGGATATATGACTTTTTTATAGTGCAGAGCATCCCACAACTCCCTCTGAGACCAGTGGGCATTGAGCATGTTGGATAAACATGTTGCTCATTTGCATGTGTAAAGATTGGTTCAGGAGTCTACCTGGGCACCCACACTAGAAAATCTGGGCTTTCAGTCCCATTTTTTTCTTCTTTCCTTGCCTAATATGCTTTTGGTATTAATGGTAAAATTTAAAAAAAAGAAAAAAAATGAGAAAACAAAAATCCCCATCCCCCTACTCATAAGATTTGTTTCACAAAGCCAATACTCATGAAGGAGGCTGTGAAGTCACTATGTTACCAAATAGAAGAAGTATGTTACATCTGCAAACTTTTTATAATTTACAGGATTTTTCATCCAGGGGCATTATCGTCATAGTCATAAGAAGAATAAAGAATAGGGGGAATGAAGAGTGGGGGGAAGAGAAAACCTTTGGCATTAACCAAGGGTCGTCACCAGATTGATTCCTCCCTTCTAGACATCCAGGATTGTGCAGAAGAAACTGGGGGTAATTCTACCCTGTAATATGGGGTAGATTACCCCAGATTGCAACTGCATCCAACTTGCGTATAGGGCAAACCTGTTATACCTTTCTCTCCAGCAGACTATGCCAGCTGTCCTTAGTGCCAAGGTAATGGAGATGCTGTTTCCAATTATTCCACTTGTGATGAACCCATTACGATCTGGTTGGGGGGGGGCTGTAGCAATCCCAGACATTTGGGTCTGCTATGATGAAAAAATTGTGGGGTTTTTTTTTTTAAACAGATGTAGGCCAAGATCTGAGCGCACCTGGGCCAGTTTATGCTTACAGATGAACACTGCGAAACGCAGTGATTTCAACCCGAAACCAGGCAAAACACATTGGCTTTGGCTGGCTTTGCTTTGAGTTATGGAGTCTGTAGGAAACCTAAACTCAGAAGGGGATAAGCCCACACAAACCAAAGCGAAAGGAGTGATTTTCATGAGTGCCCACAACCTGAACCTGCAGAGTTGGGTGAGTTACCCCGTGCCTCACCTCCTGGCACCTTGGGGGTCCCGCGGTGGCTGGTGGGGCTGTAGAGGCGCTCAGCTCTTCTCCTGGTTGTGCCTCGGAGTTTTCCCCGCTTTGATATTTCATTGACTAGGATAAAAGAATGCAACCGTCTTATCCAGAGATGAAGTAGCTTTCTGAGTTTCATTTTGCTCTATCCGTGTCTCCGTTTCTCCTCACGTTGCCGCTCTGGTCTTTGTAGCACTTGAGAGCTTGAATCTGGTCCCGCACAGTCACATAGCCATAAGCTGCAGAAACGCTCTCACACTCTATTGACATTGCTGGTGCCAGCACAAGACAAAGGCATTTGTGTTTAAACTTTCACACAAGCCTTCTCTAGAGAGTGCAGAAATAAAACTGCTGCAGACTGATGCTAATTTAAGACGTCCTTATATTCCACGAAATAACAAATCAAAACTCTTCTAACAATGATGAGCCTCATTCAGCGTAGTGCTACACATAGTATTTCTGGCTTTGTCCACAGATCTATTCAGGCATAAATTTGAAAATCGCTTTTATTATTCAAGTTCACTGTAAGCTTTGCTTTTGTTTGCAGCAACTCTGTAGCAAACATTAGCGAAGATATGTGTTTGTCAGATAATCACATTTGTTAAGAGCAACGTTTAATTGTTATTTCCAGCCGCAGCAAATTAAGTGAAGATATAATATGGAAAGGAGAAATTTCTTATGTATGCTACATCAAAATCAGCATAGAATTATGATGACTACAGCTAATGGAATAATTTACCACAAATAATTTATTCAAATGTAGCCTTTTTTCCAGCTGAGGGAATAGCTCTGAGCTAAGTGCAGTTTCCTACACAGTACTTGCTTGGACAAATATAATTATGAACTTTTTTGCCCTCCGGCTTATTCATGAATAACAAAATTTGAGACATGTTGGTCAAGCCAGTCACATGGTGCTCTTCCTGCTCACTTCATTGAAATACTACTGCAACTGCTTCCAGTACAAATATCCAGGTGCACACATTTAAGATTCTGTTCCTCTTGACACTCTTCCATTCAACCCTGAAATGTTCTGTCCTGGCCCATTTAGGCCTGTGAAGTTCAGTTATAGGAATGTCCAGATGGAAGCTGAACCCAATTAATTAAGAAGCAAATTTTAACAAATATTCACTTAATGAAAAAAAAAAATCCCAAACTCAGTAACTTAGATATATGTGGAAGCTGCCATACCCCATACTTGTCTTTGAACCAAAGTATGCAATGTCAGCTCAATCACTGATGTCCAAATTTTACTCCTTACTTTAAAAAGTAATGTGAATTCCATTCTTAATTCATTTTGTTGTGATGGGCGTAATCTTACGTTTCTTGTGGAACATAATCTTACGTTGTACATACATACCAGATGGACTATAATACTGATCTTCTTCGCAAGGGAGGATTAACAGTACTGCAGCTACTTAACTGTGAAATTTCAAGTCTGATATCATCAATCATCAGTGTATTACAATGCGTACTACAAACGGGGCTGGTTGCCTATTATTGAGGTTGTCTGACACTTCCCATTACAAGACTCTGTTTTCAGTTGCTCAGAGCTTTGCCAAGCTTTAACCATTTGGATTTAAATTCTTCATGCTGAGTGTTTGCCTCAGGCTGAATAATTTTAAAAAATGTCAGCCAAAATCAGAAAAATGCATAAAAATTCTGACAACCTTTATGTGAACTGCTCTTTTGCCCCCCAAACTTTGCAGGAAGGGCTTGACATCTGGCAAACAGACTGACCTTTGTGTGAGGGATGAAAATGCATTGAAAGTCTGTGTGAAAACTCGCAGAATCCCAAACTTAGCAAAGTCTCCAACCTTTTGCCAAGCTGCAAGGTGCAAGGCCCGGGCAAGACTTTGATTTCACCCACAATGGATGTGCTTTTGCCTGGGCTGCTGCTGCTGTCGTGGGGTCCAAGAATGTTCTTCATCATAATCATTGAAAATGAAAAGAAAATCCTAACTTCTTCAGTCATTCTCAGGCCTGTATGTACCTCATATTGGCTCTACTTCATCTATCATTGATCTCTTTTCATCCATGTGGCTAAAGAGAAACATTTTTATTATTTGCACTGTTAATCATTCGAGATGGGCCATGTCTCGCTTCCAGTTCTGACTTTATTCCTGCATGACTTGATTACTAATCTACAGCTACTGGTACTCCGTTCTGTTCCTTGTAAGCAGTCTATTAACTCCTAATAGTCAACACTGATGATCTAATTTCAGTCCTGACAATGCAATTCAGTTTTCAGTTCTAACAATGAAACTCAGTGGAGTAGAATCCACTAATGGGACCTCTGTATTAGTTAGCATAGCACTTCCTAAAATGCTTAAAGTACCATTTATATTAATCGTCCTGAAGGTGTTTGAAGTAAATATGAGATGAAGAGCAAGACATTGTAGTGGTAAACCACTTAAGTGGCCTTCTCACAGATGACATTTTGGCTGAGGAAAATGTTGTCATCCTTTTGCCATGTGCAAAATTGTTGCACTCCAGAGATACCCCTTGATTTTCCAGATCATGCAACACACTTTCACATGAAGTTCAGTATTTAATTCAGCCCTTTCATGTAATTCTCTGAGCTGGACAAATTGCAAGTGAAGGAAGTAAAAGACTCCTAGCAATCTGTTATGAAAAGGCTGATAATTACAGCTGTGATTCCTCCTGCATGAGAAAACCATCCCTTGGCTGACAGCACGGCTGCATCTTGAAACATCAAGCGTGGTCTTTATGTAAATCTCAGTGTTCTTCTGCTTGTTCTGCTGCAAAAGCTGTTCTCACTGGGACACAGAAGGAAATCCAGTGCGACAAGGTAATAGAGATGGAAGGCTGCTAATGGAAAGATTAGGTCTCTGGGCTGTCAGACTTGTCTCTCTTACGCACATGTTTATGCTTTAAGTTAAATAATACAGCATGCTTATGTATGTGAATATATATACACCACATATGTATCCAAATGTATGAATGGTAAGATGCTGTTCTGTGTAAGAAAGTTGCAACAGAGACTGGTTTCACATGTATATATATTATATTACATTTCATTACATTTATATTACAATGTAAAAGGTTTCTGCCTTTCCCCAGAAAACACAATCTTAACATTCATGTACTCATGTACAACAAGCCTGTACATACACAGGATCTTGGAGAGCAAGTTGGTTTGGATGTTACTAGAATTTTATTACCCTGCAGATAGTTTCTGTGACTCTTAGCTCTGGATAAAAAGTTTCATTTTCATTGAAATGAATGCTTCAGTCCTGTTGAGGGAATCACTGAGTTAGGGTTCTCAGTCGTATCTCCTCCAAGGTTTCCTTGTCCTTTTGTTCCATAAAAACATTTTTATATGCTCATGTCATGGTACTTAAAAGACAACAGAAAAAAACCCAAACGAATCCATTGCCTATTCTACTTTACCAAGTCTTATTCTGCATTTTGCAAATCTTGCTCTTCCTTGCAGCAACCCGTACTTGCTGCACTTAGACACCAGGTCTCTCCACCTGTCTCTCTTTGTAGGAATAAGACTTTATTTACTGGTTTGTGCCTGATAACACTGGAACACAAATAGCTTTGTGTATTTATTTTCTACGACAGCCTTTGTAGAGCTCTTCGGAGATATCTTATAGTCCTTGAATACAGTGGCAGGGGAGGGCAAGGAGTTGATCTTGCTTCAACTTCTTCCTCATTGTCTTTCCACTTCTTTTTTTCCACCTTGAGGGGAAGTGAGGACACTAAATGAAGTGTTCCTGCCTCCCACTACAAAGCCTTTACCTGATATATGCCATATCTGGTGGGTATTTGTGGAAGGAACGCACGTCAGCAGAGTTTTCAAGACCACAGTCCTGAGAGGAAATGGCTGGGTTTAGATGTCCTGATTTTATTGTATATTCTTGGATAAGATGATAAATACTGACATAAGAAGCCAGTAATTGAAGCATCAGGCTAAAATAGTTGTGTGCTCTGATCTAATCCTTCTCAGACCAATTTACCTTAACCTTTCTCTCTGCAATTTTCTCTGTGTAACCCTTTCAGATGAGATTTTACAAACCAAACCATTATCTCCTCTTTGGGTTAAGAAAAGATTTCAGATACATCATGGAAAAGCAGAAGGTGTTTAGTGCAAATAACAAAGTTTGGCCAGGCCGGGGCTGGTTTGTGCTGAATTCAACTTTTTGTGTCCTCTCCCTGGGGAGAAAAGTGTCGCTTGCACTTTTCTTCTCCCCATAGTAGGACGTGGGCTGGAAGGAGATGAACCACATGAGACCTGAGCATATTCACAGTAGCCGTGTCATGAAAATCAGGCTAAACTGTTTCAGCTCTTACAGAGGGTTTAGATTTGTTTCTATATGTGTGCATTTTTGTAAATTAAAAAAAAAAAAAAAGAGAGAGAGAACTCTAAAATCCATATATTTCTGTGTCTCGGGACAAAAATGACTGAATTTACAATGAAAAATTGATACATTTAAGCATGGCTTAAAAACAGATGTTGTGTACTTTTAGTAAAAAAGTAAGTCTCAGTAGGTTGCTCGGTTGCTTTCAGGATGTGGTCCTCTGTCTCACCCACAGCCTATACTGCCTTACCTAGTTCAAAGCTGCGTCAAATTATATGAAATGTGTTGCTGGAAAAATCCTATTTGATCCCCAATGCTATTTTGTTTTTAAGCAGATTTATTGGTTTCGATTCTGCTCGTTGCTATGTTCAGCTGTTAATGTGTATTCTCGGATGAACAGGGAGAGTTGGAGGCAAAAGAGAAATTCCTCCCATGCTTTCTGCAGAATGGAACTAAATAAAAACCTGCTTGCAAAATACGCAGGAAACATCTAACTCAATATCTGTCCTTTGTACTTAGGGGTCCCAGTGGTGACTGCTGCCAGCTGGGGGCAAAAATTGTCTGTTTTGCTGCTCTCAGTGGTCTTCTGCTAGCAGCGCAATGCACTGGCCATCCTGTCTCCCTTGCAGCAGACCTTAAAATAAGAACTCCGTCAGAATTATGGTAGGAACTGATAGGAAAAGGGGCAATTTTCCATGACATTTATATTAACTGTAAGTGAATTCATCACAGTCAACACTGTGCAACAGGGTCAGACCATTGGCTAAAAGCCTAATCAGAAAAAAATTTACAGCGGAGTAATAAAGCAGAGTAATTATTGCTGTGATACTACTGTCATTGCTCGTGATACTACACCAAGTCAAAGTATTTTGACTTCAGAGGGTCGCTTGCTGGCTGAGGCATGTCGGGATTTGACGTGAGCGTGATAACCCCATCAGGGATCTATCAATCAGAGCAGAGCAATGCCCAGGAGTTCCAAAAGACATCCAAGTTTGCCTGCTCGAGGCCCAGCAGTGTTTTTACGAAGGGAGGTGAAGTTGGGGAGATTGGAAGAGTCCTGTTTGCCTTCGTATTTGACAAGGCAAATAACTGTGCTTGGAAGTGGCGAAAGAAAGCTCCGCAGGGATTGTGGGCTCATTCTAGCTAGAAACGAAGTTTTTTTAGAAAAGTGAGGGATGCAATCAAAGTCAGAGGTTGGGTTTGTTCCACTAAAATTGGGTTGCAATCCCTGCTCGCTTGAGGAACTTTATTGATGTCAGTAGTCCCATTGAGAGTATGAGTGTTTATGTAGCTGAGAGAAGCTAATGAAATGAACTCAAGTGAAAAAGGGATTGTTCACATGCCCAAGAATTGTATGACGAGGGCCCTAATCCAACCATTGTGGTTTAGGGATTTGCAAAATTTCTTATTTTTGCTATTGCATCTATGTCAATTTTGCTAACTCTTCACACATTCCAGGCTGTCTCCTGAAATCTACCTTGTTTGCTCTGAATTTCTCCTTCCAGGACAGTCATAGCAACATACTGACCTAATTCTTCAGGTTATGCAGCTGTGTACTCACTATTTTAAGAGATAAATGAATAACAGTCTCTCCATTCTCTGGTGTAAATTGACCAAAGCCTCTTCATGTCAATGAAGCAACATGAAGTTGTGAAAACTGAAAGCCTGAGGCTAGACATTAACTGCAAAAAGAAAAGGTAGCCAGCCATTGCATAGCACTTCTAAAAATTATTGTGAACATACAGCATTTTCAGGTAGAAATGGTGGGCTAGTTAAAAAGAAGAACTATGGCTGGGATGAAAGGACTTTGTTGGTAATGTTCACTGGGGTATTGCAATACAGATCTTGTGGTGCCCCAGGTCATCGCACTGTTCAAACTGATTTTTCTCAGAAGGGATGTTTTCTGTCTTTTCAGCTATTCATTTTTTATCAGGGTTATATTTTTGAAGGTGTCTGTAGTCTTGTTGGCTGCTGGACAGCTGTATCACAAGGATTTCCCTCTGGTATAAAACACAGAGCTCTTCTGTATCAGTGTGGAATGCAGTAGCAAATCA
Organism: Buteo buteo; assembly: GCF_964188355.1. NCBI lineage: Eukaryota > Metazoa > Chordata > Aves > Accipitriformes > Accipitridae > Buteo > Buteo buteo. The sequence continues at coordinate 5,645,038 of NC_134187.1, read as the reverse complement.
CTGTACAGTGGCCCATAAGGATACCAGCTACCCTTATAAACTTTTTATAACTTAGGAAAATAAACATGTGGTTTCAGGGCTCTGCATAGTCAGTACTAGCTGACTTGGAGCTTGCTTTACAAAACTAAGAAAGAAAATATTGGTAGAGCTAATAAATTTCTGAGGGAATCAGCGAATAGTGTTCTGAAAGGTCTGAAACATTTGATGGTTTATGGATAACTTTGTATTTTATCTCCCGGAGCATCATCCAAGCTGAGCACTAAAGTGCAGCGTTCTCCATAACGAGTACTGTGATCTGGGAGCTCCTGCGGGACACCAGCCTCACGTCAAGTTATCCACTGAAAGACCTGCTAATGCAGGGGATCCAATGTGCTCCCTGCAAGGCCAGCAGATATGTCTCTCTCACTTAGGGAGAAAATAACTGGTCGTAGCAACAGCAAGAAAGCCACCAGCTCTATGCAGATCTCTCGTAACTCCTTCTATTTCAAATAACCATCTTTCTTTAAAAAAATCTACTAATTTAAAATTAGTAGCTATTGGGGATGATCAGAATTGAAAGGTGCAGATTGTGATAATGGATATTTGCCACCTCTTTCTAGCAGGCTGTATTCCTTGTTATTTTGCTGACCCTCTCTCTAGATGCCATGTAAGCCAATTCCTCCCTACAGCAAAATTGTTCTCATGAGGGATCTTTGACACATGGAGAGCAGAAAACAGGGATGTAAGAAGAACTCACACCCAGGTTGCATGCCATCAACGCCACGAATTCTAAGAGTAAAAGAAGTAGAGAAAAATTAAACTAGTGTCCAGATAAATGAAAATGTGGGAGGCTCTAATTCCCTATCATTTCCATGGGCGATGAAGTGCCATTACCAACACACTTTCAGCGCTGTGTGCTAGGTGGCAGTTTCAAACCCTGTCTCCACACGTGGCAGAAGCTGCATTTGACAAATCTGTTATGTCTTATCTGTTCTGAGCTGCAGCCTTTGCCCATGAAAGGACAAGCCATGCCGTGGCTTTTGGGGAGCTTTCCTGGTGACACCTTCAATCCTTATCTCAGGCAAATGTTGCCATGTGTCCTGCCGCGACCTACCTACCCTGTGTCTCGGTGAGTAAACTTCTTGCAGATGGAGGTATTTTGGTTTAGGGTCCAAGACTGCTCGTTGTGTACGTGTGAACTGCTGGCTCTTGGTGGGGTATCCCTGAACACCTTCCATGCAACAGGTGTCGGGGTGGACCCCAAGTCAGATGCATTTTGGGATCGATCATCTGAAGGATCTTATGGGTGCAGGTTATTTATTTACTTCTGCTTTCTGAATCCTCAATCTAGGGTTTCTGATCCTAAATCTAAACCTTCCTTTTTCTCAAGAACTACCCTTCAGTTTGTGACCAAGTCTTCACAAACAAAGCACAATAACATGCCTTGGACAAATTCTGAAACAAGAAATATGCCTCTTCCCTGCTCATCTGAAAGCCTGAGCTAACCAAAGGCATGACCCAATCCCTTGGACACTCAAACGTAACCATGTAATACAGTCTACACTCAACTGTTCTGTGGTTCAGCTGACAGATCTTTCTTGCCCCAGAGACAAGAATGGCAAGGGACTGAAAAAAAAATAATTTACATATGGGAAACTGAGGCACGGAAGGATTAAGTGACTTGCATACAGGCAGACTGTGGCAGAGCTAAGAATAAATCAGAGAAGTCTGATTCTCAGTTCAGTGCCTTAACCGCAAAATCATGCCTTCCTTACATCAGAGCATCCTTTGTCACCATAAGCTGAGGGTAGCAAGCACTGGGGACAGAGGAGCTGGAGGTCACCATAGTAAGAACATATGTTTACTCTCTTTAGGTATATTCAGTTCCTGATAAGTCCATTAAAGATATCAGTGTTTTCACCTGAAGGTGAAAGGTTCTGCATTCTCACTCTCAGTCCCTTGGGTCTCTGTATATTTCTTTTGAAAAGCCAAAGCAGGAGAGTTACAAGAAAAATAACATTCATTAAAAAAGTAATAATAATAGTGCTACAGTACAACAAGGAGGTGAAATTAAGTTTGGATTTGTAGCCTGCAAATGGCTGTGTGAATGCTGAAACATTAACTCTGTTGTTTAGCTCAGATAAAATTGTTTTGGTGCCAGTAGAAAATACCTTTCTTCGGGAAGGTCTTCTGGGCTCTAATTTGGAAATTCCAAAAGACTCAAATGTATCCAGTTGTGCACTTGTAAAGAGGTGAGAGACCTGCCAATAAGTGATTTACAGTATGTTTTCCCATGTTTTACATTTTGGTAATTTCATGTTGGAACTCAATACCTAATAATGTAAAATCCAGCTCCTCCAACTAAGCCAGGAATGAACTCATGGAGGAGTGTCCCATAGGGAAGGGCATATACTACATTACGTGTCTGTGTGCCAGCACCGGAGATGCAAAAACAGCTCCGTGGAGATTTGTCCTGTAAGGTCAGCCTCCAGAATTGAAAGGGTTGGCTGAATTCACCTCTTGCTACTGACTGACGGCAATTCCCAAGACTTAGACATCACCGCAGACTCCGCTGAGGTCGTGCTGCTGAACCCTGGGCTCAGATGTGCCTTTAGATGAAACTACCCGTGAACTAAAATTCAAGAGAAACCTGAAGGAAATTTGGAGAAAAGCTCAATTTGGAGAAGCTGGTCTGAGCACAATTCCTGGGTCAGCATGATCTGGAGAGCGCAGATCCACATCTGAACCATGAGATGGGGTGTGAACTGGCACCTTGAGCTGAATGTCCCCAAGATCAGGCATCTGCACAGCAGCTTGTGCCTTGCTACAAGGCAGGAGATCATTTCAGGCACACCTTTGATTTTAAGATGCATAGACAAGGTGCAAAATGGGACACAAAAAATAATTTAAGGGCCAGAGAAAATGCGTTGCAGTGGAAAACTTAAAAGAGCTTGGTCTGTTAAGTTTGTAAAAAAGCAAGGTTGTGAGGTGGTTTGCTTATGTCGGATGATTTATCTTCATAGAGATAAAATAGCAGCACTGAAGATCTCCTGGTCAAGTACACAGAGACATAACAAAAGTTAGTAACAAAAGCTGCACCTGAACTCATATCCTGACAAGAAACAAGGCACACATTTTTAACTGTTGAGATGATTAATCATTAGGAACAACTATCAATGCAAGTGGTGGAGTTTTCATCTCTTTGGCCCTTTAAATCAGGACTGTGTGTCATCCTGAAAAAAAATGGTCTGGAGCACAAGACATTGAAGTCACAGCAAGATGAGTGGAGGGTCATCTGTTAAGTAAATAGTTTCTTCTGGGCTTAGACTGTGTGGATTCGCTGCTCTTTCTGAAGCCTGAAAGACATAAACCAGACATTTCTTATCAAAACCTTTGTGTGGAGGATGTCATTTCTCCACCTTTCGTGCTCTCTGAAATCCTGAGGGTACCCAAAACTCTCTGCTCTTCTGTTGTCCAACTCGCCTGACTTTATGTAAAAAGCTGAGTCCACTGAAGCTGATGGTATTTTTGTGATGTCATCAAATATATCACTATCATGACAGAACTGGAATGAGAATAGCTAGAGTTTTGGCAACAAATGACAGGCTGCTAGGGCAAGAACTGGGTGCACAGGCTGCAACATCTCAGCAAGGAGAGGAAACAAGTCAGATACAGGACATTACTCTTGGTCTACCACTGCCTTATTGCAACATCTGTTTGACCAATCCAACCTGAATTGAGACAAGTTCCTCACGGCACAGGAATCTGTGCTAGAACCAGGGTTTCCAGCCAGGCTGGGCTCAACTAGAAGGAAAGAAAGAAGATAAAAGAAGGAAAGACCTGCAGCTCTCATTAATTTCATCATTCAAAAGGCAGAGAAGACAATCAAATTGCTGCTTATGTTCAATGACAGCTAAATATTTTTCTTTGTCTGGGGAAATTTCAAATGAACGTCTGGCCCTTCCAGATCCTAACAAGGCTTGTGCTGTTGCCATAGTTCAGTCATGCTGGAAACAACCTTCATATGAATGTAATATTTGGATTCCCCAAGCTGTTGAGTGTTGGAGCTCTCCTGTGTGACGGCACTGTGCCAAGGTGCTGCCCTGCCATCCTAGATAACAAGCTGCAAGAGCATTACTAGCTAGCTCTTGTACATCAGGTTCTGTTTACATCTCTTAGAGAACGTTTTAGGCAGGTTGATGTTATTTATCCCTGTTTTGCAGGGGACAAAACCACGTTGCAGTGATTAGTCCAAGGCCATATTGTGAATTAAAGAGAACGAGAGTCTGAAACAGCCTTATCAGTTTGTACCTCTATGCCCAGTAGTTTTTGGCTTAGCCATATCACACTGTCACACAACTTAGTGTTAACTTCTTAAACTACCACCTTGGTATTCTTCGTTCATCCACACAGTGGTCTTGCTCTTCGCCAGCCCTGTCACCTAATGGATTCCCATCCCATTAGGCAACAGCAGATCTGACATTGCCAAGGGACTCAAGCATATGTGGTGATAGCTAAGAGGTCATTTTGGAATGCAGCAGCAGTGTTATGCAAGTGGACCTTCGTTATCATGGCAGAGGATGGCTCTCAGTCTCCAGATCTCCCTATCTCCAGATCTCTACAATGCAGATGAGGCCTCTGGTCTGCTGAAGACTCTGTCTATGTGGCTAAATAAAACAGGTCAGGTCAACGTGTTTTGCATCTGCATGTCCATCCCTCTCCCTTCTAGAGCCAGTTCAACAGGGTGGCTATGACAAAATTGTTATTACTAATAGTCCCTTGCTCATGCCCATGGACTATGCTGTCATTTTAAACAACGTAGATGATCTTGGCAGGTTCTTGAGCTCATAGCGTGTCACTGGCTTATTTACTGGAATACACCTTGCCTGTTTGACTCTGAAATAAGGATTGCAACACTGCCTTTCTCCCATTTTTCCTGTCTTTTCAACCAACTTGTTAAGCCCTCTGGAGGAAGGGTCTCCTAGTCATCAGGTATACATACAACACTTAGCTGTGGTTTCAACTGCATCCTGTGGCAGGTGCTATTTGAGGGCATTTCTATCCCAGCAGCAGAACATGAGAAGGCAAATTAAGCAATACCACCTTGGACTCCAGGAGCTCTCGGTGGAGTTCAGTATCTGGGCAGAGCTTACTCAGCAAGGGAGTTTAAAATTGCTTTTTGGCTAAGAAAGCAAATCCTTCAGCGTCAATCGGAAAATTGTATTTTTGATTTATTTTGTTTAGATAAGGGTTAAGACGACCAATTCAGAGCCCCTTTATGCTGTGATGTGGGTGGAAGTTTGTTCAGCCACTGAGATAGACCAGTTGCTCCCTTCCCCTCCCCTTGCAGCTTCACCCCCCGCCCCCAAACTTGCTCTCACCACGTTTTTCTGAAACATATGGGCCTAATTCAGGTTGAAGACTAAAAGTTTGCACAGCGCTGGTTAAAAATTATGGCTTCTTATAATGAAATCTTTGTCAATGGAAACTTGAAATAGCAGCTTGGCTTGTGACTTATGGGGAGACTGATGATGGAAATCAATTAATCATCCCATTTCCCAAAATCTGAACAGGAGGGCATACTTGAATCAGAAAGGGGCTCTGGTTTATGAGCTACTTGGACAGCTTCAAGACTTTCATTGAAAACCCCAGGAGCATGAGTGGGAACAAATATGTTAAGACTGAATGTTTTTCTTTGGGAAGAAGAACAGCAATAGAGATCCTCTGTTGAGGAACATTTGTTTTTGTTTGGGGGGGGGGGCTTTTGTTTCACTAGAGGTGAGCACTTTGCAATCTTGAGCGACAGGGTCTCGATTTTTAATAAAGGCCCACTGGGTAATTTTATTGAGGTCTGCTAATTCTTCCCGGGGGTAGTCAGCAGGGAGCTGTACGCTGATTTTACCTGTGCTGGTCCAGCTTGGTGGTGCATACCACCTCTGGGGCTGGAAGTCCTGGCAGGGCCCTGCGGCTGCTTGCCGTGAAACCAAAAAAGTGGTAAAAACCATGGGATCTCCTTCAGGAATGCGTGAGACGTCATATGTCTGGGACCTTGGCAAGGCACGGGGCAAATTTACGTGAGGTCCAGATCCAGACTGGAGTCCACCATTTCAGTAGCCTGGGGCTACGATTATACTGTTCCACATCTGCTTATTAAAAGAAACCATACCGTAATTAGAGCAATACATGTAATGGATTCTCTGGTTCAAAGGGTGAACTAAAGTGTTGGGGGGACAGGGGCATTGATTTGGGTAGGACCAAATTTGGAAGAGGGAGGATCAGTCTGGGTCATCTTAAAATGTTTCACTTGACCTGAAATGACATGTTTTGCCTTTTCTGGAATTGCTTAACCCCTTTTTCTTCCTCTTTATATATTGGAACTTGGAAAACTTGGTTTAAATAACTTTAAAAATTAACCCACCCACAGACCCTAAAGCAGCAAACCAAGAAATCATGTAATAGATACTCCCAAAGCCATTTTATTAGCATCCCATGTATATTTCATACTCTCTCTTGCCGTAGGAAGGGATACTTGTCCATACGATTATGCCGTGATAGTCCAAACTAATGTGAAGCAAACACATTATTCTCTTTCAGAACATCCCAAATTTTAGGAGCTGCTGAAGAGGAGGTCAGTCCCCTCAACTTTGCTTGAAAGTGGAGCAGCTGCCCTCACGTCCCCATTTATTTGAGACAAGGAAGGCAGATGTCTGGGGCAGTCAAGAGAAGGAAGGGACAAGGAACCAGAGGAGCACTGCAGCAAAGAAGCCTGAAGAAATCTCACCATTTGGCACGAGGATGATTTCCTTTGTCATCCCGCTTGCTTCCTGCCAGTGGGTTGGCTTTAATGAATAATGGGAGATGAACGATAATTTTGGTTTCTGCCTGGAGTGGGAACAGCTGACAAAGCGTTTAATGGAAGCTGACAGTTAAGTACCCAGCCACAGCAGTAAAGTGTCAGACAAAGCATATGAAAATAAACAGCCCAAATGAAAGCTATTTCTGAGCAGATTGCTGGCACACTTTCCCAACCCCAGGCAGGTTATCTGAGATGGTAATTGCTGCCAAAAAATTCCTCCTCCTCCTTTTTTTTTTAATATACCTTATGAGACTTACCTCAAGGGACCATAGAGCATATTTATGGATACGCTTAACTTCAAAATAAGCAAAATCAATACCAGAAAAAGCAGAGCTGTTTTATGGAGCTTATACTAAGTTTGTTTGCATGTTTAAAAAAGTTGGTTGCTTAATAGCAGCTCATATATAGTATCTGATTATATATATGTGTATTTATATATTTAAGAGGCAGAGACTGGGGTTAGCGAAAGGCTTGAAGGAAGCTACAGTGCCCAATTGTCACTGCCTTTCTGTAAGACTCCTAGCCAAAATGGTCTGGGGACATGATGAACTGCTGCAAAAGGGTCAGCGTGAACCATACAGCCAAGATTCCCATCCAGTATTTATGCACTAAAAACCTTGCCATCATGAGCTGTGCTTTGACGTCTTTTTTTGCCCACAGTGCATGTTAGTTCTGCTTGTGTTGCTTTCAATCTTGCAGAACAGTTAATCAAAGCTGATGCAGGTTATTGAATGTTGCCTCATGTTTAAAAATAGGTTCGTTGGCTTTGTGGCCAGAAGGGACTGCTCTGATCATCTCCTCTGACCTCCTGCATATAACACGAGCGTGGGATAAGTACTATTATATGAGAGTTAATGTACACAGTGCCTTCATTTATTAGCTTTCTAGCTCATTTATTAGCTTAGCTGTGAAAGCAGGTGACTACGAGTCAGCGTTCCTGGTCCTATGCTTGGCCAAAATGGGCTGTAAACCAGTTATAATAATATTTCCCTATCTGTGATGCTTAAATGATTCCTGCACAGAAAAGGCAACAAGCTTGTGGAGACTTAACAGTTACTGAAAAGAATAATCCTGTTACAGCAAAAATAATAATCAAAATACCAAAGCCAATCCCCTCCCCAAATCCAGACTTAAATGAAGATTAAAAAAAAATACTTGAAATTCTGAAATATTGGCTGCATAAACCTAAACATTTTAAAACACTGGAGCATGCATTTTCCATTTCCATTTCCAATCTTGACTCTGACATCCTTCTGTTCCATTGGTGTCATTCGTCTGTAGATACAAGGATTGCATAATTCGTCACAGAGTCTTTACCATAGATATAATTACAGTAAATCCTTTAGCCTGAACAGCGTGAAGCCTTCTCTAAGGTGAGCACGAGAGGTCCTCGTAGGTAGTGGTGGTAGCTGCATGTTTTGTGGTGACATCTGCAATGAAAAAACCAACAGAGCACTGCTGTGGAATATATAAGGAGACAGAGCAGCAGTGAGTTGTGGCACCACACTCTTGAGGGGAGGCACTTGTGTTTGTTGGTGGACAGAAAGCAAGAGGTGGGAAGTGGTTTCCTAGCCACGTATAAGCCATCTATATTTTTCCCATTTGCTTTGGAAATGAATACGGCACATGAAATTGCAGTTCTCTGGTTCGCTGTAAAACTGTTGGGGACAAATGGCTCTAGACCTATGGGCATTAGAGGAATATTAACTGTGTTTCTATGTCTATAAACTGATTTGCCAGTGTAATGGTCTAAAGTGTTTATTATGCTTACTTTTTGATAGGGTGATCTTTGAAAGCTTAACTTTGAGCCATTTTTATGGGGAGTTTCCTAGAGGAGAAGGGCTACTAAACTGAGCCCTGTTCATACCTTAGCCCCTTCAGCTCACTCAGTAGTCCCTCTGCACACAAAAGACTCCTGCAGGAATTAAAGCTGGTAAAGGTAAAGGCCTGAAAAGACAGTAAAATCATTTAACCCAAGTTGTAGAATATCTGAAGCCCTTGAATTACATTCCAATCTTCTGCACTGAGCCCAATATATTGTGTTTCACTAAATCAGGTCTTCCAGGAAGACATCCTCTTTTGGTTTGAAGACATTAAGAGATGGAGAATCCACCACTTTCCTTTGGTAGTTTTTTCCAGTGGTTAACCACAATCACTGCTAGAAATTTGTACCTTATTTCTAATTGGAATTTCCCTGGCTTTCAGGTCTTGTTGTGCTTTTCCATTTTCGACTACAGAGCCTTTTAGTATCTGGTATTTCTTCACTCGGAGGTATTAATGTGCTACAATCATATCATCTCTTTCATTCTCCTTGTCACTGAGCTCAGCGGCTTGGGCTCTTGGGGTGGAATTCACTCCAAGTGGGTTGGTTCTTTGACGTCTAACGTTGAAGGCATCTCTGTGTTTGTCTTGGAGTTCCTTCAAAACTTCAGTCACACATATGCTCAGAAGTGCCTGTTCTGGCGTGTGGCACCATGCCAGGTTTAAGCGGTGGGATTTCTGTACTCTGCTGGAGAAGTCCAAAACAGTTAAATATGAGATTGGTGCCCACCTTTGGCACAGTAGTTTAAGGGGCAAAGCACATACCTTGGAAATGGAAAATGTGTGATGCTCGGCTTGAGTGGACTAAACCTCATCTCCCATGTCCTGGGAATATCTCTAAGCATCAGGCTGTGGAGGAGCTCAAGTATAAATGTTCCTCTCTTGAATAAGTAACTAGGGGAGCATGGTCTGGCAGAAAGCAAGCAGAGCAGACTGTGCAAAGCACATACTGATGCTTCCCCAGGTTACTTTTCCAAAAATCCAACAATTTATGGCTCAAGAAGTTGCTCTCTTTTTTTTTTTCAGTAATGCAAATGGGATGTCTTTTCCATGAAATCGTCCAATCTCTCCTTGATGTGAACTTTCAGCATCCACAGCATCCTGTTGGCAAGTCCTACAGCTTAGCTGTGTGTCCTCTGAAAAAACCCACCTCCTCTTCTTTCTTTTGGGTTTGCCAACTGCTAACTTTGATATTCCATCGTTTTTGTATTGGAATAGACAGGGAACAATTAAGCCCACTCACTTTCTCCATGTCACTCATTTTATACAACTGTGTAAATCTCCCCTCAGTTGCCAAAGTTTGAAAATTCCTCATATTCTTTGACTCTTCTTGCCATCGTCCTCTCATCTGTTATAATCTGTTTGAGAACTGCACGCACTATTCAAGATGCAGGTGTGTCATGATTTGTATTACTGTTATAACAGTCAGGTAATAATGCTTCTCTACTCCTAATAACTCCTAACATTCAATTTACTTTTTCGTATGTTGTATGAATTCAGCAGCCATCTGATCTGTCTAATGGGGTTAATTTCCGATCTCATTTCTAAATGGTAATGGCCATCTCCAAGCCCATCATTTTATATGTGAAGTTAACGTGTTTTTTCCCCCACTGTGCATCACTGCCTTTTTCTGTGTTCAGTTTCATCTGCTAGTTTAACAGCAAGTCTCTCAGTGTAATAAACTCCTTCTGCAGTTCTCCACAGACAAGCTTGTCTGTTCGGAAATACTGTGTCATCAGTGGATGTGACCACCTCGCTATTAATTTCCTTTTCAAGATCATTTATGAATCTGTTGCCATCACAGGTCTCTATGGTACTCCCTGGTTACCCTCCTCCCCGGTGAAAATTCCTACCACTTCCTCATATCCATTATCCATTCCTCCTACCATTACCCATGTAAGGATCTTTGACTGATTATTTTCCTAAAAGCCTTGGGCTGAGAAGGGCCTCCAGTTCTCACTGAATTTTTCAGGCCCTGCTGTCGCTTGCCCAGAGCAGAACTGAGCAGTTGTGCCTTACGTTTCCTCCTGGGTGTCTATGCTGAAAGTGGAAAAGCTTGGCACTTTGCTTAAGCAGAGCAAAGTGCTTAAATTCCTGATGTCACTGGTAGACCAAGGCATAAAAGGCAATCAGACTGGATGACTCCTCACAGGTGCTCAGTGGCATGTAGCCCTTTCCATCCCAACCGCATTTGAAATTGAGGTCCTGATGACATTCACCATCACTCCCTGCCCAGGAGCACTCACTCCTTGCCCAGGAGCGAAACATCTGCAACTCCTGCAGGCAGTATCTTAATGAAGCCTTTACCTGGGGCAGGAGACAATCCCCATTTGCAAATATGGTCTGTATTCTTTGATGCTGAACCTGTGCTTTCACATTCAGCTCACTTTTTGAGCATTTTCCCTAACCTGACCTGATTTATCAAGTGAGTTTTTGGTCATACTCCTGTTCTCCTCTTAGTTAGCCCTCCATGATCCTTAAACACTTTTTTCTTAGTAGTGATGCTAAATTTATTTCCAGAGCTCACTGACAGAAATGCTGAAATGTACCACCCCTTGGAACCCTCCCTACAGAGCCCCAGTGGGTCCCCCCATGGAGTGATGACTCCCCATTAATGATCCCTTTCTGGCGCTGTCAGACAGCCAGTCCCCAAGTCCCTCTCTTTATGCTCTACTGATATTGCATTGTGCTAATCTTAAATCAGGATTTCAGTCCTGTGCCCTCAGGAGCACACATGTTCGAGCTCTGCTTTGGCATTGGTTTATTTTTGCCTTCTCCCAATTCTCCTTTCTGCCTCTATTGCCTTAAAGGTCTTGCTGTTCTTCCCCAAAATCAATATTCTCCTGTCCTCTCCCACAGTGATGACATGCACATTGATGAAGCTGGATCTTATTTAGATGCAAGCCCCTTTGTAATGGGCAAGCTTTGACATTGATGCCTGCAGTAAGGCTAGTTCATACTACTGGAAAAGCAAAAAGAGGCCATAGTGCAAATGCACATCAGGTCTTAGAGCTTTTTTTGCCTCAGGTTGTATTACAGTCAAGTGAGTCAGAGACATGGGAACTGCTAACTTTTTTCACTGGGGAGCTTTGTTAGTGACCTGCACAAGAAGCCAGGAAACTGTTATTGCTTGAAATGTAAAATTAAAGGAAAAAAATTGCTCTTTTTCTTATTTCCCTGAACAGTACCACATGCTTCCCTGGAGGAAAATCATTGTTGAAATATGTTGACTGCAAAATTTTCTGTTTATCTGAATATTCCTCTCTTGCTCTGAGCTGCAGGATGCAGGCAGGAACCTGTCCCATCTGTTCTGGAGTGATCTGTGCAAGCTGGAAGCACGACTGTGCTGGAGACGATGGATGGCCTAGCACACTGCCCTTACTTCTGCAGGATTGCACTGGGAGGACGGGTTGCACCAGAGAGTCGAGAACGGTGCCCAAGATGATGTGGTCATCCTGGCACTGCCAGTGGGGTCACACCGATTGGGACCCTACCGTAGCACCAGTTCCACTGGTGGGATGTGACCAGAAAGCTAACAGCCTACTTGTGAACTTCGGGAGCTCTCACTGACGTTGGGCATGTTGTGGCCTGATGAGCCTTCTCATTACCAGACTTGTGCCAGATCCACTTGAAGAAGATTTCTTCTTCAAGTGCAGCGTGCCAAAGACGATCTCACAAGTGTTAATTCTGGTCTTGGCATTCATCCCTGCAGGATTTAAAGCATCCCTGAGAGAGCATCCCTTTCATTTTTCTCTCATTTCTTATTGCATGGAGTGCTCTGATACATTTCCCCTCTCCTACTCTCTCTCTCTTTCACCATATGTTAAAGATTTTAGGAATGTGCCTTTTCTGCAGCATCTTTTGCTTCTAGATTTTAACGCAGTCCTGATGCATTTACCATAAATCCCTGGAAATCCAGCACAAAACTTGTTGGAAGCAAGAATTCATTGGAAGCAAGTTTTACATATGTGTACAGTCTTCCTTGTCTGGGCGCAAGAGCTGCATGATTAACTAGATGAAGAGAAAAATTCTTTATACCCAATGTCAGCAAAATTTTTGATTGAAGATATTTTTACACTAACAAGCCCTCAGTGTCTACTGTATTCAGCATAAAGGAGAATGGTGGCAAGGAGCAGAATGGAAGAAATGTGCTAATTTGAAAAATCTGGAGATTTTTATCTATGGGAAAAAAGATTCCTGTGAAGGCTATTGGAAAAATAGTGAACATTTTTGTGAACATTTTTGTTTATATGAAAGCCTTTATCTGCTTTCCACTAGTTCCATCATCTGGCAAACGTTTTTCAGCAACTTTCCCCATTCACAGTTTTCTTTTTAAATCTCACATTTCCCCTTTACTCAGCTCTGCTCTCTGGCTCTGAAATCCTATTCTATTCTTTACTTGCTCTTCATTTTATAAAATATTCTGCTTTCTCAAGAAATTATTCAGCTTTAGGGGAGAGAGTGAAGGTTCCTTGACACTGGTCAAGCAGTCTGCTGAATAATAACATCCAGTAGCCACAAAATTTTGTCACTTTTTCTGCTGTGTCCTGTGGAGCGACTAGTGCATATTGTGGACCCAGCACAGGAGAAATACTAACACTAAGTAAAGAAGGCACCAAACCTTGTGAATCCCGGTGTTGTGACTGAGTGTGGGACCGACACTTGTGGTGGACCTGGCTACGTTGCAGGGCATGGGAACGTGTCCTGCAGAGGCTGCTGGTAACAAGAGGTGTTGGGGAAGGAGGGCATCAGGGTGAACATCCCAAGACCTGTTTTTTCTGGCATCTCTGCCCAATTTTGGTCCAGAACTGTGTCCAGGGAGCCCTGTTGTCCTGTTAATCCAGAACAGAAGAGAGGCAGAGCTGGCCAGAGAGAGTGCATTCATTTCACTTCTTTCAATGCACAATTTCCAGTTCTTTTGTACTCTTCCAAGGAAGTCTGACTAGAAGGCATGCCTTAGGCAAGACAAACAGGAATAAACACAGATTTCTACTATGAGATAATGAGGTTTTCTGTTTTGTTCTCTGTTCTTTTCCTAATAATCCCTTGTGTTTTATCAGCCTTTTTGATGACTGTTGAGCACTGCATTAATGTTTTCAGAGAACTATCCACAAAACCCAGTATCTCTGTGAACAGTCATAGCTAATTAAGGGTACTGTAACATATGTATAATTGGGGTTATTTTTGTCCCATATTCATTACTCTGCATCTATCAACACTGAATTTCTTTCAGTGCCCTGAGAGCTCATCAACAATGAGTATCACTCAGTGTCATGAGATCCTCTCATCTGTAAACTCTGTTATTTCATGAGTCACTGTTTCCCAGATTTTATGAATATGTTGAACAACAGTCGTCTGCGTGGAACTTCATGTGACCTCCCTCTATTATGTAAATCTAGTCTTCGTTCTGTATCTTTTGAGCCAGTTATTAAGTGGGAGAGATGAGATGTCAGTTTCTTTTTAAGCCTTTTGTAATCTAAGTACATTGCATTAACCAATATTAATATCACATTGTTTCTTTCAAAATGCTCTACAAGTTATGTGAACTATGACTTCCTTTTGCGTATCTGGGTTCAGCCTCGTGACTGGGAAATTATGAGAAGAACAGAAATATTAGAAAGAAGTCCTACATTTCTCAACATACCTCTCTTATTCATGACTGGGATCAGTGCAAGCATCTCCTTACCAAGTAGGCTTGGGCATCACAGCCACACCACATCACAGCCTAAACCTGTTAAAATTCAAGATGTGACAGTGTGAAGTAAAAAAGTAAAAAATGGAAAAAAGAAAAAAGTAGAAAAGTCCTCTAAAATGAAGACTTGTAATAAAAATAGGCAGTACCTCAATACACTGGCATGATTTATCAGCAAAATATTCATGCACGCTGGGCAGAGAATGCACAAATAAAAGAAAAGGTGGGTCTTGGGTGTTATTTCAGAAAGATCCTCAAGCAGATGTCAGGCTGTATCCTGGCTAGACTCCTCTGTTAGAACGGAGCCTCTTATTAGCACAGCACTAAGAGTAATTGCACAGAGAAACCTAAGGCATGGAACAGCCGTGCGTAAATTATTTCTTTTAATATGTCACTGGAATTCCTAAAGGAAAGCTGGCTGCTTTTTTTTATTATTTTATTTAATTTTGTTTCTCATTTATTTCTAGGAACTCTGGTTATGCAACAGACTGGTGCGGAGAGGAGAGGGACTCTTAGACTCAGCCCGGACTAATCCAAGCGCTGCGCTCTTCCTCTTTGCAGAAACACTAGAGGAGTTTCTAGTCTCTTTTGTGCAGTCAGTAAATTCTCCGGGGGGATCTCCATCTATCTGGCAGGTCACATTACAGCTCTGCTCTTGTAACTGATCTGTCCATTGGTTTCTACAGAAGAAGTGTTATTGATGAATTACTGCACATGGCGCTGAGAGTTATGTTGCAGAGTTGTTACTTTGCAGCTAGGGAGCTTTCCTGGGAACTTTCCATGATGTGCTGGACGGCTAAAGAGTTTTGGACAATATGTAGCATACAGCTGCCATAACTCATTATGACCAATAAACAGAGAGAGCAAAATGGATAGAAAAGTTGAAGATCAAAGATGCCAGCAGGACATGCATATCTGTGATTAGTGATGAATTTTACTACATTAGAGAAAGCTGGCTGACTTCAAAAGATGCTAGACCTCCTGGCAAGGCATAGAAATAAGCCCCCAAAGTCAGCATGTTATGACAATTGCAGTTTCCCTCAATGTGAGACAGCACTGATAGCGCTGCCAAATGCCAGCTAAACAGATTTATTTTCTCTGAGACCATTTATTCTTTCCATTGAAGCCTTCTCTGTACTTTCCCGTGAGGTGTAGTTATAAGCAGAATTGGTAGCATTGCCCAAGTAGGTCTGTATTACAGCTGGGCAGAAAATAATTTTGCTGTTCTGTTACAATATTTGACATACTGCAGTACAGCCCCCTAGCACACAGATAAAACCACCCAAGTTTTTAAAAAAAACCCTAAACCCTGAGAAACTAAACCTCATATTTTAAAGTTTGATTTGCACCAAATGAACCATTTGATGTCACTAATTATGAAACTTTTAATTTTAACAATTTTCAATTATTTTTTTAACTTTACTTAGTCTAATTTTCTCAAAACAATAGCCTTGATTTTTCTTTTATGTCACAATATGTCATTTCGGTAATTTCTTTTTTCAACATATGTTGAGTCTGGAGATTAACTGAAACCAATGTTTTTCCATAGTGTTTTGGTTACTAGGAATTGTGTTTTTCCTGTGAAAAATGGTTTAAAAATTTCCAACCAACTCTAGTATTTATGCTAAAATGATACACAGTAATGTCCTGTATAATATCTTAAAGCAAAGACAGCATCAGCACAAGGAGTTCAACATCGCAGGTGAGGGCTGGGTGATGAAATGAAGTTAAAGTGTCCAGTGCCATCCTTATTCGATATACTCATATGAAGCTTTGTGAAAAAGGGGGGGGGGGGGGTATTGGGAAAGATCATCACTAGCTTTTCAGAAGGTGGCAGAAAGAAGAGAACATCACTGACAGAGACATGACTGGATCCAGTTTTGGGGGTACTGCTTGTCTCCTGTCCTCTGGGGGTATCATGTGGAGGGTGATGAGGACAGAAGCCTGTTTATCCAAATAGGAAGGGAGGAAGGTTTCCCACCCTACCGAAACGGCTTAGGAGACACGTTATCCCAAGCCAGAGGAGCACCAAATCTTGGCTCTGACTCCCAGCTTCCATAAACTGCAAGGATGACTATTTAATTTTGAGCTTGGATTCAGCCAGTTTAGAGAGCAATTATCCATCCATGGTCTGTAATTCAGTTATGAACTGGTCTTCAAACTCTCCTCGCGTTAAGGTCTGAGTTTCTATTTATTTGGATTACAAAGTCCATTTCTGCTATTGGGGTCCTGCCTTTGCCTCACACTGCAAACATCCAAGAAGCCTGAAGGCACTGGGAAAAGGGGGTTGATCCAATATCTTCTTTATTTAAGACGGGAAGCGTGTAAGCGGATGATCTATTAATACAACATTTATTAATACCCTTCTCACACACAGGAACCAAAAAATCACAAGGCTTGCTTTGAAGCTGGGACTCTCTCACATGCATTGAAACGAGTTTCCAGCAAAGCGCAGGTGCGTGCCATATGAGCAGAAGAAACCCTGGGACTGCGAGCGAGCGATTTGATGACTGCTGTGTGCTCAGTGCCCAGAGCAGATTCATGTCAAGGTGACACTTCCCTGGCTTGGCTCTCCCCTTGTCTCTTACTGGAGAGCTGTAGATATTTCACTCTTGCAGGCTTCTTTTCTTACTTTTTAGTGCCTGATAGATGTTGTTCCTAAACACTTTTGCAGGTGATTGCTGTGGGGAATTAGTAGGCTTCTAATTCACACCTTTCTGTCCAGCCCCTCTTGACTTGCATAATTCATTAAGCCAGAGGAAACGAGGGATCTCACAAAGCGTGCTGAGGCCCTGGCCAGCACCAGAGGGGCTTTTCAATAGTCTGATTTAATGATCGTTGTGGGAAATGCTTGTGTAGATGTTAAGCGTTTTGATTCCCCTCCCATTCTTTCCCCTGTTAATAGGCGGTTGTGCCACTGAGACGTTCCTTAAGAGGAGCGTTAATGTGAAGTGCGAGCGTTGTTGCCCGTTGACACGCTGGCTAACAAGGATGAGATATCAGACTTAGGTTCCCAGAAGGTATCCCTAAATTTTCATGGGTTTCAAGCGTTATAAATTTTGCTTTCTCGCACATGTGAGGTTTGAACCCCTATCTGCAAACACCCATGTCCCAGGTGTCCCTTTCCAGTAGTGGGGACACTGGTAAAGGAAAATACAGATGTGAAAGAGGCCCTGAAGCCTTCAGGCATGTCAAGCTCTAACCAGTTTCTCCACACCTCCCCAGAGTGGATATATGGAGTCAAGATATGAATGAAGGAGCAAAGCTTTCTGGCTAAATGACCCGGGTCCAGTGACACTGCTTCAAGGCACAACATCAAACTCTTAGGCAATGTCTACACGGCAGAATTGCACATTGCAAGGAAGCATTCCCAGGTGCTTTAATTTGCTTTTGATCCTCAGACTGGTCCCTTGCACGCTTCTGGCCTTGGCTCGTTAGCATCCCTCCAAATAGTTTCCAGGCACAGTTCGGCAACCGGCACGGCCAGGGACCCTTCCCAGTTGGCAGCTTGGCGATAGCCGCTCTGTTTTGGAAAGCAGGAGAGTTTAATGAATGGATGCAGGCATTTCTGTGCCAGTTGGCCTCCAGGCTAGAGAGTGGTCCTGGGCCGTGTTTAATTTTCTAAAACAGACATAGCCTCGGGTCTCCTTCTTATCTCTGCCATTGACTTCCTGGGTAGTGAGGGCTTGGCTGTTTACCTATAAAAACGACTTTGTGAAAATGGAGCGTGCATGAAAGAATAGTTTCAAAGACTATTTATTATGAATATGGTTCCTTTTAACTTAACAAGTCATTCACAAACTGATCTTGGCTTCCTTGGATCGAGTTAGTGTTCAGAGATATTCACTGATCATTTACAGCAAGAAACATTCAGCCTCTGGTTTGTTTTCTTTGCTTCCTTTTTGCAGTGGGGGACCGGCCAGCTGAGAGATCTGCTTTTGTTTTCCCTCTCCTTGATTTGATGATTGGAGCTTTTCAAACTGAACTACAACACACGGCAAATATCCACGATGAATTTCTAGACAAATAAACACTTGGGCAGAGGTTATTTTGGAAGAACGGCAGTCTCACTGCCTCCAAATGGCAAATAATAGAGTGAACGGAGCCCAGCCGTTTTTTTTCTGGAGTTGGAGGATTTCTGCTATCCCTCCTGTTAACCTGCGCTTCCCTGTTTCGTGGCTTTGCGCGGTGTTTCTGAAGCACTGTGGAAGACAGTTAGGGCTGGTGAAGAGCCAGTCCAGGTTCCCACTGGGAGAAAGGAGACTCTCCCCACTGCCACGTTGCCCAGAAGCGGGTTGAGGGTTGCTCCTGGTCTGGGTGCTCATGGGGTGGGGGTTCAGGGGGGGTCAGCAGCTTTCAGAGAGGACCATGCGAGGCGACAGCTCAGTCTTTCCCAAGCGGGGATGGCTCAGGAGATGTGCTGGAGGCAGGCTTGTATTGCCTAAGCATAGCTCCTGGCTCCATCGTTTGCTCATCTGCGGCTTTGCCTTCACTCACTTGTTTCCTTAGATGAGTTCCTCTGCCTGCTTATTTGTGTTAGGAAAATTATCGTTCTTGTATTTCGGTCTGTGTCGCTTCCTCTGGGCCTGTTTTGTTATTGCACAGAGGGATGTCTCTAATGAAGTGGACGGAAGGAGGAGGACTCAGGGCTTATTTTTATCCTATACATAGGAAGTTGGCCAGAACAGGGAAAAATAGAGCAGAAAGTCCTCAGAGCATTTCCACCCTTCAGGCCTGGAGACAGCAATCCCCACAGACCTTGCTCAAATGTTCCACCACTGCCTGGGGATGCTGCCGAGGAGAACTTTCTCCGCAGTTTTGCTTGTTTGTTTTTGAAAGGAAAAGTGCGCGTTGCTTCCTGCCACAGGGACGGGGCTTGCTGCCCTGCCACCGCTGCGATCCAAGTTTCTTTTATTAATGAATTAAACCTCAGACCACCAGACTAACTTAAAAAAATAAAGGGAATTTGTGTATAGGTATTGGTAGTGTGACAGCACCTAGAGGCCCTGATGGAGCTGGCAGTTACATCCCACGTTTGTAAAGAGTTGAGAGCTGGTCCACGGAGCCTCAAACCCAAACTGAACAGACAGGCTCAGGGTAGCAATATAGGGCAGAAATGCAAAAAAAACGTAATTGTGCTACCATGGAGAAGAGAAAGGAATAGGATGAAGCCAAACCTTGTGGTTTTTGATTCAATGAGTGGCTCATTAGACCGTGCTGTTGCCCTAGAAATTCGGGGCAAACTGAGGCACATGTTTTAAGACTAGTTGTTTACCTTGCATTCACATTTTCTTTGTCCCATTAAATCTTTCCAGAAGAACTACAGGCCATCTTTTTGGGTTTTTTGGTGGGTTTTTTTTGTTTGTTTGTTTTTTTGAGTGGTGATGTCCAAGGAGAGGAGCAACAGCCCAGACTGCCAGGGCTCTCCCACGCAGCTTCCCCAGCACAGACCGGCATCACCACTGAGCACCTCCTTCCTCTGCCGCTGGTCCTGTAACACAGCTGGGCTTCAAAAGAGGATGCTCCTCTCCCACGTGCTTCAAAGAGAAACCAGGAGTCGCAGAACAATTACTCCCACTCACAAGATGAGGGGAAATCCTCTTCTAACAGGGGATCATCCTGTTAAAATGAGGATGTCTGGCGATTTATGACTTGCTGCTTTAAACCCTCCTCCCCCTACCGAAGAAACACAGCAGACAGCAAAGCTGGAGGCAGATACAAGAGGGACCTGACATTGGCAGCACTTGAAATATAGTGGGAGAGATGGGAAAACCCTTTCTTGCTGTCCTCATTAGCGTGATTTAATTAATAGTTATAACCTGACCAAACAGAGGTTGCCATGCAGGAGGGATGTGCAGGCTGAAAATCAAAGCTTTAATAAATAGATATTTTAAGACCAAAAAGCACCACCAGGTAATTTTGTCTGGCTTCCTGTATAATTGATACCAGAGGCAGACCTTTTCAACTAAAATAAGGTAGATTTAATGGGAAGGTATTATTCATGTGATATATTTTGGTAATAATTTTAACAAGAAAACTTTGAATGGTTTATTTTGCAAAATCCAACTTACGTGCACTTGATTGGCTTCCATTTTCATTTTCCAGTCTAAGTGTCTTCTAAATCCCAAAGACTGCATGCTCTGTAGGGCTTAGACTTCCATCTTCTTCATTTTTTTTCTGTTATTGACTCCAACTTTAAAAAGAATATTCTTAACCTGGGGCAAACAAAATGTTGCAGTTTGACACTGTGGAACTCTTGCAACCTACATTAAATACTGCAGAAATTAATATCTATGCCAGCAGTTCTGTTATTGTCTCTGACATCTTTATAGCTATCCCAGCTCATTTCATTTGTGTTAGCTTTGGCCTGGTGTCAGCCTTGATGTCTGGTGTGGCAGTAAGACAGGTTCTCGTCCCAAGAATCAAGAGAAAACAGACTTTCAGCAGAAGGTCCTCTGTCACACATGGAAGTTGAATAGCAGGCCACCTTGTGTCAAGAGCTAGAAATAGGACGACAATGATTCATTTATACCAGCTTTCAAGTAGAGAAGACAAATCCCATCTCAGGACCCACAGAGAAGCAGAAGGCAAAGACAGCCAAAAGAGAAAGACCTTGGTGTGGGCAGTGCAATGTGGGGCAGCCCCAGGGGGGAGAGTCAGAGGCTGAACAGATCATCCAAATTGCTACCATACCTGCTTCTCTACATGAAGCAACTCGTCCAAATGTAAGCTAGTCCATGTCCAGATTAGATTGCTCCATACCCATTCATATTCTAGGTATTTCTAAGAAAGCATCTCAGCCTGTGAAAGATTAAGGTCACCCCGAATAGCTTTTGAATATAGAGAAGGTCATGGTTTTATTCGAGCCCAAGCCCATCAAACTCAGAGGTTTTTATACCAGCATCACCAACTTTTGAATTTGCACTGGGATGTTTAGCACAGGCCATTAACAGGACAGATTTCTTGATGCTAAGGGAGGGAGAGTGACTGTGAATTATAAAGCCACATCCTTACTGGCGGCTATAAATTTGGATAAACCTCCTCCCCCAGTGCTCTGGATTCTTGCATGCTGTCTCCTCAGGCTGTTTCCTTCTCACTTGTGAAATATATTACAGTAGCCAAATTACCAGGGGATGAATGACCTCAATAAATTCACTCATTCTGCTCTAAGAGAAGATACCATGCTGTGGAGAACAGAGTGAGAATGTATTTTTCTCCCCAAACTTGCAATTATTCCCATTGTGTGTCAATTTTATTGGCAGGTGATTTTTCCCTCCCTTGGTTGGCCCCAATTTGAATTTTTCCATTCTGCTTCCCACTGTAAATGCCTTTTCCAATTACTGTATTTTAGCTCCTATCAGTGCAATCTGTATGGGGGAAGAGAATAAAGCAAAGCAGGTCCTCAGCTGGTATATATCTGCCTTGCTCAACACATTTCAAGAGGGCTCTCTGCCCATGCAGCAGTGCTGTGAACACTGAACATAATCCTACCATATTTTTAGTAGACAGACTTGCTAAGCTGGTTATGCATGGGAGAAATTGTCCCCCAAGTTATTAAAGAAATGGCTGAATTTCATTGTTTCTTTTTTTGTGCAGCATGTACTTACAGAGGTACCTCTCCAATCTGACAAAATTAAACATTTATTTCTGGGGAGAAGAGCAAAATTTTTATACAGATACAAAATCAGCCCATCTTCATCAAAAATTCAGCAAAAGTACAGGCCCTGCTGTTCATTTTCCTAGTAACTTGACTCAGTGCTCTAAGCAAAGAGCCTAAGGGCAACGGCATCTGAGAGGCTCCCAACAGCAGCAAAAGAAGCTCAAACCTCAATGGGCAAAATGTCCTAAGGTCCCTGGGGAAAGCCCCAGAATGGCAGTAGAGGCAGAAAACAGCTGAGAAAAATCCCTACCCCAAATCCCTAAGCATTGTGTTTTTTACAAACCCTTGTCAATATTGATGTAGCTTCTCTTCCAGCTGAGAACAGGAGGGACTAAAGCTTTGTTTCAGCATCCATCCAGGTAGCTCCAACTTTTCTGAGGCAACAGATGCACAAACCTGGTGCTGGCTGAGAACATGGGAGGTGCAATTCCCAAGAAAGAAACAATTTAAAACAAACTGGTAACCAAAACTACCTTCATTGATTTTATAATCAGCTCCTAGACAGCCTAAAAAAATACCCCATAAGCAGCATCTGCAAGAAGTCAGCATTGCCCTGTCTCTATGGCAGGCAAATCACCACCATGTCTGGAACTGACTCTTGCCTCACCCAGTTATAACCAAGTAAAATGTGGGCATCCAGTCTGAACTACTTGTGGAGTTTTCTCCTGAAGCAGCTGGAGTAAGACAAATACTTGCTGGTGGAAGATCATCTCACACCATGACGCCCCAAGTGGTCTGAATGCCAAAATGACGCAATGGAGAACCACAGCCATAGGACCTGGAAACATTCGAGGTCAGGTTGGACCACAAATGTGGAAGGTCTGATCCAGGAAAGAACGAACCTCCCAGCAGGTACTGAAGCTTCAGCAAAGCTGCACCTCATTTCAGTTTGTGTCGGAGCTGTCACCACCCTGGTGGTGGCTGCAAGAACATTGTCCTTAGTTCTCAGAGGCAGAAACTCACTGAGAGGTCTTCACACTGGAGCAAGACACTCAGTCTTGCAACTACAGTTGCCCACGATTATTCTACTTGCTGGTAGACCTTTAGTTATTCTCGCAGAATTTTCAATTCCCATCTGGTATTCTCGGTATTATCAATATTAGTTTTTTCTCTCTTGTCAGACGTAAGGAAGGTTACCCTTGCCAACACCTACATCAGCCTCCAACTTGATTCCTTCTCCCTCTGCCTCACCGACCTTGTCTACATCTGAATCACGGTCACAAAGGAAAGGATGATTTCAAAAATTCTCTGTTTGAAAAGGCCAAAGGCAAATTGGGAATACAGACACCTGTGTCCTGCCTGTGTTGGTGTGAAAAAGGAAAGAAAAGGTCACTGATGTGGAAGTCCCATAAGAGTCATTTCACCTTGCGTTGTTCCTGTTAAAAGAGAGTAATGTTTTTGCTTTATCTTCTCTTTTATGACATCTGAAGGTTGGGAGAAAACAGGATACAACT
This sequence comes from Buteo buteo, assembly GCF_964188355.1. NCBI lineage: Eukaryota > Metazoa > Chordata > Aves > Accipitriformes > Accipitridae > Buteo > Buteo buteo. Next base: position 5,621,576 of record NC_134187.1, on the reverse strand, counting down.
GTAATAGAAAGCTAAGGCAATTGCTTTAATGCCAAATCCTTTCATAATGCCCTTAAAATCTCAGTGACTGTAAAGTTTGCAGGAAAGGGTAATATCTTCTTATTAGCTGATTTCAGCTGATAAAGTTGCGGGGAGGGAGAAAAAGAGCTTTGGGGCACATGAGCACTTCTTCAAATCTCTGCAGACTTTGAAATATCATTGTTTCCTGATTTACCTCATGAAACATAAACTTTACCAAACATGGTACATTAACGACAAGGTGTGCAAATGTGCCTTTTCAACTCAGAAACAGAGTTGCTTCTGTTCCAGACAGAGCTACCCCTTTGGACGTAAGATGACAAATAATTCAAGTTTAAACATATGTAGTTGTTTGTAGGCCCCAAGACACTTTATGGCAAATTCGTTCCAGCTACTTTTCTCAATGTCCCCATACAAATAAGGCCTAAGTATCAAGGCCAGGAACAAGAGAGGAGACAGTTACGTACAGTCTGAGGATATGAAGCCACAGTGACTTTCATATATACATAGACACATGTATGTATGTATATATATAAATTAGGAAGCCTGAAACTTAAATCCATATGCAGGAAAGTCTGCAAACAGACAGAAAGCTGAAGGCATTTTGGAAGAAAAAGATATTGCTGCCTGCCAGTGTGAATGCAAACTGCATACAGGTCTAGTATCTTATGCTTAGGGGGTTTGAGATTTTCAGCTGGGTAGTTTTCATCTAAATAGAAGTCAGGTGCTTTTCAAAAGGCTTTTTCTTTTAATGCATCAAAGTATTTTTCCAACAGAAAAGGACTGGCTTTTCAATGAGAATGGAAATTTTTATTTCGATCTGGAATTTTGTTAATTTTAAGAAAAAAGGTAAAAACTAACCATGGAAACATTTTCACTAAAAATGCTGGCTTTAGATTAAAAACCCTTTTGAGATTTTTTCAAATGAAATATTTCCCTTTAAAACTTTAGTTTTTAAAAGAACCTGCTTCTTTTTTTTTTTTTCTTAAAGTTTTCAATTGGGAAGGAAGGCTAAAACGTGGTAAGTAGAATCAACTTAGAAAACCTTTGTGGGGAAAATTAAAAAATACGCTTATGTTAAAATGGTGATATTTTCAATTAAAAATAATTGCCAAATTTTGATCAAACAGTAGAACATCTGGCCACAGCTGGTGGGGCTGGCAATACTGTGTAGGTGGCTCCTGGGGCTGCACCGCACTGGGGAAAGGTTGCACTGTCAATAACACCGGCCATGGGCTGTTCGCTTCCTACCTTCCCATATGTTGGGCTCATTAATGGAACATCAAATCCACAAATGTGGACATAAAGTCAGCCTATACATGCCTAACTTCTGATATGAGCATCCGACCACTGCTTGGGGCCTGTGTTTGAAAAGCAGGGCCATGTCCTGAGGGCTGTAAATCCATTCTTTTTTGATGGCAAACAAATCTCAGCGGGTTTCTTTCTTTTTTTTTTTCTTTTTTTTTTTTTTTTCGACAAAAGAGTCTTGTATTCTGCGCTGTGAGCCTGAATTGCAACGGGGAGGGGGAAGCTGCAAATCCAGCTCCAGGCTTGAAAGATTTCCACTGTCATTGCTGGAGCTCCGCGGAGTCAGAACCCCTTGGTGCCAAGAACAAACACATCATCACCACCACATAATGCAAACACGATGCTCTTGTAATCTGCTGCGGGACACTGGGAATCTGCCTCCTGGGAGGAGAGGCAGGCAGGGAAAGCCCTGGAAATCTTTTTTGGTGACTAAAACCATGCTTTATTGCAAAGTGCGTAAAGGGCTGTCTCTCCTTTCCAGGCTGACTTCCCACCTGCAGTGCGTTGCTGATTTAATAAGGGCTGAAAGGGATTATCAAGTTGTGAAGTTGTTTGCATCCTACCGGGTTGTAATGAATGAAGGTTTTTGTTCAGCTCAGCCTAACTGAATGCTTCTTGGAGTGATCATAGCTGGAGGAAGGCTGTAAATGACCGGCGTTTTTGGTACATGGTTAATACTTGAACGTTACATGATGAAATGGTGGGTGCATAAACTCCTTGTTAGTTTTGTAGCGTGCTTCTTTCCCTTACTCCTGCCCCAACACTTGCTTCAGGCTAAGTCCTTGCAATGTTTTTTCAGTCTGCTTTGGTAGCTCAGCATTCAGCGAAAGACAAAAAGTCAGTATCTTCAGCTCCTGTAATTAATGAGCAACAGGAAAGTTCCCTCGCAGGTCTCTGCATTCACCTTCCTCCTGTAACTCTGCCCGGGTTGCCTCACCCTTGGGGAGTTTGTATCAGTTGCAGTTCTGCTTACAAAACTAATGACAAGAAAGATGCTCGTTCCCTGCCAATTCCCTGCAAGCCAGTTGCATCCCCTGCTGAGAAGGACAAAGAGTGCCACAGGCATGCTGGGGTAAAAGCCTTTTAATCCATCTCATTTTCAACCCAATTAAAGAGCAGAGCAACTCCACCCAATTAACAGACACAAAGCCCACCTGTCCCTTTGGAGGCAGAGCTGTCTGAGTGACAAGAATTTAAAAATCTCTTCGACTTTGTCTGGATGTTTTTATAAATCTGGCACCTGCATGAGGAGCAGGACTTGGTCCTCTCCGAGATGGTTTTCCATCCCTCTTGAAAGGTCAAACCTGCCCTGTTACTCTCCTCTCCTCCCAGTGCAGCTGGGTTTACTCCCTCTCTTTATCCCAGTAGACTGTAGTTGTTCCCAGTCGCTCTCGTGCTCCCTGTCCACCAGTGGACTTTGTCTTGAGATGCTGACCCAATAGGTGAGGTGTCCTCTTGGCCATTCTAGCGTTTGTGCTCATGCTAACACAGTGGTACAAAGAAGAGCTTTACCAGGTCAGGAGATGCAGAGCCCCAGATCTCCTCTTCATCCAGGAGAGCCTAGCAAGTGCAAGCTGTCTCGGTGTTTCTGCTTTTAGTTGAAATTTCCTCTAGAATATGTCACCCATCACTCAGAGTCTGGAGCAGCTAATATCAAAATTCTGTTATCTTCCTAAACTTTCCCCTTGCTTTGAGAAAATAAACAACCTCACCATCTGCTCTCTCATAGCTCTGGCTCTTATCTATATATCTCCCATATCTTTTCTTGTCATAGCTTTCCACAGTCTCCTCCTATCAGCCATCCTATTCAGACATTTTTTCATTTCCTTCTCCCACTCCGGCCTCTGAGCACATTTCCTTCCTGCAGATAATGTTTGGGAAGCAATCTTGGCACACTTAATCAAGTAGGGTGTTTACCCTACCCAACTTTCATCTTCCAAGTCAGCCAACAGGTCTTTCCATACTGCTTCTACAGTTAACGAAGAGAGAAAATTCCTCCAAGGGCAGAGGGACCATCCCTAAGCCAAACTCCTTCTCTGAAACCTTCAGAAGGGCCTGACTCTGTTCCTCGGGAACCCAGGAAGATTTGTTAAGTTGCCTGGCAAACAGATGACCCTTGAAGTGATATGGCTGTATCACAAAGACATCACCTTCTCCGATTTCGGATGCTGCTCATTTCTCCTATGATGCTGTAAGAAAGGTGTGTAACAGTTACAGGAAGAAAGAGAGTAAGTCACGAGTTCATGGTGGGGTTTGTATTCTCTGGTCTAACACAGCAGAAGAAAAGGTCTATCCAGATGAAATTAGGTTAATATTGTAGGAGCATAGAATAATTCCAGTTAGAAGGGACCTCAAGAAGTCGCCTCAAAGCGGGGTCAGCCATGAGGTAAGACCAGGTTACTCAACGTTTCATATTAGGAAAGCTCAGTGTTTCAGGTGCTTCACCTGGAGGAAGGTGAAGAAGAAGGAAGCATATGCAGTTCCCACTGCAATCCTATTTGTTGGAAATAGGGTGGGATGGGGTAGTTTGCCTGTAGGTGTGTGGTCCGCAACGGAGTTCAGGCTCCAGTAGCTGCAAACATCTGAGATAATCAGGTGGAAAAAGTCACCATTGGGGGTGTTGCTTGGTTGCCGTCAGAGCTGGCCTGAGGGTGACTTTTTGCATCCCACTCCAGGATCAGCTGCCCTGTAAAGTCAGAGGTAACATCAACTAACACGAACCGAGCTTTCCTTGACATTTATGTGCGTGGAGAGGTCCCATTTTAGAATGAACTGGTTTTTTAGCAGCCAGTTCTCCCCTCCCCCAGACTTTGGTCCTGACTCATGTTTACCAGCTGGAGAAAACATGACAAAATAGTGAAAAAGAGAGATCTGCTTTGAGCGTTAAACTTCATTGCTGAAAGACTAGAAACTACTGTTTGGCCTGCCAAGGCTTTAATTGTCAACTTATGTAAGAAAGGCTCTTATTTAGTCCCTGTTTGCATTCACCAGGGGGTTCATAAAACAATTATAAGAATCTAGCGATAATCTTCTTTCAGCCTTTATACTCCAGTCAGCCCAAAATATCAATCCAGTAGATGATTGCTTGTATGTGAGGTCACTGAACCACTGACTGGCTCTCTGACTCCCTGACTTTATTATTATTAATTGTTTTTATTAGTTACTGCTACTACAGGGCATGTGAGTCATTGACCCAGTCCACAGTCCTTAATAGCTTCATTGTATTATCCTGATCAAAGTTGGTCCTTTCTGTTTCTCTTTCATGTGATCTTCAAAGTCATCTTTGGACGGGCTGAAAAATAAAAATCTCAAAGGCAATTGTAGGCTGAAACAAAAATCGACAGCTCCACATTTTTGATAGTTCAAAGATTAAAATCTTATGGTGTTAGACTGTCATCTTGTGAACAGTCTAAGACAGGCATGAGACAACCGCAGATCCTGGCTGGAAGCAAATCAATGGACTCTCCCCACTAGATTGAGGGGCTCAAAGCCAGTGAATGGCAGATTCTGGTACTTCAGGTTAGCTTGAAATCATTACGCATACTGGATATTAAATTGCACACTTTAGTGCTAACTGGTTGCTGGAAATCCTGTCTTGCATGTGAATGAAAAATAAGACTTTAGGCCTGGTGTTTATTCTTTTTCGCAGCTGTAATACTGCTTGAATGCAAGTTGTATTTCATGCAATATCCCTGTCATTTTAAAGACAAAGTGTTGTAGATCAGGTCTTTACATAAAACATTGGTTCAGGCCTGAATCTGGAAAGTTCCAGCTCTTGCAGGACAGTGTAATATTTCATCCATTGGTTTTGATTACTACACGGGCAGGAGAAAAAGAAACATTTTAGAATGTTATATTATTTGCTAAAGAACTGAAGCATGTGCTAAAGTCTTGCTGAAGACCAGGATGATCTAGAGATCCTGAGGTCTCAACTGAAGCATGTGCTTAAGTATTTTATTTGTGATGGTCTGGCTGGCATTCTGAGTTGATGTTGGTATGAAATTCATGTCACAGAGACAAAGCAGTCAGATTTAACCCCCTTCCTCACAAGCTTGTACACCTGACTTGTAGGCAGCATGGTTTCAAAATGAGGTGAGGTTGAATTTACACTTCAGTGCTCTTTAAATCCAGTGTCATGACAAGCTGACAACAGAGGGAATCCAATAAAAGAGACTAAATAACAGGAAAAGTCAGACGGCATTTCTTTTTTGTCCTATGGATTGTCTTTTCAATATAACTCTGGATAGAAATATGAATCTCTCATGGGATTTGCAGTTACGTCATAACAAATAAAATACTCTTAATTAAAAATATTTTTCAGATTAAAGTATTTATAGAGGACAAAATTTGGAATTTAGGGCTTTTTGTCTCGAGACGGAATTAGCCTGGAAATAAAAAATTATTTTCATATCAAGAAACTGGCAGAAGATTCCATCACTCATTGCTTCCAAGATCAGAGCAATTTCCTCTGCTGTGGGAGAGGAGTAATTTATACTTACTTTGTATGTAGTGGTGAGAGAAGCTTAATATAGTGGTAATAAGATAAGCTGCTAAAAGCTTTTACATAGAAACCAGCAACTTGGAATGGGGTTTTCACCACTGCTGCTGAAAATGGGCCCACATTTGAGGGGTATCTTTGCTAGAGGTCTACATACATTATAACTTGAATAGAACTAATATTTTTGGCTTCTAAGCAGAACCTTTTTTTTTTTTCTCACAAGTTAAATAGTGGCCAATTTGTAAAGTGTCCCTGCACCAAAAAAAGAAGCATAAATGCTACTTTGTCATATTGGCATATAACGCACAATTTAGCACGAGGAGAGCAATGGTAGAGGGATGATACTTTGAAAGAAAGTTGCGCAGAACTTTTAAATAAGAGCACAGGACGTTGCAACTCTCTGCTACGTTACAGATTTCCCCTTTAGGTGCCTAAACTCCAGCTGAGTTCAGTGAGAGTTTAGCCATTTAAATCCCTCTGTGGACTGGACACCAAGTTATCACCTTATAGCTTAGATGAATTAGATATTTCAGTGTTCCTGAGAAGGATTCCAAATTGGCATTTTTTTTGCTGATCTCACCAGAGGTCCAAGAATGACTGAGCCTAGAGACAGGAGTAATCGGCAGTTGTAACTCGGAGACTGGGATTTCACAAGGTTGGAACAAAGGCACTGTGCAGCATCATCTTTTGGTTATGATTTGGCAGATTTAGAGACTGTGGGAAGAGGTGTTCTCAATAACAGTGAACAGAACTGCTAACATAGCCTTTAAACATTGCAGCTCGAAGATCAATTTGGCTTTGGCCTTTGCCAAAGCTACTTCTTAACAACTGACTTGAAAACTGCAAGGATGAACTGTCTTTTTTCCTCCCTGTGGGGCAACCACATTTTGACATTGTGGTTCCTAAATGACCGGCAAATAATTTCATATGCTGGAAATGAAGAAAAGGGAGGGGAAGAAAAGAAAATAAAAGATGCAATCTTTTCTTTTCCTCCCCCCAAGTTAATGAATTTTTTATAAATGTGTAAGCATGTCACTATTCCAAGCCACATCAAATCACTCCTAAAATCTGTATTTTAAAAACAGGAATGTGTATAATATGAATGGCTTAAGGAATAAAATGCAAAAAGATGTTGATGATGCTGGATTACCAGCCAGCTGGAGAATTAAAAAAGAGAGGGAGAGAGAGTGATGAAGAGAAGAACAAAAAAGCCCGTGTTTCACTGGCCAAGTCAACAAACGTGTTTTTTCAATCGCCCCTCATTATGGAAAAGTGTACTCAGGTTGTCCTGGAATCCGAGTTCACTGTTTTTAAGGAGTCACATCAGGAAAAAAAAAGCATGATGCAGTGCAGAGCGTATGACGGGGAACATCTGGACACCAAACTACTGGAGCTGCCATGTTTTGCAGAGGGATGGCTCTGAGGATGAAATGGAATGAACTGTAACAAATATGGGATTTTGCTGGCAGCTTTAATTTATTTAAATGCATCCTTGGCTTTTGAGCTATTTCTTTGTTTTGGATAATATTTAAACACGTCAAAAATCCTCTCTCCTTCCTGCCCTTCATTACATATGACAGGGAGCGGATTGCTCTGGCCATCTGTAGAGTAGGAATGAACAGAGCTACATCTGGATGGGCTGGGGATCACATGAACGCTCACAGCAAGCCCCGAGCAGTTAACTTGAAACCTGCCTTTCCCTGGGTGAGCTGAGACAGCATCGCAGTTTTTGCCAGGATTGTGTGAAGTAGTGTTGGAACCTCGTAGCTAAACACGTCTAGAGCAGTTTTGGGGACCCTCCCTAAAGTTAGGCACCTCTGCCAATCCTGCATGTGTCTATGAGTTGTGTTTGATAATAACATTTGGCATTTATTGTGTGACATCTTGAGCTTATGAAGCCATTCCTGAGGCTTCGCTGTAGCCCTCCTGTGATTATAAAAGCTTCAAGGGAGAATACAAAACCACATGTGGCAGCGTTTAGAAGAGGGAAGAGCTGATAACGGGATGGACAACCTGCAGGTCCAGAGACACACGTGGCTTGTGCCAAAGCCGTACCGGTGCTGGCGGAGGGTGCTGGCGAGCCCCAAAACCCCACCTGTGCAGAAGCGAGGCTAAGGGTGGGCTGCTCGAGCTGCTGCTGCCTCTGACCCCACCGAGGACGGAGCCGAGCCCTGTCCCCAGGGGATGGGGAGATGATGGCTGGGAAGCCACCACCATCCCCTGCCTGTGAAGTGCTGCCAGAGGTCTCTCCCCCTCGGCTCTCTGATGTATGGCTATACGTCCCATGGCTGTCAGCCATATGTTGCTCACAGGGATCGGGAAAGATGGTAGGTGGGCATTTGTGTGGGAGAAGTGGCTGCAATGGTTTTTTCCCTTTGAAGCTGTTTCCATCTCAGGAGGTATGCGTGGTTCCTCCTTTTACATCTAATACGTTAGGGAAAAGGATAGCACCACCCAATGGCAAGAGGAAATCTCTGGGTTTGGCCTGAGTTGCTACACAGAGTCAGTGAGGCCTTTCTTCTTCAGCATGCCAGTGTCCTCTCTTGACCTTGATGGTGTACGGAAGCCCTTTTTGTAATCTTTTCTAAAGAGAAGATCTTGACAAAGCTGAAAGACACTTCTTTTGGGGTGGCAATCTGGAAAGAAAAGGTTGGGGAAGGCTTTCAGATCTGCCCATCAGAGCAATCTGTTCCATGTTTGTGATTTTATTTTAGTTTAGTTTAGTTTAGTTTAGTTTATTATTTTATTTTACTTTATTTTATTTTAGTTTAGTTTAGTTCAGTTTAGTTTAGTTCAGTTTAGTTCATTTTAGTTCAGTTTAGTTCATTTTATTCTATTGAACTTAGCAGTCCGTAAGCTGTAGGATTTATGGCGTGTGACTCCGACAGTAAGAGATGACCGTATGAGACACTGACCCATTGGCCTGAACTGACCTGACTTGTAGACAGAGAAATTGTCTCTTTCTCTGTGCCTGCACACGCAGACCTTGACCCAGCTGGTGAGCCTGCTTAGCAAGGGGCCAATTAGTCATAAATGCTGGCTTTCATTATGTGGATATTTCTTCTTTTGAAATGAGATCCAGGCTGCCAACTCGCAGCATTTCATGGGATAATTTCACCCAGCATCGAGTGGGCAGCAGCGCTCCCCCATTGCAGCAAGGATGGCTGTGCATCGATGACAGTGCTGGGAAACCCTCGCTGGTGCCCTGACTCATGGTTTGCATGACCTTGAACTTGTCCTGAGCTGCTTTTTGGCGAGGGAAAGGAAATGTGTCGTTCGACATAGCTCAGACTTCACTTCCAAACATCATCACGAGGGTGAGAAGGGTAGGTGGGGATCGCGGCCAACGCTCTGATAACCGCAGGGTGAATAGCAGCGAAAGAGCTGCTGATGGATGGCCGGACAAATTAAGTCAGCCAGCGCTGGCTCTGCTGTGTGGAAAGGTCAGCACCTCCGACAGAGTTTGGATCACTGCATAAACTACCCAGCGCCAAGTCTTGGCTGTGCTGGAGGTGCCTAGAGGGTCTGCGCATCCCAGCCCAGGGCTGACGGCCGTGGGAAGGCAGGAGCCACGCCAGGCATCCCAGGGGCTTATCGCCCACGGCTGGGCATGCCGACTTGCCTGCCATGGTCCTGCGGCTCCTCGCTGCTCTTATCTGCACCCCCATCTAGCAGCCACAGCTATTCCTGAGTCAGGAAAATTTCCGAATGCAAAGATTACACCTAAAGGTTTTGTGAAAGAAAGGAAAAAAAACCCCAACCAACCCTGAGCTCTCCTTTGCTGAGGCCAAGCTGTTGTCAGCTTAAAGAAAATGTTTTCTCTTTGTGTTTGGACAGTTTAACAGATTTATTTTCCCCTCCTTTCCCTCCCCCTCCTTGGATGAAGGTTGCAGGGATTTCCACAAAATACATTTGGAGGAGCCAAGGCTTCAACACCAGCAGTTTTTAGTCAGACTGTTGGAATGATCAATAAATCGGCACCGACTGATCTCAGAGTCTGAGGATGTCTATGAGGCACAAGAAGCTCTTTTAGGTAAGCTGGAGCAACTGAGTAAGTCCAGTAGCTCTGGAGCCAAACCCTAAAGTGGATGCAAAATCATATGGGGAGCCAGTGCTGTGATTTTCAGTACAAGGGTGATGTAATGATTGAGTACAGTTCAAGTAAGTAATCGAGTCATCTGTTCGCAATTTTGAATTATGGCTGATGCAGTCTCTGCCTGCAAGCCAGCAAAAAGAGTAAGAATTACAGTTACTGAGTCAAGCCAAAGGCAGGGATCAGCATCTTGGCATCAGCTTGGGAAAGTGGTGGGGGTGGAGGGTGCGCAATTCGAAATGCAACTTGGGGTCTAGCATGAACCTGAAATTTTGGAGATGGTTGGGATCTGAATAAAAGATGGTAGATGGATGGTACACTGAGAGGTAGGGACACCTATGCCTGATCATTGCCCCAAAGAAGAGGAGAGACATTAATCCTGAGCACAAGTAACCAAATCTGAATCCATACCACCCAAGACAACTACTTTGAACACATACTCATCTGTGGTGTTTGAATTCCACTTAAGAAAATTTAGAGCCATCCAGGGCCTGACCTTTAGCAAACCACAAAGGCAACCCATAAACCACAAGGCTGGAATCAGCTACAGAGGACAAGTAAATCCAACATATTAGCATAGACTTTCAATTGCAGCTGGTAACCAGGGATATTACAAATGGGAGACCTACCAGTAGCATCTATGTAAGATCTGAGAGTGTAAAGCTGCATTCAGTAAGGGCTCCACTGAGATCGTCACCCAAAAGGGGGAATAACACAGCATGATGTTTAATAATAGTAAGTGGCTGACTTCACCGCCAGGCGGAAAGAAAATATTTTTAAGTGTCAGAAACCATAAAAACATGACATGATTCATCTTAAAACAAACAGCTGCTCATGTGAATCTTAGAGCAGAGGATACATGGAAAGTCCCAAGATGAGACCATCTCCGGAGTGCTGGTTTTTGGGCAAAAAAGCACTTATTGCGAGCTAAGCATTGTAGGGTCTGGTCAGCTGAAGACCTATTGGAACTGGGATACTAAAGGATGTACTAGTAATTGGGAAACTAAATCTCCCCCTCAAAATCAATACCAGAGTAGGTTTTTTTGACAAGATTAATACCTTCCCCATACAGTGTATATCTGAGGGATTATCCACTAATCATGGAAGGTCTTTGGGCATTGAGTAAAACTGTAACAAATAATCCATTGCACTAGTCATTTCTATCAAACCTGCAGTCTCCTCTGAAGGTTATATTTTTCCCACTCTGAGTTCTAAGCTGACTCCAAAGAAAAAGAAGATAAAAAACATCTCTCTTGAAATTTTTGCATAGAAACACTATACTTCAAAATATTTCAACTGTTTGTCAAATAGTGTTATGCATAATTAAGCCCTGAGGTGGCTGCCTTTCTTCCATGGGAGAAATGATGCATTGCACCTTTTGTGTGGATATCTAGTGACATGCTAGGGAGGAAATGATTACTCAAAGCTGTAATGTGTTTGTAATGATCTTTTGTGTTTGCTCTGACGCTCATCAGAGACTTATGCGTATCTTAAAAGTCTCACAGTGATTCAATAGAATTATGTGAACTTTATAGTCATATTTGTAAGGGTGTTTGGGTCAATAGGTATTGCCACCAGCTGTGGCATTTACCCCCATAATTGAAATACATATTCCTGAAAAGCATCTTGCTTGATTCAAAGATGTTATTCCTATCTGCTGTATACTTGATGGTCTTTTTTGGAATTTCTGAAAACCTTCTAGGAACAACAACTGTTATCTATTTGTCCAATTATTTGCATTAAGACTAGTCACTCCACAAGTACCTGCACTAGTTAAACCTGGTTTCCAAGGGGTTTGTATCTCATGTTGATTGGCTTTTAAACACATTTGCACTGAGAATGCATGTGAACTAATCCTGCAGTAGACATCAGAGAATCCATACTACAACAAACCAGTGATGTGGGATTCAGGTTTGCTGATGTCTTTGAAGTCAGGACTGCTGGCTGAAGCCTTTGCACAATTGGTACATCTATATCTACCATCCTTTACATGGAGTCTCAGGTATGTAATAAAAGCTGGGTTCACAATGCAGTCTCTTCTTCTTTGGGAGAATTAAGAGGCCTTTCCTTTGCCACTTAGCCACCTACCTCTAATTTGCTATCAAGTTTTGTTGAAATGGTTAAAAAAAACCCATTGTGCAGATTGTCAGGTAGGGAGACACAGGCAATGACTCAGTATGTCTGAGTGAGCCTCTTTCCCAAAGGAAGGATTGTTTTTGTCTGAGGAAAACTCTCGTGGCATTAGTTATGACATTTTGCAGCCTACAAGGTCCAAGTCTGGAAGGTTGTTACTGCAATTGCAGGTACCTGGATCCAAGCCCCAGTTTTGAGGTGGAGGCTCACACACAGTGCTGCCTTGCGCTTCATTTTTGGTTTTGGTATCTGAGATGTGGCAGTCCTCACCTCTTTTACTAATTAAATGAATTTTATTCCCTTAAAAAGTCTCTGGTTGTTCCTAATCCACATTAGGAAAACTCTGGATATTCCCTTTATCATGCTACACTCTTGGTCTCACTGCATTGGGCTCCTTATCCAGAGCGTAAGCAAAACAAGCTTAGACGAGCAAAAGGATCTCTTAGGGGATGAATCTTCCTGCTTTGACCTAAGGTAGGAGTAACTCTGTTCAACATCATTTTCGAAGAGTTCTTGGTAAGAAATACAGTCTAAAAATACCAGGGACCAAGATAAATCTGGACAGATTTTAAATGGGATCAGGATGGACTGGTTGTTACCTCTCCAGTAGTATGGAGGCAGAGGCTTAGGACCCCAGTGTGGCTACTTGATGTGACCTGGAACATTATTTTACCTCTTGGGATCAAATACATCCCAGATATTTTCATCTATCCTTTCTAAGCATTTATACTGCATGCATTCCCACATGACCTGAGTGTTGATAATGTGGCTCCTGTGTGTTTTGTTTCCTTCAAAAGCAAGGCTGTGATGCATGACTTTCTCCTGGAAACAGAGGACTTTCTCCTGGAGACAGAGGTTGGAGGACGAAGGGGTTGAAGTTCATTATTTCATGTTGATACACAGTTGCCAAATGACACCTCGTTGAAATAATACTTATATCATAAGAAAAGCCCCTTTTTCATGTACGCTCTACTTAAACAGAAGATAATTTCTGAAAGAATAACACTGACAGAACAGCGTTTCCATACCAGGTTGTGCAGTCCTGCTCCTCCAAGCACTTTCCCCGATGCGTGTCAGCGAGGGGCTGGGTGGTGAGCTTGCATTATGCCTTTGAAAGAGGGCAAATTCTATGATGCTTTACAGGCACTGGCTACTTTGGTCTGTCTCAGTGTTTAAATCTTGGCCCCAATGTATTCGAGTGACTTTTTCAGGAGCTTTTTGACTCAAACTACTCAGCTGCATTGACAATTCTCTCTCCTTTCCCCTCCAGCTACTCCATTGAGAGAAAACCCTAATTTCCCCACAGCAAACCTCACTGTCAACATGTTATGCATTGTTCTGCTTCAGGGTGACCAAAAAACAAGTCAGAGGCAAATCTGACTAATTTCCCCTGAAACTGTGAAATCAGTGAAGAAAATTTCAGTTGGGTACAATTTCAGTATTGTACCCATGGGCCAGCCACGGTTTTTAAAAGCTCCTTCAGAGCTACCCAAAGATAGTGTTGCGGTCATTAATGTCACTGATATTGTTGCCTGAAATAGTTGCTTTATGCTGCAGTGGACAATGAATTCCTTCTTATCCCATTGTTTTCAAAGCTACTGTGTTTGGGACGTTCCAGGACTGCTGTAAATTGGTTCAATTCTTTTCTGACATGTCACTCACTAAATGTTCAGGGAGCGTTTCTCTAATCCTGTCCAGATGAGCTGTGGATTCCAAGAGGTTTCTATTTTTAGATGTAGGCTTCTGCCTATATGCTACTGTTGGGCTCAAGTTCATTCAGAGGAATCACATTAGCGGGTATGCAGATTTATTTCTTTGCTTCTGCTGAATGTGAGCTGAAATTGTTTGATTTTGCCAATTGCCTTTCCTGTGCGGGGGGTCAATGTCCTTCCTTTGCATTTTTCATAAATTGGAGTTCTGTTCTGATGAATCAGAGCTTGATTTTTATTAGTTTTTCATAGGTGCTGCTTCCTCCTGTCACAACTTAATTCAGTGGGAATTTTTATTTTTCCCAGTTCTTTAACAGCAGCATATTGGGACCTCAGACGGGATTGGAAACTCTCTCTATTCACAGAGCAACACACTGAATGAAAGAGTTTCTGCTTCAGAAATTAGAATTTCAAAAGAAAAGGCAGATATGAAATAGGAGAAAAATAGTATGTTCTTCGTAATACAGGTGAACACAGAGACCTGGATTGACTGATATACCCAAAGTCACCCAGAAAGTCTGCTGCACAGCTTCCTACTGGACATCTTCCAAGTCTTAGTGTGACACCTGAGCTCAACTTTTCTCGTATCTGTGGATAAATTTCAGGTTTAAAATTAAAAATAACAATGCAGCAGTATGAACTGAACCAAAATCAAATGGAAATATTGGCCAATGAAGTTTATTTTGATTGACATGCTCTAACACAATAACCTCCCCTCAGTTGTATACATGGCATCACTGGTTTCTCTCCATAAGCAGAGCTGTTTTGCAAAATTTTAGCCAAAATTATTTTTAGAGTAATGTCAGAGGAAAAAGACATTGTTATGCCATCTTGGAAAAAAAAAATCTAAACAGCTATTTTGTTGAACCTCTGGTAGACTTTGTCTGTGGAGCAAAGATTTGGATCCGGAGGAGTGGGATGCCCTGAAGTCAGAGTTTGGCTTTGGCAGTTCTGGTGAAAATCCATCCAAGTTTGGCAAATGTCTCTGCAAATCTCATTTGGGGGCTGCTCAGCCATTCAGTAGAAGCTTATTAGGATTGAGGCACTTGGTTTTTCCAGGCCATAATCCAGTCCAGAGTTACAATGGAAGACCATGATTTTCTCACCAGTTGCACCTCCCATGTGGAGTCCATTTCAGTGACATGTGGAAGAGCTGAAAGATTGTAATTACTATGCTTTAAATACTCACCATCCTAGTGTCATACAGAGCACAGGGGAAGGAAGAAGCGTGATAGTAATTGGCTTTAATCTGATGGTGAGGATCCTGCCAACATAATGAAGAAAGAGACTGGAAGGAGGGTTTGCAGGACTTGTAGAAAAGTTGTGTGGAGTACAGTAGGATGGAGCTCCAGGCTTGGAGATAAGAGTGGCAACCAGAAAAGGTGGGGGTGACCGGGTTGAAGAAGTCTGATGGGATCAGTAGAAGGCTCTATGCTTGGTGTTATAGAGGAGAACAAAGCCTGTAATGGTTATAATTGTCCTTAAATTATTCTGTGTGCTTCAGCTGCTGCTACTGGTTGGTTTCCTCTGGTGTATAACATCAGGTTTTATTTATTTCAGGGTCAGAGAGTGACTGCTTCACACTCTTACAGTCCCTTCTGTGATATCCATCACCCTGATATCCAAATATTTCATTAACATTAAAGTACTTTAAGGTCTTTACAATGTTCCTATGAAGACAGGGAGGAAAGTGGGGCAACGAAAAACCTGCCTCAAAGTAGACCATCATTTCAGAAGCCCAGTTGCTGGTATCTGTGGCCTGCCTTTGCAGGGATTGCAGGAGGCAGTTTTGAATTTTATTAGGAATTTAAAATCATTTCAGCAGCTTCAGAAAAGCTCTTAAAGTTTTGAACAGTTAATGTTTTGGGTACTTTTAAAGTTATCTAAATCTTATTTTATGTCCTTTTAGTGAATAAAAGTAATTACAAAATGTGCACATGCGGTACCAATCCAAATCAAGGCCTGGAACAAATTACAATACTTTTTGCTCATCAGTTTGGAGCCTGAGAAGTAAGCATGAGAATCCCAACATGTTCTTGTTCATATTGGATGTTTCACCTAAATGATTAGGACTCCAAATCATCAGCCAGAAAAGTAGAAAAAGGGAGGATGAGGAAAGATGCCCCAGATTCTTCCTCGTTTCCCTTATGACTCTGATGCAATCTCAAGGTGTTCCAGGCCAGGGAGGAAAAGACGTTTTTTTCATTACAGCAATAGTTTTAAGACCAAATGTATCTCACCTGCACTGCTCTCTGTTCTGGTTGAGGAAACCTTCTCAAGAGATGATGTCAGGAAACAAGACTGTGAATTAAGTAGAATTTTTAGGAGAAAGTTAGAAGGCAGAAGAGAGTGTGGTAGAGGATTTGGCCCAGGAATGGGAATCTGACACCGAGCTCTGTTCTCAGCTCTCCCAGCCGCTTGCTTGGTGCACATCACTTTCCTTCCTTCAGCCACCAGTTCTCATGGAGCCCACAAACTATGGGATAAGAACGTGAATAGTGTCTGGGAGTAACTAAAAACCAGACACTGAAAACCAGTTCAAATATGGGTAGACCTGAGTGAAACTCCATTACCAGAACTTGTGGTTTTGAGGAGACTGGGGAGGCGTATTCAGATAGATGCTGATGTACTCTTTCCATTAACTGCATCAGAAGCAAGCATCTGGCTTTTTTTTTTTTTTGAATGACAGCCTGAATACTCTCTTCTCTGTTAATATAGATGCCTCAGAGAAGCCCTGTGTCTCATCATCAGTTAAGATGCTGAAATCAAGTCCCCACTGCAGAAGACTACCTTAAATCAACATTGTAAGTGAATCTTAGTTGTCAACTAGTGGAATGAGGTAGGAAAAAGTTACTAATTTTTTTATTTTTCTTCAACTCAAAGTAAATTTGTAAAAGCAGCAGAGGTTCATTCAAACTCCGAGACACTAAATATTTGTGAGCAATCAGATTTATAGTATTTTCCAACAGATTTAGCATAGGAAAAGCAGGTTGAAGGAAGGGAGAGAATAGAAAGACTTGCACAAATACACATGTGCCAGTGATGCCTTTTTAGAGGAACTGGGGTCCTCTGCGTGAGACGAGTTTGCTCTTCTCCATCAGCAGTTTCTCTTCCTCCTTGCTTAGTTTAGGATATGAGTCTCCAGTGCTTTGTTTTCTTTTCTTCCAGAAATCAGACAATTAAATCATAAGCACTTGGTCAATGAAGAGAGTTGCTGACATGCAAGTACAGATGAGTAGGCTGAGCCTCCGTCCTTGGAGCTGTCTTACAAAGTGCTCCAGTGGGACCTACTGAGATATTTTAGCTGTGACCCAATACTCTAGTTCTGTATTAAGGCCTGGCCCTTTTTGCGAAGTCTTGACTGGTTGTACTGCTAAATTATTAGGAGAGTCGCAGCAGGGCTTAGGCCAACTGTTACTCACCCAGACAGTTCCCAAGACACAGCTCAAGACTTGACGAAGACCAAACCACTCTCCCAATTGGCTGCTCTATGTCTAGCCACAGTTGCTTTCAGATCGTTCAGCCATCCAGTATGGGACCATCTTGACACATACAGAAGCAGCATAGTGATGATAGTTACAAGTCCTTTACCATCCACCTCCCTTCCTTGAAGCACATGGGTACTCATAGATACTGAGATTACACCTAACCCCCAGTACTTTCTCTGAGATGATCGCTACCTCTAGCACAACTTACAGGCTATTTCCACTTGGCTGAAGAGCACGCTTTCAGGTGTGCACTTCCCTCATATCACTGGCTATAGTTACTAGGCAAGGGGAATATATTTAAATTGTTTATGTGCCTTCATAAGGATGCAGGTCTCCCTGTTACTTAGTGTAGATGGGACTAGAAAGCACCATCTGGGGCAGGTGCTGAAGTTGGATGCTCAGCTTTGTCCTTGGCAGTAGGGTGTCTGTCCTCTCATGGACTATGGGGACTGTTTAGGAAGGACAACCACCAGAATATTCAGCTACAGTAGCCATTTTACACTGCGCTGTATAAATACTGCCCAAACAGTGGGTTTGGGGAAAGCTGAGCTCAGCGCGTCTGCTGGTGAGCGGTCTGTGGTAGAGCTGGTGTTTCCCATGCTCGCTGTACTCAAACAGGACTGCAAATATATATGTATATAAACAATTAATTGTACATGATCTCATTCTAGGATGGATGCCTGGACTACATATGAGATGAATGGTAGTTCAGGCCTATTTTTCCAATGAAGTCTTGAACCTCTGCCAGCTCATACCACTTGAGAATCTGGCCTCTTGCTCCTTATTTTGTACATTAACTTTACTTAATTGGTAGATTTTCCATGCCTAATGTTTATAAATATATAAGCAGGAGTGTTTGTTTACGCTTGTTTAAGCAGGGAAGGAACCCTTTCAAAGAAAAGACGTTTTAAGAATGGCCTAACTGCAGTCCCATATAAAATCAGAGGTTTGTGTCTACAACATGAACTGGTGGAGCATGGAGGAGGGGGGTATTCAAGAGCAGTTAGGCAGTATTTGGAGCTTGTGCGTCAGTGAGGGATGAGGTCAGGTCTCTACATATTGTACCTACACCCTTTTCCCCCATGCCATATCTGTCTCTGAGTGACCAGAAATGAGTGTAGGTGGGAGTAAGCCATAAGGAAAAATTTGAGACTCAGAAATAAGTCAGTCCCCTCCCTGAGCCAGTGTTTTTGTGTGGGCTGCGTATTGCATATGTATTTTCTGGGGCAGACTCAGATTCCTTTGAGCTTGGCACATTCTGGTTAAGATGAACTCAGCATCCAAATGTTGACACAAAAGCTGACTACACCATATAGCATGGCCCCATGCCACCTCCAGCTGGCCCAGGGCCGTGCTGGCATTTGCTTTGGTTACTTGATTTAAGACAGTTATAGAAGAGGGAAGGGCAAAGGGTGCCTGAGGTGGGTTTGCCTGGCATCCCAGCTGGAGGAAATGACCTGCATTCTTCTGCAGAATAAGGAGAGAGGGATGAGTAGAGGGAAATAAAATAAATAAAGCAAGCCAATGGTGTCATTAAAAAGAGGATGTATCATGTTTACCGTGAGAGCATGTGACTCAGACATCCAGACATGAACATTCCTGCAAAGCCCCAAATGCACACATGGAACCAAATTTTTTTGGCTTCCCAGAATGGCCTAATTTTATGATTCCGTGACTCATTAGAAAAAGCAAAGTCCCTAGACATGCTGCATGAAGACCCAGTAAACACCATTACTGGTGGGGACACACGGGGACAGAGAAGCAGGTGAGGGACGGATGGAAGGATGGAGGGGAGACCGAAGGAGCAACACTCTCAGCCTCTCGCCCCCCCACTTTTCTCCTTCTAGTGGTTTTGTAAACATGTTTCTCTCTCTTCCTTTCTTTCTGTTTTTAAGATTGGAGTGTGGAGGGGTTAACAGAGGTCATGTTAGTTTAAAAAATTATGGTTAACCTTACAAGCTGGGTTGCCTTAGGTCACAGTGATACAATTCCCCTCCCTTCTCCTGTGCAGCGGTGGTTCACAGAAATTCCTCCAACACGGGGAGAGACGGGGCCTGCCAAGGCTATGAGCAATGCAGAACAGACTTACCTGTTTTTATGCACTGCTTAACTAATTATTTTAAAAAGAAACAGCCAAGTTGGAACAACTACCTTTTTCTTCGAGGAGGAACATTTTCCCCTTTTCCTTTTTCCCCACGTCCCCCTTCTCCCCTCCTCCCTCCCCTTGGTTTTTTTTCCCCTCCGTTGCTTGGCTTGGCATTTGAAACAGGTTCTCGATATCTGACACCTCTTGAAAGTGTAGTTTGGCAAACAGGAATTGAGTTCGGCTCCAAAAGGGCCCTGCACAGGGCTTGCTGTGAAAACACCTGGGTGTCTCTTATGCCTCTAAGAACCAGTCCTGCTTCTGTAGAAATAACAGCCGCCCTCCCTTCCCCCAGCCCCTGCTCTCCCTTCAAAATAAAATTTAAAAAAAAAATAAAAAAATTAAAATGCTGGCACTGTTTTTGTAAAAAACAGGTGGTTTGAGAGCGCTGCGGAAGGGGATGAAGGCCATCTCAATGACAGCGTGCAAAAATCCTGTGCAGAGAGGGTTTTGATTGCAGCACGTACATCTGCAATTCGTTTTCCCAAGCTCGGGACAAATTAAGAATCTCCCAGCAATTAGGGGAGAAAGCTTCAAAGTGCAATCAGCAGTTCTTAAAAGAATATGTGCTGGGCTTTGAGGGAGGCTAATCCTGCTGCCTGCACTGGGCTCCTCTCTGCAGTGTGCATTTTCCAAGGCCAAAATTTTGGCCTGCTTTTCAGTCACACCATATAAAATAACAAACACGCAGTCTAAGGAAAACAATTTTTAAGACACAGTGGAACCCACTTTAATGAAGAAAACTGTTAAATGCATAAAACCCCCATGTGCCAATGGATAAATGTGCTGGAAGTGTGAACTGTTAAACCAACAAAATTGTTAACACATCATACTGCTGGGCAAAAAAATAAAATAAAAAAAATATAAAAAGGGAGTGAAACAGTTTTCTAACATGCAACCCACTTTGCCTTTATTGTTCACATTCCTGCTGACATAAAGTTTCCTGATTTGTCCCCTGGGCCCAGAAATATGGCAAAAGCGGGAACATTAATTGTATTTGCCCCCTTTAAACTGCCCTCCCTGCTTTTTAGCTCGCAGTGGCCAAGAATAGCTTCATGGAATGGGGAGAGTTTGCCCTTTTTTATTCAGGGTGATGAGTGAACAAGTTCACGTGGATTTTTTTTTTTTCCTTAAACTAGTATAAAACTTTAAACTATGCCTGAACATCTTTTTCCTGCATCTGTGGGGAAAATTGGGACCGGTTTTGTGTTTGCTCTTCCTTAAAATTCTAAAGTCCCTCAATATGGCTGGTTTTCCTTGGGGTGGATGCTGAAATGAGGCTGTTCCTGTGGCCTTGCTGCTCCCTCCAAAGACGTGGAGCTCTCACTGGGTAAAAGCCTGATCTCGTGAGAGCCCCAAAGGCAACCACTTTGATAAGCGTCCAACCCTGCGGCCGTGCTGGCGTGGTGGAACCTGGATCCCTGCCTCGCTCCGAAACATGAGAAACTAAAAATCAGTCCATTGAATTTATCTTCATCTGACTCCTAAATTACACGCTGTTCACAGATTTCAGTTCCGCAGGTGGTCAAAATTTTCCACCAAAACGCGATTTCCACAAAAGGCGGGCATTTGTCACAAAGGAAGATTTTCTCTGGAAAAAAAAATAAAACAAGTGCACCGAACCAGGTATTTACTGAGCACTGAATGTTTTTATCAAAAACTTTTCCAAAACTAGAAGAAGGAGTCTGCAGAATGGAATAGGTTGATATTTCTTGGTTTTATATTTCCTTTAATGAGAAAAAGAGAAAAAAAAAGCATAGCAAATTCAAATAAAAATTACAAAGTTAATAAAAATACTCATAAGGAAAAAAATATAAAAATGTAATTTCTGTTTCATAAAATGATTCTTAAAATTGTAGCATCTGCATGGAGCAGCCGTTCAGCTGAGGTCTGGGCTGCTGTTTGCCTATCCCAGGGGCCTTTTAGGTGCTGCTCTGTGAATACAGGTATGAAAGTGCATTTATGATGACTAACTCCAACCGTGAACTGTGACAATGAGGAGTTTATTCCTGCAGTTCAGAATGTTCTCATTTTTCTTCACTTTTCTGTGTCCCTTGCAAAATAACATGAGGTCGTGCCTGGCTTGAGGATGGCTCCTCTTTTTCTTGGCACTTGCTGATTTTGCTTCTTAGACTGATGTTTGCAAAGAAATTCCAGTCCCTGAGGGCCACTAAATATGTGCATTGCAGAGTCTCCACGGGCAGGTTTGCACCTCCAATGTGCTTGGATATCTTGCTCCTAAGGAGGCTCAGTGGCTGTGTCATGTACTTGAGACCACTTTACACACCAGACAAACTTAAACCAGAGTCAAATTTTGTTGCAGCTGAGCAAAAGAGTTAAGTTCTTGGTTACAAAAAAGGAAGCAAAACTGCAACAGAATATTATAAGCCTTAAAATCTGACACTGGCCTCTTTTCTGTTATGCATTTAGGGAATTCCTGGGGCCCTTTCTCAGCAGCTAAAGGTCAGCCCAACTGCCCCTCACCTGGAAGGTGTAGTTTTCTGGAATGCACTGAGATCTGGTTCTTTTATCCCAGCTGCAGCTGAAGACCATCAGGATGTCACTGTGACAAAATCATCACAAGCAATGGATAGGCTGCTGTCACGCTCTCCACTCTACCATTGCCAAGGTGCGTTTTTTAAACCATGTTGCTAATTAATTTCTGTGACAGCGGTTTTTGTCTGTCCTGATGTTTGTGAGGCTGCAGACAAAGTGTTGTTTCAGAGTCATTTAAGCCTGCCTTTGAAATGAGCCCTTTGAGATGGGTGGGTGCTCATCAGAGATCTCTTTCTGCAAAGAAACCGTGAGAACATCCTGCTCCCTCTTTGCAGGCTGGCTGCAATGTCTCTCATCTAACATCAGCCACCAAAAAGTCTCGTGTCGTGTCTAGTTACCTGCTCCAGCTCCCCTTTGTCGGTGGGGGGTAACGGAGGCCTACTCATCCCCATCTTGAAGGATGAATCCTACCTTTGCCATTGACTTATGGCCGCCTTCAAGGTTTCAACACAACATATGGTTTCCTACCATTGGAAATGTTATCTGTGTAACACTTTTTATTATTACCTCATCTGAGGTATACTGGTGCATTTCCACAGAGACCACCCACGACTTCTGGTTACAGTGTTAGGATGGGGAGAGCTTCAATTCTTTTCCTTTACCATTTATAATGTCTTGGGCTGCCACGGGGGCTTCAAAGCAGTAGCTGTGTGATCCACTGAGGTCATCGTGCTACTGCATGAGTTAAAGTCCTCTTTGTACAAAATGGGGGTAATGACAGAAATTCTGGGCTAGAAAGAGCATCGAACTATTCCCCTGCTTTGTGGCAGGGCCAGGAAATCTGGTTTATTCCTGACAGATGTCTGTATAATCTGTTCTTAAAGCCCTCCAAAGCCTTCCATAGTAAATCACTTTGAGATCTAAAGGTGAAAAATGCTATGTAAGACCTGAATATTGTTATTATTATTAACAGTGTTGTTGTTCGGAGGACAGCTTAGCAGCACAGTCCCAGGTGGCACTTTAAAAAAGAGCCCAGAAGGAACGAGTTATAGTGAGTTGCACCAGTCCTGCTGGAAGTGCTGAGCCAGCACTGCTGGTGCTCCTGCATGCTGCTGGATTAGTCTGAAATTAAACTCACAGCGTTTGCCTGTGTTCACACAAAGGCCAAGTACTGCAATGGTTACCATATTACAGGGTTGGATTGCTCTACCAAAGCCACTGGTGCCATTCCTGAATGATGCACGTTGTGTAGAGAACTGGATATTGGTGACTTGGTCCCTTTTGCAGGCGCCATGTGGAGCATGCACAGAATATCATGTGCTTCTGCCTTCAAAAACATGATTTGTGATGCTTGGTTGAACTGGCTAGGTAACTGGGAAAGCTGGTAATTGTGTATGTACTCCATAGCATATGTGGGTGCTGATCCTGCTTCCACCGGTGTTGGCCCCAACAACTGGTCCTGAAGTAAAATTGCCCCCAGCTCCCAAGCAGCCTGACCTTCTGTTCATTTAGTTTCCAACAGGCTTCAGAACATCATATATATATTCAAGTATAGGTCTATCATTAAAAGTGCCCTGGGCAGGGGATGAGCTATTGGCCCCTCCATCTTCGTCTTCTACCTACTAGATACCCCATTTAACCTCACGGTTTCCGTCTTCCCCCATTGTCCCTGGTGCCACCCCAACCATACCAAGCTCTGTTTAGACAAATGAATGAAACCTTTCCTGGAGCTTGAGGGTGGTCAGCATTTGGACTAAGGGTCCGAGCCTTTGCAGTCAAAGCTTGAGTACTTTGAGCAGAAGACATTGAATTTAAATATAGTTTTGGAGAAGTTTCCTTTCTAGCTAGTAAATCGAACACTGCTGAGACAGAGGTTCAGGCACGGAGACTCAGGTGCAGTCCCTGGCACCTGTAGGTGGTACCTAACACCTGAATTCTGCACAAGCCAGAGACTGTTCCTGATATGTAGTTTGGATGTGGCTATCCTGTTTGAGACACTGAAAAAGCTGAACAGTACAGATGTGCCTAGGCAATGCCCTTTAGACTCCAAGCTAGTGAACAGATCCATTTATTGTTTGGGTCTCTAGCTATATGGTAAATGAAAGTGTGTACATCCCAGAACAGTTTGCCTAGCTTTTATCCTTATAGAAAAATTGTGTGGATTCATATTCCTCTTATGATGTCACATAGAATAGCACAATGTATCCGTATAAAGAAGTTCATTCCCTTTTGAATTCTGGAGGAAGAAGAAGAGGTATTATACCATTTTAACCAAATCTGTTTGATCAAGTTCGTGAAAAAAAACTGTAAGACTTTCCTTGAGAAAAACTAGGGTGCTGTGCCTAAATTTAACTTTGTAAACAACTGCCTACACAAAACTGCTGAGGTACCCAAAGCTGCAGATCCAAGGCAGGAAAGCAGGCAAGGCACAACCACGTATTGAGTGTGTCACCCAGTGAGCACTCTCCCCTTGGCAGCAAGAGCACAAAATCCAGCTCTCTTGTTTCACGTCAGTTATCATGTCCTTGTCACGGGAATCAGAGATCGTGTTTGTGTATCCTGGTGAATAAGCTTAATCTGGCTCTGCTTCTTGCATTTGTGCTGAGCAACGTGGTAGTTTGTCTCCTGGTATGGGCCTGGGATTTACAACAGCAAAGAAACTGCCATATTTTGGTCTGGAAGTGACCAGGCATTTGGCACACCTGGGAGAGAGGAGCCTTGCTCTGCCTGCACATTTATTTCAATAGATGGACAATCTCCCCAGATGGTTAAACTTGCATAACATCCCTAGCCAAACCCCAAATTACCCTCCTATGCTCAGGATCCCATACCTGCTGTGGGGCTGTACGCTATCAGATAGTTGCCTGGCTTTCAGTATTCTTGCACTTACGGTACAGTAACTGGTTTAGAAAATATTCATGTATATAAACCCAGTCATATATGTGACAGAATCCTCTAAAACAATGACCAAGTGTCTGTTGCCTTTACATTTCTATAGGTGAAATCATAGGTTTATTAGAGCTGGCATAACTACTCCCCAGGCATCTAGTCTGTATTCTCCTTTGTTTAGCCGGGGACTGTTGTACCTCAGTTACCAGCCTTCGAAGAGGAAAAAATTTGGAGCTTAATTCCTCCCTGGCTTAAACCTTTGTATTTTTTTGGCTGTAGATTTATATTCCAAGAACTTGGATTTACATAAAGACGTATCTATTTGCACATAATTTGCAAGAGTTCCTTTTAGCCTATAATTGTGCTAAATACGGTTGTGGAGGCCACAGCATACCTAAAGTATTGCCGAATGGATTTTTAAGAGTAATTTTTTTCAAAAGTGTGCTAAAATAGAAAGATCGGAGGGGAAAAAAAAAAGAGAGACGAAAGATGGCCTTGTGGTTAAAATCCTGGCCTGCAATTGAAGAAATCTGGGTTTAATTTCCAGCTCTGCCACTTACTTCCTGCGTGACCTTGGGCAAGTTGGATAATCTCAGTGTGCCTCAGTTCATGGGCGTGCTAATAATATTGCCTTTGTCTCTTGTGCTGCCTAGAGCGTGAACACACCACGTGTTTGTTTGCACAGCACTTAGCACAACTGGGACCTGGTCTCAGCACAGCCTTCTTGCTCTACTGTAATGGTAAAAATAATAGTAATGATGTTTTCCCTCAAGATATGAGTTGAAAGAATGGAGCGGGTGGTATAAAGGCGTTTCTTTTAGGGTCTTCAGTGGGTGCAACCAAAAGGAAGGATCTTCCTTTCTTCTGCCATGGGAGCCCATTGGTGACACTGTCTTGCACAGCTCTGCTGAACCTGAGAACCCAACAGAGGTTGTTGGGTACTAGTCGTGTCTTTTAAGACCTCATTGCAGGGTGTAAGACGTTGTAAGAGACAAGCGTAGTCTACCAAATCCTACAAAATAGTATGGAGCTGGGTGCTCTTAGGGCAGCTATGACTTCAGCGCTATCATCTCATTGAGGGTCATTATTCTCCTTCTCTCCACTCAAGTAGGTCTCACTAATGTGAGCTCAAAATAAAACAGTCCGAGTGTTTTACTTCCCAGAGTAAACAGGTTGAAAACAGCGGGGCTAAATACGGCTGTTAGCATGGAGTACCTTATCCAGATGTGACCAGTTAAACTTTCTGATGCCAAATTATGAGATTAGTGTTGTGGATTTAGATCACTGGCTGATTAGTCTAAGAATAACTTCAGTTTCTGAGCTCCGTCTTGGTTCCCTGAGTTTTTGGAATAAGTGTCAGGGATCTGGAAATAACCTTAAAATAACAAATAAAAAGCTCACTTAAAGAAAACATGTACTGTGCGTCCTCACAATCTGTCATCTGTCTAGCCTGTGTCATTAGGAAAATCACTTCTCTTGTGAAGGAGAGGAAGGAGATTAGTCAAAGTCCCTATGTAAAGAAAAGGAGCTGAACGAGACTGAGTAGCTCCTGTGAGCTGCTGTGGACATGCACTGCTACCAAATGAGGCCAAGACTGTGAACAAGGATCGGTGACTTTGGGTGCTTAGCTTGCGGCAGTTTGGAGTAGACCTGATTTTTAGGGATTGGATGTTCAGCACCATGTGAAAAGCAGGGCAAGGGGGACAACCAAAATGGCAGTGTTTGTGACACAAAGGCCTGATGGACAACTTTTAACAAAATGACCTTTCAATGTTGACACATTCGGTTACGTATATTTAACCTCCCTTTCCCATCCTATTGCTATGGATGAATGAAAGCCGACTTTGATCTGCTGGCTGTCTTTCTGGAGTCTGGTTAGAGGGTACCCATCACTCGGGGAGGCCTGGGGAAGATGGACAGCTTGACCTGGGCACCAGCTTTAAGAAATTATTGCAGCAGGGACTTGTTAGACTCCAATACAAAGTAATATAGAGAAAGCAGTGAGAGGTTTTGGGCAGCTCTTGCCCTGCAGACACACAGCCTCTTTGCAGCCCAACTGTCCCTTCAGCTGGTGGAGACCTTCCACAAAGACATTTGACTTTACATGGACAGGGTACTGTTCACCGCATCTTCCCAAGCATTTTTCCAGATTTCATTCATAATGTTCCTTTCCCCTCCAAAATATTGTCCTAAGATTGTTCAGACATTCAGGCAAAATATTTTGGCCTCAATGAAAAGCTTTGAAAATGTTTTTGTTTTATATATAAGCTGAAAGATCTTGTCAAAGCAGGTATGTCCCCCTCCACTGCATTTAGAAGGGAAATCCCCATATTTTTTGATTAAGAATATAAATTTCAACCCAAAATTTCTACCATTAAAAGTTCCCAGTATTTTGAAGATCAGCAATACAGCATGATTTTACAAGATCAGGCTTTCAGTGGTATAGCCTGATTTCATAGCCACATATGTTCTTCTTACTGCACAGATATATATACAAAATAATTTATACCAAAATAACTTTACAGTGGACTATAATGTCAGATGTATACCTCTTCATGTTGCTGTATGAAAAAAGAAGGTACTTGCTTATATGAAATAAAAAGTAAAAGACTTTGGTAGTGCATTAAAAGTCCTTTTTCACCCCTCCAGTCTTGTTTTCTTTTAACAGTCTTGTGGGGACATGCAATACACAAAGTCAAACCCAAAACTTTCAAGAGAGGTGTGTTGTTTTTTAGGTTTCCAGTGTCTTGTTAAATCTCAATATTAAGAATGAAATACTTGGCTACTCTTTCACTGCTCTTTCAAGGAAATTACTTTTAGGATCATTCACATATGTAATTTTTACTAATTTCCATGTCCAAACTTTTAGGGTTATACACATGCGTAATTTTTACTAATTTCCATGTCCAAACTTTTTGCAAACTCATTAGACTTTAGTCCTTTCACAGGTATGGAAAAAATATCATGCTCAGGAATTCTTCTTAATAACATTAACTTTGTAACTCATGCAGTTTTGGGACTTAGAAAGTTTCTTCACCTGAGGTTTTTGTTTGTTATTCCAAATTTACTGCCAGAAACTTGACACTTACTCTTGAAACGTTTGTCCAAGATGGGTTCCAGAGATTAAAGACTGGATTTACTTGAGTAGTGTGAATTTAAGACTATGAACTACTTTCTCTGTTAAAATTCTTCTTTGCAAGTTCAATCTATGCTCAGGGGCTTGATTTACAGCAGAAGTAATTAAAAAAAGAAACAGTTCATTAACTAATACAGAAAGAAGTATGGTAGGTTGAAAATTTATGTAATCTTAACTTCTGTACTAACAGACACAAGTTTAATCTACATTACAGTCTTGACAACTCTGAAATTGTATCATACTGGTATGAAAATGTTGTGAAATCCAGATCAGTCCTTTGATCCAGAAATTACTGATAATTGTGGCTTTTAATCAGGGAGAGGGGAAAGCTAGCAGCAGTGTCAGGGTATGGGCACCATAGTAAGGCATTTTGGAGTGGAAATTTTCTTATTTAATGTTAGGTGGCTACAGAGTAGACCTGTAGAGCTGAGCTAGTAATGCACAGGCTCTTGGAAATCCGTAGCAATGGAAGTGCATTTTTGAGACATGAGTCCTCCAACCTGTTTTAGATGCCCACCTTCAGATGAGAATCATGTGCTAAAGTCATGTCCTTTGGTCAAAGAGGACCAGGGTCGCTGAGCTGGTTGAAAATTTTTCAGCTGAATTTTCCTTTCAGAAAATGGCAAATTTCTGTCATTAATGTTGACATGATTCTTCATATAGCAAATGTGAAGTAACAGAAGATAAAAATACAATGGGGAGATGTGTAATATATAGATATGTGTAGGTACGGCTGTTTATAAGTGTGATTATCTGTGCCTGTTCATACATAGATGTGCCGAAATGAAAGATTTATGGACTGACCGAAGCTCAATGCTTTGATTACCTGATGTACTTAGAGGGGAGAAAGGAAAATGGCAGTGCAGAGAAGGGATTTGCTCCCTGTGGAAATTTTGACATTTGATCTCAGTTTGTAAGGAGATGCCCAGGCTCTGATGGCATAGGCACCGTGGTTCCTACATCTGCCTAAATTCCACTTCTGCCTCCAACTTGCTGGATGATCTGACTTCAGAAGTAGCAGTTTTAAAAATGGCACTGTTTTCCGTACCTTCTCTAGGCCTCCAGCTTTGGTCCACCTTCAAGACTGAATCCCCCCCAGCAAGCAGTCATTTTGCTAAAGTCCTTATTTTGGTTTCACTTCACCTACCGATACCACCCCCAGCCCATAATGATCCTTTGTGTCCTCGGCCGCCGCCGCTCGCGTTGGCGAGCTCGAGCTCAGCTCCGAGAGCTGTAGGCACGCAGTCAATTATCATCATTGCTACAAAAAAAAAGAAAAAAATTCTTCCACAGCGAGAGTGTTTCTCCAGCTTGCCTTCAAACAGCGGCTCAAAATCCTCTCCAGCCCCAAAGTAAGAAAGAGTTATGTCTGGAATATTTCACTCCGGCTTTGAGAGAACAACTCTGTGTATTCCTCAGTGTGTGAGCACTGGATGAATGGCAACAGCAGTTCAAACTGTTTATTCCTTTCTTAGCAATAATGTTTAGGTTCATGAAAGCCTTCCAAGATATATAGAATTCCTCATGCTGAGTAAGGGCTCCTTCACTTATTGCTGCTGCTACACACTATGGACCATTCTTATTATACCTCCCTCCCCATTCATACCACTATAGTTAGGGGACTCTCAATGTTGTCATTATAAGCCCCTTATTTTTCAGGGTGTATAATTCAGCTGTAAAAAATTTGCCCTGGGCTGAAACTTGGCACATGAAGGCCAGAGAGAGGATTTTTGTGTTGATTATTTTTTTAAAGCAAGTTTTTAAAATAAAATAAAATAAAATAAAATCCGTTCAGCCATATTATGTTGTAAAAAGTGCAGGAAAAAATAGAAGTTAGTGGTTTCAGATGCTTTTTTCAGGCCTCTCCTGTGTAACTCAAAGCCAGCTTTGTTTTTTAAACTGAAATTTTCCAGGCTATTAGTCTATAATGTGAACTTGTGCCTTTCAGGTTTCTCTTTAAACACAGGCACACACGAAAAGAAGAGCTGAGTTATTTCAATTAGGAACGGGGGCTGCTGTAATTTATTTTATGTGCACTTTTTCACAAGGATTTTTTTTTTTTTTTCCTTCTGGAAGGCACATGGTTGCACACCACCTGAATAAGCGTTGGGGTGAGCCCCTTTGCCCCTGCCTGCTGGTGTCTGCACCTCTTTGCTGTGGGTCTGCTGGATCTCCAGAGAACACTGAACTGGATACTGCTCTGTTAGTGAATCCGCCGTCTTCCCCACCCTGAATAAATGTTAAGGCAGGACGGGGCTTCCCAATGGATGGTTTCCTCAGGGCTCAAGCAGGTCTGAAATTTAGTCTGAAGGAGCCGGTGCCTTTGGATTTAACCTTCAGGTCTCCTGGATCCCAGTCCGTTGTCTTGGCCACAGATGCATCATCCTATTCCTGAGGTGGGTTGGATGATATTTGATTTAAATTCTGGTTGGCAAAGCTCATGAACATGAAGGTTTCAGGCCTGTTGACTCTTGAGGAAACTGTGGCCTGGAGTTCAGATCCTGTATTAAATCACAAGTTAAAATGCATTGGGTGGCCAGTGCCTACGCTCCAGTTTGTTAACGGTTACAAAACCGCAGCATGATGGCAGACTATCTTTACAACATGCTTAGGGCCGGATTAGCAATGGGGAAAGGCTATGCAGAGGCAGAATTGCCTGCAAACAACTCATGCCTGTACAGGACCAACTTATCAAGTGTTCTTAAATGTTCGGTTTCCCCAGTAGTTTTTTCTCAAGGAGAAAAAAGTCCCTAAGTTATAGGAGACCTGGTGAGAAGCAGGCTTTTGTTTCATTAAAAGCAAAACAAAAAAGAGTTTTGACTTTATTTCCATTTCCAAAAATACATTCATTTCTCAAAGAAGAACTTAGACTGGTTTCTTAATTTAAATTTTATTTTGATGGCAAAATTTTATTTTGATGGCAAACTCCAGGCTTTTATACATTTAGAATAATTATTATAGTGAAAGTCTTTTGTAGAAGATCTGAGAAAAAAAATCAAAATAAAGTAATATGGACCCCATACCCAAAGATAAAGGTATGAAATGGTACAGCACTACCACTCCAAGTGACTCCACCAGATTTTCCTCTCCGTGGCAAACTGTCTGTTGGTGGGTGAGTAAGGGGATGCTTATCAAGGTGAGCAGCCTGAGGTACCATAAGGAGTGGGGTAAAATGGCAGACCCCAAGCAAGAGCCTCCAAAACCTGGCCACAAATTTACTAGTGCCCTCACTCTGCGCATCTTCTGCTGGTGCAGCTTTAGAAAAGAGACTCGCCAGCAGCGTGAGGCATGAAGGGCTGACGTCTCATACGCCCCGTCATCACTGGGACATTGTTTTAGCAAATATCTTTTGATATGAGGGACCACTATTGTTTTGCAATTGTCTCTACTAGTTTAGTAGCTCTGAGATCAGGATGCAAGCTGAACCATCACTTCTTTTTCTTCACAGCTGGAGAAACTTGGGTGACTTACCCAGAGGCAGAAAAAGAGCAAATGGAAGCGATGGGTAGATAGCGATAGCATATCTTTTATTTGTGTGTGTATGTAGAGGGGGTGGGGAGGAATTGGTCAAAGTTGCCTTTCAACATGTTGCGATCCCCCAGCCAGGCTTGCACAGCTCTCATCAAAGCCCACAGCTCCGTATGTTACCACAAATTTGGGGGTTCCAAGCCAGGCATGACCGTGAAGTTCCATGGGGTGGAAAGTGGTTATCCCTAACCCTCATCTCACCTGCTGGCATGGTCTGCATGTGGGGTTTTCTGTTCACGCTGGGTGGCCGTAGGATGACAAGCCTGGACACATCAGCTCCGTGATTTTTTAGGGTGGAATTTTGACATTCCTGGAGTTCAAATTTGCTCATTTGTATTTCTTTTAGCCAATTAATGCTGGCTCCAGGCAGGGTTTGGGGTTTTTCTTCCCCCTTTTTTTTTTTTTTTGGTTTTTTTTTTTTTTTTTTTTTTTCTGGTTAATTCAGTGCTTCTACTGGGGGCTTGTAGGCAGGGAATACCACACACACAGGCACGAGCTCCTCCTCATGCCCCATGTTGCAGCCACCATTCCTGCAGACAAGGAAGCCGAAACGAAGCTGCCTAGAAAGCCTGTCATCGCGGCTCGCGAACCAGCTGGAAGCTGTCCTGCCGAGCAAGGGGAAGAGCCATCCCTCGAAGAGTGGGAGCCCAGCCCCAGCTCCGACCCATCCTTGCGGGCAAAGCAAAGCCCGCGGGGAGGACCTACAGGCTGTTTTTGGTGTGTGACGGCACTCAGAACCCAAGCCATAACAGCAGCACTTTGAAAACAGAAAAGAAACCAAAGTGTCTAATATTGGGTCAAGCCAACATCTATAAATCAACGTCTGTGAATTTATAAACTGTTCGTAAATTTAAGTGCTTTTTGGAGAGCTGTTTGTTATTATGTCAGGGCTGGGAAGGGGGGTGAGGGAAAGTACTTACATTCACTCACTGTCTCCCGCTCCGGACTTGCTCGTACATTGTTCGAGCGGGGAGAAGGAGCAGAATTCGTCTGGGTGAGGGGAGGCGTTAGGGCGATGCTGCTGTTGTGCCCCAGAAGCATTCGGTGCAAGACAAGCAGCAAGGACGACCCAGATTGAAACCACGTTTGTGCCTTTCAAATTCCCCATCTGTCCTTTGGCTGTTTTAGCCCTCCACCAGCTAACGCAGCTTTAAAACAGCCAGAGAGACTTGCAGCAGGAGGGCCTCAGCTGCTACCTCCCTCTCCTCCCCCCCAGTGCCTCCAGAAGGGAGCAGAGGCACAAAATTATCTCAGCAGCTCTGCAGACCTCTTCCCCCACGCTGTGAGATGTGGGGACAGTCCCCGATGACTCTTCTTGCAGCACGCCTCGCTCCAAAGCACGTTGTAAAGCGACGCGGTCAACGGGAAACGAGATGTCACTGCTGTCGATGGGAACTGGTAAACAGCTTTGTGTTGGGGGTGAAAAAAAGAAAAACCCCTCTACAATCTTGCTCCACCCCCGGCTGAAACTTTTTCTGAGGTTCTGCCGTATTTGGATAACTTTTCCTCCCACCTCTATTCATTTTTGTTCCTTTCACCACCTGCTGTTTCCACAGCCAGGATAGGGCACAAAAGTGTCCTGAGAGCGGTTGTCCCAGCCTGGCAGGAAGCAGGAAGTATTGGAAGGCCTAAGAGGGTGTGAAAAGTTTTGGAGGTTACGTTCACAAAATAAGACATTGTTCTGGTACGGTGCTGCTCATTCAAGTATCTCAACACTTTGCACGCATGAATGAGTTAAGCCTTATAAAACACCTGTAGGGAAATGGTATCCTCCATTTTATAGGTGATGAAATGGAAGTGCTGAGGGAGCTGAGGCCAGATTTCAAACCTGAATGCCTCCCGTTAAGCTTCTAAATCCAAAACAAGGCATTGAAATAAGCGTTCACAGTCTATCAAGTCATGTTGATATGAAGGGAATGGCTGTGTGCTTAGCCAAACCCAGGCTCCCTGTTGAGCAACTTATTTCTGAAAACTTTGGCCTGGGCTTTTATACCAAAGCCCTGCAATCAGTGGAGACAAGCACCGGACACCGAGCAGTTGAATCATACTATACGGGTGTGTGTTTGAATGTTCTCCACACCATGTGCGCCTCTTTAGTGAAATAAAAATCCCCTTGGAAGCCCACCTTGCTTCTGAACCTGGGAATAACCATCTTCCTGGAAGCCCAAAGCTCAAGGATAGGCACAGGAGACATCAGTGTATTTTCTGAAAACCAGGGAAGGTTAATCAAAACACTTTCAGAGCTCTAAAAAATGGTTTTGGCACTGGTTAAGTAGCCCTCGGCAAAGATTTGAGATTAGTTATCTACTTCACTTGAACGTGACTTGAATCGAAGCTCCTCATTTCTGTACTTCATGTCCTGAGTTAACCTCCATGATTTCTGAGATATTCCAAAGCATAACGACTTTTCCTGCTCTTGCATGTTGCAGGAATAACTTGTCATGGCCTGTTTGCCAGGATTTACAATGTTTCATTATGTTATAATGATCGTATGATCTGCTAAAGTTGATTCTTTCATTTCTGTAGTGCATGTTGTCAGCCTCTCACAGAAAATTAGCTCTCTCCATATGAAGGGACTAATCCATTTCAAGGAATTAAACATTTTACTATTGTCATATTTATGGTGACTCTCTTAGCTCTTTTGTGAGGCTGCCAGGCAAGATTGTACTTCATGAATTTCAAATGTGTGGATTAGACACGCTATCCAAACATGCTGCTTGCAGGCTCAGGTAGATGTTGCTCTGTCAGTGGTATATAACATCTGTGGTTCTGGTTTCAAGGTTTTAAACCAAGTCTTTTCCCCATAGGAAGCACCACAAGGACCAGCTCTGATCATTTCGGATCAAAAACAATTGAGGCTTGAAGTGCCGTCAAAAGAGCATTACTTCTGTAGAGGTTTGTGAGGGTCTAGAGGCAGGACATTGTAGGGAAGAGGTATTTCATGAAATGCAATCTGTGCCTACTTTCATCTGCCTGTAATACTCTCACTGCTGAGTCAGTGATCCATTCTATAGAGTAAACGTATCAGTGCTTGCAGCCCTGCATCGGATCACAACTCCCATCCCTGTCACAGGGTACAGGGCACCCTCCCTGGGCAGCATCGTTCATCCTTTCATTGCACTCCTGGGTTATCCAGTGGCTTTGCTTTGGGAAACAGCAAAGGTTGCTCACACAGAAATAATCTCTTCCACTTTCAGAAGCAGTTAGACTTAAAAAGGAGGTGACCCTGAGTGTAGATTGTTTTGTAGGACCTGTCTTTGTAAAGCTCTGATAGGGAAGACAGCAGCTAAGGAGTGCATACACACAATATGCACTCAGAGGTCTTTGATGAAATGATATTGATGGGGACCTACCCAGTGTTCTGGCTTGCCAACGTTAAGTGGAGTCCAGATGAGATGAACGGGGTGGTTTGCTCAACTTGGAGCACACTGCTTGCAGACTCGGGCAGATGCGGCTGCTTTACCAGAGTTGTATCTTCTCTTAACCTGGAAGATGCAAAACGCTATTCTCATTTAAATTAAAAAAAAAAAGGAAAAGGGCAAAATTCTGGCATGGTTATCTGACTCACCTTGCTCTGGAGGCACTTGGGCCATATCTCCATATATTTTAAGATGCAGAAGCAAAACACTGCTTGCACATCGTCTAAGGAAAACCAGCCTGGCAGCAGAGGAAAAGCAGTGCTGCAACCCTGACGGCTGGGATTAGGCCTTCCTGATAGACTCAGAATAGACTTTGCTGCTGACTTAACTAGTAACACATGACAGAGCATGAATTTTCATGGAATAGCTGCTCAGAAAATGAGTAGGAAGTGGTTCAAAGCAAAGTCAGGGAGACAGCTATTTGCAGGGATTGCCTTCTGACAGCATTGTCTAGTGAACCCAGCCAAAGGACTTAACATGAGTGAAAAAAAGCGTCAAAGTCCTGGCTCCAAAGTGCAGTTCTGTGTAGTACCGTTTGCAAGGCACACTTGGTCCCAGCTTCTGCTGGAATAAAAGGTGAGTCAAAGGAAAATGGTGTCCAGAAGTTCAGAGCAACCCAGACAGCCCTAACCACATGACAGGCCCAGAGGGAAGTTTTAAACCACCCACACAACAGCTTGCACAGCTTGCCAAAAAGTCAGATCCTTTGGCTGGGGGAAAAATAGCTTGCATCTGGAGTCTGTGTTTGAAGCCCATGGTAGAGGAAGAAGAGAATGAGGAGGAGGAGTGGGAAATGTGTTCTGCACAGACCAGATTGCAGTTTGATTTGAAGCATAAAAGGAAGGAGTTTATTATTCTGATAGTAATAAGTAATTTCTCCCTATAAGCATAGTACAACCTTCTACGAGTGGCAGATGAGCCAAAAGCAGAATTAGGGCCATTCCTACCATGGTTTCAGTCCAGCCTGCCTTTGTTTATTTTAAAAATAAAACACAGCTCAGTGTTTATTTGAATGGGTAGAGAATAGAAGGAGAAGTTCATCAGCTCCTAATCATGTGGGCTAAAAGTGAATCCTTGGCAGCTGAACCCACTATAAAGGGGCTGGCTGTGAAACAAGCTGGTGTGCTTAGGTTAATGGTCAGGTATCTATGTTTTGGAAAAGCAAAGCTGACCAAATAATAAGGTTTTGACTTTTGAGCTAAGGACCAAAGTGATGCTCATGTTTGTGGCACTAACATAGTGCATGATCCTGAGTAAATCATAACTCTCAAGCTTGTTTTCTTCTATATGGTGACAGTCGAAAGGCAGCGATGCTTGTCTTTGAAAATTCTTGAGGACAAGGTATCCACATTGCTGACTCTAGCTGTAGTTCATCCACAGGGGCTAAATCTGGACTAGAAAATCAAATGGTACCAGGCCTTGCCCTGAGCACCGCGACTTGGTTGTTTGTGCCATTAAATTGTTGGAATTGTCTCTGGCAAACTTTTGGCCCAGACCAAAAGTGCTGTCAGCAATTTCCAGCCATGGTCAGGGAGTTAGCCCAAGCCAGGGACCGCTCCCCAGAGGCATTTTGGATATGATCACTGGTTTGGGGAGACTTAGGGAGTTGAGACTTGGAGAAAAGGTACAGCCACACTGTCCCAGTTGGTCTCAGCGGTGGGGAGCGGGCCCTGGCACTGTTTAGTTATTAGAGCTGATGTAGCCAAAATGTCCCTAGAGTGGTTAGAAAGAGGCAACCTTGGGTTATTTGCTGGTGGGTTGAGCTGTGGGATGCCTGAGGCTGCTAGGTTTGGAGGACATGAGGGGAAGGCTTGGGGCTGTGCTGGCATGGGGAGCTGCAGCAGGAACCTCATCCTGAAAATTGGCCTATGTTGCTTTTTGTGCATGGGTAATGTGACATGTAGGCTGGCACGCACGTGTAGGCTTAGTGGCATAGCCAAAGCCTGTGGGGATGCAAGGCAAAATGTCATTTTTCACCCCTTTCTTGGTACCTGTCCCGTGCTCACATAAGCCAAAACAGAGCTAGGGCTTTGGGCACCAGATGACAGTGCTGCAGGAGGAAGATGCGTGGTGGAGCAGAGGATGAGGCGTTCT
Source organism: Buteo buteo (assembly GCF_964188355.1). NCBI lineage: Eukaryota > Metazoa > Chordata > Aves > Accipitriformes > Accipitridae > Buteo > Buteo buteo. The sequence continues at coordinate 5,584,624 of NC_134187.1, read as the reverse complement.
GCTTGTGGCTTCATCATCAGCTCCCTCTGACCTCAGGCAAATTGCTTAACCTCATTGCTTCCATTTCCCTTGCTGCCACATGGGGATAATAATACCATCACAGGATGGTTGTGAGCATTAATTAGCATATGTAGAGCACTTTGAAGATGAAAAGCTTTTAATGACTGTTGGGGATTATTAAAGCCGTTCACGTTCAGTAAGTGTTATTAAAAAGAAACCAAATCTGAATGCTCTGCACTGAACCTCATCAGATCCTGGGGCTTGAATACTGGTGGAAGGACGCCTATACCACACTATGTAATTCCTCAGTAAATTGCCCAGGGGCTGAATTTATCACTGGAAACCACAATCCTGAGAGCTAGCCAGAAGAACTGAGCGTCGTCTACTGTGACTCACTCCACCTTCCCAAAGGGGAAAAAAGGCAGTGGCATGGTTGTAATTGGGTTCAGTTTCAATCTGAGTGGTACATGCTTTCTAACCCTCCTGAATTCATTGAGTAGATTGGGGATTATCTGGGGGTTGTCTAAAGTAGGAGCATCTGCTCCTTTTGGAGACAACCAGGACACGCTCGGATGCTACTGGACCAAGGTGTAGGAACTGGTTCAGGGTTGTGCGGACGAGGATGTGTACTGTGGGCAAGTTTCTCAGAGTTGTCTAGCATGAGTGAGAGCCTGTGAGAAGCCAAGGAAAAAACAGGCAGAGGGATTTCATACAAATATGTGGTAAAATACTGAAACACAGACAAACATATGTTAATCGAATGGGCAAGAAGAAAAAAAAATAATCAGTTCAATCTTCCTACACTTGCCTTTACAGATGAAATGGAATATCTGAAAGGCTGTCTTTTGCTTTTGATCTCTTGCTTTTACTTGGAAATACTGCTGTGCATGAGGAGTGATGCTTGTGTTATAAAGGCTGGTACTGGAGAACGTGCAGGTCTGAGCACTATGGATTTGCAGTGTGATTACAATTCATAACTCATCTCTGCCTCAGTTTCCTCCTCTGCCTAATGAATTTGCAACATACCAGGCATGCGCTGGCCTTGACTTTTGGTGTGTCCAAGTGCTTCTGTGCAGCTTGTGGGTGATGCCAAGAATAGCTTCTCTCTTCTACATGCTTAATTACTAAGGACAAGATGTTGAAATCCCATAGCGACTCAAAGTAGCACCAGGATTTAATTCCACTAAGATTTTAGCCAGCAGCTTTCCTTGCAGGATATCAGTGAGAAGAATTTGCTGACAATTTGGCTGATTGGTTGTTATGGGTTTTCTGAATTTCAGGTGCAACCGAATTATTATTATTATAATTATTATTATTATTATTGCTTTGGTTATGAGAGCACCTTCCTAAGTCTCTTAACTAACAAACCCATTTTGTTTATCACAAAAAAGAGACATAGCAGTGCTTGCATGTGGAATTCACAGACCTATTTCATTAAATCATTTCATTTTATGCAGTTGTATTAATTTCCCTTTATAGCTAATAGTAATAAATAATTGTAATCATTGCAATTATTTTTTTCATGTGCCCTGTTTTTCACACTGTATCTCCTGGCTTTTCATACGGCTCTATGAGCCAAGAGACATTGGCACTAACGTCCATATCACAGGGATGTTAACGCACAGAACAGAGCTCATCACCAGTACCCAACCTGGGAGTAACATCGATACACGAGTAAGCTCCAGTGCTTCAATTTGCTATAAAACAAATTAAACATATTCTGTGCTGCTCCAGGGTTCACAAACGTATAAAGCAGGGGAGTGCCCTACTCCATTTTGTTACACATGAAGAATACTACCAAATACCCTAGCACAAACTGCCACTTGGAAAACCACACTGCAGTTTAATCAGCAATTCAAGTTTTCACAAGGCGGCACTGCTGCCGAAGTAGCAGATGTACAAACATCCCTCAAACTGAAAATTGTCCCAGAAATTTGCCCTTAGTCAAGAAAAGACCTGACCAGCTTTAATAATGTCAGAAGAGTGGACAGGAGACATCCTAGAGGGAAACCTGAAAACCAGGTGCTTTTTTCAGCTTTAAAATGAAAATGGGACACGGTCACTGTTGTGCTAGTGTGTGGAATGACAGTATGGCCCTTTGGAAGGGCTTTTTCAATGTCTGTGGACAAACGTAGATGTATTTTAATGGACAGCTCTTTTAAGTTCAGTTTGGTTCTGCAAGTGGCTTGCTGTCCTTGGCCCAGATTAATCCAATCCCTCTGTAACAGCCCATTTTTCCCACTTAAGACTCACATTGCCCCTTGAAATTATGTATTTTTCTTCACTGATGATGCAGGAAACCTTGGGGTTATACCTCCAACGTAGATATCACAGTTAAATGCCAACTGTCTTGTGGGATCCTACTGAAGCCAGTAGCTTCACATTTGTAGGAAATGGATTTAAGATCTGTTGAACCATCATCAAGGGCTTCCTTCCCCCATCCTTGGTTCTCGAAATGGTGGGAACTACCCCACTTCTTAAACAAGATAGTGTCAAACTGCCCTTTCAAGTCTGTCCGTGCCATGCCTGGACTCCTGAGACACAGCTCCCGCTGGACATTTAATCTCATGGAAAGATTATTCTCAGTCGTGGGGACACTGGAGGATCAAGGCTCCATTGCTAGCTGCTCACATCTGCCTTCACAATGGGGCAAGGATGACAACTCTCAGCTGACTGTGAGTACAGCCCTTTGGAAAATCTGGTGGTGTGGATGGTCCCTCTCCCTGTGCATCCGTGCTGCTTTTCTGAGTCCTCAGATGGGTGTGAAGGAGGACAGGACTCAGGCTGCAGCTCTCAACAAAAGTTGGGCTGCTACTTCTCCTTCTGCAGTCACCCCAAGGCCACACAATATCTGAAGCCCCCCTCTTCTTTTTTGGCAGCAACCAAGGGACTTTCTGCCACTTTCAAAGACTATGACATAGAGTCTGTGGGAGCTCAACTGTCTCCTTTTCTTTTTTTCATCCTTTCTGTATTTTTTTTCCCTCTCCCATCCCACCTGAGGGTGACTTCTGAAAGGTTCCTCCCTCTGAATCTTAGTGCTTGCCCATACATTACACTGCGGGCTGCTATTTTCAGCGGTTGAGTTGCAGAGTGGGAAAAAGCTGCCAGAGAAAATAGAGGTAGACTGGTGTTAAAATGAAGGGGCTTGATTCTGAACTCATGCTGGCTTTACACTGCTGTAATGCAACTTACTTGAATGGAGTTTTTTTCCTGATGCATAATGATGTCAGTGAGAAGAGAAACCTAACGGACTCTAATTTAATCCCAGGCTTTGGCAAGAACCTTCATCTCCCTTTAATGAGCGGAGGTCCTTTTCATTAGACTCCCAAATACCCTGGTGATGGGTGCCAGTATAAAACCCTAGATAGGCAGACGTTTATGTAATGGCAGCAAGCAGTATGCTTTAGAGAAATGGAAAAGGCATTTTAATCGTGGTATTAGGTTAGATTCCACAAGACAGTATGGAAGGCATCAAGAAGCGAATGCCATAACAATCTGGAGTGTGTTACCACTGCATTGATCTAATATTGTGATGTAGTAATAGTAATTTCAGGGATATCTTGCAAAAATGCACTCTGAGTTACAATGGAAAAAAATAGGGGGGAGGAGGGAGGGAAGAAAGGAAAAGTTAAAGTCTGCTCAGCTTCTAACATGGGAGCAGTTTTGTATTCATGACTCCTAGCTCGAATCTCTGCTGCTAACCAAGAGCAATGCCCAAGGTTTCCTTGGAGAAGGCAGGGCTGTAGAAAAGAAGAGCTGAGTTGGCCTCTCTACTTACTCATTTGTACACAAATCCTTTGAGTGTCCATTATCAAGGCATCTCTGGGCCCTGTGGCCCATTTAAAAACAAACATATGGATGTTACCCACAGAGCAGTGGAGAAAATTGGCTTGGGCAGAGACAGACAAAGCCAACAGAAAGCCCCCCCTCCTGATTCATTTCTGAGCAGCAGGAGATTTGGTGATTGTAGAGGGGTTAATGAAAGACACTGTCCGCACTCGGCTCTTATCTTGGGAGCGTATTGGCAGTAAGTCTGTTCCAGCCACCACTGGTCTACATAGAGGTAGAAACATTTCACCAACACCAGGCTTGATATTGCCAACAGACCTTTCAAAAATGCCTGGCTGTGTACTTTGGAAGGGTTGTTCCCAGACATGATGCCTGTATCCATAATAAACCTCATGTCCAAATGCATTATTATTATTATTGCTCTGGAGAGCCAGTACCATGCACCATGTTGCCTTCACGGGCAGCCTGAAGGCAACTTGAGTTTTGCTTGCACATTGATCCCATTTGCCTGACGTGTCATTTGGGGGAAAACTGTTCCTAAGTCTGCCTGATACCATCATTGCAAGGGCAGCTGGGAGAAATGCAGCTTGCACAAAGATTGGGAAACACATTCACGTGGCTCTACGGGTTTCCTAAAGCTGGCCATGAAGATGCCCTGCAAGAATGGAGTATCCGTGGCAGGGTAACATGGCCTTGGGACATCCCTTGAACTGCTCTAATGCAGACATACCTGATGAGATCAAAGAGATCGTAGAAGACGAGGCTGCTGTTGAAGCAGGCAGTGTGTGTTGCTGTAAGATTATAGGAGCATCACTTGGATTCGCAGCTCAAGTAGGTACAGCCTGGTGAAGTCTTTCATGCTGGTAGGATCCCTGGACTGATTCTCCTGCTCTTTGCCCACTGATGTTGCCCAGCATGGTCACAAAGCATTTTCATTTTGGTCTAGGGGGGCTAATAGGATGTTAGGTACGCACGCTGAATTATTCACACCCTTTATAATATCAGAGCCTACATGATCCAGAGTGGGAAATGAAGGGCCTTGCACTTGCCATTAACTTCACAACATCTGTATTCTTTTCTGAAGTGGTTTATTTTTAATATTTGTCATACTTTTATGTCCAAGCAGGCCAAGCAGAGTGGCTGAGTTAAGGTTTTTCGGAAGGTGGGGTTCTTTCATTTCCATTCAACTGCCACGGAAGAAATAGTCATGCAGCCATTAGTGAAAAGCAGAGGTGTTGTTTAAGAGAGCAGAACGACTGTATAATTGTTTAGGGAAAGAAATAGGAGTTAGGAACATAGAGGAGAAAGGAATGAAAGGACAGTCTGTCAGGCAGAGAGTTTGGCTTCTAAAAAGTTACTTAAAAGTAAAGTTAAGCTCTGGCTAAAAATGCTAGATAAAAAATTGATTTCTGATCATCCCTGAAGATCAAGGCTCATCTTTGGTTCCGTTTCTTATTTTGGCCACTCTGATTTTAGATGTGAGCATTCACTCAGTGAAAAACTGTTGGCTATTAAAACAGCCTTCCCCTGAGCTGAGCTGTACAGAAAAAGCTGCAGCAAATTCGATCATACAGGTAGTATGCACAGTAAAATGTACAAAAGATGGTAGATATAATTTTAAATCACATGTTTAGAAAACATAAAAATGGTGAAAATGAGGACAATGCCTTTTTTTCCGCTTAATTTTAAATCATCCAAAAGAGCGTGTTTGAAATAGCTTAAAAGATATGAAGTCTCAGTCTGTCTCTGCGCCTCGCAGGATGCTGCGAGCTCTGAAGCGATGTTGCCACCTTGTGGAACAGGAATCAACTCTGTTCATTTAGGAGGGGGGAAAAAAAAATTACCTTTCAGTCCTTGTACTTTGTGCCAAATTAGGATGAAAAGTCCTGTGCGTTGGGAGGGAGGGGGCCCTTTCCAGTACCAGCCGATGGGCTGTGGACATGCTGGCAAGGAGCCGTAACCAGAGCATGCGTTCCTCCACTGTTCATTCTCAAAATTAAGTATATCATCTTTGATTTCCTTTTTATTTCCCATCCCCTGCACCCATTGTATTTTTCTCTTTTCCTTTCTTTCTCAGGGACTGGTCATCTGCCCATTATCTTGCAAGTAAACCCCATCATTTTCATAAAAGGCTATGGATTATCATCCTGTAAAAAGCAAAAAGGAAGATCCCCTAGCTTTTATGCGCTGTAGTCCTGCAGTCCTTGCACAAGCAAAGCTCCCATTGACTTAGGGCAGACTTTTGTCTGGTTTCTGAAGCCACACTTATCCGTGAGATTCATAAAAGAAACCTTCAAAACCTGTGGGTACGTGCCCAGCTTGTGTGGGCCAACGTTTTGGAGAACACACATTACTTTTATGCTCAGGAAATCAAAACTGGGCACAGGGAAACGATCACTTTAGCTTTCAAAAAGAGTGAGTGCCTGACCTGGAATTTGCAGTATTTAATTTCAGCTTGGAACTACATGACGGAGAGATTTGCCTGCGTTCAGCAGGAGGATGCAAACCAGTATCACCAGGCATGGCTGCCGCGTCGTGCACGTTCTCACTGGCCAAATGGCAAAATCCGGACTCCTGACATATTTGCCCTCTTTCTTTTTCTTAATAGTATCCAGGGCTAACCTGCACAGTGGGGAATTTAAGGGAGGTGCTCAGAAAAGGTTCATGGCATGGAGGGATTATCCTACCTTTTTCTGGCAAGTTTTAGCTTTCCTGAGCAACTCCATCTCCCCAGGACAAAGGGGCATTAGTTTTTGTATCAACCAGGGGACCCTAAACACTGGTCAATTATTATTAACAGGAATTCTCAAAGAATTTTTTTTTAATAACAAGAATTTTTCTCTGACAAAATGGGAGTTTTCATTTAAAACCTGTATTAATTAAAAAATGGGAGTTTGGGGTTTCAACGTATGCCCAAATGCTAGGATTTTCCTGCATGTCATTTTTTCTTTTTTTCTTCTATTTTCTCCTGTCCTTGCTACTTTTTGCAGTGGTGAATCAAAGTAAAATAAAACACAAAATAAAATAAAATAAAACAATATAAAATAAAACAATATAAAATAAAATAAAACAATATAAAATAAAATAAAATAAAATAAAATAATTAAACCCCCAAACTTAACAAGTTAAGAAGAGGGATACCAGAGTGTAGAGAGGAGAGAGGAAAAAAAGGAAACTTCAAAAAAAGCATGTAAAGCTTTAACTCTTCCCTTAAAATAAAAAGAAAAAATTATTCAAGGCTTTTTTTTTTTTTTTTTAAAATGAAAACTCTTCACTGTTCCTGTTTCTGGTCAGCACTATTTATAAGCGATCGCCGCTGAATCGTTCAGCCTCTGGCAACGTCGGCATCCGACCAGCGGTGGGTAAACAGCAACTCCCGTCGTACAATGTGAATAACAAACTTCCATTTACAAAATATGTTTACCCCACTATGTGCTTGGGCATGAATGCTACCTTCTTTTTTGTCTCCAGGTCTGTATTTCCCTCCGAAGAGTCCTGGAGAGCCCTACGAGCTCCAGCACTTCCCAGCGTACGTGCACGCACACACACATACAGAAACGCGCACGGCTTCGGTGCGGAGCCTCCCACCTCCCCGCCGGGACATGGTTTAGCAACTTATAAAACCAAACCCACCCCAAGGAAGAAGGTCTGGGCAGCGTGGCATTCCTGCTTCATGCTGCCCACAGCTCTGAGGCTTTGGCATCAAAGGAAGAAAGGGAAAACCGGTGTTTCAGGTTTATTTAAAAAAAAACCAAATCCTAAACTCTTGAACACCGAGGTTTGGGCCACCCCAGCAAGTTAAAGGCACTGGAGGATCCTGAGCCAGCTGATAAAAATGCAATGCTCTGATAAGCTCCTCTTTGGTGGCATCAGGGGACGTTGGGTCCCAAAACCGGAGGTTTTCTGCCTGTGCCCACCCCACCTAACCCAGCACAGCCCCAAAATCCTCATTCCCACCTGACGCGCTGCCAAACCTCTGGGGTATTCCCATCCTAGCAAGCAAATAGGATGGAAGCCCCAAATTCCCCCCCCCCCCCATATACTTGCCTACCTTGAATCACCTTGAAATGCCATGGATGTTTCCAACAGGATGGAAGCCAGGCTCCTGCCCACACCAGTTCAGCATTGGGATAAACACATCCCTTGAATAGAGTCAGATTTATCCAGAAAGGGAAACGAAAGCAAGAACATTCACCTTCAATGCTATATGATTTTTATGCGTCCCTCTCTTTTAGATCATAGGGAAACAAATTTATCTCCAGAGTCTCCCTTGAAAGAGATGGATTCACAGAAAGTTTGACCTGGAGCGTAGTTTAATAGTAATGATAATTTCTTGTAAGGTCTTATTTTACCTGGAACCAGGTCAATGCCTATAAAAACTCTATAATGAATTGACAAAATAATTCCTGGATTTTTTTTTTTTTTTCTGCTGTTTTTCTTGTACAAGGGCAATTTTTGTTTGCAAAGGCAGATGCAACTCCTGGTAACTCAAGTACTGAAGCAATGAAGCGCACAGTAGACAGTTTCATGGTCAGTGACATACTTTTATTTTAAAACCATGCTGGAGAGCTAAGAAAAATACATGGACAAAGTTTGCAGATCAGTGTAAAAACAGCTTGTGGGCAGCTAAGCGAGCCTGAAAGGCGAACTTGTGCCTTGAGCCATTTACTCTCCAGCAGGTGTAAGAGGGTGCAAAGGGGTGTCCAGTTTTACCACCCCAAGTCTGTGGTGCTGCTGGGAGCTGCATTCAGCTCCCCCCACCACTGTGTGAGTGCTAATGACCTGGGGTTTGAACAGTGATTTCTGCGTTTTTTTGAGTTTTCCCTTTCTCCCTTCCATCCCAGCCCCATCCTTCCTCTGAAAACATGACAACCCCTTTCTGACCAAATGATGGAAAACACAGGAGTTTGGACTATCGGATTTTTCCTTTGGACCAGTGAAGTGTAAGGAAGAAAAAACCACCACCTACTACTAAACGAGGAAAATTTCAATCATCAAAATGAAATAAAACAGAAGCTGGGCAAAGCTGTTTTTAATGAAGACCATTACAGGGAGAGGTGGCGTTTTCCTTCCCTCTGTGTGTGTGTGCACATCAAACCCTTTTCTATCCGGTCACAATCAGGGAGCTGAAAAATCTGTCTTTAATTGCAGATGTTGTAAAAATAATCACATAGGAGACTAAACCAGCATTAAAAATGTGGATTCTTGACTTGTTGCCTTGGCGTGGAACATCTTTCTATTGAACTGCTTATAAAGCAGTAAACTATGAGTCAAAATGTCTTCAAGAAGATGTCTTTTCTTGTTATGGTTATTTTACTTCAGAGGGTGTTTCCTGGCTTCGCCAGAAAAAGGAGATGGTGGGGAATGTTTGCTCTGTCTTAAAAGACAGCTTTGTTTTTAATTATCCTTGCTGCAGAATACAGTGAGATCTTTCTGCTTCCATTTTTTTTAGCTCAGATAAAATTCTCAGCATTTCAGCATTTTTTTTTCTTCTCTGCAGCTTTTTCCCATTTGAACTGTTATTTATTACTTCTTTACTACCTTTCACGCAGTTAAATGAAAATCTCGATGCTTAATGGTGAAAAAACCCCAAAGGAATTTAATTTTATTTTAAGGGTAACGTCGCCCTCATGAACAATCTACCTCCAAACAATGAGAAATTGTTTCTCCGATCCCACCTACCCTCCTCCTCCTTCCTTGACTCTTCTGTTGAGTTTCGATCCCGCTAGGGGAAAAGGGGTATTTTGTTAGTTTGAAATCAGATTGCTGTTGCCTTTTTAGTACCTTTATAAATCCAGGAACATTAGCTGAAATGAAGTCTAGTGCAAAATGTTTCCTTTCTATGGGACCTAACACATTGAAGGATGCCAGTAGGTGGTCACTGTTCATAGACTTTAAAATGCAGATTAAGCCCAGCTGAACTGTGCCAAACCTTTTTCAACCCTGTTGAAGTCCAAAATAAATTCACACCTCCTCATTTCTGTCCTATTAATCAATCAATTCAAGAAACTGCAGTCTGTGGTGGGTATCAGTCAGAGACTTGTCTGTTCACTTGGGCTGATGCACAGAATAAATGTTTTCATATATTTTAAAATTAATTTTATTTCCTGTGTCTATATTTTTAATTTTGTTTTCTTTTGCAAGAATGCAACTGTGACTACCTGTTGTCAGGAAGACCATAAATTTCAAAGTTAAAATAACATTATATTCCAGTATTTGTTTTTCAGGGGAAAAAATCAAAATAGCAATCTAAAAAAAATAAAGAGGAAACTGTGAACCCTGCTTAGTATAAATGTACAATAATAAGATTTATTTTTACTTTGGCTGTTTGAAACTTCTCTAAGTTTATGCCAACAAACATAGCTAGAGTCCTAGAATGATCATAATCCATCCCCACCAAGTACAAAGAAGGGTTTCTCTTTTATGGAGACTTGACTTTCCAATGTTAAATTGTTACGTGGGGCAAGGGCAGCATTAGCTAATATTAATGACCTCTAATTCTTTGCACTTTTAATATTCAGGTTTCCAACAGCTTTGCAAAGAGCAATTAGATAAGCATCCCAGGACCCCCATGGAAAAGGGAAGAAATGTTCTCTCCATTTTGTACCCTGAAACTAAGGCACAGAGAAATTTAAGCGAAATCTAATGTTAAGGGAGTGGCAAAACAAGGAACAAGATTCAGATGGCTTCTAGTTTTAACCACATGACAAAATTCCTTCTCCATAAAATAATAATAATAACTGCCTTCATACCTAGGAGTCCAGGCAGGATGGCAAAGGAGCTCCTCCTAACCTGGTACCGTCCCTTGGCATTTCCTTGTTTGCCAAAGTAAGAGGGGTCCATCGAGAAAAGGTCAGCATTGCTATTTTGTGCCTGTCAGACATCAGTCTCCTGTGCCTCAAAGGTAGCAAAATTCATCACCACTCATCTCCCTCGAAAAGAAAATGCAGATGAAACAACTAAATCTGTATCAGTCCATTCAAGATGTTGCCAAACTTAGATATATACAATTGTGTAATCATCCTTCTGCTTTTTTGTCATTTCTTTTCCTAAGAATTCCTAATACGCATTTTATCCGACATGACTCAGATGTCATTCTTGGGTGGTAAAAGTTAATTTATACTCTGTTATGGGATATAACTCGGATAATATTTTTCTATATGTGCCCAATCTTTATTTATTGACATTGCATTTCATTTGTCACTTTATTATCTGGTCACTCTCTTTCATGAATACATTTCAGTTTTGGTGACCTTGGATAAAACATTACTTGGTCACGTCAAGCCTTTCCAAGATCATCTGCAAATAAGTTGAACAGCACAAGTCTTAACTCATCTCTCAGTTGGTATCATTATTAAAACCAGCCATTTATTTCAGTCCTTAGCTTGTTTCCAACCTTTCAACCATTAATCCATGTCAAGATACTTCCTCTTACACTATGAAAGGTTAATTTCTCAAAAATACTGTGCTGTGGGATTTCGTTGACAGCTTTTGAAAAATCCAAGTAGTCCGATGGGATTCCCATACACTACATCCCTTTTTACTCCTTCAAAGGTTTCTGATGTATTTGTGACTCGTGACTTTTAAGAAATGCGATGCTGTCTTCCTTATATCAGATCTGTCTCTGTCTACTAATTCTACTATTTAATACAATGTCTACCAATGTGCATTAAAGAGAACTTCAAATATTATCTGGAATTCTCAAGATGATGTCTGGAGCTTTAAAGAAAAAGGTGACTTTATAGTTGTTGTCGTCTTCTCATCTAGTACAGCGTCCTATATAAGTGATAGGTCCCATACTACAATTAGTAGGTGTGCTGTTTTCTGAATTTCTTCAGAACTCATGAGTGAATGACATCTGATCTTGGCCATTTCTTACTGTTAAATTTTATTGGCTTGTTCTAAGGTTTCTGCTAATAACACTTCATCTTGACACAGTTCTTGAGCCTAATCCACCACAGAGGAAAGTTTTGTTGCAAGAACATCTCACCGCTTCTCAGAAAAAATTTATCTAGCTTTTCTGCTGTGGTCTTATGTTGCCTAAGAACTGGCTTTTCTTTGAATCAACTGTTACTTCTTTGGACTCTCTGACAGGCTGGTTTTCAAAGAAAAGTATTTGAAACATTTTTATTAAGGTGGTTTTTAATGGTTTTAGCATGGGGTTCCTCAAAATATTTCTTGACCTGCTTTATTAATGTTTCATATTTAATCTAACAGAGTATGCTCTTCTCTTTTTCCTTCCTTTATAAAAAACTTCTGATCTTTTAAAAGGGGATAAAATCAGGGGAAATTTTAAGGAGAATTTTAGTTGATCAATATCATAAATCATCATAGTATCTTGTCTTTAAAAGTCTCCATGGCAACTGCAGTCATTTGATCCTTTTAGCTGTGCCTTTCTATTTCTTAAAAAACCCTGACCTCCTTATTTTCAAGTGGTTCCATTCTTAAAGTTAAATATTATACTGGTAGGTACCTTTTTCCTTGCTTTTTTGCATTATGGATACTGTGTCCTGCTGAGACTCAAACAAACCTGTTCAGTCCTTCCTGTTAGCCCCACTGTTTTGTAGCAGTTCTCCAGAAATTTTTTAAATGCAACATTATCCATCATTCTTCAGGACAGAAAGGAAATGCTCATAATAGAGATGATTATTAGAAGTCTCTCTGAAAAAAAAAAGGCAAATTTTTTCAGAGGAAATTAATTGATTGAAAAATACTCTTTTTTTTCTTTCTTTGGAGAAGAATGAGAAAAAAGAAAAGGTAAAATATTCAAGTATGAAAACCCTCTCTTATTCTTCTCAGTTGAAATGAAAGACAGCTTTCCCATTCCCTAGCACATGAATAGAATAAGATTTTATAATAGGATCATTTACTTTGCCTTTGAAAACCTAATTATGAAGGCTTGAATTATGTCCTAAAGCCACCAAAATCAGTGCCACTTAGGTCTCCTGAAGCATGTAAGGAATTTGGGATGTTAGGACCACTCACGTAGTTCAGAAATGACAAAGCACAGCCTTCCATAAGACATTTTTATAAATATGCAGTAGCTTAGCAAAATCCCAACTCCTTTTAAAGTTCTAGAAGAATATGTAAGTTGCTAATTAAGAATCCCCAGAAGCAGCAATTAATTGTTTAACAGGGCTTGATCTGGCTGAAATAAGTTATTTACCACAGTGTCTTTTAGCTACCCTTTGCACGTGACTGCAAAAGGTTTAGCCTTGTGACCTAATTGCCGCAGCAAGAGCTGAGCTTGGTGAAGCATGTTGAAGAATCACACTTACCAGCTCCATTTGACCCCATGGGAGAAAACTTCTCCTGGAAACGTGAGCTTACATTGTTCATAAGTCTTCCCCCTTCAAATGTAAAGCTGCGTGGGCACAACACAGCAGCCAGGCATAAAGGAAATTACGTGACACAAAGCGAGCATGCAAAAGAAGTAACCTCCAGAAAATATAGCCTTGGGAGGTGGAGAACTATCTAGCTGAAGGTGCCAGCTAACACACTACTTACAGAGTTGGGACCTTCCTCACCTTGTGCTTGTAGACCTACAGCACAAACATTGCACTGTGGGTGCTCAGTGCCTCCTTCCTCATCATTCATCATGAAAAGTCTGTCCATACCACACGTTCACCTGTACATTATAAAGCCACTGGAGGCAGCCAGTTGCAAATACAAAACCTGTAATGCGATCTGATGGGTGAGAATTGAAGGGCTGCTGCTTTTTTGACTATACTGTTAATGGAAGAGGCTGTTAAAATGTGGGATTAACAAGGTGGGAGCTGTGCATTGCAGGACATTGGTGTCCAACTTGTGACAAATCTAGGACGATATGTGGAAACCTTTGTGGAAAAGGAATGACTAGTCATGGGTGACATATGTGGCTGCAACATGGCTCTGATGTCCTCAGCTGCCTGGGCACAGAGGTGCCTATAAATCTACAGTGGTCTTCAAGGAACCAGGGCCGACTCCTTGACCAGATATCTGTGCTTGGCTCAAGCCTAGACTAAGAAATCTGCCAAGTCTTCATCGACATCTTTCATATCATGTCATGTGAGCAGATGCAAGCTCAGGTGGAGAAGATGGAAATTTGGACAGGAAAAGTGAAGGGGAGATAACCAAGTACCAAAAAGTGAACTGCTGGGTCAGGAGGGGGTTTAGCAGTGAGATGCCTTAAGGACTAGTCAACATTTCCTAATGGCCTGTATACAGATGGAAGGAGAATGCCACAGCTGGTCACTGATAGAAACTAGAGGAAAATTGGCAGTGTGGAAGCAGATACGAACCAAAAACCAGCAGAAAGTAGGTGACAGTACACAATGCAAGATCACCTGCTAACATGAGCAATGCTGGAAGCTGCAGACTTTCCCTGGAGCAGGGAGGAGGAAGGAAGACCAACACTGTTAGCATTCATGGGGTGACTGAGGACCAGCAATTACAACACCTCTCTGTTGTAGCAAAGAGGGGAGATGTGATCTAAGAATGTATTTTGAAACTGCTGCCAGGAGCAGGTAAGGAAATATGAAGTTCACTGAATTATAAACGTGCTGCTGGGCTTCAGCTGGAACAGTGTACTGCTCTGCTCACATATGGAAGGAAATAAGGTCTTTGTTTTATAATCTGTGCTCCTGTACTTGGGGGGTCCCTTTGGCTGCGCAGTGCTGAAGGTGAGGGTGAAACCAACGGGTTGGCTTCCAAAGCCACTCTTGCATGCCAGGATCGTAAACCTTCACATCTGAAATTCGGTCGCAAAGGACCAAACCTGCTGCTGTTAGTCGCCGCAGAGAGCCGTCGACTTCCTTATGCATTCAATATCTGTTAACAAAGTGTCTGACCTGTGGTTTCACTGCAAAATTGTTTGAGTTGTATGTTGAAATGGTCAGGCAAAAAAATAAGGAAAGAAACTGAAAGGTTATTTGGGGGCAATAGTCCCAGCAACCCAGTGTTTTCCTACTCAGTGGTAATCATGAATATCAGCTTATTTTGTGGATTTGTGTGAGGAAAATGTAGTTGTTGCAGTGTGTTATCAGCAAGAGCTGCTTCAGACATGCTTGTGGTTGGGCTAGGGGACCGATGCTAATAATTCAAGTTATCCCTATTTAAGCTTTAAAAGGCTTCTATTGTGGTGAAATTGAAAGCTTCAGGAAATGTTTGCACAAACTCAGCAAGAAGGGAAGTTATCACTAGTTTCAACTCTCTGTATAGCTCACATGCTAAAAATAACTAATGCTTGCAGATATATGGGTCTCTTATTCAAGGACACTTATCTGTAACACAATTCTTATCCTACTGCCAACCAAGGGAACTTTGTCACTGATTTGAGTGGTAGAATAATCTAAACTGTCCAAATAATTTACTAAAAACATAAAGCCTGTGGGGTCTCATCTGCTGGTTATTTATGTCTATTGGTACCGAATTGCCATCATCCCTCATTACCTTAAGTGGTAGCTTACAGCCCTAGGTGCATTTTTTTTAAAATCACACCTATAAAGAAGGGCAGTGCTATTATACCCATTTTTCAGGTGGAATATGAAACTGAGAGAGTCAAAGCTATATTAGGAACCTCAAAGCTAAATTAGGAACCTCATGCTGGTTGGAGAGAAGAGGAATATAAACAAACAAACAAAAAACCTCCTTGTGCAAGTCCTTGTGGAAATTTCCTACAAAACAGAGCAGCAATGAATCAAGCATAGTCCTCCATCTTTGAGAGCTGTGATCCCTAAATCCCCTGGTGCAGGGTCTCAGCCCGTGTGAATTGTTCAATCTGTGGCCAATTAGACTTGAATCTGTATTATCAGGCTCCACGTGACCCCGATACTTCTTCTTGTGAGAGAACAAAGCAATGACAAAGACAGCGATAACCACCCATGTGTCACGAAGAGCTTGGAGGGAGCAATTCAGGTTTTGTGAAGTAAATTGAGCACCTGAATATTAGAAACATTTATGGTCCCTTATTGTAAGGCAATCTCCCTACCTTTAGCTTACTCCTCTTTGGAACCACATGAAAGATGCTAAAGTGAGACCACAAAGAGCTAAACCCCACAGTTGGTCAAAGAAAAGGGACAGAGCAAACAAGACCTTTGTGCAGGACCTCAGTCTGGCAAGTCCCTTTTTACACAAGGATCCCTGCATCCCGTCGAACCATTTTCACTGTGTAAAGACTTTGATTGGCCTGGTGGAAAAAGGTCCTGGCCTGGTTTGAGGAATTATGAGCCCACCCAACAACTAGACTCTCAGCCTTTGGCTTTAAAATAAGATTTTTTTTCTCTATGGAAAAACACATATGTAAGTTTTATGTAGCTATAACTATGTATCTTGATACTGCACACAATCTTAAAATGGAATTGTATCTTGTCCACAAAATTTGTCAGAATGGATTACAAATGGGCCTTACAATTTGTTGAATGTTAAGGGGTTTTGAAGCAATTATGTAGTCCCCATGGGTTTAGTTATTATTATATTCTGCAAAACGTTTCCAAAGTAAGTGGCATCTTTTGGGGATGCTAGAGGACTGCAAGATGCCTGGACTCAAATCACCCCTCTAGCCCCGGGACTGGCCCAAGGCTTTTCAACTCTGGGATGAGAAGGGGGAATGTCTCAATGTAAATCTGTTCTGCTGTTTCCTTGTGGGTCTGGACACATTCATGGTGGACAAATCAGCTGATTTGCAGCTGCTGTATCCCTTAGTTGTGATCATCTCATCCACTTGAGCATATTCCTCCATTGCACCATGATCACTGAACTTCTGAACAATCTGCCAGATCTGATATTCCAGATAAAAATTTCAGTAAATTGAACAGTTTTTCACTGGCATGTAAAGCAGTAAGAAGACACCTGATGTTCATTATCTTTTATCACTACCAGTCTTGTCTGGACATAAAAAGCTCTATAAACAATGGTCAGTCTGTGGATTGTCTTAGCTAATGTATCATCATTACTTCAGCCCTAGTCCTCTACCATCAGTGATAAGTAGGTCTCCAGGAAGAAACAAAATACAGTGCCAGAAATTAAAACAAAAGATTTTGAAAGCCAAAGCAATTTGAGGATCAATCTTTAAAAAAAAAATACTGGAAAGAGGAGACAGCTGTAGGGCTCAGCTGGTCACACCTGAATCTCATGAAAGAGATGATGGAAGAGGATACTGGTCAACTAAAGAATACTTACTAGCTTATTGTAACAGGAAGGAGTACTAGAGGGACAAGAACAATGCAAATGTAAACCCATTCCATACGAGGAGGACTAAGGTGAAATCAGGGAGTTACAGTTTTGCAATAAACTTTGATTTTGACAGTAGGCAAGGTCTTGGAGACATTAGTAGAGGATGAGATCACAAAACATCTGGAAAAATACGAGCTGATATAAAGGAATCGGGATAGTTTCTGGAACAGAAAATCATGTCCGACAAACCTGGTGGAATTTTTGGAGACAAGATGGAGGGCAGATGAGAAGTGACATGGTGAGTTTTAAGTGCCTTGCATTTCATGAGGGTCCTTAGCACTTTGCCAACCAGTGAATATAACTATGTATGTTGAATAGTGGTGCACATTTTCATTAAATAAATAGAAGTCTTACACAATGATCAAGAGTAGACCAAAATGGCAAAAGTGACAGATTAAAAAGAAAGAGTTGTTTATGGAACAACTTAGTTTGACTATACTGCTTCCTGGATCTTGTTCTTGAATAATGCTCAGGTAGCAAAGCTGGCAGACTAAAACTGGGGAGCACTAATCAGAGGCCAAATCACTGACTGAATGGTCTTTTCCATTCTATGTTGTACATTCGTGCTTTTGAAGTACCTAGTTAACCTTTCCTTTATATGTCTAGCAGGTGTAAATATTCTTGTTGCTCAGGCCTGGGACAGTCTGTTGCTTTGAGTTGAGGTCTCTAAGCAGCCTGAAAGCTGTTTTTTTTTCATGGTGACTCACAGGGGCTGTTTACAGCATGGGCAGCAGTTAGCTACTTAGTTGTGGAGAAAGAGCTGCTTAGTTCTGGAGAGACAATAGCTCAGATCCAGGATCCTGTAGGACCCGGGTGGTATGGAACCCAAAATTCAGTCAGCTCAGTCTGTGCATTGCCTGATGAAAAATTCAGGTACCTGCCTCCAAGAGGTGTACATAAAATAACCTTCTGTAATTCCTGCATAGCTAATGGAAGGAGGTGACTACTTCTAAAGACCTACAGAGGACAACCCATTTTGCTTCACTGTTTATCTCTTCCCCTGAGAGTGCAAAGAAGTAGAAGTAAACCATATGGGACGGCAACTGTGTAGGATCCAGTCCACCCACCATGTTCTCATGAGGAATACAAAATGAAGAGGAGCCACCATATGCCCAGGTTTTATGTAATGACATCGTGTCCAACGGTGTCCCCAAGACCCTGGTCCTGGGGTCTACACAGCCTCGAGGATGTTTGACTCTCCATTGCCCACAAGTGTTCCCTAACCACAAAGTCAAGGCCAGGCATAGAGTGGTTTCCTTTTCCTCCATGAACCTAAACTACTGTGTGTCCTGGTATACACCAGTCACATTATGTTACAAGGAGCAGGATCTGACATCCCTGCTCTTTCCCTAACGACTAAACTCTTGTCATCTTTTTTTGTTTTGGTTTGGTTTTTTTTGGTTTTGGGTTTTTTGTTTGTTTGTTTGTTTTTGGTTTTGGTTTTGGTTTTGTTTGTTTTTTTTTGTTTTGTTTTTGTTCGTGTGTCTGTCTCCTTCTCCACAACTGACCAGAAAAAAAAGTGGTGTACTGGTCAAAACATTTTGAAAAATGTGAGTTCACTTTGCCTGGAGACAATATCTTTGAGTTTCTACAGCTTTTAGACTCTCAGGAGGAAGGTGGATATTGCTACGTCATTGTCCTCACTACCTCTGACTTTAAAGCCCTCTCTAGAGGACTTAGGTGAAGACAAAGTCATGTAAGCTTAGGAAAGGCTAGAACTTTGATCACAGCAGAGTTTGACTGATACATTTAAGAGTCCAGAAAAATTTCTGATGAAATGAAGGTGCATTTAATGAATTTATGGGCCTGTATAATGAACAGTCCAGGAAAACATATGGACTGGTTTGCTGTCTGTGACAAAAGTGGGATTTAAGTGAACTGGATTTCATTCCAGGATGACTTGCTCTACTTCTCAGCTAGCCAGCTGTCCTGGGCTCAACCCTGGGCTAATACAGCTAGAATACCTTCATTTCTGGAACTAGCTCATTTGATTCTTTCCCAGATATTTCTTCTCTGTGCTGCTTTCCCCACCACTGACATGCTTTGAATTGTGCGCTAATTCTTGTGCTCATTCTCTGTGCTCTTACGTAGCATGTAAGTCTGGCACACATTCGTCAGGTTCTAGTAAGACAAAATGAAAATAGCTGTTCCTGAGGGTTTAATGCTAAAATCTTGCAAAGGATGTTAATCAGCCCATGGAGGCACATGGACTGATTTCTTTAACCTTATCTGTTCATTTTAGTGTCTGTGATGTCACAAAATCAGCTTTTCCTGTGGTTTTCCAATTACTTCCTTTATTTGTTCAAGGTGGAAATAACACAAAAGAAGACTTAGCTGCAAAGTGAGAGTATTTCTATCCTCAGGATTACATACATACATACAGAAAGTATAAAGGGCATTTGAAAATTAAATTCTAAAATTTTCTCTGAAGTAGCCTGCAAGGAGTCTTGTGGATCATCAAATCCAGCCACATGCTACTTCAGCCTCCCATGTAACATAATCTGTTCATAAATTTAGTGTGCTTCTTCATAAAAGTGGTTAGGTTTCTTGCCATAACTACTCCTATGGGAAGGCTGTTTCAAAACCTCACTCTTCTGACAGTTTGAAACTATCTTCTAATGTCCATCTGAAATTTATTCATGGCCAGTTAATACCCATTTGTCCTTACGCCAAGATCATCCCATAGTTTCAATAGTCATATCATCTTTCAGCTTCTGTTCTGATACTTAAAACAAGCCTCTCGTCTCACATATGAAGTACCACATTCCTTAGATGATCCCAGTGCTCTTCTCTGCACCATCCTTATTTCTAGTTCATCTTTCTTGATTACAGGTGACCTAAATTGTGACTACTATTCCAGAAGAAAATAGTTTTGCACCTGTGCGATTGTAGTCAACAAGCCTACAGTTTCCAATTTGGTTCAACCGAGTGAAGACATGTCAAAAAGATTCTGATTTTAGCCAGGCTGGTTTGTATAATGAAAACAATTCCCAGTATGTTTCCACAGTGCTTTCAGCTCCATCTAGATGAGAGACAGGCTTAAAAAACTGTAATAAAAACTATCCTCTTCCATCAAATTCTCATCAATCTACATTAGGATTTAAGTGTCTTTGTCTTTGATTTGGCTAGAATGCAAATTGCATGTTTGCATCTGAACAGTTTAAGAGTTATGGCTCAGGGACACAAGTTACCATGCTTTTGCAAGCTACCATGTGCCAGCTGAGCTGCCTCAGTTGACTGTATTTGTTGCAAATGTGATATAATGCAACACAGTTTAGCTCGCAGTGGAAGAGGTTGAAGCTATGCTGTGTAAGCTGTTGGGTGCTGTGGATGAGGATTGGAAGTCATCTCCACGAAACGACTAACTTTTTAATAAATTCCAGACTAAGACACCCAAATTTAGTGCTCATATGTATGCAAGCTTTAGTTACAGTCAATGTGCATCTGGTCAATTGTGAAGAGATGGAGTAGACAACATATTGAGCTGGCCCCTTGTCTACTAGTCAGGTGGGCTGTCTTGGTAGTCAACAGAGAGAGGGTGACTTGCAGATAACATCTTATACTACTTATCTTCAGACACCTGGGTTAGAATCTGCCCATAACTTGGTACAATGCAATAATTCAGATATAAGTTCACGTGGTTTTGGTGGAGCTGAACCTGATATATGGATCAAGGGTCAGCTGCAGTAATATCTTTTTTCAAGTATTTTTAACACATGCTGTGTATAGATAGTGACTACAGGCAAAATGCTGTGCTCCTTTCTACTGCTTTTTGAGACCAAGTGATGAAAAGCGCTCTGAGTATATGGTTACTGATGCAGTGTGCTGGATGGAGACTCTGGGTACTTCTAGGTATCTATATGTAGGTGTCTGAATTCCCACCATAGTTAGAGAACACGAAGTTGATGTGGTCAGTGTAACCAATGGAGTCCAGTAAGTGCTTCAGCTTATGGTAAATATATATGTATTATCTGATTCAGCTGCCTAGTGCCACCTGCGTTATCCTAATGTGCTGGTTTTGCTGGGGTAGATTTCATTTTCTCCCCAGTAGCTAGTATGGGGCTACATTTTGGATTTGTGCTGGAGATGGTGTTGATAACACAGGGATGTTTTCGTTACTGCTGAGCAGTGTTTACCCAGGGCCAAGGCCTTTTCTGCTCCTCACCCTGCCCCACCATGAGTAGACTGAGGGGGCACAAGAAGTTGGGAGGGGACACAGCTGGGACAGCTGACCCCAACTGACCAAAGGGATATTCCAGACCATATGACATCATGATCAGCATATAAAGCTGGGGGAAGAAGGAAGCAGGGGGACATTCAGAGTGATGGCATTTGTCTTTCCAAGTCCCCGTTACATGTGCTGGAGCCCTGCTGTCCTGGAGATGGCTGAACTCCTGCCTGCCCATGGGAAGTGGGGAATGAATTCCTTGTTTTGCTTTGCTTGCGTGCGTGACTTCTGCTTTATTTATTAAACTGTCTTTATCTCAACCCACGAGTTTTCTCACTTTTACCCTTCTGATTCTCTCCCCATCCCCTCTGGGATGAGTGAGCAAGCAGCTGCACGATGTTAGTTGCTGGCTGGGGTTAAACCACGACACCTAGAGTGTCTCAGTGGTGCCATCCTAAAGTATCTCAGCGGCTGGTCCAGCAGGACCCATGTCCTGTTTAGCAGCCTTTGTATGTTTCTCTTGGCTAGCCAAGGCATTTCATGCTGCAAAATAGATCTCCATTACCTGTAGTGTGATCTTAGAGACCTACTTATAGGTGCTTGTATTTATCTTATCCTCAGAATTAGTCTCACCCTGTGGATATACTCTGTGTTTATCGCAAGCAGGCCTTGGTCTGCTTTTACATGAGTGATTGAGAGCTACGCTCAGCCAGGGGTTTTGGAGGAAAACCCAGGAAAGATTGTCTGGGAAGAGACCTCTGTGCTTCCTTCCATATCTGGAGGGAGCTTACTGTAGGGATTCCTGTGTCAAGTAGTACTTCCAAGCAAGCCCACATCCTTTATTAAGCAGTGGAGGTCCTGGATGCTCCCAGAGTTTCTAGCCATTCTCTCCTTGCCTTGCACCAATGGCTAGGATCATACTGATGCTTCTTGCCTCTCAGATATTCCCAGCAGGTGTGGTGGGCAAATGTTCTTTTTCTTTGCTGTCCTTGCTGTCCTTTCAAAGAGTCATCCAAAGTGTTTAATCCAAGTCAAGCCACAGGTCAGAGTTGAGAAACGGTTTATAGCTGCAATATTTTTTTCCCTGTGTGCTTCAAATAAAGAAAAAAGCAAACTCAAGAAAATGCTTTTCTACCTTCCCACCCTTTTCTACAAATTCTTTTCTCATTTTGATTTGATTTCCTTGAAATATTGCAACACACACACAAAATTGCTCCCCAGCTGAGAACTTTTTATATCAAGTTTCACCCCTTCTGCTGTTGCATTTTTTTTTTAGGAGAAGTTACAAAACCCTGAAAACAGGAGGGTTTACAATGAAAGTGCTGGCAGGGCCTTAGCTGTAGCATTTCCAGATGTGCTGTTGCAATTAGGGCTGGGCAAATAGAGTTGGATAAAATCAGAAGTGACCCAAAGTCTTTGTTAAAGCCTTGAACTGAACCTGAAAGTCTTTAGGGGGTTGAAAACGTTTGGTTGAGTTTCTCTCTGTGTTTTGGGGGGGGTGCTGTATTCCATCGTGAGATGGAATTGAACATGAAGAATGTTTTTGCAGCGAGGCACAGCATTTCTTCTTCCAGTCGCAGGTAAAATGGGAAGTGCAGAGGCATTCAAAACCAAGGCTCTCCCTTCCTTCTTCCACATCGCCGGTATTGAAGTAAGCAGCTCCTTGCCTCAAACACCTCCAGACTTTGGAAACCTTCTAGCGGCTGTCTAGCAGCCTTCTAGTTGTGTAATAAACCAAAACAAAACTCTTGGATTTGCATAATTTGAGAGTTTGCATCCAAATTTGACTCTGGATTAAAGCTCTGCAGTACCAGCTCATCTCACAATAACTGAAGGATCTTATTGTGGCTTCAGATATGCACAAACACACATCCCATTTAAGGCTATAAGAGTCCCCAGTGTGCATCCACAGCAAGGCTGACTGATTTTTATATTTTCCTTGGTTTTTCACTTCCTTGTTTGAGTCTGGAAAGGAAACAGATAGTGGGAAAAATCAGTCATCTTCCCAGAAGATTCTCTGGGGTTGCTGCAGTGGATTTGCTGTTCTGCAGTGCATATGGACACATAGTACAGGGATTTGAGAGAGGTAAGAATAACATGGAGCAGAGCTTGCCTGTGTCCTTCGGGACAGAGGCACTGTGTCTCATACAGGCTTTGTGTATCAAGCTTCACAGGAAGCAAGAAAACCAAACCAATTCCTGTCAGAGGCGATAATAATAGCTGGGGAGAGCCAAGCAATCTTCAAACCCGTAGTCAAAAACAGAGGAGGTTTCTCATACCTGGGTTTGTTTTTCTATGCTGTCACCTTGACTTGAAGTTTGAATCCCCTGCTTAGATTTCCAGCAGGACTCTCCCTCCATGTCACATCATTTACTCAGTGAGGAAAACAAATCCCAGTAGGCTTTTGAGTTTTCTGAGCCTTGTGTGGCACGCTACTCTTGATATCCATTTCGGAGCCATGTCTCTGCTCAGCTAAGGTTTCTTATTTTCTTCTAACACCCAGTGGCCCCCTTCTGCCATTGTTAAATAGCTGTATATATTAAAAACCAAATTAGTAAGTTAGAGCTCTCCAAGAACACCCAGGTGCTGAGGAAGTTGTATTTGTGCCTCCAGAGGTGGCACGATTTCCCCCTCAGATGATACCTGATCTAGTGTTATAGTATTGCATTAACTGAGCATTATCGTGCTCGGAAGAGCCACAGCGCAGATGAGATGTAAATCTGAGGTCCTGCCTGCTTGCAGCGAGCACTTTAACTTGACTTGTGGGGAAGGCAGTAGGGATGACAGGGGACTGGAGGGGAACAGGGATTTCTATTACTATAGACTGCCCTTTACCAAGATTCATCAGGAATCTTTTTCCCCTTTTTTACAGATGTCCCCAAAATACTGCTCCCCACCCTCATACTCAAAACCTGCCCTAAACAGAAAATACTCTTGCTGCTTCTGTGTTACCTTCTCAGTTGTGATAATGAGAACATAAATGGGAGCGAGAGCTGAAAGCCATTGGACCTCTCACTTCGCAGCACTTGCAAAGTGGGATAGCGCGGTAGCTGTCTTACAATCTTTTGTGGCAATCCAACAGAGTAACGGGGCCCTGGTACCTCCTGAATCTGCCCATCACAGTTACATTGCACTATCTCCCATCTCCATTTCTTCAAAGATGCCCCAACTTGGCAGCTCAGGACCTCAGTGCCGGGGAGGGCTTGCTTTGGCTGGAAACATTCTGCCTTGCAGAGCTCGCAAAGATGTTGCCTGCCTCCAGATCTGTGAAAAACACACAAATCCTCTAGGATTTACTTCTGGGCAGCATTTATCAAACCAAGGAGAAAGCTGGATCTTTGGATCCCTGCCATTTTAAAGCTCTGAAGATTATTTCTGGTTACTGAAGTTTGACCTCTGCATTTCAAGTTGGAGCCTGTACTCCCTGGCCTAAATCTAAACCAGTCTGTAGCGTAGCTGTGGTTTTCTTCCAGGGTCAGCAATGGCTTAAATCCACGCCCAGCTCAGTAAATTGGAAATGGCAGAAGAAGATTCTAGGGTGGTGGCCTGAGAGGAAGATGAATACATCAATCCCAGATAATTACTGCTCTTTTTTAAAACTTTAGGATGTCTTGAACCTGTTTTCGTGTATGCATATCTTTCATGTATTAGGCTGGAGATAAGGCTACATGCTTAAAATGGTTCCCTTCAGCTTTAAAAATCTATGAAGGGTTTGCAAAATTGGTTAGCTATGTTTGAAGAGTGCTTTGGAAATCTTAGGGGAAAAATATTGCAGCATAGAAAGCCAGTTGTGTTTATTCGGGATATAATGAATGGACAGTGCAAATACTTTGCAGAATAAGCCCAAAACCCTCTGTTTGGGTAGCATGGCATATTCTATTTAAAATACATTATTTTTGCTTTATTTTATTTTATTTTATTTTCCATGCTATAATCATCCGGGTTGAATTACAGCAAAGTAAAGGAAAGAGGTGAATAATGATGATTAGCAAGCTGGTCATCTCTCCACCCTGAAACTCAAACCAGGATTAACTACAAACTTTCTAGCTGTTGCAAACCTGTTTCATGGTTCAGGTCATTAATGAGTATATTGTACGGAGCCAGATCAGATGCTTGAGGAAAACTACTTGATATATTTTTCCACTTTGACTGTGACTATTACTAACTGCTTTGTAACTATGAACAGGAGCATACCCAGTTTACTGTAGTCCTACCTACATCATGTTTCTTTAAGTTTTTAAGAAGCTCATATAAGACAATGTCAAAAACCTTATTAAAGTCTAGATATGGCATACAGATATTTAGCCTATTATAAATGGATATTTAATTAGTTTAGCTTGGTTTCTTCTTGCAAATTCTTCTCAGATATGTTTTGTGATTTTCTGTGATTTTACAAATTGAGATACAAACATTTTTAGGTTTCATTTTAATGAAGAAAAAAATATTTAAGATTCTAGGAGTTGTCCTGGGAATTGATGCTGAGCCAACTGATACACAAGTGTCAAAGTCTGCTTTTCCCCCCTTTTTTCAAAGATAGGCACTCGATTTGATCTAGTTGTCTGTAATCTCACGTATGTTTCAGGAGTTATTGGAGATGACTGTTGTCTCACACTTTGCTACTCTTGAACTTTCTGGAATGAACTGGACAAATCGTATTGCCTATTATAACTGTGCTTCTAAATTTCATTTCCTGGGGATCAAATCCAAAATTAATACCTATATAATAAAATAATAACAACAACAACAGATAACATTGCTGGCGCTTTCTGCTTTTCATGTTCTTTATATATTTAGTAGATTATTATCCTGATAGTGATTGCTAAGTAGAAAAGGAGTATCATCAAATAGTGATCTGATTTGTTCCTTCTCACAGGAAGAGAGATGAAGCCTAGAATAGGCTTTCAAAGTGCCCAAGTCCTACGCCTGCATTTTCTCCCAAAATAGTTGTATTGAACTGTTTTATTTGAGGCAAAAGTGCTCAGCATTAAGTTAATGGCCCCTGCTGAAGTCAGCTGCATCATCAGCAATGCTGAGTGCATTCAAAGCCTTGACTCTTGATTTTGGTGTTTTTATACCTATATAATATGTACATACATATATACAATGTCAAGAAGTAGGATTTATGCCGTTGTACTTCTCTTGACTCATGACATTGGTGTCTGTGATCCATTCCCTATAGACAAGATGATGCAACCACCTTGTTTTGTAGGTAAGGGAATTTAATAATATGGGTATGACCAGAGTGTGCTAGTTAATCTCAGGGTCAGAGAGTGTGCCCTGGCAGTATTTAGGTTATATAGATGTACCCTTAGTGCTGCTAGTTTGGCAGGAGGTAAAGTGGATCCAGGCTTTTGCTATTGCAGAATGATAGGGAAATGTCATAGACTTTGAACTTTGGATTTGGCTAAGCAAAGGATGTTGTCCCAAACTGCATGTTCGACCTGGAGTATCAGATGAGCATCATCTGATCCGGCCAAAGTACTCCTGGGATGACTTCTTCCTTCAATGCTACCCAGAGGTCTCACTTACCTATTGTGGGCCGCCAGTAACTGAGCAAGCAAATACTCAGCCTTTCAGGAATTTCCCCTCACTGGACTGAAAAAAGTGCACAAACAAACTTTCTTCTGGTACAACTCGGTGTCAGAGATTGACAGGTATGAAGATACGTGCTAATGCTTATCAGATGCACATATGGAATCACAACAGAAAACTCTAGAGGTAAAGACATCCCAAGTCATTTAAAGCCAGCTCCCGACTTCCTAGGATGCCAAGCATCTTTACAACAGGCAAGGTGAGTATCTGATAACTTCTAATGCTTCAGAAGTCTGGATATGAGCTGAATCAACTGTTGCTGCTCTGGTTTGTCTTACCTCAAAGCTCCATTTCCCAGTTCTCCTAAAGCAATAGAAAAAAGCCCAAACTCAACAATTTTGTTAGGATTCTTTTTTTTTTTTTCCTACTCCTCAGGAGCTGTACTTTCATGCTAGTGTATCACCGTGCTAAGCACTGTAAAAACATGGAACCAAAAGAGCCTTCTGCAGAAAGCTTATCTAAATACAGGAGAAGTGACAAGAGATGGACAGAGAGGTGGGGAACAAAAGGAAGCAGTGACACCAGGATGAGATGACCGTAAATTCAGAGATATGAACTGCATGGATGGACTGAAAGGTAGGTGAAAACAGGATGGAACAATGGTCATCAGCAGAAAGTGAATTGGTGACCAGTTGCTAGCAGTTTTCTTCAGGGGTCAACAGTGGGACTGATACTGTTGGACATTGTCATTAATGATTTTGAAGATGGGACAGACAGCACCTTCAGCAAGATCATGGATAATGTTAAACTAGGGAAAATGACTGATATAGTGGAAGGTAGGGATGCTATTCAGTAGGAACGTGACAAGCTGGACAATAAGTTGCATTTGTGTCAGTGACGTACCCTTCCAGCAAGGGTCCCTTCCAACCTACACTACTCTGTGATAATGGTCAGCACAGTAGGCTGCTGCAGCCTGAAATCTTGTAAAGTTTTTAATTTTTTTTCTTTTTTTTCATGGAATCAACCTAAGGGAATATTTGGATAAGAAATTTATTGTTTCATGAGAGCTTAGCTCTAAGTATACATTGAAGCTGAGGGATGGGAACATATTGGTTCCACATTGTCCTTTCCCTGTGGAAATCCTGAAGAACAGCTCAACATAAATGATCTTCGTGTAAAGGGATCTTCAGAACTTTGCTTGGTTACCTCTGCACTGAGCGCAACCAAACATTTGTGGTTGGGAGTCATTTATCATTGGGAGTCATGGGCTTTTGGAAATGAGAAAGGAAGGGGGAATGACAGTCTGTTGTCAACAGGACAAAGTTTCTTAACAACAGTCCAGTGTAAAGATGAACCTGGAAACAAGTGCTGCTCATCCCTTCTACTCCTGCTTGCAATAGTTTTCCCTTGAAGTGAGGATAAATTGATATATTTTGCAGATTTTTATGGTTTCTAAGGTGTATGGATGTTAGTGACAGGAGCCAGGCAATAAAAATAGTGCATAGGTGTGTTAAAAATGTTGCTGTTTTGTGAAAGCAATAATATTTTTTTTTAATATGACTGAAGAATTTAATACTTATGAACGGAATGACAGCACATGGGGATTATGAATATGCAGAGTGGAATCTGCAGTGGAAATCTTGCCTGAGATATAGTTCAAAGACCTGCATACTGTTGATCAAGTAGCTTCTCGTATTTCCCAGCACACTAGCCCAGACTGGCTGCAACCTTGCCCATTAACTCAGCAACTGCTTTGCTGAAGGGGAAACACCATGAAGGCAGAATTTCAAATGGTTTCAAGGTGCTGGTGACTTTTACAAACTGCACAAGCACCTTTTAGTGGTTAAAGGACGTGTTTATTTCTTGCAGTATTGGTTTGATTAAAACAGTTCCTCTTGCAAGTATGTAAAAGGTGGCTTTAAAACAGTGCCTGAACACCTGCGGGTCTAGAGCCAGTCAGGTTGTTTTCAGCCACCTTTTCTAAGCCTGTTTAGCAAAGCTAGGCTCTGTGTATGTGTGTGTACTTGCAGCGTTATGGATGCATTTGTTAGGATACATGCCACTAATTCTAAGTCGACTGACCTTTATGGTCTTTCCTTCTGGTGCTTATAATACCGTCATACTTCACCCCTCGGAACTAAAACTTTGGAATCTCTTTTTTAAGCTTTAGCAAAAATAGTTCTAGTATTTCTGAGAGCAAAGTTGGTGGGAGAAGGGAGAAGAAGTGGAAAGAGAGAGGGCAGTTGCTGTTTTGTTTGTGTGAAATTCAGGCGTGGCAAAGAGGCTACCATATTAAACTGAAAAGAGAATGTAATCTGGGACTGAATGAAAAGATGAAGAACAGAACAGTACAAGAATCATAGATATGGAAAAACACTGAGTATGAGATCCAGTGGAGATCTGTCATGAAGCCAAGGGAGGCATGGACGTTTTAGGAGGGGAAAAAAAAATGACATAATGGTAAAGGAGCTAGAAGGGGAAATTCTGATCCTCATTCGTTGAAAGATGTAGGGATCATGAGAAACAGGACATCTAGGAACACAACTGTGAGGACTACCAGGAGACTGGGACCAAAAGCCCTGAAAGGAAGACAGGAATGGATTGAGACTGTGACAAACACTACTGAGAGTGGAGACTGGGACTGCCTAGAGGAGATATATGGGTTGAGTAATCAGGAACGTGAAAAGGGCAGGCTTGGGTGTGCCATGGGGGGTACGGGTCTGTTGAGTGCGCTTAGGACGTCAAGGCCTGTGCATCCATCTGAGGATGTCATGGTTGCATGTATGAGCCCATATTGTCATGGATTTAGAACTCTCAGCCTTCAGAGGACCCTCAGGGTTGCGAACAGCGAGGCAGCCTGACCCTGAGCCTGGAATTCATTTCATCTGACTGTATAGCTCCACAATGGAAATGTCGGCATCTGAGCCAAGTTCCCACTATAGCCCTGGGAGATAAAATAGGTGCTTGAAAGGCGTATCTCATCTGAAATTAGTCGTCAGCCACCATAAGTCTTTCTCCTTGTTCGGTGGCGATCCTTTGTGGGACTTGCTATCAACTGTTGCTGCAGTCCATGGGGATGGTGCCAGAAGACTGCCAACATGCTGATGGCAATATCTCCAGATGGTCAAATTTCTGGCTTTTATCTAGCTGATAAATAGCTTTAAGAATTACAGACAGCAGCTTCCTATGTTGAAAGAAAATCCTTGAAGTCACAAATCCTGCCAGAATATGTTTTAAACCAGTTTTAAAATGAGAATAAAACCAGTGGGTGATGGTGAGCTGAACTGGATTCTGAGCTGACCTCTTCAGGAGAGATCAGTTTGATTTTCTTGTTGAAATGCCTCCTGCTGACAGATAACCCATATAAAATTTGAATCTGGAAAAAGTATAAAGCAAGCTGAGCGCATGACACTTGCTCAGGTGCTGACGACCCTTTTGATATAGAAATCTTCTGTTCTGCCTCCATCAACTGCATCACCCCTCTAGGTACTGGATTACACAACATTGGCCTTTATCCTGGAACAAGTTAACAGACTGGTCTTTATAAACCTTTGATGCAAGACCACAGCTGGTACTGAAGCATGCTGTGGTATTGCTAATTATGCCCACAATGTGCTCCATTAATGCACTCTGTGAGTTAACGTCTCATTAAGCTACTGTGTTATAGGATTGTGTGGTGTCATATACTTTCTATGACCGTTTTAGGAATGAGATGTTTATAGTGCTTTGGATGATTTTTAGGATGTCAATTAATAACACATTGCAAAGGAGATAACAAATGCATGTTAGCTCTTTGATCCATGAATTAATTGTGTCTGGCCCAGAAATCTTTGGCAGGATCTACCTGGGCAACAGATCTTGGGTTAGGGCTGTCTTGGCTGCAGCAAGACCACAGAGTGCAGTGCTAAGCAGAAGTACCAGGTAGGGCACAACGTCATGGGAATATACATGTATATTGCCAAATCTCCTCAAAGATAATCAACAAGAGCTAGAAACTCAAACAGTATCAGGCAGGTCTTGATTCGGTGCTTAGCCCACTGGTTCATACTGAGATTTGTGTCCAAAACATCAAACCAAAGAATTTTTCAGTTTGTCACACTAGGCCAGCTTTCCTCCTCTTCCTAGCACAAAACAAACCGAACAATTTCAGCATTTAAGCCAAAAGGATCAGCTGCAGCACCTTTTGCTGTTGAAACCTCTTGCTCCTCTCAGCATAACGTCTTCCCCGCCCATACAAAATCCCATGTCCGAGGGCTGACTGGAAACATATGGCACAATCCCATGTACATATGAATTTAACACAAGAATAAAGACCATAAACAAGGCCAGGCTGACTGTCTTATCCATTTGCATACCTTTCACTTAGGAACTTGCTGAAAGCTTCCCCAATTTTCCATCAGAACAGAGACGATGCTTGGAGCTGTATAAATGCATAGAAAGAGAGACACTCTGACCCAAAGGTCTGCTAGTGTAAAGAAACCAGACAGATGGAAAAAGAAAGTAGCTCCGGAGTCCCTCTCATTTCTTCTCATTCAGGCTTCCAACTGCTCACTGTGGCCCTGTACTTCCCCTGTTAGTCTCTCTGTCTCTTGTATAAGATTGCGTGTTATTTGGGGCAAGGACTATTTTTCTGTTCAGTGTTTTCACAACTCTTGTTGTAACAGCTTTCTGGTTTGGGTGTGAGGCTGCTAAGAGCAGTAACAATACAACCAATAGGAATAATTATCTTATTTTCCAGTTTTGTGCTTTAACCTTGAAGTCATCTTTCTGGGCTCAGCTCATATTTGTGGGAGCTCAGTTATTTTTAAAAAAATTCATTCCAGACAAATTGGCCCTTTTCCTATTTGCTTCATACAGACAAGGATTAGCTCACAAATCACTTGGTCAGACAACCTGCTTCACCACTTCCAAGAAGAAACCAAGACCCAGTGAACATATTATTGGGCCAAACACTATTCCCACCATAAAATCATAGTGAAGGGTAAGCTAGAAATTTTTTAATTCTTGTACTGGAAACCTGAGGGTGGCCATAGAAATCACCATAACTTTCAGCAGATTCCAGTACCTCCAGCATCTGCAGAGAAACTCATTTGGCCAAACTGCGAAAGGAAAAGGGTGTGGGGAAAGGAAATAATAATTGGTACAGCTATCAATGTCTCTGCCATTTGCATGCTGGAGCTGCTCCAAATAACTTTGCCTCTTTTGGAAGTCACTGTTTACTCCAGTTGCTTTGTACTGTGCTAACGGCTCCAATAAATTCAATGCTATTCCTATGGCTCAGGGTGGCTGTCATCTGAGTTTATGAATGTGAGATTTGTTTGGCTCTCCCCCCCACGAGTGATTGGGGTTAGAAAGTGCGATTATATTTGGGCAGAGGGAGAGAGATGCTGCGAGAAGGCAAACTGAACAGACATTGTGAATATTTATTTTTTTTAGATGGAAGGCAGTTGTATTTATGTGCAGTTGTAAAACAGAAAAGATATTGGGTTCTGGTGCAGGAATTATATACTAACTCCAAAAAATGTATACAGTGAGAGCTTATAATAGAAACTTATTCCAGCAGAATCATTTTTTTCAACAAACATGTAGATTGGCATGTGGAGCATGCTGTGCTGAAGAGATCGAAGCTTGATTGTGGTTTCATATCTGGCATTCCTGAGTGAACAGAGAACTGTGGTCCTTATTCATAGTATTTCGGGCTGGGGGTAGGAGAGGGGATGCTGCCATGCAGAATGGTTCTTGGTTTTGCAGGGGATAGGAAGGCAGAGGAGAAGCAAGTTCCTCTGTCCCTCATTTTAACTCCTCTGCTCTCTGTGGGTCTTTTGGATGTGGCAGCATTGAGGTAAAATGCCAAAGGAAGTGGAAAATTTTGTCCTTCTAAATCATATCAAATCAATTAATTTGCTAAAGCAGGCTTAACAAATGTAATTCATTATGATAACCCAGGAGCAGGCTCTTCTATTTCCATGGGTTTCTTGGGCTTCACATGAGGAAATCAGAAATGCAATTTGGTTATCCATGCTGGAGTAAAGCATAATGTTATATGCTTAGAGATTTCAGGAGAAGAAGGCATTTTCAGCTTTGTCTTTTCAGTATTTGCAAGACTGAGGCCTGATGAAGGAGGTGGCACTCCCAATTTCTATTAAAAAACCTCTATCATCCCAATACACTGCTGTAAAGGGCCTCTCGTTGTAAAACACACAATCTATCAGCTGCTGCAGAGCCATGAAGACAGCATCTAAGCCAACCTGGCATCATGATAAATAAAAAAAATTGTATGGTTATGTTAAGTACTATCTTTTTTTCAGGGTCAGGGAGAGAGGGTTGTCATGTCATGAAGTTCATCAAAATGAAGAGTTGGAGACGTACTAGTGAGACGTCATGTAGCATAACTCTCTAAACAGACTCTGCCAGGAGCCCTACCAGAGGGACCAGGTTTTAAGACTAATTCAGGGCTCTTCAGTCTGTCAGTGGCCCTAAGCTCTCACATTTCTGAAACTTCCCTCTCTTAGTTTCTAAGGAACGGATGCCGAACATGGCAAGTTTTTAATATTTTGCTCATTCAAAGGGAATCTGAGATGCTTTAAGGCTCTACCCTTTATTGTTAATTAAGGCTTTGGATCACTAAAAAAAAATCTCTTGCGTTGAAAGTATATGTCCATGATCTCATCCCATTTTAGCATTTCTACATAATAAAATTGCTGGAGCTTTTAGGCTGGCATAAATTAATAATCTCTGTTTTCTTATCCTTTCTGTGACCTTATCTCAGCCTTGCTCATATAGCTCAGATCCTCACTGGGATGTGATTCAAAAGTGCATGCAAAAAATGATGTTTGTTTTCCTGCTTCCTACTGGATTCACTGAGTGATGTGCTGCTGAGGAAAAGCTGGCTAGCATTGCAAGCAAGAGACCTGGGGTACGTGCACTGCAGGACACCTGGGGAGGTATTTGGAAGCTTAAGGAACTCAGGGCAGAAAAACCCACAGCTGAACTGATGAATTTGATGTGTTTCAGTGATTTTCAGACAAGCTAAGATACATTTTCTCCTGTAATACATGATGTCATCTTCAGTTCTACTTTGTACTCCAGATCACAGACAAAACATGGATTTTTTCAAACTTTAGATTTGGATAAAAAGTTGATATGTCCGATAGAAAGAAATTAAGTATTGCCCCATTGATGGGATTCATATATCTAATGCCTATGGTGTAGCTCTGTCCTTCTAACCTAGTCACACTGGGCTCACTCCATAGACAGTGGAAAGAAACTGGTATGTCTAGGAATTGATTTCTGAAGCCTGTTTTAGACATTACCTTAGGCTGAGAGGACCAGTGCCCTGGAGGAGTCCCTCCATTCCCTTTGCCTATTTTATAGGAGGCAGCCACCACGTGTGTTGCAGGGTTTAAGGAACCCTGTCCTTTCTGTTAGGAGGAGTCTCAACCCTTTCATAAAATGATTATCCTTCCCCTTAAACCCACCGAGGTATGTGTAAGATGGTTTCAGACCTCACTGTAAGATGGTTTCAGACCTCAGCCATCTGAAAATCTGAAAACTACATCTAATTTTTAGAGTAAATATACTCCAGGCCAACAGAAGCCCATTTGGGCTTGAGCCCCATCACTCTTTCACTCATATAGTTCCGTTTCCTTGAGGAGAGGGAATAAGCTCTGATCTCCACTGCTGAAAGCCAGCTACCTTT
This sequence comes from Buteo buteo, assembly GCF_964188355.1. NCBI lineage: Eukaryota > Metazoa > Chordata > Aves > Accipitriformes > Accipitridae > Buteo > Buteo buteo. The sequence goes on along the minus strand of NC_134187.1, from coordinate 5,550,224 downwards.
AGACTCCTTTCAGGAGGAGACATTAGTTAGACAGGTTTTTTTCAAATTTTCTTACCCAAACCCAAGATGAACATAAATACTAAACCTTTCAGCTGGAAATATTTGAGTGATGTCTGGAAATATCTGAAGGATGTATTCACTGCCCTAGATCAGCAATCAGCTAAAAGTATTTTTGGCTACTCTTACTTTTATTCAGAATTTACTTAAGAAACTTGGTCAGGTTCTGAAGCAAACTATATTCAGATTAAAACATGCAAGTTTGTGGGAGTATCTCACAATACAATGGTGATTGTCATGTCTCATTTTTCTTTAAGAGAGGATTTCTTATTGTATAGTGCATCAAAATAGAGCGCTGTGTTTTAACTTAGCCTTCTGAAAGACAATATGGGGCTACATATCCAAAAACACAGAACTGACATATTTAAAGGGGTAAATGATATTGAGTCTTCAGAGAAAAAAACTACGGAAAAATTAAAGCAGTCTGCTTGAGTTGCCATTGAACATATGGATGCCAGATTGCAATGGTGAAAGCCCTCACATGATTTGAATGCTTTGACTTTTCACAGTGGCCTAATTATGATTAAGAACTGCCCTCTGTAACAATGTGCAAATCAATAACTCGTTTCCCTACGCAAGGAAGAGGAGAGCTCTTTAGGTTGCTTGGCTGGCCGACGATCAAGGACGTTGTTCTTGAGCACTGATTGCCCTTCATGGTATATTATTATTCATGGAAATATTGCTTCCCACTCTTCTAATGGTGACATCATGAAATTAGTGAAGACAAGCCCCCTTTCTCAGCAGGACAGGCGCCAGGATCGGATGCAGGCATGACTGACTGGTCCCAAGGCAGATGCTTTCTGGTTTCTGACTGCTCCCGGAGGGGGCTGTTGGGAGGGCTCGCCAGCAAGCTGAAGTGGTACAGGACTAATCTTAGCAGCCCATTTTAATGGTACACTTAGCTGTTCTCTGCTCATGAACTTGCTTTTTGCCATCTTTAGAAAGTGAATTTGTGAAAAACTGCCCCACAAAATAAGAACGTGTGGCTGACCTGCAGTTTATTTGGCCTTATGCTAACGGAGAGTTTTAAATCCCCAGTTCTTTCTGGGAAATCAACCAGACAAAGTAGATTTGCTAAACCGTTACTGTCCCACACAGAAATTACAGTTGAGTTTGATAACAGAGGTTAAACTGGATTTGGCCAAACAGAGTTAGGAAAGGTCTGGGTTAGATCCAGACCATTAATGAAGTAAAGGTGATGATTGGAGAAAGGCTGAAAATAAATCCAAGTGTTTGAGAGAGAAAAATCTCAAAAGAAATAGCCCAGAGCATCCAAGATGTACTTTCTGGCAGGACTGGGGAAGTTCAAAAAGGCCAAAATCGGCAATGATCACAGAAAGACAGGAATGTTCTGCTATAGTTGATGAAGAGAGAGAAAACCTCCGGTCCAGTTAAGAGACATATCGCCTCTGTAAGTGCTTGTCTCTTTACTCTGATTATAGAGGAGCTGAAGGCAATTATGCTACTAATTTTTGTGGCTCCACTGTGTGCCTACAGTTAGGCAGGATGAATACAGGCTTTGGAACCCTATTCAGATTATTTATTTCCAAAATCTGTTAGCAATGTATTCAGACTGCCAAGCTTTTTCATTTCTTTCCATCTTTTGACTGCATAGTAAATGGTCTAAAAAGCAAGGACGGGTCTACGCAGGGCCAGGCCAAAAGCCAAGCGCCGAGGGCAGGATACGAAGTTGTCTGGACAGGACCCTGACGGAGCTCAGGTGGAATTGATTTTGGGGATTTCTGTAGCCTTGCAGCATCCTGAGGAGTCATTCCCTCCATCTTTGTCACGTAATGTGTGTGCCTCTCCATCTCTCTGGTTTCCACTGACTACCTTAAGAAGACAAGTTTGCTTTCTGGTTTGGTGCTCTCAGTGCCATCCCCAAAGCCTCACTGCCTGATGCCACGCACCAGGTACTCCGAAGTGCTGTCACTGAGCATTAAGCCTATTTCATGAAGGTTTTTTTCCCCGCAGTTTTGCTCATGGGATGTTGACTCTGGACACAGACGGATTATTGCACTTTTGCCAGAGCACGTAGCTGTGTGTGCACCGTTTGTAAGGTTCAGAGCTTTGTAGCTCACTGGGAGGGAAGATGTCTCAGTGTGATAGGTCCTAAGCATCTGTGCAAGGATAACTGGCTTGACACTCTAATTCCCAGGCAACTTGCAGTATTATTTTCTCTGCAGCTGCTGCCTGAGCTCCTCAGATGTGCCTTGTCACTGGCCCCGTTGCAGTGACTTAGATCCCATAGTTCACCCCAAGGACAACGTCTAGTATCGAGCAGCCTCTCAGGGGTAAGCAGCTCTGAACAGCGAGTTGTCTCAGCAAACTGCTTCATAGTTTCAGTCCCCAAATGGCTAGCTCTGTGCGTTTGACCTTGAGCATCTGGCTATATATAAATACATATATATACATACACACACACTCTGGACAGCTCGCTCTGTACTGCTTACAGTGCAGCTCCATTTAAGCTCTGTGTTTTAAATGCTTCCCAAGAGCCATGGTTTAAATTGAGTGGAGTTGACTACTTATATGAAAAGCCATCTTCTCCTGAATCCCATCCATATCCTGGCAAGTGTCTGCCAAAAATATTATTCCCACCCCCTCCTCTCATGAAATATGCATATAAAATGCCCCCTGAATGGTACCTAAAAAATTCATAGTTCCTGACCACATTATAGTAATGCGCGTGGTGGAACCTAGCAGTGTAAAAGATGCTTTGTGACTCTGACAGAGATGATGCCCTATTCAGGAAATTAATATACAGGAGAAGTCAAACATACGGGCAAGATTCATGTATATTATTCTGTAAGGGTTATTCACGTCTTTGGAAAGAGTGCTGGAGCTGTACTCATTTACAATATTTAGTGTGCTTGATAAATATTTGCAGTTCAAAGTTAGAGAATATATATATATATATCAGTATATGTATACACATCCATTGAAATATACACATATTCTAGTATGAGGTAAGAGATTTTAAACTGCATTTCTTTTAAGTGTAATCTCATTTAGTAATAGAAGAGTAGCCTTGTGGTTGATACAGAAGCATTTTGTTAACCAAAAATGACCTGGGATTGACTGAATTTAAAATTTATAAATATTTCTCAACAAAAAATAATTGAAGGACTGGAAAAAACCACTTCACTCTCTCATTCTGACTTTGTTGGGAACCTGGGGGAAATGGTTGGCTTTTTTTGTTTTGAAATACAAAGAAGAAACATGTTAGTAAGAGAGTAAGAGCTCTGTAACAGAGATTTATGTTTAATTCCCAGAAACTCCACAGGGAATTGGGAACTGGGAAACTATCACTTATTCTTCCTGTTCAGTTTTCAATCTCTAAAGTAGAGATAATTGTCTTTTTTTCTGTAGGGAGCTGAATTGACATTCTTGTCCTGGCATGCTCTGATTTGTAAATCTTCAAAAAGTCTTCAGCTTTCAGTATAGGTCAGTCTTGCCCTTATTTATTATCTACAATAACCTGTTAAGGGAGTTTGGGGATAAATGACTCATTATTACGGTAGCACTTAGGAATCTTCTCTGAGTTTGCAACCTGTTGGGGAAGGCCCTGTGTCTACATGTAATAGGAGACACTGGCTGCTCCAAAGAGTCTTGCAGGCTAAACCAATTCAAGGGAGGAAGGAAGTCTGCAATTTGTTTTTCTCATTTACCAGGAGAACAGAAGCACAGAGGTATCGGATGAATTGTTGGGGTTCATACAGGCAGGCTGTAGGAAAGCCAGACCCTGAACTAACTTCTCCTGCCTCCTAGTATTGTGTTTGTCCCACAAGATCTCCTTTCTCTCCTGCTAGCGGAGCCTGTGTTTCAATTAAAGATGCAATTTTTCATTGCGGTCGAGACCTGTCAAAGAATGGGAAGGAAAAACTTCTAAACAGAAAAACACGAAGGGAAGCCTGCCCTGCCCGCCTGGTTGCGTCTTGCATTAGTCACTGTTATTAATCCCTCCTCGCCGAGTGAATGGAAGAGTTACCAAACTCACATAGAGCTCAGCGGGACGGACTCACCTTATCTGGAAGCCACTTCTTGCAGCACGCCGAGCGCTGCCTCTGCACAACAATATGTCAGACTTAATGAAACAAGCAGGGAGAGTGTGAACACATCCACTTAGCAACAGAGCCGCGGACAAGTGAATAAACACTCCTCTGTGCATGTGTGTGTGTTAGAGTTCAGTGGGTGTTAGTCCAAAAGGCATCTGTCTCCTCCGCTGGCAGAGATTTCTGAAAAAACCAGCATGCTGCATCGCTGACTCCTATAACCATTGCACAGCGGCCAGCATGATATCAGAGCTCCAAGAGGCCAAATCAATGCCTGGCTTTCCTCCTAAACCTTATTAAGGCTGACTAGAGCTGTTTGCATATCATTTTCCAGCGAAGTGATTTGAATTTGTGATTAGTTAAAATAAATTATTCTTTATTTTTTTTAAAACCGTCTAATAAAGCAGGGACTGTAGTTGCGAATAATTTAACTGATGGGTTTTGCACTCGTTCTTGAATAACTTGCTTTGGGGAAATCCTGCCAGAAGTCAGCAGAGCTGCGCTCACACGCACCGGTAAGGAACCTAGCCCACATTTCTGTCTTTGGAGTACTATATCAGTTCATTTAGAAACAGAGGAAAAAAAGTGTTTTGTTCAAATTAGTCAATTCCTTCCATCCATGCCTTGAGCAGATACAGTTCTGGCAAAAGGTAATGTTTCAGAATTTTAGGGATTTTTTTTCTCTTTTCCAATTCCGTCTTTTATTTATCTATCTTTTAAATTTTTTTCCCATCTGTGCTGGATATAAACCAGAAAGTATTTTGAATTTCTAACAAATTTCTGCTTGCAGGACACCCGAAACATGATGGCTCTGAAAAGAAATGGGCTTTTTTGACACAGAGATTTTCCTTGTTCCAACAAGTGTTACAAGAGACCACTTGAAGCCCTGCTACTGCCGTCATCGTCTTGCTGGCCATCTTCCATAACTCATGCACTGGTCCAGCTAGGTCCAGAAGAGGACAGCTTGCATTTGGGCTTGGTTTCGCCACCCTTAAAGACTGTCCCCCTTGCTCCAGCTCTGAGTTGCAGCCTTGCAGCAGGGAACCAGCGTGCTTGGAGAGCTTTGGCTGTAGCTGGGCTTCTCCGAGCTTCTAGGCTCCCTGCTGTGGACCTGGGAGCTGAGCCCAGATTATATCTACTCTTCCAGGCTCTTGGCTCCAGGAGAGACTGTCTGGAAGTTTTGGCATCTCTCCCTGCCCTACAGCTACAGACCCTGTAATCCTGAAGACCTTGGCTTTGGGGAAATCTTCTTGGTGGGTCTATCCAGGGGCTGTCCCACCTAGAATGCTCTCTGTGTGAATTTGAATAGCTCTTTAGTGCAAGAAGAGCTAGTGCATGAAATCTTGGGCTGCCTCTCTTGGGGGAGCACAGAGGACAGCTCTCTGCCTTTTGCTCCATCTCTGGCCCATCTCCATCGCATGGTGTAGATGATGATAGCCCGTTGGTCAGGGCTTTGTTCTGGGAGGGTTTGAAGGGTGGGTTTGAAGCTGTAAAGACAGAGGTGGCAGATGTATCCAGGTATCCCGCTTCCCAGGTGGGAAGCATCAAACTACCAACTGCATATTGCACCCCACTTTCCATTACGATCCAGGGGGTAAGGCAGGTGCCCTATTTCTGCAGATTCAGAAACACACTGCAAAGATGTACATAATCCTCTGTCCTCCCAGACAGAGCTTCTGGGGAAAAAACCCAGAATATATCTGGCAAGAGGTGTCCTAAACCCAAGTACAGGCAGGGAGGCAACATGAGAATTCAGCCTGTGAATCCCAGCTTTACACAGGTACATAACTCTGGGGTCTGTTGGGTGCCCAGTCTTCAGAGACATAATTTCACACCACACCATCTTTCAGCATTTTTGTATTGACTGGTGGGTTCCCCTCCACGACTCAGCTACGTGGCTCCTATTCCTCTCTGGTTGATCATCTACTTCCCATAAAGGCATGTAAGCGCCAAACTGTTTTGTGAAGTCCCATCCCAGGACTGGCTTCCTAAGAAGTTTGGCTGTGGCACTGCTGGGAATAGATTGGGGTTTTGTGTGGAAAACAGATAAATCATCCTAATTCCCAATGGACTTGATGAAGTCTCTGGTTCTCTCTCATCACGCAGGCCCATCAATTTTGTCCAAAAAATCCCAGAAACTGTAAGACTGTGTCTCGTGGTTTAAATTTTCATTACCTTTTTTGTTATGAGGTAGAAAACCATCACCAAACTAACAAGGCAATAGCTGATCTTTCATTCCACTGTCTCATAAAAATATTTCCAGCCACAACAGAAAAAAATTGAGGCAGTAATAGTAAGTCCTTCCTTCTCTCCCAGTTCTCTTCAACAACTTGTGAGTGTTAAAGCCTAGTCAGGGCTATCTAGGTATTGACTGAAGTATTATTTACCATAAGAAATACCTCATTTTCTTTTCACTTTTTAGAACAACCTAGGAAATTAAATGCAAGACAACTTGCATTAATTCCAAGCAGAGTCTCCCAGCTCCCAGGAAAGTCAGAAAATGGAAACTGTAAATCACTATCAGCTCTCAGATTGCACCACTGAATGCAGCATTACAGCTTTGAATAGCTGAGATCAGCCCTTCACAAATCATGGTCTCTCTCAGACATCCCCTGATAATCTGCACAACACCCGTTACTTCCAGGTGGGACAGTATCATTAGTCTTTATTTCCTTCAGTGAGCAATATATTAACACAGTCACCTCTTGCCCTTGCTCCCCTTTCCCTTTGGCTTTATTTCTTGCATGCATTTACTTGGTTGGTCCTTTCTTGTTCTGCTGCATTGCAGATGGAGCCGGTTGGTGCATCTTTTTGCCAGGTCTGATCACAGAGCAGGCAAGAAACCATGGTGCTCCTCTAAATCTAAGTGAGCAAGGCCAGGTAAGCACCACGAGTGGGGATCTGCTTTCAAAGGACTCGGCTCCACAACAGACTTTGCCTCTAAGTTAGAAAAAAGAGTATTTCAGAAATGTGGAGGCCAATGTTAAGGAAGAGGATGAGGATGTGACATGATCTCCTTGCATTCTCAAAGAAGCAAACGGAGAAGAGCACTGGATCGCTGCAGTCAGGGACTATGTTAACATGGCATTTAGAGGCTGTTTTAGATGGTACATTGATTACTTGGGGGTGATTTTGGAGCTCTGTCACATTACCCTGTTTCCAGACACTTTTCTTGATTTCTTTTGCATTTCCCTGAGTATGAGGAAAGTTTCAAGAAGAGGGAGTGTCCCTTATTTAGCTGAGTGAAGCCTGGTGAGTCTAGGTTTTGCAAACTTCCTGGAGAAATCTTCTCAGGGAAAAATATATCAATCCCCAGCCCCTGTGTAGTAAAGCCATGGCACTGTTGAAATGCTGGTGGATGACTTTGTTTCAGAATTTCCAAGATGAGAGGACCCTCTCAGCACCTCCAAGGACTGATGAATGGTAGTCTAGTCCCACTTGCTGAGGAGCCAACATGGAAAATCTGCAGGGGGGACATGAGTGATGGATTTTGTAGTTTGATGCTAGTTTGAATCACAGTCTGATGAGAAATTGAGAAGGAACAGCCAATACAAACCATCCTCATCCTGTTCTCCCAGCAGTCTCTCCTCTAAAGCATATCTTGGAGGTGAGCATACTGGAAATACTATTATTACTCAAGTCCTGCTACTGTGAGACCGCCAGCGACTTGTGCAGAAGGAGCCAACTTAAATGACAATAAAGTAAAATCATTGGCAGCCGGGAGTGTTTGCTTCTCGGTGTCTGAAAAGGGAAGCCTGGCCTGTGCTCCGCACTCATGCTGTTTTGGAAACTTGAAGTTGTCCATAAGGCATCGTCTGTGCAGAAGCCCTATCGCCAAGCAGCGGGAGATGTTGTCCTTAGCTGTGACAAATGATTGCCAGCAGTGATTTCGGGGAAGAAAGAGCAGCTTTCAGATGTACTCCATCTAGCAAGCCAGGGAGCTAAGCTGAGCTGCAAGAGCCTGTAGTCATGCAAACACAGTGGTACCACTGAGATGGGCCAGATCCTGAGAGCATTCAGCATGCCGTGTGGGTGGCAGGATTTGGCTCGATGCTCATAGTGTCACATGTCATTCCCAATATTACGGGGCCAAATCCCGCAGAGCTGCATTGCACTGGCCGAGATGGAGCTCTGTAATTACAGCGAGCTTTCCGCACGGTCTGGGTTGCTCCTGATCTGCTGATCTTGCTCGATACAGCCCTCCTCACCCCACTGTGCTTCCCACATCTGACCTGAAAGGGTGATGAACACCTTCCTGTGAGTACTTATTGTTTTTCTGAATTAAATTGGGAAGGTCTGATCCAGTTTTCAGAGAAGTATGGAGAGTGTTTCCATTGATTTCAGTGGCTCTTGGAATGGTCCCTTATTGCATAAACTCAGATCTCTGCTATTTCACACTTCATTTCCTTCCATACCCTTGGGTGAAGATCATCAACTCCTGTTGATTTACTGCACTTGAACTTCTCAGGTTTCTCCATATTTTATTTTTTTTTTTGGGGGGGGGGGGGTGGTGGAACTTGGAGTTTCTTTCAAGACCACATTCAGATTTCTTCATAAAAATTCCCTGAGAGCAGGAATTTCCCTATTATTTTTTATGGTTGAAGAATAATGCACCAAAAGGAACAGAAAAAAAAGTCTTTAACTTCCCTGCTTCTTTGCTAGTGTCTCTAATTGCTTCACTTTGCTCAGCTTTGTCTCCTGTTCTTGTAGATATTATTAAGCTTTACCTGGAAACACCACATTTCTGCTGTGCATAAATATAAGGATTCTTAAAATCCGACACTGATTACAGGAGTACCTGCTGAATTTTCTTTCACAAATTTAAACCCATGCATTCCTGATTACTGGCTGGAATCGGGACACTGGAAGATGCAGAGTTCTGATGCTGTGGTAATGTCCATTTAACTGGCTTTAATGTAAATTCTTATATAACCTGTTCTTCCTCCATACCCTGCATCCTGGATTCACAGCACCCCCTTCCTCACATTCATTTGAAGCTACAGTTGCATTCTTTCTGCTGATTCAGAGGCAGCTATTTTTGTTCCATGCTGTGATTCTTACACTGAAAAGCTAATAGGAAATGGCATTTTCTTAGCCTGCATTCCTACTCCTGTATGCATTCGGAGCCACTAGCTTTCAGTCTTCCTAGGCTTGCAGAACAAGCATATTTAAGACGGAGTCAGCTGCCTCTCACTCCCTGTGCAGTCAATAAAATTATTTGTTTTCCCTTTAGTTGTTTCTAATCAAATCCACCAGAGTTTAATGAGTTGGACACATATCCCTGAATATCTCATTCAGTGGCTGTAAGGTACACAGAAATAAGGGTATCATTTATTCTATATATGATCCCCATTGAAAGTAACAGTACAGGAAAGGAGACAACCCCTTGCATCTCAGATCTGAGGCTACACTTGCAGGGATGGGAAAGAAAAAAACCCACACTGCATAATGTGTGTATACTTGATAAGAGATTGTAACTGACTGAACATGTGGTCCCGTGACCCCATGGCTGCTATGATGTGGCTTTTCAGATCAGAATCAAATGTCCCACTGTTAGTGGCATCACCAAAACACTGATTTTCACCCAGGTATCACTTCTAACATCAGTGGTTTATAATGCTGTAGTCTTATCACAGGTACTCACTCAGTCAGTGAGATTCCTTCACTGCAAACCATTCTTTGTTTGAACCTTGCTTTCACGTATTTATTGCCTTTGCCACAGAAAAAGCTTTCTTCCTCCAGCATAACCAGAACCACCAGCAAAGTTTGTGTCTCTGCTAGGTCTCATTAAGTGATACTGCTGAAACAATTTTCCTCCCTGAGACTGGTCACCGCTATATTCCATCTACCTTAGGGGCTCCTTTGCCCTGTTTTAGTGCTGTGTCTGACCTCTGCACCAAGAGGTGGCAGGGCAGCAAGGACTTAGGCTGTGCACAGCACCTGCTGACACTGATGCTTCTTCCCCCATTCCCTCTTAAGTCACTGCTTAATACCTCCCAGTCTTACCTTGTGATGGTAACCAAGACTTCTCAGGTGATGTGGGTTTTGCCCTTTCTGAGATATATAGGTGTTATTAATCTCAAAGTAAAGATGAAAGATGACATACCTAGAGCTTAGGAGTCTCTTTATGAAAAGACTTTCTTGGTTTTGCATAGAAAAACTTCTCACATTTTAGGTGCTTGGTCCCTGGGTGAAATTCACAGGTCCAATTTACTCACTTGGATTCACAGCTTGGACAATTTTCCATACCTTTGCAGACTAAATTGTCCTGTTAGGTCTCTGAAAATATGAAAGGAGGAGAAGATGATCATGGGCCCCTTATATAAATTGCCAAATGACAAGTGAAGAAGGAGAACTGCACTGTCCTTCAGACAGCTGTACTCATTCTGAGGATCAATTCGGATACTCACTTGCTAAGCAATTACAACAACGAAAAAAGCTGCTGCTTCTCAGGTATGGATTGCTGCTTCTTCAGAGGCGATGCAGAATTGACGTAGCTTCTTCATACATTAAACATCACTACAAAGCTATTAAGCTATCGATGAATTTGCCGATCTTTCCTCTGCAGTGAGGCACAGGTCCCAGCTGCCCAGCTCAGCCCCACACCTCGTGGTGGATACCTTCCCACAGTCTTGGCTTCTGGTATCAGCTGCTGGAACAGACCTCAGAGACGTGACAGATGAGGAACCGTAAGGGAGACGTCCTCGTTCTCCTTCCCTGTATTTCTAGCACTTGGTGTCACTGCCACCTAAAGCTGGACCCTGGGAACAGGTCAAAGTGAAGATCCCCTCCTTTTCTCTCCCCATGATTCTTGGACCTTGACATCAGCTGAGGGCCAGCAGCCAAGAAATTATTAACAGCAGCTTCCCAAGCCCCTCTCAGCTGCATTGCGCTCCCTCTTTAAACTGAAAACGAGAAGCAAGTCAACTTACCCTGCTGAGCTCTGGCCCAAGGGCTCAAGGGTTTCGCAACCTGGGCAGGGAGCTATTGCAGCATGGATTTAGGACTTCCACAGTCTGATTAGAGCTCAGATCTGAATTTGGATCCAGGCTAGGCATATGGTTTGAGCATATAAAAAAATCTTCATTGAGATATCACCAAGGATATCCTAAGATTTACTTCCACGGTCCCCTGAGTTCCCTATAGGTAGCTGACGATCTTATTGAACTTCTAGAGAAATTTCTGGCAATACTGCTCTTTCCACCTTGTAGAGATTTTAGTGGTGATATAGCAACACTCAAATACCAACAGTTGCCTTCCCTGTACTGGTTCCTAAATGTACATGCAGTTGTGAAAAGCTGAGGAGACAGCCACTATCCCAAGGTGCCACCCAAGCCAGCCACCCACCCTTCTACACCACCTCCACGTGAGCCGTGTCTCGCTCTTCAGGTGTAAGCAAAGAAGCAGAGAGAGGCACCCACAGACATGGGCAATGTTTGTGCTCGTCACTTCTCTCCATAAATCTGGGGAAAAACAGTCAGGACCTGCGGGTGGAAATCTGTGCTTAGTCGACAGATAACATGGAGTTCAAATCCAGCATCTAAATCCTGGCAAGCCTTTTGCTTGATTTCTTGCTTTTATGCAAATCCTGATTAGCTCCTAGGAAAACCTCACTGGGATACGGATGTCGAGACTGATGTGCATCTTGGTAAGGGCCTTTCCACACCTTTGATGCTGAGGAAGCTTTGCTCTGGATGCACACTTTGAAGCTGAGCTGTGCTTTCATTTGAAACAGAACTTGGCAGCTCAGCTGCGGAGCAGAAGGGATCTGTGCTCCACGGCTGGTGGACAAGCTAACAGAGATGTGTTAACAGCTGCTAATGTGCTGCAGCTCCGATTTCAATTTCAGAGCATTGTGTGTTAAAAAAAAAAATTAAAAAAAAATCAGACATTAACAGTTAATAACAAGGGAATATTTCACCGGTTTCTCTTTTGACATAATGGAGCAGGAGGCTTGGTGAACAAGGAAAGGCTCCATAATGCAACATCCTGAGGCTGACACGGAGCAGAGAACAGATGAAAAAGCTCCTACTCTGCCTTTAATTTATAGCACATTTTATTACGTGACACAGATTTAATAAGTGAAAATATAAATATCAGGGTAACAATTACAGAGGTACTTTACTGGAGGAAACAAAACTTGGAACTCACATCCACCTACAAGGCCCCAAGATTGCATCCAGAACCTCTTATTTCCTCTGGCACTCTCCTCTCCAGGTCTAAACTGCATTCTCTTCATCACAGCCATCTGGTTGGGTGGTGGAGGAAAACATTGTGATAGCTTTGTTGTGTGGCAGTTTGGAGAGGCAAACGTATACAGAGATATCTCTCGAGAGGCACACTTGTACGTTGAAGGGTTGGCATAAATAAGACTGAAGGACCAGTCAAAGAGGTTTGGAAACAGATGATTTGATACTCAATTCACCTCAACAGGATAATGGAAGAATGAGTATATTCACACATTAAAAAGGTCACATGGATAGTGGACATCTTTTGAAATACCCCAGCAAAATAATATGATTGCATCTGTCAGGGATATTTCCCAGCAATAAGCAGGAGATGGCCTTGCATCTGAATTTGCATTAGTGGGACTGTTGCTGCATTGTAGATCTGCTGAACTTCAAGGAAGACATGGAGTAAATGGGAAAGCTTCAGAAAAGATTTAAAGAAGTGACTCAGGATCTGGAAAACACACCTGCTAGTGAAGCTGCCTAGTTTGTCCATGGGGCAACTAGGGAGTGATTTAAACTGGATCTGCATGGTGGAGCTGGCCTGATCTCACCCTGATCTTTCGCCATACATCGCTTGCAGTATACTCTGTTAAACCTCTATGCCTATAGCTGAAGTTGAGAAACCCTCTGAGATTCACCCAGCAGGTTCAGCCTGCTGCCCTGGGCTCTGATATCCAACATGGGGGATGGCTTCCAAGTTCACAACCGGTTTGGGAAGCTACCCTTGGCTGGTTTGTCTCTTTTAGTTGCCTCTTCTGGGCGGTGATGCTGAGCAACATCAGGTCTGGGCTTTGTTCTGATGGTTAGTTGCGCTGTCTGTTGGCTGAGGCTGGATTGCAATTACCTACTCCTCCCTACGGGCAGGAATAAGGTGGGAAAGGCTTTCATTGTAGACAGGCACCGGGAACTTCCCCATCTCTCAGCTGAAAGTAGAGCCTGACTGTGCAGTTTCTCCCTCTGCCTGCTACTTTGGGATATTTCTGTCAGTTGGTTTGGCTGCGGACTCTGGTCTCAGCTCAAAGGTTCCATGTGCTGATGGTTGCTACGTCACTGGGAGCCAGTGCCACTTGCCTGTCAGACGACATTGACTGTGGACACTTAAGTTAGCAGGGCAGCTCGGATGTTTGCTCAGATGAAACTTAGGAGCCACAGCCCTAACCCTGGCCTGCAGATACAGCTGGGGACAAAGACAGCACGTGATGGAGTGTCTTCTACAGTTACTGCAAGCTTGAACGTCTTGAACTGAGATTTGCAAGTGTTCTAAGCAAAAAGTTGGCACAGCTTGGAGGGGTGAGACTTACCCATTAGGTCGATACACCCAAGGTTGTGATGGCTCCTGCAGGACTTGACGCTTGGGTGGTTTCCCAGAAAGTGTTGTCCAGCTCCTGCACAAAATGCACAAATCACTGCATGAAATTCTATGGTCTGTGGTCTCCAACAATCAAACTAGATGGTCCAGATATAGTTCATTCCCTCTGGCCTTCAAAACTGTGACTACTCTCAAACTAAAAGCCTTGAATTTCCCCCTTTTCCATTCTGCAGTGAATGCTTGGAAGGAGGAAGGAGGCTGGATCTGATTTGGATCCAGGGGACAGGTTAGAAACAAAATAATAAAAAGCATTAAAGTGAAAATGAAGAGTAGCCAGATCACTGAATTTTAAAAGAAAAACAAACACACAATAAAGCTATACCTCCGCTGCTTGGACCAGCTCCTACTCCAAACCACCTATCACATCTCATTAGAACAATGTTGAGCACTTTGGAAAAGAGGTGCCTGCCTAGGATCCACTTTCAAAGAAAACTGCTGGGAGTTTACTTAGAGATGAAGAAAAAAAAAATTAGGGCTTTTATAAGAACCAGAGAGAGTAGAATTCCTCACTCCAAAGCAATTGTTATATTTTAAATATTCTATTAAAGAATCCATTTTCTTCTTTTTCCTTAAATGGCTGGGGATAGGTTTCAATGTACATCTTGAATTGGGCTCCGCAGCGTTAGGATTTCCAGTGGCATTTGGTTTTGATAAACCTCCTTTTTTTTTTTTCTTTTGCCTTGAAGCAGTTTGTTCTCTTGGCACGAATACAGAGACTGGCAATTGTAACTCACTTCTTGTTGCCAGCAGTAAGGAAGGCTTGAGGTCCTCTTTTTCAGCTGTAGCACGTTTGGATGTTTGGAACCAGAGCAGTGAAAAGAGGGGGAAAGGAGGAGGGAAAAGGAGGGTGAAAAAAAAAAGCCCCCTAAATCTGTTCTTTTCTCTACTGTAAATTACAACCCTGCTTTTTTAATTTCCTTTCCCAGCACAATGTTATTCATTCACTTCCAAAATAAACAGGGGGCTCAGAGGGCGAACAGCTTGGGAGAACAAACTGTCCTCTTTTCACAGTCTTTACCTGTCAAGCGCCTGATTAAACACATATATGCTGATGGCAACTATGGTATGGTGGCCTTTGGGAAGCTTCCGCATCCCAAGGGTTGACACAAGGCTGATCCTGAAGCTCTGAGGTCTTCAGAGAACCGATGGGTTCTTGTTCGTCTGAGTTACTGAGTGAGGCTAAAAATACTATTTTTTTTCTGTAAAGACTCTGTTTTTCAAACACAAAACCTTTGGGGTTAGCTTGGAAGAGACTGCAAAGAAAGACTTCCCAGTTCTTAAGCTTTTTGAGATCCCTGATTTGGGACGATAGACGTTTTTCTTCCAGAAAGGTGAATTGGGAGATAGAAGTCCTTTTCTAAAAACCAGGGAACATAAAAGCCCATTCTACTTATATAAATGTGTGTTTGCTGTTTCTGTTTGGCATAATGAGCCAGTCCTCTCCAGCAGAACTTCATGGATCTTCCAGAGTGGCTCCACAGAGGGAGGTGATTTTATGTTTCTTGATGAGGACATCAGACATTCCTGCTTTATAATTTCTATTTCCTCAGTAGATTCCAGTATTTCCTTTAAGGAGGCACTATGGTCTAGACTAAAGCTAAGAGCTGTAGTAAAGCTAAAGAAGGACACAGGTCCTCTCCCACCAATCTCCTGACCCATCTCCCACCCATCCCACCCTTTCTTACCCGTCTACTGACTTCTACAGTACCTGTAGAAGTAAAATTCATCACACAGGCAATTAGTAATCAGGATTACAAAGCAGACTGAGAGGTGGAGGTCTTCAACTCTGTCTGTGACTCCGCTTCTGAGATCACAATAACCTTGAGCAAATTTATTAACCTGTTTGCCCATCTCGACATGACAATACCACGGTCTGAAGTCTATCATTTTCAACCACCAGTAAGTGCGGTGAGAGTAAATGGAAGCAGGAATACTGCTGGGGTGGAAAAGCTACCCAAAATTGTCAAGAAGCTGTGGGTCTTGGTATCCTCCAGCACCGGCCATTGTCCCCCCACTGGGGACGACTCTGGATAAGTCACCTTTCCTCCTGGCATCTGTGTCCCCACCATAGGGACGAAGGGGACCGCGCAGAGCTGGGCAGCTGTAGCTGGTCCCTAAGACTGTTACTCCAACAGCAACCTTACTGTTGGTGGTGGCAGGGTCTAGAAAGACCCACAAAAGGGACATGAGGGCCAGTTCTCTTAGTGTGAGAGATGGGTGCCCAGACAAATATATTTTCAGTCTGAGGGAAAGAAAAAGAGGGAAAAGCCATCTTGTTTTTTTGTATTTATTGTGTATACTGGGTACAGCTAACTTTTCAAGGTCATTTTCTTGAGTTTTCTTTCTTTCTTGCATGTAAGTGACTAAAGATTCTGGAAAAACTTTTAGATTTTTTCCTGTTTACATAAGTGGGTTGTTGTTGTGTGTTTCATTTTTGTATATATATTTATATATAAATAATGCTGGAATACAAAATAATGACTGGTTTGTAGAAAAACCATCCGGAAGTTTCTCTGTATCCAACTCCATAAAGCAAGAACCAAAGGGGGTTGCTAGGTCGATTTCACAGGCAACAAAGTTAAAATGGATGCGAGGAAATACTTCTGTTTAAAGCATATAATCACCCTAAGGAATTCCCTGCCACAGGAAATCATTGAGGCAGAGTTGAAGAAGGTCAGAGAGATATTTTTAAACAGTTGAATGTTTATGCAAACAAGCAACACACATTATGTACTTTTTCTCACTGGCCAACAAGATGGGTAAAGTATTACAGAGATTCAAAATATATGCCCACCATATAAAAACTATAGACATAAATCAGTGATTTAGAGTAGAAGGGTAACCATTTGCACACTGTGGTTCACTATGCGCCAGTTAAAAAAGAACCATAAGCCAAATCAAAGTACATTAATAACTGGAAACACACATTTCAGGGATCAACAAGTTCTAGAGTGATATGATACTACCATACAGTTACGTCAATGTGTGTAAGAATTTGTAGTACCGTACTATTTTTCTCAGAGCTTTAACCTTAACTTTTCTCACTTGCCTTAGTATTTTGTTACAAAATGATAATAGTTTTCCCCTTTTTCTATCTCTTTCTGTGTGGAATACCTTCTTAGCCTGTTACAGATTACTGTGCAATTGTGTTATCACTAGCCTGGCCACTCATTTTGTATTTGAAAACTACAGAAAGGTCAGAGGTATGCCTTGTTATCTACATCTGTGGCTAGGGTTTTCAAGGGTGATCTTGAGTGTTTCAGTTTATGGATCCAAAACCGATCCATTTCACAAGCATCCAACTTTCAAGCGTTGAGCACACATCCCCTGAAAATTGCCCCCTCTGCTTTATCTCCAGCAGAGCTATTATAAATGATGCACTAAAATGGACCTCATCACTTTTGGAAAATTCCTTTTCCTCAAGTAGGGTTTTCCACAGAAGTGATTTGCTTTGATTTTTATTCACTCTCAGGCCCATATGGAGAATGAAGGGTGGGTGTATCCCACCACAGACTGCACAGCCTGGTACCCCAAGAGTACATTTGCACCCGTCAGCGAAATGGCACCTGGGAATGCAATCATCTCCGCCATTGCACTGCTGGAATTCACCCTGCCATGCTTGTGGTTGGGGCCAACTGACAGTATCCCAATAGTGTCCCTGTATGGCTTGGGAACTAGGACCTTGCAGGCACCGTGCCCAACAGGCAGGTTGCACCCAGCCATCCTGTTCTGAAGATTGAGACATCATGCTACACGCGGATCACACCATGCTTGTTGGGTTTCATGTGTAGGGGGTGTTCCCATCCACCTCGTATAGCAGGAGAAATGGGGCACAGTGGGCTCAGGGTTTGGATGCAGCGTCTCATGCCCTTTGGCCACGTACCGAGGTTCCCCCTCTAGTGCAATCTTGACATGAGAGGGGAAATGAGAGGATTTGGGGTCTTACTCTGATGAGGGATCTTGTGCAGCTAAAGGGTTCAGATAAGGCACTCAAGTCCTGCAGCATAGACACAGCCACAACCATCTCATCTGATTCACACCTCTCAAGGGAAGAAGATAGCTCTTTTTCTGGCCAGATAGAACAGAACTTTAGAGAAATCAAGTGAACTAAGTTGACTTTCAGCCAAGAGCTGTTAACAGTTGTCAAGACAGAGAAATTACTTATTCAGAAGTATCAATTAGCCCTGGACAACAGGTTTTGAAGTAAAAATTTTCTCTCCTCACCTTTTATTCTATTCAGTTCTGATCTGCTTGTCATTTGGGTGATTTTCATTCTGGTCAGCAATGCCAGTAGAAGGCTGAAGAGCAAATAGGCTTCAATTTTACTAGCTCTTTCCTCACAAGTTAAGGAAAAAAAAAAAAAAAGGAAGACTGGTAGTGGGAAAGATCACATACCTCCGTAACTGGGAGATCTACAGGCCATTGCCTGTCCCTAACAATTGCTACGAATGACTTGAAAGAAATATTCAAGTTACACTGGGGACAACAAAAGTCTGAGCACTGTTATGAGCCTGCTACCACTCTTTAGCTTCCTTCCTAGCTAACCTTACCTCATCAGGTCTAAAAATTCTGGTGGTTATGAGTAACTTGTTTGAATACTAGAGCTCTCACCGCTGTTACCACCAGTGGTAGCACAAGTGGGTATTTTAACAAACCAAATGTAGCACAGAAACACTACAAACTGGAGTCAATTAAAGACTCTAGTGGACTGGAGCCACTAGATGTCATTCTCCATCACCACGCTTCTATTGGTACCTTACATTTCAGGAATTAATTTAGAAAACCCAAACAAGAGTATTCTCTCTTTAAGGATAAGTTGGCTGCAGTCCTGCATATCTTGTGGGCTGACCTGAAAGCATGGTCCACAGCCCACATAACATCTCATCCTCTTGATCTGTGAGTGAATCAGCTTCCCCACATGAAAGCATTTGCAAAGGAGGCTACGCTGCTGGGTTTATGGTAGGAGATGTCCTGGGAGGATGAGAAGCAACTGCAGAAAGTCAACAATGAACCAGTCAAATGGCCCAAAGTACCGAACAACCTGGCTGGTGGCTGCACCAATCCCACTGCCAGTTGATCAGGTTGGCTGTTCAGTTTCTCAGGTGGTGGTTCGAGTTTCAGAGGAAGCTGTAATTCTTCCTCTTACAGCTTGTTGGCCATGCAGTAATTGCTGTGCCATGTAAAACCTCCTCAAACTTGCCAAAATCAACTGATTCCTTGATGGAGACTGATTAGAGTGCTAATATACTATGGCATTAGCCATAAAATTATCCAGGCATTAACACTGTAAAGAACTGAGGTAAAAATGCTGTGCTCTTCTTCATTAGAAACCTTCCTTCCATATCCCTGGGAGTCTGGTGAGGCTCATGAGTTCGGATTCAACCATTCTGAGTTTCTGATTTCCAACAGTGGGAGTTTCCCATGCTTTTGGTGTGGTACAGCAATCAATTTGTTCTAAATTTACTTGTCGTTAAATTTACCATTCTTTCTTTCTCATGTCCTCATGTTAAGGATGGGTGTTCTTCAAAACAGGGTGACAGAGAGAAGCACATCAGAATGACCTTAGAGATGAACTAGAGTTTTGCCTTTGAAGGCTTTCAATCAATTGGGAGTGACATTTATTTAACCAAGACAAAAGTCCTGTGGCTTTGATTCTGTTGTCACACAGCAGCACAGCTCTTGAAAAACTAAGCAAGGGACTGTTTAAACTCAGATTATAGCAGGTCCTTTTTTTTTTTTTATCCCTTTGGAACAATAAATTGGCTTAAAATTTAAGACAATACCAAATGCTTATTACTCCTGTGGAGAATTAATGAACCATGGCATCAAAACTATTGAGTGGTCAGACCATATGTTATTAGAAATGGTGGATGCTCTATATTGGTTAGGGCTGTTATGCGTTTGTGATTAAGGCTATGAAACTTTACCAATAAACACAGCTGAGAAATGAGCATAAACAGTCAATCCATATGAGGCAAACTGGCCACGTGCAGTAAATGTAGCAAAATGCAATTTAATGAGCCTTGTAGAGAAGACTTGTTACATCCAAGAAACTTTCCCACAAACCAATATTGCCTGAGACCAACTGCTTATCAAAATAATCCTTAGTCTTACCGGACAGTGGTTCTATACACAGGGAGCGTAAGAGAAGTCTGACACTAATAATCTCATCACTCTTGGGATGCTAACTGCTGGCAATATGTATCTTCCTTGCTATAGCTTGTAGGGCCAGGCAGCAATGATCGACTGCAAAAGAGATTGTGGTGCAAGTCCAACCTCTCAAGTGGCACCAGCAAGACAAGTCGCTGTTCTGTGCCTCAGTTTACCCATCGCTTTAATGTGATGTTAATGCATACAGCCAATACAGCTTCCCAGGTTTGTATTGATAGGGTTTAATTAATGTGTTAATGCATGTCTAAGCATCTTAGCTCCTGTATTTCCTCATTGTCTTGAACACCATTTAGCAGACAATCAGAACATAGCTACTAATCATAATGAACAACTTAGGCTCTTGGATGAATCATCTCTGAGTATTTACAAAATGCTGGTGGAGTTTCAGCCAATATGAATACATGGCTCGCATCTACAGCTAATGCTGGGGAAAGCTGTGAAACAAATATGTCCACAGGGTACGGGTCAGCGCTGTACCGCAGCCACCATGGTGCCAAAACAGCATAGCTCACCTAATGTTAACTCAACACTGTCCCCAAGCAGAGCTTGGGCCCCCCCATTCTCCAGCGAGAAGTCTCAACTTCAGTGAGAGACATGCCTAAGAGAATCGGTGCACTGATTTGATGGAGTATTCTGATTTGCTCAGGATGCTTTCATGGGTGGGGGAAAAAAAAAAAAAAAAGATGCAATTCTGCAGTTCTTTGTGGGACCAAGTACCATGATGTGTCCTAAGTTGTGCTGAAACTTCTTTCAAAATCAGGTCTTTAAGAATTTTGGAATTTTGGAAAATGGATTAAACCTTGCTGAACTGAGAAGAGACTACTGTAAGGCTGTCATAAGAAGGTCTGCTGAAATCCTGGTGGCAGCAAAGCTGAATTCCTGTTATATACACCAGGCTCTTTCCACCCCCTTTCAGCTTTAGCTTGTTTATTATTCTTGCCTGGTTTACAAGCTCCAGAGAAACTTGACATAGATTATTATACATGAACAGGCTCAATGCATCTTGAGATGGATTATTTCCTTCCTTCGGAGCTACAAGAAGGCTGGTGTTGCTCATGATTTGGTATCTTTTGACATTTCATTGAAAAAGCTTACTTTCTAACACAGTAAGGCTGCAGTGTGGTAAAGTCTGACCAACACAGGCCCATTTACCTGCTGGCGTCTCCAGCACTCTGGTTTATAATGGGATTTGCTGTTGCTGTCATGCCTTACATCTGGTTTTGCTGTTTAGAAAGTGCTCATTTTGACCTACAACAGCACTGATTAGAAAAGTTTCTATAATGTCCGTTCCTGTGAGGTGGCCTCATTCTCCACAAAAAGGATACGATGCAGAATACAAAGTGAGAGGAACGGGTAAAAAAAGTAAGTAGAAAAGGCAAGCAAAAAATGATTGAGTGGCTTGACATGGTTTATTTATTTGTTTGATGAAGTAAATAATTCCTGAGCTATGCAATCAATGATCATTTGGAGGTTTGAAATAATATTTAGGCTCATGGATGTCTGGGCCATTTTCCAGACCTTCAGGGTTCGGGCCCACTGGACAAATGGACTTGTCTGAGTCTGCCTCTATTTCATGTACAAACTGGGGAAGCTCCAGTTTTCCAAAATGAAAGTCAGGTGCTGGTATCATCTCCTTTTGAGTATCAGAATTTAAGAAAATTGGTAGTGACTCAAAGTTGATCTTGTATCAGATGGAAACGAAAAACTTCCCCAGGGAAGAATTAGTATTAGCATTTATTACAGCATGCTAATAGTGTGGTATGGTTAACAGAGGCCAATGAGAAGATGCTCCATAACACCAGAGACAAGGTCATTATGTGGCAAGTCTGGAGCACAGACGGACCCCATGGCTCAGTCACATCGAGGTTACCCAGCCACCAGACGGAATTGGATCCTGTTTAAAAAAACGGGTTTTGGTAAGATTATCTTGATCTACGAAATGACCTTCCTGAAAATTGCATCTGAAGCTTACTGCACTGTCCTACCAGAATCCAAGCTGAGTTGTTCTCCAGTGGCACTGAGGCATTTTACACATCTGATAGAAAGCTGCAAGCAGGACTTGTTGCATATTAACATCACTCTTCTAGTGCACTGTACTGAATTCAGCCTTCTGGATTATTCCATTTTCCAGCAAACTACAGATTATAATATGGCATGTGTTCTGTTTTTAAAGCAATTATGCTTAAATATACTTGTTCTTCAGTTTAATTTTCCTTCTGAAAGCACAGCAGTCATCTTCTATCAACAAATCCATTCCAGAATGTTTTTGCTAGCAACTGTTACTAAGACTTTTTTCATCTGAAGTGGAAGCTTGGGAGGGATATAATCAGCTCTCTAGCATGGCTAGAAACATTTGCCAGTAGCTAAAATATACAGTGAGCAAAATATCTGCCTTTCGGACATTTTCAAAACAAAAAAAAGCAGCTTTAGGACGTAGACCTCATCTGCTTCTCATCCTGGAAAAGTAGGAGTCGTTCTGGTCTAGCAAGGGGATGGCTGCTTTCAGATGAGAAGGAACAGCTCTCTGGTCCAAGCACTCAAAGACCATATGACAAGAATGACTGGAAGAAACCCTATCATTGACATTATGTGACAGGATTGGGGTGTGGACTCCCAAAACACAATTATAGAAGTTTCCTTTGCAAAATGGAGGTCTGCAGTTGGCATCTTCTCCTGGATCCCCACTGCTGCCCAGAGTGCCCCAGGTAGATGCAAGCGTAGCCAGGTTTGACCCTGGGGGCAGTTTTGGCTGTGGATGCCAATTAGCCATGAGTCTGTACCCAGAAACAAAAGCTACGTGTCTATGAAAGTAGTAAATCAAACACCAAGCCCCAGGCCTAGCCCATACTATTGAGGTAAAGCACCATTTTAGTTTAATTGAAGCTTTTAATTGTTTTCCTGATCACCGGAAAACGCTTCTTCTGTTCTTTCCATCCTTGTCACATTGTAGGGGATCAAGCAGAATAAACAAACTTGTGCACTGCTTGTTGCCAAGATTTTGGGCTCGTCACCCAACCCGTGGACTACAAGAATGTCCCTGCTCCCTAACTTGTTATAAACAATAATGATTCTTCCTAGTCAGCATTTTTAGAAGGTCCCATTCTCATTGTGCATGCATGTCTACATGATTCATGAGTTTTGGATTGCTTGTGAGGTTTGCTCCAAGAGCTGTTTCAGGTGGCTGTGATGTTATCAGGAGTAGCTGGAGAAACAAAGGCCTTTGTACAGAAAAATTGGCAGGTAAGGGAATAAGGAAATTATTTTCAAATCATTTGTTTTAAGGTATATTTATCATACTGAAATCTAAACATATTGATTTATATTATGGCTTTGGCATCATAAACATTTGATAGGATTATTTATTAAAATTGTTCAGTTCTTTTTTGGCTTTCCAAAACATACTTCTAATGAAATATTTAAATACACACATGCTACACAATTGGCTGACTCCAGCTCACCTCCTCAGCACAACTGGTTTGTATAAATACTCACATCTTTCATAAAGAAATCCAGTACTCATGGGTGCAGGCAGATCACAGAATCAGGCTTCTGAGTTAAAGACACAAATGGACCTAAGTGCTACTTCCAACACGGTATTTTACAGGGATCCTTCAAATTCCTGTGGCTGAGGGCTCTGCACATTCACATTAGTGCTGGCAAAGCCCCATGGGCACCAGAGAAATTACACCAGCCTTGAAACCGTCACCCGGCTCAGACCCCAGTGTCACATCAGAGCTCTCGGACTGCCTGTTCGCTCCATGGTCCTTCCTCTAGAACCTGCTTCAGGGCATGTTGTTCTTTATTACATTATATTATAAGTTATTCTACTTGGCTTTGCACCAAGCAGAGGTAGTTATGAAACTTTCTGATGTTGCCTTGTGTGTCCCATTGTATCCCACAGACCAGTGACTGAACTGGACTGGTTTTCTGCTGGTTTGCCTACCCCGCCAAGGACATGCTCAAAAAATTACCCCCAAAGTCAAGACGTGGGTTGAAGCTCCTGCCATACAAGTGTAGGGGATATCTGAGAAGACAAATCCCTACTTTCCTCTTTCACTGTCAAAGAACAACACATCTTCCTGCAGGTTTCCATAAAATTGGGCTAATGTGATGTAGGTACCTAATCTAGAAAAAGATTCAGAGCTGAAAATTCCAGCTAGAGACTCCCAGATAGCCATGTCTTCCTTAATCCAGGACCAGGTATCTAGAAGCCCCGAGTCTTGCCCATCTGCCTATTTTCTAGAGGTTGCCCCAGCTATTTTTAAGCTCTGGTTTTTGGCTTTGGGTAATCCTATTCACTCATCTAATCTGCTTACAGAGATCCTGAGTGCCTGATGCCTGGAACAACCCGAGTCTGCTTATAGATCTAGGTTTAAGTGACTTTTCCAAGACTAGGCAGAAAGTGAATTCAAGAGCCAGGAATGGAAGCCAAGTTTCTTGTTTCATAAACTCCTGAGTTAACCACTTCTGCTCATAAGAATCAAGTATGAAAAAAACCATAACAAAGGAGAGTGAGGAGGAAAGCTTTCAAAGAACCAAACACAACATCACCAGTTCAGATTTCTTGAATGCCTTGTGTTGCCAAACATTTATGGCTTTGAGCACTGCTGGAATTCTCCAAGCTGGTGGATAATTTTCCCCACAAATTTTATTACTGTAGAATTTGATTCTGCTACCCTTATGCATCTTGGTCAGCCCCATGTTTTCGCCCAAAGGTTGAAAAGAGCCCTTAAGCTTTGAGGGGACAGAAGACTGCCAAGTGCAGAAGCTAACTTTTATTTTTTTTCCTTTTTCTTAAAAGAAAAAAAAAAAAAAAGAAGGGAAATGAGCAGATGAAACCCACGTTTCTCTGTAAGCTTTTTTTCTTGTTAATGAAATTTGCCTTCCCTTGTGATGCTAACTTTTCCCTGCTGTACTACCCAGGACAAGGTAACACTGAATATGAACCAGATCTAGTGAGAAATTCTCCCCTCAGATTGTTTTCCTGCCAGGAAAGGCAGGTTTGCTAGTATCTGAATGGTTCTTGGAGGTGGTTTGGGTTTGGCAAATCTTGCAGGAAACGTAAGCAAGAAGTTGTACTGGAGATCTGTGTTATTTTCTGTCGGCTCAGAAGGATGCTTCTGACTTTTCGGTGGCAGTCTTTAAGAAGGCTTGGTGGGGACCTGGGTGCTCAGCAACCAGGGTCTGTGGGTCTTTCGGCAAGGAAATTTGGTAGCAAGTAGGATTGGGTCTATATTTGATGAGGTCCTTTGAGGTAAAAAAGAAAAAGAGAAGATATTTAGATGGACTTTTTTACTATAATTTAATATGTGTGAGAGTAATTTTCACAGCAGTTGCTACAATTAGAGTGTAAACATTTTTAAGCAGCCATCTACTCTATTTCTTGGGGAAAGAAAAATACATAAATGAATAAAACCAACAACAGCGAAGAGGTAGCTTCCTGGCTTCTGATCAGCAAGGTTGGGAGGTGGGGGCAGAGAAAAAAAGGTGGCTGCTGTGCAACATAGGGGAGAGCAAAAGTCCAGTAAACAAGACAAAACAGACCTAATTGGAAACAGGGTCCCAGCGGCGCTCCAGGATGGAAGGTAAGTGGAGAGAATGGGAGAGCTTCAGAGAAGATTAGAAGAACTGAAAAATCCAAAGCAAACCAAGGGGAATTGAATAAAAACAACAGTCTGCTTACAAAAGTAAACATAGAGGGAAGGGAGAACATGCAAAGGGAAAACAGACGCACGATGAGATAGTGCGTGAGGCAGAGGGGGTGAAAGTGGTCTAAAACAAGAGGAACACTTGGAATGAAAAAAAAGGAACAACAAAAAAAACCAACAAAAACTATTGGCAGCAGTGCCTTGGTGACCTTCATGTATTGAGATGCCTCCGTTTGTATGGGCCCTGGGGAGGCTGGTGGCATTTTATCAACACAGAGGAATTTACTACCAAGGAGTGCACCAAGGAACCTGAAAAACAGAAATGCTGTCAGGATTGGTTTTAAAGCCTCCTCCCTATTTGTGCCTCAGGCGTGCAGATCTGAGATGGAGCAGATGAGAAGGAGCTCTGAAACTGGGTCGGGGTACCCATCTGAGGTCTGCCTTCATCCCGGTGTATCCGAAGAGAGCCTGATCCACCACCAAGCAGCTAAGCAGCCTCTCCCAATGAGCTGTAGGTGCACATATCTCCCATAGGCTTGAAGCCAGAAGGTCTACAAAATCCTGATTTCCAACCACAAGTTAGGTTACTAGTAGGAGTGTGTCCTTTCTGCTAAATAGATGCACAAAAATAAACTGTCATGGAAAAAAGTTGCTCTTTAGAGCTTCTGTGGAACCTTTTGGAAACCCGCAGTGGTTCAGAGCACAGCAACCTCATGCAGAAGGTCTTTTGACGTGAAGAAGTTTCTCTAAGCTTAAACTCAAAGACTTGGGATACTTACAAGGCTATTCTGAGGAGTTGTGCAAGGAGGTTTAAAATAGTGCTCTCTCAGCTGCCTGTCCTCCTCCTCAGGCAGCTCAGAGTTTGGTGAGTTAGTGCAAACTGATCTTCATTAGCAATTTAAGCTAATACTCCAGACTGAGTAGGTAAATGTTGCCTCTGTCTCCCCTGCTGCAGTACAGGAGAATCGGGGTGATGTGAAAGCACCCAAGCAAAACTTCCCCAAACAGGTCTACCTGGCTGTGTGGGAGCAAATGGGTCAAGAGGGTTGAAAAGAGATAAGGTGGCAAGTCCATGGGTGGCATACACGGGCTCTCCGGGCATCGTTGCGATGGTGAAGCAACGTGACTTTGACAGTGGTCCCATGAGTGGCGAGAGTCTGGCATAGCATTCATCTGCGGTATAGAAGGTCAGACCAGGATGCTGTGAAGAGGCTCAGAAATGGGATTTCAATGTGCAGCGGTGCCGTCCCTGTGGTACTGCCCTGCGCAACACATGCTGGAAGACCAAGGGCATTTGGGGCATGGGGTCATTCAGACCATGTCATCCTCTGAAGAGCACTTCAAGGACAGGGTGGTCTTAGGGTGTCCTCTTTGATCTTTCTACTGGGAAAGCATTCATGACAGGGTGCAACAAGCCTGAGGATGGGATCTTAGAATTATTGCCGATGATTACCCTTACAGGGCATGGTAGACACAGAAAGGATCGGTGTCTTTTTTTGACAAACTCTGTGGCATGTATTTGGCTTGTTCCGCTTCAGCGTTTAAGGGTTTCTAGAGCATCGGATGAGTCTTATTGACAGCATTGGCAAAACGAGCTTATGACTGGATCTGGGAGGCTGAAGATGGTCTCGGAGGGAGAGCTCAGCATCTTGCTCAGAATTGTGATTTTGGGTTAGCGATACAGAATTAAGTGCTGCTGCCTGTGTTATTCCCATTTAGTGAAAAAGCAGAGGATTTATAGACCAGACTCTTATCTTCTTTCAGCCTTCATCTCTCAGGGTACTTAAATGTGTCTGTCTCTCCAGTTTGTCTCATTGACCTCAATGGCTATATCTGTATTAATAAAACAAACATTGCCAGGAGTCACTCTTTGGCTTGGAGACTAACAGTCTGGTTACATTCACGCTCTTAAACTCTGTTAGCCTCTAAAACAGGGTGACCACATCCAACCATCTATTGGAAGTGGTCCCAGGAGTGTTCCTGTTCCTGCACCATCCCTGGGAGCAGCCTGGAGGAGATACAGCAGCCTGGCGAGGACCACGCTGGCAACATGACAGCAGAGGCCATCAGCGAGGTCTGTCCAAGAAACCAGTTCTTCATAATGAGACCAAGGCAAAGAGCAAACTGTCCTGTGACCGGTCATCTCTATCCATTGGTTCTCACTATGCTGATATCAAAACTAGTAGAGAATGGTTGTACCCACCAGAAAAAACAAAGACCTGGTACAATTTCCTTCATAAAAAAAAAAAAAATCCCAAATCCCCTTAGGACAAATCCTCAAAGGGATATATAATTTCCTCACCTTGTAAAATTTCACTGTTTTGCCTCGAATGATGGTGTTTGCCAGGAGAATTTTGGAACAAAATTAAATCTTCTGTCCAAACACAAGAGGGGTGAAAATCCAGTTTATCCTTTTTTTTTGTTTAGAGAAAGGTCGCGAGTAGTTGCTTTTTGTCAGAACCAAACTTCTTAAAGCCTAAGTCTTCTAGAAATGGAGTTTTGGATCACTTTTGTTGTAAGGATCAACCTCCAAATCCAACAACATTTGGATTTGGGACTTAGGTGTGGCCCTATTAACAAATTAGGACTGTACATGATGCTAGGTTGAAGATCCAAACTTGCCCAAATGTTCAGGGAGTGATCAGATCTGTGGTTTTGGTTTAGCTCCATCACTGTTTTAGAGGGAGGAAAATAGTTTGGACTTTGCTGATAAAAGAAGCTCGCGCTTGAATCATTTTATACCGGTAATGTGTTAAATATACCGCAGCAGATTCATATGGCAAGGAAGTATTTTAAGCATTGCAGTGAGTTAACTGAAAGGAACCATAGGAAATATATACCAGAAGTTAATTTTTTCCAGTTCTTTTTCAGCTCTGCACCCTGCCTGCATTAGCTGTTGTGCAGGGTGGCTTATTTTCACTTAGAACTGTTTTGGAATCATTATAAAATACAACTTGCACACCGCAAGGACACGGGGAGTCTCTTGGCTTATATTTTGCAGATGTCCATAATTTAATTGGACCAGCAGGTGACCAGGATTACAAGGTCACCTTATGACGGTGATCAGTTCATGGCTGAACGTGGCCAGCTCCCGCTAACACATTGGGACTGTTGTACCCACACTCGAGCCCTGCGCTCAGCCGTTTCCAGCAAGTCTGTTGTGGATATTAGATGTTCTCTGCCTGAAATCTGTCCCTTGAGGTTGAGTTACAAAATCTAATAGTGCCTTCTGGCCCTAAAAAATGTGTCAATCCAGCGAGGTGGTGGTTTTGCTTAAAGGTAAAGCAATCCAGGGAGTTTTCGGGTCTGGATGCAACAATCAGTGATTACGGAGTTTATCTTGACATTTATTACTTGTTAATGGTAGTGCTTCCAGAGAGTTAAGCACGTTCCAGGCAGCCACACAGCATCCTTGGCCTGGTAGTTTAAGAACACACAAACACTAAAGGAAACAGCAAAAATAAGAAGGGTTTGGTTTTTTTTCTTTGTCATTAAAGACCACTTGAGTCACTACTAGTCAGATGGTGGTAGGCAGTTTCTCAGAGGTGGAAATACCCATGTGGAAGGGAGCTGCAGGTTGACCTGGATGGGCATGGTGAGGTCAGCTGCAGCTTTGGCCCTTTCCAGGTGTAGCAAGTGCCAAAACCAACAAGGATTTGGCTATAGTCTGGGCAAGAAAAAAACACTGCTTGGGTGAAGAGCCTCAGTGACAGTGGCAGAAGCTGTGACCGAGAAGGGTCAGCAGAGAAGAAACGAACGGCGACTCAGGAAGACACCTCGAGCAGTGTTGCCCCTTTGAGACGCCAGCAGTGCTGGGACCATCTGTGATGGCTGGTGATCCTGAAACTATGGAAATACAGCTGCTCCTTTCCCACTAGAAAGCAAAATCCTGAAAGGCTGAGATCCTCTTGGGTGGTCATTCCCATCAGTGTCTGGCGCTGTCCTGCAACGGAGGATGGAGGAAGGATCTGGATGTCCCTGGGCTCAGAAATGACATCCCAAGACAAATGAGCATTACACAGCAAAGTTAAGTCACTGAAGCTCAGTGTCGGCTTAACCAGCATGGACTGAATAATTTCTGAACAGAGCTCTTTGCTCGCCAAACTATTCTCTTGACTATTACCTTAGGGGCTGCCATGTAACCCAAAAAGGCCTTTTCTCTTTTGCCAGGAGAAAAGCTTCTTCCAGCAGATAAGAGAAACATCTCATTGCAGTGACTCTCAGTGTAGCAGAGACAGGTGGGTGAATGGCCAGGGGAAAAAAAAAAATGCAGCTAATCACATCACTGAGTCTTTTAATATATATTTATTTGTTTTCTGGATTCCACTTAAGTCCAGAAACTGAAATTCAACCTTGCACTCTTCAACTGCATGACTTGGGCAGGCCTTTTGACCGATCTGGGATTTTCCATTTATGCCAGGCAGCCTCAGTAATTGCAGGAAACACCCCCATGAAGTAATCTGCAGATCAGAGAGTACAGCACCATTGTTCAGAGGTTGAAAAGGACGGTGTAGAGATGTTTCTAAATAACGATGTATTACTTCTTTGGGGTAATCTCAGATTTCAGAGTCATCTCACACCACACCCCATGTCTCCTCAGACTGCAGCAGTGACACTAGAAGCAGAAACCAAGTCAGAGGGTTCCTAATACACAGATCCCTGCTGTTTCCATTAAAGATGGTGCCTTTAAAATTATTTAAATTAGACTCATTTATTTGAAATAAAAAAGGCACTGCTGCCAGTGCAGGTCCTCTAACAGACGGCTGAACACTTTGGATTTCTCCTGGCAGATGCCCTACGTATGAACAAACTCCTTTTAAGTAAGTTTACAATAACTCCATAGGCTTACCCATCATGGGACTGCTCTGAGAAGCGCCAGTGCCACAGCTCAGGCAACCCTGCACATCTGTATAAAGCCTCCTCCAAAGATGAACCTCTCTGCTTCCCCTCAGGGCAGGAGCAGATTTTGGTGAAGGCAGCAGCCGCTGCTCCTCTGAACTACTACGCCAGGCTGCTCCCAAACTGGCAAAGGCATCGGTTATGTCTCTCTGTGCTCCTCAGCTTTTATCTGCAGCCATGAAGGACTTAAAAAAAATAGAAAAAAAAATTAGCAGATAACCATAGATGTGTCGGTCCAGATCCAACATCGCCTTTTGGGTCCTAAATTCAGTTTGTTAAGAAGGTAGGAACCTAAAAAGGCTGCTGAGTCTGGGTTGGGGCATTTACACTGAATACGGCAGCAGCCCCCAAAGGGTCAAATGGCTCGGCTCAAAAGTTTTACAAGTGCTTGGGAGGGACGAGGGCTTGCAAGAGCCAGGCGAGATGCCTAGAAGCTTAAACAATGCTGAGTGCGGCTCAGAAAGCACTCCCTGCGGACAGACCATCTTTTCGACACAGCCAGAGATTACCCATACGCCTTTAAAGCCCGTTGCACGCTACATGTTGCATTGATTGTGCACAGCAGCTGAGCACTGAACAAATAAGCTGCCGCTGCTGTGCTGGATGGGGGAACATCCTGGTGTTGCTATGACATTTCTTGTCAAGTTTTCAGACTCAAATGGATCCCACATGGGGGAGTGCATCAGGCTCCGTTGGCAAGCGGGAGATGTGGAGACTGGAGCGCTCCCCATCTCCTGTTCGTGGAAACAAAGCATCTTTTATGCTTCCTTCCAACCGGGACAAGGGGCTGAAATAAATCATCAAGTGACCCAGCCACTCCCCTGCTATTATAACAAGCAGCTGGAGGGCCACCAAAACCGGGCACCGCTGCTAGTCAAACAGGCGCTTTCCCGTTCGCCTTTTATTTGGATTCACTGGGGGCACTCGGGGGGTTTGCTGCTTCTTTCTTTGCCTCCTACTGTCCAGAGACACTACCAGTAAAACCCCAAAGCGATATTAAAAAAAGGGAGGCTGGGCTCGCAGCCAGCTGTTGCTAACAGATGTGCCTGTGAGCGTTGCGAAGAATAAGCCAATTTAGCCGATCCAGCCTGCTCGCAAACCGGAGTCCATTGTTCGACGGGGCACAACAAGCGACTGCAGGAGGTTAAATAAATCCCAGGGCACAACTTCTGCAAGCTGTGGAAAGCTTCTAGAAAGGTGCTTGGGACTCCCTCCGTGCTCATTGCCGCAAAGAAAGGTTGGGGAGCAATCTGGAGCAGATAGTAGGTGCCCAAACACTGGCACTATGGCACCAAAAATATACCCTTGCATTTTTAAGCTCTTATGCACCCACTTTGAGGATAATAGGAGTGTATTTAAGGGGTCAAAGTGCAAGTTCCCAGGTGTCCAGGTTGGATGGGGTTGACGTACATGACCTCCAAGATGAAGCAGGTCTATGGTGGAGCCAAAAGCAGATGCTCAAGCCTTTCGCTGCTGCTTCGAAGCCACCTTCCCTCCATCCCTCCCCTTGTCTGGAGTCTGTCCTGCACTACACAGAAGCGGTGGCTGCTGCAGCCCGCTGGGGCTTGTTTCCTACCTCGAACCACAGCCTGAAGGAGCAGCGAAAAGATGAATTTGGCGATGCCCTGCAAACCAGCTGCTTTTCTAGGCCTGCTGCCTCTTCTGCTGGAAAAGGAGAGGTGCGGGGGGGGGGAGCAGGCTCCAGCTGGGAAGGTGGGGAGGGCGAGAGGAAAACCGGGAGGGAAGTGCCTGAGCAATTTCACAGCAAAGGCAGCGTATGAAGTTGCTTCGGTTCGTGGTCTGCACTCTGGGGTTTGTCTGTGGGAAGCCTGCAGGGGTGTTGCAACCTGCCAGTGCCAATAAACATCACCACAAGACCAGAGGAGCTCAGGGCCTGCAATATGAAAGGCAAAGAGACGAAAATTAGAAGCAAAAATATGAAGTTAATAAAAATCCTTTATCCAATCAGACTCTAAAGAGAGCACAGCCATGGGCTGGAAGCAGCAGCCGGGCGCTCCGAACCCTCACTTCGCCTAATTACCTAATAGCTTGCAGAGCCCCTTCAGTTTTATGAGTTGCACATTTATTTGCAGCTGTCCTGCCTTGCAGGAGCCATGGTAGCTGGTGGGGGGGGTGTCTCTGCCCGTGCCCCCTGCCTGGACGCAGGGCAGTGGGGCTCCGTGGCCCAGATGCTCCCCATCTCAAGATTTGAAGCGGTTAAAGCCCTTAGGTAAATAATCTCTCTTATTAAGTACATAATTTGCCTGCTAAGGGAAAGAACTCCCCTCCTCCCTGTTGTTTGTGCAACAGGTCCTCTGGGTGGTTTATCCGAGTCCGTATTCCCAGGACAGAGGGTTGATGATTTCATGAAGATCAGAAACTGTGCCTGTGGCTAGCTGGGGGCTGGCACAGGCTTTGCTTTGGTTTCCCTGCCCTGCTATTACTGCAAGAAAACCCCTTCCCAGCTCAGCTCCTCTCTCCTGCTGGGAGCAGTTCCCAGAGCAGGAGGTGGGTGGGATGCTGGAAAATCTTTCAGCACTGGTGGGTGCACTTTGCAGGACTGGAGTTGGCATGGACAACATAGGCACACAGCTGCCCAGGGTGTGGGCAGCACCCCGGACCCTGATAAATAATGGGGCTGGGCACAGTAAATAGTCTATTTTGCTCCAGGTCAGACTGATACCGGATCTAGTGAAGTTTTTCCCCAGGTTGGACTGGTGAGGGGTGCTGGGGTGTGCTGTCTTCCCCTGCGTCATGAGATCCTCGATGCTTCCTGGGCATGTTGTCCGCACACCTCATCCCAGCATCCCAGTTCTGCCAGAACAACCCCCTGTGTCCCCATCCAGTGACTGAGCTGCAGGCATAGGCACTTCAAAACTCTTCTGCTGTCACCAGACTCCGCTAGCACCATTGTGCAGGCAGAGAAAGCCAAGCCCTGCCTTCAGCAGGTTGGGAGATGCTAGATAGAGTTCCAGGTGCCGACAAAGGACCTCTTTATACCTGCTGCCTCGGCGTGTCCCAGGAATAAGTGGTGTCTGAAGACCTCTCTAATCAACAAGAAATTATTTGCAAGTTGCCCATGACTAGAAGACTTTGGCTTTTGATTAATGGCTTGCTTAGCAGGCCAAAACGTAAAGATGCCATATGCAGGAGTGCTTGTCCTGCAACGCTGGGTGATTACTTCTGGGCTTTGTTTCTAGCCCTTTTCTGGGGGAGGATGTGTGCCTAGATAGCTATGGAAAAACGTGATGGCTTTTTCAGGGCTCTTAGACCCAGAGGGCAGCAGCCATGACTGACATGCAGGGATAAACACTGGCCATCTGGAAGGAGCTGATGGCTTGCTTTGCAGCTGAGCACCATTAAACCCACCTGGTCATTAATCCCCAGGAAATTGAATCCCATCAGAGAACTGGAGGATAAACGGGTTGAGGGGACCTTGTGAGATCATCTCGTCTGCCCCGCTGCAATGTGACAACATCAGGGAGCCTCTGTTCCAACACCATTTGGTGTTACAAGCTAAAAAAAAGAGAAGGAAAGGAGAAGAAAATAAAAGAAAGAGTTTAACACGAATGGCAGTGTTATTCATTCAAGGCATGCCCTGTTGTTATTCCCTCTGCTGGCAGTTAGGTATTGGTATAACTGAAGAGGGGAGATTTCTTATGGCACAAATCCTCTCAGTGAAAAATTTGGGTTAAGCACCTGATATCTGTTTGTGCATTAGGAAGAACTTTCTGCTCTCCACCTGTAGTATATTACTGCCAAAATGTGATGGGACCTCAAGGCAAAGCTTGCCCGTGAACCCTGGACTCTGTCTATGGGGCAGTGCCAGCTGTGTGTTTGCAGGATACCTGCACTGGTCATGGCTGTGTGTTCCCACACCTACAAGGTGATGGTGGTTGATCGATTGGTTGGCTTTTCTCCTGGGCAATTGCAATTTGGCTTTGTAGGACGATACTCCTGCGATCCTGCCTTGGAGAGACAGCAGAGACATACCTCGTACCCCTGACAGATTAAGCTGGACCCAGAAACTGATATGACTCTGCACATGAGGAACAATCCCTGATGTCCCCCACTTCAAAACCAGTGCAAAAGGTAAGTGCAGTCCATCCTAATACACCCAGCTAGTCAACTGAGCAGGCAGTAGGGTTTCAGGGCCCCCCTCCCAGATATTTGGATGTCGATACACACAGCTTTGTCCCAGTCACAGAGGGACCTCTACGTGGCTTTTGGGGTGTTTTCCAGGTACCTGGGCCCAAGTACAAGGTGCACCATGCATGACCAGTTCACCAAGCTTCGACTCGTCTTTCGTTGCTCTGCGTGGTGTTCCACCACCCTGAGCGCTCCCGGTGCCAGATGCTGAGCACTGATGTGGCCCCGATGCCTTGCACTTGTCAGGAACCCTGTTAGACATGGTGACAGGCACACCACCCCCTAATTTCCCTGCTGTAACCCAGCAGAGCTCGCAACACTGCCCAGTGAATGCCGAGGCTCTGCAGGGATCAACCTTTAAGAAAGGTGAAATGTTCTTCCCTGGGGTTTCATGGTCCATGGGATCCCAATCTGAAACCTTGGGCCACTTACTGGGGCACCTACGTAGGACCCAGAGAGCCCAATACAAGACATTGACCTGGCAATGATGGGTTTTGAGCTGATATGTTACTGGGCAAATCCACTATATGGTCTTTTCTTGGCAAAAGAATAGCTAGGTTATGTTTCAGTACCAGACCCAGAATTTTTTGTTCTACTTGGAAGAAAAATGGCAAAAATTCAAATCAATATCGTGCCTTTAGTAGGTGTGTGAAAAGAGTTCACAGTCTTTTTCTGCATTTCCCAGCTTTGTTTTCCTCAACAGCTCTCTAATTTGGGCTCATTGTGAAATCATTTTATCGCACATGGAAAATATAAGTAAAATGAGCACTTTTTTCATACTCAGTGATATTTTTGAAATAGAAACTCTAAGGCTTCCATTAAATCCCAGTCAATTTTAAAAGGAACATAGATAAGTGAAAAGCTTCAGGATTCAGAAGGAAACTGAAAAAATTAAGATGACCTGGGAATAAAATATAATAAAATAAAAATTCCTTTTCTGTAAATAATAAACAGAGAAAAAATGCTCTCATTTCCCCAAACTGTTCTGTGTGGGAAAACTGATGCAATGGGAAGAAAAGGCTATCCATGGTTTTCTGTGTTGCAGAAAAGGAGGATGGTAGATACTTGCTTAATTGAGGTTAAAATGAATAATTTTTTCATAGAAAGGCTTTTGATTAAGTCCAAACAAGTCCAAACATATAATCTCAAGCTGCAACTGATAGAGGCTGTGTAACCCTGGTTTTTCATACCCTTGGTGCACGTTTTGATTCTTATTCACATTTTTCCAAAACATCTCAAAGCCCCACACTGGGCACTTCTGAAAACCTGCCCGTTGTCTAATTGGGATCTGAGCTCTTTTGAAAATGTATCTCCAATTGGGAGAGCTGACCACTTCTGTAAATCTGGAACAGGTTTTCAAAGGGAATTAGATGTCAAGTTTTGAAAACACCAGTAGGCATTTAAATACCACTGAAGGTTTGGCTGTAGGTGCTCTGAGGATAATAACCCTTTCTTCCCTTCATCTAGTCTTTCTTTGGTGTCCTCTTAGATTGTAAATCATTCTGTGTACAAGCTGTCTCTACCGTGCATGTGTGCATCAGAGCCCTGACTTTGGTTAGAACTGCTAACCATTGCCAGAAATACATTTAAAAATATTGATAATCATCCCTTTCATGTCTATAAGTGAGGAAGGATGCAGAATTCAGACAAAAATTGACTTTAATCTTAATTGGGCCCATTATTCCCACTTTTACAGTTTTGTGCCAGGCAATCCTGCAGTAGGTATTGCTTGTGCATGCTGCTTAGCGTAAGCAAAACTTGCAGGCTGAGTTTGATGTGAGTTTAGCAGTTACACAGCCTGAAACCAGGCTTAATGTTAGATCTGACCTTCGTGGTTTCAGCGGAGATGCACGGATGAGCAACAAGTGAATGCTTGCTCCCGCTCCCCTGCGTCGCAGCCCCTAAACCTGTCCTGCCGGCGCATGATGCAGTGGGTGCTGGGTCTAGCTCTTTTACGAGCTCATCACGTGCGAGGGTTTCTGGAGACGGGGAGGATTTGCAAGCTCCAGACACATCTCTGTGGCTGCGAAAGGCCGGTCCATCTGCTGAACGGTGTACGCTTACGTGGAGTCGGCGGAGCTGGCTG